>NC_142072.1:2083750-2792500 GCF_059756535.1 Pantherophis guttatus
GCAAAGCCAAGGCGAAGCATCACGACTCTTCAAAAGGTGGAAATCTTGCCGTTATCTCATGACTCAATAAGAGACGAAGCCATCCCCCGCCCCAAATGAGATCAGAAGGAAAGGGCAGGGGTAAAAGCCCCACGCAAAGGTAATAGAGGGGTTAAACATCTGGTCTGAAGATGTTTCTGGTGACGCATCAAGGCTAGTTGGTAACTTTCTTCTCCACACCTGCCACAAAGTGTGTGTGTGTGTGGTGGGGGGGGGAACAGATCTACAGTGAACAGTTCCTTACCTGGACCTGGTCCCTTGTGACAGCCGACCAAGTTATTCTACTGTAGACTGTCAATCCAGTGGGGTGCTCTAGATTGGGGCTCCCTGAGATTGGGTTCTTGCAGATGTTTCATGGCCCAGCTAACATCAT
Organism: Pantherophis guttatus; assembly: GCF_059756535.1. NCBI lineage: Eukaryota > Metazoa > Chordata > Lepidosauria > Squamata > Colubridae > Pantherophis > Pantherophis guttatus. Next base: position 2,084,163 of record NC_142072.1, read on the forward strand.
CAGTGCTAGAAGAGAGAGAAGGTTTGTGGGGTGACAGAGAAGGAGAAAGGGAGAAAAGGGGCGAGAAGGAGGAGTGGGGAAAGGAGGAAGAAGACTGTGGGGTCCTTGGTGCTCTCTGAGCTTGGGGTTGTTTTCTTGCAGACCTTTCATGACCCAGCTAGGGAATATCATCAGTGCTAGTGTCAGTCCTGGAAGCCATCTTTTACTTTGAATCTTCAGGGCTGCCACATTTAGTGCTGTGGGAAACTGGGAGAGAGGACTGTATGGAATGGAGAGATATATAGCCATAATAACCTTCTTTTCTCTGCGAGTCAAGGACATCCTGCCCTGCACCTGGAGTGGTGTGACTGGGAGGCATCTCCAGTTAGGACAGTGCATTGATTGGACCATGAGATGGACATGTGGGGGCAGGGGGCAGGGACTTGCATTTTCTTTTGGGTGGGGAAAACCTGGGAACTTTCAGATTCGGGTTTTCCCAGATGTGCCAATATGACATCTCTAAGAAAATGGAACTTTGAGGAACTTCTGGCCTCAGAGTCTTCTTTCATTGGGGGTGTTACTTGGAACCCTGACATTAAGAGAGAGAGGTTTGTGATGTGAAAGAGAAGGAGAAGGGGAAGAGAAGGGCAAGAAGGAGGAGGGAAGAAAAGGAGGAAGAGGACGGTGGGTCCTTGGTGCTCTCTGAGCTGGGTTGTTTTCATGCAGATCTTTCATGACCCAACTAGGGAACATGATCGGTACTAGAAGGGAGTGGAGTTTGCCAGGAGGAGGAAGACTGTGGGATGCTTGGTGCTCTTTGAATTTGCTGATTTTCTTGCAGATGTTTCATGACCCAATTAGGTAACATCATCCGTGCTAACGGGAGTCAGTTTTGCTTTCTGTTTACATACAAGTGGCTTGTCCAACTAATAGTGGGAGTGTTCTTGGTGGTTTGTTTGTCTGTCTGTCTGTCTGTCTGTTTGTTTGTTTATTCATTCATTCATTCATTCATTCATCCATCCATTCATCCATCCTATATGGCATATGCCATCTATCTCTCTTGGAGGAGACTTTAGGGTTAAAAATCAATTAAAAAGCTATTAAAACATTACAGCAATACACGGTAACATTAATGGTTACTTGATTAAGGTGTTGCATACTGTTTGTCCAAGTTCATAATTCCTTGATTGGGGTCTTGTTTACTGCTTGATTGACTGAGAATCTCTACAGATCTTTTGCTTGATTGTTGATTTAGTATTAATCTTGGTGTAAATCTCTGCTAGTTAGGGTATTAATTACTGGTGAGGAGATACTTCAGTCTTTTTATTTCCTTTATGGTTTTTTAATTGTCTCCTTTGAATGGTATGGAGATGTTGCTTATCTCTATGTGTCTGTTGATGGCTGTTTTGTCTGTGGACCAGACTTCCAGGAATTACCGGTATCTAACATTTTTTGGACTGAGCTTGGTCTAGGATGCTCACACTTTTTCAGTGGAATTACAAAGTCTATCCACGTGTTGTACAATTGAGGCGTTTTCATCATGTCTTCTAACTGCTAGTAGATACTGACTAAAGTACTAACTATGACTCAATTTTGTGTTCCGCACGAAAACAGTTATTTTGAACAAACTTTGAAAAAAGGAAATGTCTCATTCAGGCTTCATTTCTTGGGCTGAATGAGACAACCAAAATTGCACACGAAGGAGTAAATAACATGAACAAAAAAGGAGCGAAATGCATTAATAAAATAGCTGGTTTTTTTCTTTAAAAGAAAATGACAAAATTGCTGATATTTTTCATGACCTTTTACAGGCTTGGGTGTGAAATGTCAGTGTTGTGGAATAACACACAGGCTCCCCAGAGGGGGAGAAAAATGGGTTAGGAATACACAATGACGTTTAACTGTGTGGTTGGTGATGGAAGAGACCTACATTCAACAGTACTTTTCTTCCTTTTGCACCATTACAATTTCACATTGGAGACCTACAACAACTACTGTATGTGGATTGTACACATTGTCGACTGCAACATAAACCACCATGGTTGGGTTGAAAGCCAGAACCAAGCAAACTCCAAACAAATTGGGTTCAGAATCTGTGTGAACCCAATTTCTAGTTCAGAAAAGGGCACAAACCTGTTTTAATAGCTTTGCTGTCCCAAAGTTGCTTTTTCCAAGGGCAACTGGGCTTTCCCTTCCAGACGTTTCGCTTATCACCCACGAAGCCTCTGACTAAATGTCAGAACGGAAGAAGCTTCTTGGATGAGAAGCGAAACGTTTTCAAAGAAAAACAAAGAGAGCCCAGCTGCCTCTTGAAAAAGCACTTTTGTGACAACTGTTGACCTGGATAACTGAGTCTCCATAGACGTATTGCTTTGCTGCGATCACACAGCTAGAAAATTATTGAAGCCCAACATTTGGCGAAATCCTGTGTACTATAAAAGATTATAGTACACTTTTTAAAAAAAAGGTTTATAGCCCATATTTTATTCAGGAGTGGAAGATAACATCTATAGCTCTCTGTCTTCCCTATTTACATTTATCCATCCATCCATCCATCTATAGTCAGTCAGCTGCCTGCCTGCCTGCCTGCCTGCCTGCCTATCTATCTATCTATCTATCTATCTATCTATCTATCTATCATCTATCTATCTATCTATCTATCTATCTATCTATCTATCTATCTATCTGTGTCTGTCCGTCTGTTCGTCCGTCCATCCATCCATCCTTGTCTGGCTGTCTATGTATTCATCCATCCATCTTCCCACAACAGCCCTGTAAAGGTTTGGTTGAGAGAGTGACTGGTTCAAATTCAGGCTGGGAATTTCTGTGGCCATGAGGGAACCTGATTCTGGGTCTCCCCAGTGTCCCTCCATCATTTAAAAATTGAACAGCTCTTGGTGCTGAACTTGGTGGTTTGCTTGCAGACATTTCATGACCCAACTAGGTGACCTCACCAGTACCACCAGGCAGAATGGGGTTTGTTTGCTGCCCCACCACTAACTGGTGATGTTACCTAGCTGGGTCCCGAAACGTCCACAAACCACCCCTCACCAAGCTCAGAGAGCATGCGCAGACTCTCCGTCTCCCTCATCCTTCAAAGGACTCGCCTCCCGCGCAGGCCGCCTTCCGTTGCCATGGCGACCACAGCGGCGCAGCCGGGCGCTTCGGATTGGCTGGCTCAGAGGCCCCCGACGTGGCCGCGTCGCGTCATGTGATCGACTGTCATGGCGGCGCCGCTGCGGCTGAGTCGCGGCGGGGGTCGGCTTTGGCGGGCGCTGCAGGCGCCGCCGCTCCGTCGACCGCCGCCTCGGAGGGCCGGTTCCAGCGGCGCCAGGAGCCGCCTGTACGAGCACGCGCGGGAAGGGTGGGTGTCGTGGCCGCGGCTGGACGTGGCCGGGCTGAGCGAGCGGCTGAGCGAGGCCGAGCGGGACGTGGAGGCGCGCAAAGGGCCTCTCAAGGCGCCGGACCTGCGCGAGATCGTAAGCGGAGGGGGGGAGGTCGCTTGGCTTGGCTGAAGGGGCCGCGGAGGTGGGCGCTGGGATTTCGGCTTCGGGCACCGCCTGGCTTTCCCTCCCAGGGGTTGCTTCAAAGGCGCCCTGGGTCCTCCCTCTCTCGCCCGCCTTTATCCGGAGAGCTCGGTCTTCTTCAACTTGATACAAATATAGAATAGAAGAGTTGGAAGGGACCTTGGAGGTCTTCTAGTCCAACCCCCTGCCCAGGCAGGAAACCCTACACCACTTCAGGCAGATGGTTGTCCAACATCTTCTTAAAAACTTCCAGTGTTGGAGCATTCACAACTTCTGGTGGCAAGTCGTTCCACTGATTCATTGTTCTCACTGTCAGGAAATTCCTCCTTAGTTCTAGGTTGCTTCTCTCCTTGATTAGTTTCCACCCGTTGCTTCCTGTCCTGCCTTCAGGGGCTTTGGAGAATAGATTGACTCCCTCTTTGTGGCAGCCTCTGAGATATTGAAAACTGCTATCATGTCTCCCCATGTCCTTCTTTTCATCAGATTAGACATACCCAGTTCCTGCAACCGTTCTTCATATGTTTTAGCCTCCAGTTCCCTAATCATCTTGGTTGCTCTTCTCTGCACTCTTTCTAGAGTCTCCACATCTTTTTTACATCGTGGCGACCAAAACCTCTGCAGCTTTAAGATATGTGGACTTCAACTCCCAGAATCCCCCAAGCCTTGAATTAAAAGCAATTGAATCATACCATGTGATAAGGAAGCATTTTAAAGTGCTTTTCTAAAAAAAATCTGGAGGTTCAGAAATAGGGTTGTTGATTCACTTCTTACATGTAAATTTAGTTAGAGGCTACAGACTTAACCTCCAGTTGCTTCTGATTTAGCAGAACTGTGGTGCGGTGAAAGAGGACATTCATACCATTGTGTCTCCTTTTGACTGATCTGGTTTAATCCTTGCTGGACTGTTGTAATTTTCTTTCTTCCTGGATCCTAACCATCAGGTTACTGCTTGGGAGAGACTGAATCAGGTTCAAGAGGAGATTGCAAAACTCACCGCAGAAAAAAAGAGAGTGAGGACAGAAGTGTACAATTTTACGGTGAGTGTCCGTGATCACTCTGGAATAACCCCTGAATTTACTGTAGGAAAATACATTAACGAATTAATAAGCTTCTACGTCGGGCCACTTCTCTTCAATAGCTTGTTGGGTTTTTTTGACTGAATTATGATTGCTGGGGACTTTTCATTTAAAAAAAAAAAGCTGGAAAGGATTGAATCAATGCTTCAGATAATTTATCTCAAATTTTGGAATGTTAATTGATTGCTTTTCGTAGTTGTAGAATAGACAAAAATAGCTTTACGTCCTTGGTTGATAGTTAATTATTCACAATCATTACATTGGTTTGTTTTATGAATAACTGTCCTGTTTTCTTCTTTGTAGAAAAGCCATGATGACAATACTTTACAGACGGTAAGGAAATTTCTTTTTTCTTTTTACAGCTATCTTAATCATTTCAACCCAGGGCATTAAACATAGAATTAGCATTTGCTTGATTTACTTTGTTTGGTCTTCGTTTGGTTCACTTCTGAAGCACGTGATGCCCAGATCCTGGGGTTGCCCTCAAACCAATGGAAGTTATGCCTTTTTGCTAGAAAAGGTACCTGCTGACCCACACCACAGGTTCCCCCGTGTCTGTCCATAAGGACAACAATCCTTCTGGACCTAATTTGATTACTATAATTGATTAAATGCATATGCCACCCATCTCCCAAAATTTCTGGGCGGTTACAGATAAAAAGCGTTAGAAACAAAGGGAGAAAATACAACAATAAAAATGGAAAGCACCCAAAGATGCTTTTTCAAGAGGCAACTGGCTTTTCTTTGAAGACATTTCGCTCCTGATCCAAGAAGCTTCTTGGATGGGAAACGAAACGTCTTCCAAAAAAACCCAGAAAGTCCAGTTGCCTCTTGAAAAAGCACCTTTGGGACAACCATGACCTGGATAATGGATAATCTCCATAGATACTTTCTGCTTTCTTCTGTGAATTCTTCAACATCTTTTCCCCTCTTTCATTCTTCCACCAGCTCCCTGTTTACAACGCCTTGGTGAAAGAGGGGAGAGAAATCCGTTTTCGCCTTAATGCCTTGCGTCAGGAGGAGGTTGAGTTGCAAGAAAAATACTATCTGCATGCCCTAAAGCTACCCAACAGGATTCACCCTGATGTGGTAAGGAGCGTGAAATAGAGAAGTAAATTTTAGTATGCCTAGGACTCTTGTCAGGCACAGAAGATCAGGTTCAATTAAACTGATTTATTGCTAAAAAGCCAATACAGGTAGTCCTCGGCTTACAACCATTTGTTTCCTGACTGCATTGACAGTGGCACTGAAAAACATGACTTAACAACTGTTTTTCACACTTTCATACCAATGCAGTATCTCCGTGGTCACATGATTGGATGTTTGGTAACTGGTTTATATTTATGACGGTTGCAATATCCCGGGATCAGGTGATTCCCATTTGCAATCTTGGGACAAGCAACCTTGGGGCAAGCAAATTAACAACTGTGTTATTAATTTTAAGAACTGCAATGATTCCCTTAACTCTGACAGGGAAGGTCACAAAATGGGGCAAAACTCATTTAAGAAATGTCTCACTTAGCAACAGAAATTTTGGGCTTAATTGTGATCATAAGTCAATGATTACCTGTACACAGGAATCTTCTCAACTAACTTCCTGGGATTCAAGGGGGGAGGGTTGTTGGACTAAGTTTCCTTTCTGACTATGTAGGGGTTCTAGGCTGATTCCTCTTTTCACTCCGCCCCCAGGTTCTGCCAGTCCTTCTATAAGCTCCTATGAGTGAGGCGGCCCAAATTTCCTGAACCTTTACTATAAAATTCTTACAGAGTCCTTTTGCTTTGGATTCACTTAGCTTAGTCCCGGTGTTTTTCACCTTGAGTTGGACAGAAAGAATATTCGATGCTGTGTCTTCACCTCTTCTCTTTTCTTCCCGTAGCAATTTGGAGATGAGAACGAACCCACGGTAGTGGAGATCATTGGCGAAAAACCAGGTGAGGAGACCATTGAAAAGGTTTTAGTGACCATTTACAGCCAAAAATAATACTTGTACAGCCAACACAACACTAGTACTTCAAAATATAACGCCTTTTGCTTCTTTGCTTTGTTTCGGAAACAGAATTTGATTTCAAGGTAAAAGGACACCTAGAAATTGGAGAAAACCTGGATATTATAAGGCAAAGGTTAGTATGAAAAATTGCAATATTCCAAATTGTAGGATTAAAACTCATTCCACTCCAGTATATTCCAGCTAATCTGCTAAATAGAAATTTGAGAATACTGTAGAATAGGCGGAGTTGAATTTTTTCTTAATCAGACTGAAATAAGAGGTGGTGTTCGGTTAATGACCATTTAATGAAATAAGCAGAGAGTGCAATATGCTAGGTCAGTTATGGACATTGTAGGAGAGACAATTTGGACTGTGGTGGTTAAAAAAAAAAAATCAGAAATCTGGTAGCAGCATTTGTGCCTAATGTATTTGATTAAAAGGCAGAAGCTTTGGTGAGTTGTAGCTCATAAGAATTTAAAACCAAACCTAATAAAATTGGCTTTCATAAAAGGCTCTACCAGAATCCTTCTGATTTATGTCAGAAGGTGACATAAGTGAGATCATTTTCCAGAAAAATCTGTACAGTCTGTGTTCACAACTGGCTAAACTAGAACATGGCTAAATTTGGTACTAAGGGTATGAGAATTTCCAATGCTCGGAACCTGAAGAGACAAACAGATGGCTTGATTTAAATATTACCCATATTACCCAAAAGAGAAGGGAAGGCTGCAAGTTAATTTGGCTGCACCCTTAGGAATCTCTTGAACATAAAACCTGAACTGTTCCTATTGGGTATCTTACCAGAGAAATTTAGTAAAGAAAATATATATTTGATTATACATGTCATAACTGCAACAAGGATAGTACTTGCACAAAGATGGAAATCAGAGAAACTCCCTAAAGAGGGAGAAGTAATTAAGAAAATATTGGATTGTGCAGGAATGAATAGATTGACGTTGACAATTTAAAAAAGAAGAAATCTGAATATAAGATATGGGGGCAATTTTATCATTGGTTAGAGAAGAGATATATATAGGATAGATAAATGTATTAAATGTGGGAGAAATGTTGCAATAAATGAAATGATAATATCAATATATGATAAATATTGGAGTAAGAAGAAGACACAAAAGATGTACTCAGATGATACACTGAATGATTGATTATGTATTGTATGTTTGTCTATAAAATAATTTTTTTAAAAAAAAAAAACCATTTATTTCTACCTCCTCTTCTCCGTAGACGCTTATCACATATTTCTGGTTTACGATCGTACTACCTCCGTGGGGCAGGTGCTTTGCTCGAGCGAGCCCTGGTGCAGTTCACTTTCTCCAAGCTGATCCAAAAGGTATGGAATTCTCGGGCATCTAATTCTTGATGTCTATGGAGATTCTCGGTCCTCCAGTTATGGTTATTCCAAAGTTGCCTTTTTTTCAAGGGGCAACTGGACTTCCTTGAAGTCGCTTCTCAGATGAGAAGCGAAACGCCTTCAAAGGAAGACGAAGCCCAGTTGCCTCTTGAAAATAAAAAAGCACCTTTGGGATCTAATTCTTGAGCGTAAATCATTGTTGCTTAAACTTGACACCTCTTTTAAGAGGTGTGGTGGACTTCATCTCCCAGAATTCCACAGCCAGCCACGCTCTTGTTTTGATTGTACCCCAAAGTTCATCGCAAAAAATTCAGAATGATCGGCAAACGCTCCACAATGCTGATTTTCTGCCTCCTTTGCATTAAGAGCAAACTAAAAATGGGGTTTTTTACAGGCATTGGGGCATGAGGCATTCCTGCAGTCCTTAACAACCATTTCTTTTATTTTCAGGGTTTCATTCCTATGACCGTCCCAGATTTGGTTAAAGGAGCCGTGTTTGTGAGTATTCCTCTGTTTTGTTCCATTGCATCCAGTTTTGGCTAATGAAGGTGTCTATGGGGCTGAATGCATTGCTTAGCTTCCATGGGGTCCTTGGTGCTCTGTGGTCTTAGTTTTCTTGCAGATGTTACATTACCCAACTAGGTAACCTCATCAGTACTAGAAGGGAGGGAGAGTTGTGGGATGGAAGAGAAGAGGGGAGGAGGAGGAGGACTGCGGGGTCCTTGGTGCTCTCTGAGCATGGAGGTTTTCTTGTAGACGTCTTATCACCCAACTAGGTAATATCATCAGTGTCTTCTGTTTATCAGGAAGGCTGTGGCATGTTACCTGAAGTCCACTCCTCCCTGGTGTATAGCATAGACCCTTCCCGGTTTGAGGATCTGAACTTGGCGGGAACATCTGAAGTTGGCATTGCAGGTATGGTTGAAACAGGGAAGTCTTCCAGCCTCCAGTGAAGGATGAATTTGGGGGCATCAGTGCTTGAAGGGAGAGGGGTGTGTGGAGTGGAGGAGGAGGGGGGAGGAGGAGGACTGTGCGGGTCCCTGGTGCTCTCTGAGCTTGGTTGTTTTCTTGCAGACATTTCATGACCCAGTTAGGTAACAACATCAGTGCTAGAAGGGTTTGCTCTCTGTTTATATACAAGTGGCTTCCCCTGTCAGTGTCGCTGGGATGTTCTTGGTGGCTCCTTGATTAAGCTGCTGTTTACTCTTGGACTATTTGATTGTTCGTCTTGTGGCACTGATGATGTTCCCTAGTTGGGTCCTGAAACATCTGAAAGAAAACTCAATCTCAAGAGTCCACTAAATATAATTTGCCCCCGAGCTACAAATATTCTCTTCTATCAGCCTCATTTTTTTCCCCCTTTCTTTCTGGTTTTGGCTTCTCCAGGTTATTTTTCCGACCACGCTGTAGCTTTGAAGGATATGCCCGTCAGGTGAGTTGCTTTTGTACTTGCTGTGCATTCACACCTTCGGAATTGCCTTTCTAGCTGGCTAGATTTCCCAGGGTTTTGGTTTTTTTTAACTTCCAACAGATTTTTGTGGGGCGGTTGGGTGGGAAGGCCCGAGAATCTGCACCACCCGGCATGATTCATCATCCTTTTTCTCTTGGCCAGGATAGTATGTTCCAGCACCTGCTACCGAGCAGAAACCGAAACCGGGAAAGAACCATGGGGCCTCTATCGGGTGCACCAGTTCACCAAGGTGAGGCTGGTTGGACTCAGTTTTGTCCACGCTCGCCTTCAAGGGCCAGGTCTGCAGACGGAGAGAGAAAGGATACAGCGCACCTGTGGTTCTGCAAGTGCCACAAACAAAGGCAGCTTTGCTGGATGCAGGCTGGCGTATTTCAGCTGCTGGATGCCAGCGTGGGTTCAGCTGTGCCTGGAGAAAAATCAAAATCGTGGAAGGGAGGGAGCTCAAGTGTTGAGCAAAGAAATACAGACAGTCCTTGACTTACAACAGTTCACTTAGTGACTGCTTGAAGTTAGAACGGCACTGAAAAAAGGGACTTAGAGACCATTTTTCACACTTAGGACTGTTGTGGCATTCTCAGGGTCGCGTGATCAAAATTCAGACGCCTGGCCACCGACTCGTATTTATGACGGTAGCAGCGTCCCGGGATCACGAGATCCCCTCTTGCGACCTTCTGACAAGCCAAGTCAATGGGGAAGTCGGATTCCAACTGTGTCACTAAATGAGCAGCTGCAGTGATTCACTTAATAACGAAGGGAAGAAAGGGCTAAAATGGGGCAGAACTCACTGAACTCTCACTTAGCAACAGACATTTTGGGCTCAATTGTGGTTGTAGCTTATGACCACAATAACATAACGTTAGGGATAATAACAATAACATAACATTAGTGACAAATCAGTGGAGGATTATGTTTCCCAGAACAAAACAAGTGCAAAATAAGACACAGCCAATTTTACCTTGGCTGGAGTATTACGTTTTTGCTGCCAAGTTGGGCCTGTTTCAGATTATTATTATTATTATTTTTCCTCTCCAAAAATGAAGTGGTTCTTGAAAAGTTAGATTGCCTGGGGAATTCTGGGAGCTGGAGTCCACCCATCTTAAAGTTGGCAAGTTTGAAAAACATCAAGTGGGATCACCCTTTTCTCTTCTCCTCCTTGCATTCGCCCAGGTGGAAATGTTTGGGGTGACCGCCAACGAGACGGGTCTCGAAAGCAATGCGTTGATGGAGGAATTTCTCGCCCTGCAGAAAGAGATTTTCCTGGAGCTGGGATTACACTACAAGTAAGGAACGTGGTGGACGTGGTAGCAGTTGCAGGATCTGTGCTAGCCTCTTCTGGGTGGCTGGGGTTGAGAAACACCGATACGGGAGAAATATCTACACAGTGAAGTAGCCACAGAGTTTTATTACACAGCCAGTCCTCGAATTACAACCATTCGTTTAGTGACCGTTCCAAGTTACAACGGCAGTGAAAAAAGTGACTTACGACCGTTTTTCACACGACTGTTGCAGCACCCCCAGAGTCACATGATCAAAATCTGGGCGCTTGGCAGCTGACTCATATTTACGACGGGTTGCAGTGTCCCAGGGTCACCGATCCTTCGGGGAAGCCAAATCAACGGGGGAATCAGATTCACTTCACAGTCGTGTTACTGACACAACAACTTCAGTGTTTCACTTAACAAGCGGGGCGAGAGAGGTCTTAAAATGGTCACTTGAGAGCTGTCCTGTTTAGCGGCATAAATCGTGGGCCCAATTGTGGTCGTAAATCGATGACTACCTGTATCCCGTGGAGGAGTTCACTGTAAACCCCGTTTCCCCATCCAAAGAGCCAAATGAGTTAGGATGGCGCATGGAGAGAGGGGGGCTCAGCCCTCTGCTTTGCCTCCCCCAAACAGACTTCAGGATTTCGCTCTTCCTGTTTGTGGCTGCTGGGCTTCACTCTGACCAGCCTCTCTTCTTTGTGGCAGAGTTCTAGATATGCCCCCGCACGAACTGGGCCTGTCTGCCTTCAGGAAATTTGACATTGAGGCCTGGATGCCCGGCCGGAACCAGTATGGAGAGGTGAGGTGGGGGGTGGTCTGAAGACCTGGGTTTTTGGGCGTGGGGTTTGCGCTAAGGGTTGGCGAAAAGCAAAATCAAGGTGGCGGTGCAAAGGTTTGATTGACCTACCTGTGGTTTGGTGGTGTCCAAGCTGGAATGTTTGCTGGTGCTCAGCTGTTCACAGCTCATGAGTTCTCTCCGGGGAACTCGCTTGTCTTGTTCCGAGTGAGGAATTCACCATCTCTGGAGTCATCTGCTGGATTAAATCAAGGCCCACTTTTTTTAATAGAATGAATGAATGGGCTGGAAGGTACCTTCAAGGTCTTCTAGTCCAGCCCCCTGTTCAAGCAGGAGAACCTATCCCATTCCAGACAAGTGGCTGTCCACTCTCTTCTTAAAAACCTCCAGTGATGAAGCACCCACAACTTCTGGTGGCAAGCTGTTCCACTGGTTAATTGTCCTCCCTGTTAGGAAGTTTCTTCTTCATTTTTCCAGGTTGTTTCTCTCTTTGATTAGTTTCCATCCATTGTTTCTTGTCCTGCCTTCCGGTGCTTTTGAGAATAATTTGACCTCCTCTTATTTGGGGCAGCCAGCACCTCACGTATTTCAGACCAAACTTTTTTCTTTCTCCATTTTTGTTTCTTCATGTCATTTGTCCATTCTTGTTTCTTCATTTTGGTTACAAGCAAGGGGGAGAGAGGTATTACTCTCTCTATCCTGCAGCTCCAACTGAGAATATTGGAAGGGACCTGGGAGGTTTTCTAGCCCAACCCCTGGCTCAAGCAAGAAACCACTTCAGACAAATGGTTGTCCAATCTCTTCTTAAAAACCTCCACCGTTGGAGCACCCACAACAATCTGCCAAAAAATAGCCCTTCATTTTTTATGATCCCAGCCTTAGAAACAAGCAATAAAATCCCTCCTAAACACTTCTGGATTATATGGGACAGGCCCTGTTCTTGTTCCTGGACCACACCAATACAACTTCTTGGCTACGTCAGTGCGTTTCTTCTTATTACTTTTATTTATTTATTAAATTTATAGGGTGCCCATCTCACCGTCGAGCAACTCGGGGTGCTTTGTAACCTCATAAAAGAGCAATGTAAAAGATTGAGAATGTTAAAAGAAAATTAGAAAAAAATTAGATAAGAAAGAACAGACATAAATAAGAATGTTTATAATGGCTCATATGTCCTTTTCCAAGAAAAGAATTCTAATTCTGCCTAAATCAAGATGGAGGTGGAATTGTTTCTTTTCGGTTTGCCCATCGTCTTCCTGGCCCTCATCCTCTTTTTCTTTTATTCTTCCCTCCCTCTCTAGATCTCCAGCGTCTCTAATTGCACCGATTACCAGACGCGGCGGCTGAACATCATGTACTATGACGAGAAAGAGCAGCTCAGCTTCGCACATACCGTAAGCTCGGTCCGGGGAGACCCTGGGGCGGAGGGGAGATGTCTCGAGAATAAAAAAGGTGGATGGGGGGGCTGCAGAGGGAGAAAGCACCCACCTGATGCCTTTTCTCCCTCTGGGCAATCTTGGGGCTGGGGGCTTGGTGTGTACGGCCTCCAAACATTCACGACCCCTCTTGTGCCTTTGCAGGTTAACGGAACGGCTTGTGCAATTCCCCGGATGCTCATTGCCATCCTGGAGTCCAACCAACTCAAGGTTTGTTAAATGGGGGGTGGGTGCGTTTCCTTTGCATAGGCTCCAGAATACAGCAGCCTTGCGCAAGCTGGAGCCCTCCTGGTGCATTGGAAAAAAAGAGCCTTGGTGGTGCAGCGGACAAAGTGCTGTTATGTAGCACTTAGCTGCCAGCTGCCTGCAATTAGTGCGAGTTCAAATCTCACCAGGCTCAAGGTTGACTCAGCCTTCCATCCTTCCGAGGTAGGTAAATTGAGGACCCGGATTGTGGGGGCAATAAGCTGACCTTGTAGAAACCGCTTATGGGGGGCCAAAAGCCCTCATAAGCAGGTATATACAAAAGAATGAAGGCTATTGCTATAAGTGCATTGTAAGCTGCCCTGAGTCTTCGGAGAAGGGCGGCATATAAATTGAACTAATAAATAATAAATAATAATAAATAAACTATGACTCCCAGAATTCCTAGCCAGCAAGGGAGGAGAGATGCTTGGGGGGGGGGGGAAATAGGGAGGACATTAGCACCCACTTCCTCTGGTCCTAGCCTTCTCCAATGTAGATGACCCACTCCCAGGGTACAGAGCAAATAGCCCAGCTGATTGGGGGAATGCTGGGAGTTCTAGTCCCAATGTGCTTGGAAGGCACCAGCTTGGGGGGGGGGGGGAGCTGTTATCCCCATCTTAATGAATTCTGATTTTCTTTGGCCCTTGAAGTCCAATTCTGAGTTGCAGGAACAAGTCAGGCTGAAACTGCCAAAGTCAACCTCACTCTGTAAATCAAATAAATATTTGCATCCATACTGTAAATAAAATGGGAAGAGATGGTCCTTGACGTGCAACCGTTTGTTTAGCAACAGTTTGAAGTTGCAACGGCACTGGGAATAGTGACTTGTGACCTGTCCTCACACTTAACGACCAGCGCAGCAGTATCTCCCTGGTTCACACGATCAAGATTTGGGTGCTCGATACCCCGAATTTTGTATTTATGACATCCTTTGGGGGAGGGGGGGTCTCCTACAATCACCATTTGCTGGCTTCCACCCTCCCAGCTGGCTTCCAACAAGCAGAGTCATTGGGGGGGGGGGGAAGTCAGATTTGCTTAACGACCATGTGATTCACTTAACAACCGCAGCGGTTTGCTTAACAGTGTGCCACGAAAGGTACATCGGAGCGCGACTCACTTAAAAAAGGTCTTGCTCGGCAATGGGAATTCAAACTCCGTTTGCGGTCGTAAGTTGAGGACTGTGAGGAATGATGCACAGGTGATAATAATCCTTTTCTGCTTTTGTCCCCACCTTCTCCTTCGCCCAGGACGGCAGCGTTCGGATCCCGGCGGTCCTGCAGCCTCTGATGGGCGCCGAGGTCATCCACAAACCCAGCCACACCCCGCTAAAATACATCGGTCCCAACCAGGCCAAGAAAGGGAAGAAACCAGTCTTGGAGAAGCCCTGGAAAACTTAGAAGGAGCGAGGACCCTACGTTAGGGGCCGGAATACCGCTGCGAAACGGGGCAGCCCCTCCTGAACAGCAAAAGTGCCACTTCTACCTCCGACTGGCAGCTGGAGAGGGCTCCGATGTGGCGCGTTGCATCGGCTTCCCCTTGCAGAAGTCACAAATGGAGAAAGACGTTTTCTTGCGCTGTTATATTCTGGGGTGGTGCCTTGCTGGGTGGCATCGGGCCGTAGAGGGAGACCCCTGTTCTCCTGTCTGGGGTCTTCCAGAGATGATCCACCTGGTACCAACCCAACTAGCAGGGCCTCTTTCCAATGGAGGCATCTCCTCTCCTACACAAGAGGGGCCTCGGTACCTTTCGGCCAGGCCTCTCTTGTTCCTCTCTGAAGGATGGAGACGTATTTTAGAGACTGGGGGGAGGTCCCTGCGTGGGGAGCAGAACGCTTATTTCAGACTCTCGTCTCTTCCTCTTGAATCCTGCACCCTTCTAATGTTTCGTCCTTTACTCTTTCTGTCCCTTGAAATTCTTTTTGGAAACCTGGAAGGAGACGGCTAGAAATAACATCTGTAAATAAATAAAGAATTGGGGTGATCTTTTCAATGGCTTCCTTTGCAGCCTTGACTGAAAAAATCTGGTACCATCTGCATCCTTTCAAAAACGAGCTGTCCCTGCGTTGGGGATGAGCCCCCTGGGTTTTCTCCCACCCACCCCTCCAGGGCAAGGATAAAGACCCGTTTTGGGGGAGCCACCAGCTGTTGGGGGGGATGCTACCCCGTTCTGCAACTTCAGCTGTTGCACACTCTCTTGAGTGAGTTCCGCCTGACAGCTGTCGTCCTCTGGCACAACAAGTTGGTTGCACGCTACGGTGCTCCATGCGTGACTTCAGAACAAAGGGCCTGTGACAAAAGGAAGATCAACAGGTGCAGCTGGTCAAGGGAGAGGGAGCAGGCTGCCATGGAAACCACTCTTCTAAGAAGCTTGTCTGGAGCAAAAGGGAGTTGTAGCTTAACAACAATAATTGGGCCAGTAAATGTGCAACTTTATGGATGCTTGGAGGCAGTGGTGAAATTCAATTTTTTTTTTACTACCGGTTCTGTGGGTGTGGCTTGGTGGGCGTGGCAGGGGAAGGATACTGCAAAATCCCCATTCCCACCCCACTCCAGGGGGAAGGATATTGCAAAATCTCCATTCCCACCCCATTCGGGAGCCAGCCAGAGGTGGTATTTGCCAGTTCTCCAAACTACTCAAAATTTCCGCTACCAGTTCTCCAGAACCTGCTGGATTTCATCCCTGCTTGTAGGTATATAGTCACCCAAAGGGCAGAGGGACTATTAGTTCACATAAGGCGTGGTTTTGCCTCAGGTGTGTTTTGGGAGTAGAACACCTTTACGGGAGGGGAAACTGGGAGACCAGTTTGGTCTAGTTGTTAAGGTACCAGGCTAGAAACTAGGAGATGGTGAATTCTAGTCCTGCCTTAGCTGGCTCAGTGGGTGACTGGCAATCACCAGGAGACAGTTCTAGTCCCATCTTAGAAATCAAAACCAGTTGGATGAGTTTGGGCCAATCACCAGGAGACCGTGAGTTCTAGTCCTGCCTGAGGCATGAAAGCTGGCTGGGTGACTTTGGGCCAATCAGATTCAGCCCAACCCACCTCACAGGGTGATTGTGGGAAATAGGAGGATTGAGTTCTGTTTATGTGCACCGCCTTCAGTTATTTAACAAAAACAGGATAAGAATAGGGTGCTGAGTTTTCATGAAAAGGCTCTTATGTCATTCAAGGAAATGGGAAGTTTGTTTTTAATTGCACCTGCCCTTCCTTTTCCGTGCTGAGTTTCCGTTTTGACCATCCTCTTAATCGCCATTGGCTGTTCTTTGCTTGGCCGCATTATTCTCTATGGGAAAGTAGGACAGAGGCATCTTTAAAATATATATATACAGTATATGTGTGCAAACAAGTTCATTTGTGCCTAATGTCATAATCAATTTCTCAGATGACAGAAACGTGTCTCCCAATTGGGTCACCCAACGCCAAGCTGTGTTACTTCAATCCCGAGTTTCCAAAGAGTTGCTGAATGTCTGTCACGTTGGGTGGTCCTTCTGGGTGCTAATTGAGGGTGGCAATGCCTCCTTGAATTTCATGAAGGAGTGTCCAAGCTTGGCGACTTTAAAACTTGTGGACTTCAACTCCCAGAATCCCCCAGAAGTGAACGGCTGGCTGGGGAATTCTGGGAATTGGAGTCCAACCATCTTAACCTTCCCAAGGTTGGACATCCATGATTTAGAGTCAGAAACAAAAAACTGGGTGATTTAAGTTTCTGGCTCTAAATCAGGGATGTCCAACCTTGGCAACTTTAAGACTTATGGACTTCAACTCCCAGAATTCCCTAACCAGCCATGCTCTTCACCTGTGCTGGCTGGGGAATTCTGGGAGTTGAAGTCCATAAGCCTTCAAAGTTGCCAAATTGGACACCCCTGCTTTAGTGCCACTAACCTATTTCAAACATTGTGCGCTTAAGACGCATTGCAAGCTTGGGATGCCTTTAATTCTGAAAATGTTGTCCTCCCCCCCCCCCGTTTCTTGCTCCCCTCCCCCCCCCCGGTTCAAATCCTTCCTCCTCCTCCCCTCCCTCACACTTCTAGGGTTGCATAAAACGATCCCCTCCCCTCTTTCCAGCCGGAGGTACCACCAACCTGCCTTGCAGGCAATGCTAAATCGTGCACGAATTCTCTAACCCACTGGAAAGGGAGATTGATTGATTGATTTTTCAAAAAGGGGTGTGTGTGTGTGTGAGTCTCATTAGCACCAGTATAAAGGGACCCTCTCCTCCCCCAGCCCCTCAACCTTCTGTTTTTAGGAGCAGGTGACATCACTTCCTTCCCGGCCTCCTCCTTAGCATTCCCCCCGCCCCTTTCTCCAAAGTCTACGATGCGACTCTGTTCAGTTCCACATGCAGACAAGTCCTTCAGGCTCCCCCATCCAAGGACGTTCGCCCGGTTGCTGCAAGAGCTCCCTTTGCGTGGGGTTTCCCCCCCCCACCCACTCCCCCTTTTACTCCTTTCTGTGATCTCCTTTCCTTCTCCCAGCCAAACCCACCGCCCCAAGAAGGACGAGAGAAGCAGCTTTGCTGGGGATTTTTGAGCGATGGTTCGTCTGGAAGCCTCGCTTCTGCTCTTTTGCCTCTGCCAAGGTAAGTCCCGTGCGTGGTTTCCATCCCTTCCTTTCCCCTTCCAGCCCCGTCGGCTCTCCATTCCTCGAGAAAGACGCGAGTGGAACGACCCCTCCAAAGTTTTTTTTTTTTTTAATTTTTAATATCTTCTGATCGTGCTCCATTAAGCACTTAAGCAGCCTCCTTGCCAGCTCAACGCCGGGGTTTCTTCTTGAACTTCAAATGCAGATCCGGCCAAGGAGCTTGATGATACCAGTAACAGAAAGTTGGAAGGGACCTTGGAGGTCATCTAGTCCAACCCCCTGCTTACTCAGGAGACCTGTACTGGGGATTCGAACCGCCGAACTGTCGACCTTTCTGATCGGACAAGCTCAGTGTTGGGACGTAGAATCTGGGTTTTGTAACCATGTCCCCCGGGGTCTTTCCTGCTGGTTTCCCCACTGCTTCTCAGAAGGGATGGCCCGTTCCTTCTTTGGAGATCTCAAATGTTTTTTTGTCCTTGAAGGAAAAGAATCCGACTTGCGAATGTATTCTAGCGAAATAAAAGAGTGGGATGAGACCCCCTGCTCCAAGCAGGAAACCCTATGATGTTTCAGACC
The DNA here is from genome assembly GCF_059756535.1 of Pantherophis guttatus. Lineage (NCBI taxonomy): Eukaryota > Metazoa > Chordata > Lepidosauria > Squamata > Colubridae > Pantherophis > Pantherophis guttatus. Next base: position 2,102,468 of record NC_142072.1, read on the forward strand.
AACGGTTGCCCAATCTCTCTTTAAAAACCTTCTGTTAGAGTTAAAATATGCCTTATTTCAGTTTTCTTTCTCAATCTGTTGCCTTCCCACTACGGGGCTGTAAGCCTTAGAATCATAAAGCTGGGAGGGGCCATGGAGGTCTTCTAGTCCAACCCTCTGGCCAAGAGAGCCTTCTCTTTACCTGCCCAGATACTGCTGGGACCAATAGGAGTTTGAGTCCGCTCTACTTAGAACAGCAGGATATTGGAGAAGGCTGGCCCGGTCGTTTGTTTCTTTCATTCCAACGAAACCCATCAACCTAGTAATCCTGCACAGCTTTGAAACTAGGAGTTGATTATCATCTCTATCAACTTCTTTTAAACCAGTGTTTCTCAACCTTGGTAGCTTGAAGATGGGTGGACTTCAACAGCGCTGGCTGGGGGATTCTGGGAGTTGAAGTCCACCCATCTTCAAGCTTCCAAGGTTGAGAAACACTGTTTTAAACCTTTCTGCCAGAGTGACCCTCAACCTCTCTCAACCTCCTCCTTGAAGGCGGCTCCCTCTTCCCCGGTTGCATTTTTTTTTTTTAAAAATGCTTTTTTTTTTTCAAACTCCCCCTCCCCCCCTTCCCGTTCCTTTTGTTCCCTCTCTTTCGATGGCTCTTTTCCCAAAATCCGCCTCCTTTCTAAAACGCCATGCGGAGTCTATGACAAGACCAAGCTGTTATACGGGTAGTAGGGTTGATTTATCTTTATTTATTTATTGCCCCTGTTCCGCTAAATAAAGCAACTATTGCTTTGGATTCGGGGGTTCGTCCCGATGAAGGCAGAGTCATGCTTAGGCCAGCGCTGCGCCAGTCGTGGTCTTCGGAACTTGGACGGGATTCCAACTCGGAATTTCAGCACCCTGGAGAGCGGCGCCTTTTGGTCCCAAGGAGGCTGAAATTTAAAATCCTGTTTTTTTCCCCCTATCTAGGCATTTAAAAAAAAAAAAAACACACACTCAGCCCTCCTCTTTTTCGTTCCTGAAATACTTGGATGGTGTGAATGGGCTCCCTGCCTGGGTTTTTGGCAACAGACTGACTGCATTCTGTAGTTTGAAAGTTGGCCAAAAGGCTTGATGGATTTCTTGGGCAATGCAGTGTACCTGTTAGTTGTAATGGGAGACGGGTTGGTGTGATGATGTGTACAAGTTATTGGTGTGCACCCATGGCTCTTCGATAGCCGGCATCCCATCCCAGTTATAAAGTGGGTTTTTTTTTCAAGGCTAAATCAGGATTTCTAGGGAGCAGATCCATTTCTAGATAAAATTGTTCCTTTGTGTCTTTAGTTTTTAGGAGCTGCTATGGTCTAAAAGGAAAGCGTTTTGCTAGCATATCATAATCAGTGGAAAGGATGACCTAGTTTTATAGTGCCCTATTGGTGGCATTTAAATCATAAGGGAAATTAATTTTGCATTTTCAGGGGGGGGGGTTTCCTGATGCGTCCATTGTGCCTTCCCAAAAGCGCATGTGCTGCCCCGATATTACTTTTTAATTAAAAAAAAGTAATTTATAAATAAATTGTTTCCTGGCAGAGGCTGATTGCCCAGTTTCTGTCTTCTCTATCCTTGTTTTAAATCACTGTTGTCAACCTCGGTGGCTTTATAATAGGTGGACTTCGGCTCTCAGAATTCCCCAGCTAGTATGCCTGGACTTCAGTTCCCAGAATTCCCTAGCAAATCTAAAGTTGCGAGTACAGAGTTGAAAAAGATCAGGGAAGTGACTCCACACCAAGCAGATATTGTATTTAAGGTAAAGGTTCCCTTCACACATATGTGCTAGTCGTTCCCAACTCTAGGGGGCGGTGTTCATCTCCGTTTCAAAGCCGAAGAGCCAGCGCTGTCCGAAGACGTCTCCGTGGTCATGTGGCCGGCATGACTCAACACCAAAGGCGCACGGAACACTGTTACCTTCCCACCAAAGGTGGTCCCTAGTTTTCTACTTGCATTTTTTTACCTGCTTTCGAACTGCTAGGTTGGCAGAAGCTGGGACAAGGCACGGGAGCTCACCCCGTTACGCGGCACTCGGGATTTGAACCGCTGAACTGTCGACCTTTCGATCGACAAGCTCAGCATCTTGGCCACTGAGCCACCGTGTCCCTATACTGTACTTATATTCCTCTAATTTGGCAGCTGGTCTATAAGAGCTGAGATGCCCAGAGGGTATTTAGGAGGCAGCAGTGCCCGAGTTTCTTATCCAGGTCAAGATTGAGTTCCTAAATGAAGGAGGGCATCCAAAAAATAAATAAAAATAAATTCCAATCTCATGCAAAGCAGTAAAGAGCAGGAACCAGCAACACAACATGTTTAGAAGAGAACAGAGTTAATTGGGGTGGGATGGGGGAGAGTGGATGGGGAGGGAGGGAGAGAGGGAGCTGTTTCCTTCCTGTACATGATTGATGTTTTCTCTTTATTCTGGGTTATTTTTTTGGAATTGTTGTTGTGCAGTCTCTAGCATTATGTAAGTCTTATGTAAGTAAAACTGGCACACCTGAAAAACTTAAATCCTTCTCTCTCTGCCTTCCTAAGCTGTTAAGAGTCTCAGCTCTCTGTGCCAGAGGGGAGGGGTAGAAACCCCCCCAGATGATTAACCCCATAATGACAGACTTCTTTGCAACAGCCCTCCCCCCACCCTTTAGTTATCAATGGTCCTTTTTACAGAATAACAGAACAACAGACTTGGAAGGGATCTTGGAGGTCTTCTAGTCCAACCCCGTGACTTATTTTAAAAAGCAACAGTGGGTCTGGTAAAGAGGACATTAAGAGGGTCTGGGGAGAGTTAGTTAACATCGGATCGTAAGCTGGCCACAGTCACGGGACAGCGTGAGAGAGGCAGTGCGTCGATTTAAGAAGTAAATAATAAAATTTAAACATATTCACTGTTATTCCGACCGGAAAGCAGCTTTGCCTGCCCTCTGCTGATATCTGCTTGAATAGCAGCTCGGTGTCCCCCAATGAAACAGCCGAAAGGCTTTTCTTGAATGGAGATATACAAATAAGGAAGATTTCATCCAGGGAGGTTTAAGCTTGGCCACTTTTAAGACCTCTGGACTTCAACCCCCAGAATTCCTCAGCCTGCCTGCAGAATAGCATGGCTGGATGGGGAATTCTGAGAGCTGATGGTCCACACAGGTCTTAAAAGTTGCCAAGGTTGAATGACCCTGGTTTAATCAGTCTCATTTCTTCTGGGCTTTTTAGCTTGGGAAGGGAGATCAGAAAATAAAAGGGAGAAGGGAAGGCAAGAAGGGGGAAGGGGAAGCAGGGAGGGGGAAGGGAAGAGGAAAAGGAAGGAAGGAGTACAGGGAGAGAGGAAGAGGAGGGGAAGGAAGAGAGGAAAAGGGAGGAGAGTGGAGGGAAGAAAGGAAAAGGGGGAGAGGAGAGGAAGGAAGGGAAGAGAGGAGAAGGGAGGAAAGAGGAGGAGAGGGGAAGGAAGAGAGGAGGAGGAGAGGATGGGAGAGAGAAGGGAAGGGAAGGGAAGGGAAGGGAAGGGAAGGGAAGGGAAGAGAAGAGAAGAGAAGAGAAGAGAAGAGAAGAGAAGAGAAGAGAAGAGAAGAGAACGCATCTCAAAGTGGAGATGGAGGGAGATAGTTCCCAGGCGGAGGAACATCCTGCTTTAAATAAGAAACTGCTTTGGTTTTTTTGAACTATGAGAGCTCAAAAGAAAAACGGACAGTCAATTTTTGGCGAAGCGATTCGGCACAAGATGAACCTGGCTTAACAACTGAAGCCTGTCACCAAATCACAACGGAGATCCTTTAAAAGCCCCCGAACAGCTGTCTCTTCCCTCACCCAACAGATGCCAATCTGCGCTCTTGCCCAATTCAAAGGGGGAAAAAAAACGAGAAGAGAAAGAAAGACTGAAACATCTGGACAGGATGAAGATGCCATAAACCTCGGTTTCCCTCTGTCAGGGCTGGCGAGAGTTTGGAGCTGTGATGCCCTGCAACCCGGACACGATTCGCTTTCCAGAAATTAAGCCACTTCAAGCCTGCTTTTTATTGTGTCTTTTCAAAGGAGGGTACGTCAGAGAAAGCAATTTTGCCTGCCTTCTCTTACGAAAAGCTACTCTCATTGACTGGGGGGGTTACACAATACATCGAAAAGAGGGATAGAATCAAGATCAGGGTTGATACCACTTTATAATGCCTTGGTAAGGCCACGCTTGGGATACTGCATCCAGTTTTGGTCGCCACGATATTAAAAAAAAGATGTTGAGACTCTGGAAAGAGTGCAGAGAAGAGCAACAAAGAGGATTAGGGGACTGGAGGCTAAAACCTATGAAGAACTGGGTTGCAGGAACTGTGTATGTCTAGTTTAATGAAAAGAAGGACTAGGGGAGACATGATAGCAGTGTTCCAATATCTCAGGGGCTGCCCCAAAGAAGAGGGAGTCAAGCTGTTCTCCAAAGCACCTGAGGGTAGGACAAGAAGCAATGGGTGGAAACTAATCAAGGAGAGAAGCAACCTAGAACTAAGGAGAAATTTCCTGACAGTGAGAACAATTCATCAGTGGAACAGCTTGCCACCAAGTAGTGGAGTATGTGGATACTCCAACATGGAAAGTTTTAAATAAGAGATTGGGCAGCCATTTGTCTGAAATGGTGGAGGATTTCCTGCCTGAGCAGGGGGTTGGACTAGAAGACCCCCAAAGTCCCTTCCAAGTCTTTTGTTATTCTGTTCTGTTCTTTTATCCACATCAACTAGATTAGAAAGCGCCAAGTCCCACCTCTGCTCTTTTATTCCCATGTCACAGAAAGGAAAGTCGGATTAATATTGGACCGGTCATAAGTACAAAGCCTAGCAGGCTAACCAAGCACTGTGTTTTGCTGCTGAAATTTAGGCATGTTTGAATATTTGGCAAACTATGATGCTTTCTCTCTTTTTTTCCCCCCCAGCATTTTCGCTGCCTGTACCTACTCAGGTGTCCAAGGACGATGAAACGGTAAAGGAAAGGGGAAGGGAGGGAGAGTGAAGGCTCTACAGGTAGTCCTCGGCTTATAACCGAGGACTACCTGTATATTGAGCCAAAATTTCTGTTGTTAAGTGAGACACTTTTTGTGACTTTTGCCCCGTTTTATGTCTTTTCTTGCCACATTGCTTAAGGGAATCCCTGCAATGGTTGAATGAGCAACAGGATTGTTCAGTGAATCTGGGTTCCCCATTGGAAAGAGACCCTCAAAATAGCTTCCACGCCTAACTTCCTGTCTTCTTCTGATTTTCTGGCCAGGTGATTAAATGCATCTCGGAAATCTTAGCAGACACCCTGTCCAGATCCAGCCCAATGCCGGTGACCAGTGACTGCATGAAGATCCTGAGAGAGGGTAAGTGGAGATTTGGGCTCCTCCTCCTCCTCTCCACAAATGTCACTTCCTTCTAGCACTGTTGATGTTACTTAGCTGTGTCGTGAAATGTCTGCAAGAAAACCACCAAGCTCAGGGAGCTCCAAGGACCCCCCAGTCCTCCTCCCCCTCCCTCCCCCTCTTCTCCACAAACCCTACTCCCTTTCTAGCACTGATGATGTTACTTAGCTGGGTCTTGAAATGTCTGTAAGAAAACCACCAAGTTCAGAAAGCACCAAGGACCCAACAGTCGTCCTCCTCCTCTTCCTCCTCCTCTCCGCAAACCCCAGGGAGGCTCACAGGAGACGGTCCCTATTTTCTCGGGTGGTAAAGGAGACAGGGGGGACAATTGTAGCTTCAGACGTACAAGATTCTCTAGCATTAGAGAAGAGCCGTGGTGGCGCAGTGGTTAGAATACAGGCTAATTCTGCCGACTGCCAAGGGTTCAATTCTGACTGGCTCGAGATGGACTCAGCCTTCCAAGGTCGGTAAAGTTGCACCCAGGTTGTTGGGGGCCAGATTCTGACTCTGTAAACCGCTTAGAGAGGGCTGTAAAGCACTGTAAAGCGGTATAGAAGTCTAAGTGCTATTGCTAGTACAGCAAAGTAGAATTTGCTCATCTGGGTTTACCCCACGAGGCGTCAATCCTGCAAGTCTAAGGGCGATGCGATCTCTTATCTGACCGTCCTCTTGGCAGCGTCTCTTTGTCCTGTCTCCCAAGCTCTTTCCCACATTCCATTACCTCAACCCTGCACCCTGCCAGTTGCTTGCATTATGCGCAAGCAACACCTGCATGTGTTACTCTGGGAACGTTAACACGAGTTCCATTTCAGACGAGAGAGTCCTGACGATGCTCCATCATCGGCATCTGCTGACGGAGTTGGAGGAACTCGCCCATCAAGGTAAGCAACTCCATTCCTGAGTTCGGTTCCTTGCGAGGTGGAGATGGAGGGTAAGGGGCCCTTTTAGGGTGCTATCTTGGGCCCACTCATGCCTGGGTGTATCGAGGAGGGGGACTCAGGAGCTGCACTCTGGACCAGTATCTTTCTTCTGGAAAAGAACCCACTGGATGTTTTGGGTTCACTTGTGGTCGTAAGTTGAGGACTACCTGTATTGAATTGAATGCTTTATTTGTCCAAGTGTGATTGGTCACACAAGGAATTTGTCTCAGGGAACATGCAAAGCAACAGATAATCATCATCATATTAATAATAACAATAGGAAGAAATAATAAAGAAGATAAGGATAAATACTACTACAGCCATACTACGTGGGTAAGCATACAAAGACGTTAGACAGCACTGTGAGAATTACAGAATTCAGAATCAGCAGAATGACAGCACGAGCGAAAGAGTTGTGGGTTTTTTTACTTTTAACGTTTACTTTTTCTTCTTCAATGTCTTCCATTCCGTTTCCAGAAAATACAAAGCATCTCCTGGCCCAGGAAAAGGACCACAGTTCTCGGGAAGGAAAGCAAAAAGGAGAACTCAAGAAGAGGGAGGAGCCTACCCAACAGAAGGAAGCTGCCCCTGAGAAGAGGGAAGAGCACGCTGGTGAAAAGAAAGAAGAGAAGAAGGAGGAAGAGGAGAAGAAGGAGGAAGAGGAGAAGAAGAAGGAAGAGGAGAAGGAGGTGACAAAGAAGGATGAGAAAAGTAAAGACCCAAAGGAGAAAACTGAGGTCTCTCAAGAGGCTTTGAAGGAACGGGATGAAGAGGAAGAGGAAGAGGAAGAGGAGGGAGATATAAAGAAGAGGACCTCCTCAGAGACGTGGCACTCCAAGGAATATTTTGGCCACGTCAAGAAAAGAGGTTCTAGGCCGCCCAAAATCAGAAAGGGAATGCTTCAGGGAGACGAAGAAAGCCAGGAGGGGCAGGAAATGGGCAAGAGACGCTTTAGGATGGATGAGGAAGAGGGGGATGACACCTCAGAAGAGGAGAAGAAGAAATACCATCCTGGAGGGCACAGCGATGATGAGAAGTGGGAGGGAGAAGAGAGGAGATCGGCCGTGGCCAAGAGGGTGGCGGAGAAGGCCAGCGATGAGGAGACCTCACAGTTTGAAGAGGAAGAACAAGAGAAGGGTCTTAAAAGCTCCAAGTCCAAGGCCCACCTCCATAAAGGGTGGAACCCATTGCAGGAAAAAGAGGAGGAGGAGGAAGAAAAGGAGAACCACAACAAGGCGAGATACGGCCACCGCCATCCATCGGTGGACTTGGACCTCAAGATGAGATATTGGAAGGATCAGGTGGATCTGAGGGGCAGACACCACACTCCTGAGGAGGAAGAGGGGGAGGAGGAAGAAAAGCATTCCAGGCAGAGGAAGGTTGGTATCAAGGCAGAGTCACTTTGGGGACCTATCAGCTGGTTTGATTTAAAAAAAAAAAAGGAAAGAAGGAAGAAGGGGGAATAAAACAGAAAAATAAAAGGAGCTGGGAAGATCCTAAATGAAGATTTAGGCTTTTAAAAAGTGTTTCTCCTAAATATGGATACTTTAGGATAGGGGTGTCCGGCCTTGGTAATTTTAAGACTTGTGGACTTCAACTCCCAGAATTCCCCAGCCAGCATGGCTGGCTGGGGAATTCTGGGAGTTGAAGTCCACAAGTCTTAAAGTTCAATGGCATGATAGCGAAGGAATTCTGGGAGTTGAAGTCCACCCATCTTGAAGTTCAATAACTTACTGGCTGGGGAATTCTGGGAGTTGAAGTCCACAAGTCTTAAAGTTCAATGGCATGATAGCGAAGGAATTCTGGGAGTTGAAGTCCACCCATCTTGAAGTTCAATAACTTACTGGCTGGGGAATTCTGGGAGTTGAAGTCCAGAAGTTGTAAAATGACCAAGGTTGGTCACCCCTGCTTTAGGAGCCAATGGTCAGAGCTCCTTTGTCCTTCTGCTCACCACGATTGTGGTTCGCTTCATAACTATGGCCAAAATGCTCATAAATTCCGGTCCCAATTCCGGCCGTACGTTGAGGACTACCTCTATCCTGACTTTGTCTTCTTCAAAGGTTGTGTACAATGCCCTTAAAAACATATTTCCTCAATTTTGGAAATGGCGGGGCAGCCTTAAATTTCTTGGCCCGTGGACACCCTGGCTGGGGAATTGTGGGAGTTGAAGTCCACGCATCTGAGGATGGAGAAGACTTTGATCAGACACATGCGGGAGAGTTCCCTCTTTTGTTTTTTTTAACTGGATTTTTTCCTTGCGTGTTGCTTTTCCCTTCAGGCTCCGGAGGTGGAGAAACTGGAAGAGATTGAGCGGGAGTTGAAGTGGGCTGCTGACAAGCTAGAAGAACTGAAGAAGGGTTAAATCCTGCTGCTGCCTCAGGAGCTGGGGAGGGGTAGGAGAAATCCCAGCTATCAAGTCGCCTTCTATCAGCCCCCCCTTCCTCCTTTCTCTCTGACCCTTGTATTCAGCTTGGCTTTAGACTGTTAAACTAAGTTTTCCCTTGCTTACAATGATTGTCAAGAAGAGAATATTTGTAGCTCAGGGTTATTGAATGGTAGAATCCCGGGCCTTTTCTGAGCTTGGTGGTTTTCTTGCAGACATTTCGTGACCCAACTAGGGAACATCATCAGTGCTAGAAGGGAGTAGGGTATGTGGAGAGGAAGAGGACGTTTGCAGACGTTTCATTACCCAGCTAGGTAACATCTTCAGTACTAGAAGGGAATGGGGTTTGCTCTCTTTGTATTCAAGTGGTTTGCCCTGTCAGTGTTGGTGGTTTCTTGTGAGATCCTTGGCGCTCTTTGAGCTTGGGGGTTTTCTTGCAGATGTTTCAGGACCCATCTAGGTAACGTCAACAGTGCAGAAGGGAGGAGATGTTTGCTCTCTTGATATTTCCTTGATAAGCTTAAAGGAATTTGGTGGGAGGAACTACCAACTCAGACAATTAACTAGTCTAACCAAAGAATGACCAAAGATACTCCCAAGACCGAGAAGACAAGCCACTTGTATATAAACAGATAGCAAACACCATTCCCTTCTAGAACTGATGACACTATCTAGTTGGGTCATAAAATGTCTGTAAGAAAACCACTCAGAAAGCGCCAAGGAATGCAGTCGTCGTCCTCTCCACACACCCCACTCCCTTTTTGCACTGATGTTACCTAGTTGGGTCATAAGAAAGCAAGAAAGCATCAGAGAGCATCAAGGACCCCAACAAATATCCACCTGACTCACATTTTGTCACAAAACAGGGAGTCCCTTACTTCCCAGATAAAGAACTCAATCTGGCTACAGAAGACTGTTTTCCCACTGACCAGCGTCCTCAGATCTCCGCTTGCTACTGCCGGGATAGCTTTGATCGCCTCCTAAAAGCTTAGTGCTACACATGTATTTTATTATGTATTTTCGATTACAAAGTCTTTAAATGGCTGGGGGACAAGTTCGCATTACTACAACTTTTCTACGCCGCAATTCCAGGGATGGTCAAATGGGAACAAGGCTCTCTTTTCTGCGTTGCGTATTAAGATTTAAAAAAAAAAAATTGGTTTAATCAGTGGTTTTTCACTTTTAGCAACTTGAAGATGGGTGGGATTTCGACTCCCAGAATTCCCCAGCCAGCATGAACTGAAGTCCACCCATTTTCAAGTTGCCATGGGTAGAAAAAAAGCAAAAAATCTGGGTTAAATAAACAGGGGCTCCCATAATCTTAAATTTCCACTCGGAACAGGGGTGACTTGTGGCACCTCAGTATATTTTGCTGTCGTTAAAGCTTGCCTTTTTCCTAACAACTGCTGCAGTCATTCTGCTGCACCGTTGCGTCAAAATGTATTTTGGATCTGCACACACTGCAAATAAAAACAATTGCCTAAGACGATGCCTGTGTGTGTCTTTGTGTCCTCCAAGACAGCTGTTCCGTTGTGGTCCGGCATCCGCTGAGTTCACCTCTCTCCCTCCATCTTATTTTGAAGGACAGAGTTGCTTTTGGCTTCTGCTTTTACGCACACGTTAAGAGGGGTGTGTCCCTGCCTCCAGTTAGAAGAGCTGGTTTGGTCTAGTGGTGAAGGCGCCAGGTTAGAAAGTGAGAGACAGGGAGTTCTAGTTCTGCACAAAAGCTGGCTTGGTGACTTTGGGCCAATTGTCAGGAGACTGGGAGTTCGAGTCCCACCTTAGGCATGAAAGCCGGCTGGGTGACTTTAGGCCAATCATCAGATGGTGGGTTCTAGTCCTGCCTTGGGCATGAAAAAAGGCTAGGTGACTTTGGGCCAATCACCAGGAGATGGTGACTTCTAGTCCCGCCTTAGGCACGAAAGCCAGCTGGGTGCCTTTGGACCGCTCACTGTCTCTCAGCCCAACCTACCTCACAGGGTTGTTGTGAGTAAAATAAGAGGAAGGTGTGTTGATATGCTTGCTGTCTTATTTGTACAAATAATAAAGATGGGATAAATAAATAACTAAAACACAAATGCACCTCAGCTATCGAAAATCTGGCAATCCAGCGGCTTTCCCTCCCATATCATCTGCATTGAATGACAGTTGAACTGGCGGAAATGTACAGGGGAAATTTTACATTAGTCTCAAAGGAGGCTGTCATTAAAGAAAAGCTCCGAGACCAACCCAGATTGGCAATTTATTCTGCTTTGGATCTGAAAATAGCAATAGCACTTAAGACTTATATTCTGCTTTACAGCCCCTCTCTAAGCAGTTTACAGAGTCAGCCTCTTGCCCCCAACAATCTGGGTCTTCATTTGACCCACCCTGGAAGGCTGGGTCAACCGTGAGCCTGGTCAGATTCGATCTGCCAAACTACTGGCAGCCGGCAATCAGCAGAAGTAGCCTGCAGTACTGCACTCTAACCACTGCGCCACCGTGGGATGGGGTATGTGTGTTGATTTGTGGGCCCTCCTATCCGAATCTGATGCCACTGAACTTTCAGGCAGGGGTTGCTGGCGCCAGCAGCAATGAAAAGGAAGACAAAAACACACCACATCCGTAAGGTTTAATCTGTCTGCTCGGGAAGACCTACAGAATACAATCAAGGGAGAGAGAGGCAGGAAGAGAAAAAAAGCAGAGAGAGACCCACCGAACCGAGTCATAAATGCAAATTTAAACAGGTCACAGGAAACCACACTGGAACTTCAAAACACTGAGCCTCCGTGAAAAGGGGGAGAAGAAACTCGGCAAGGCGGAGCAGAGTTCAAAAGCCTGGCAAACGCACAATTCTTTCCTCTTTGCTGCAGACGTACAGGGGGTATTTTAAAGAGACACTCCTGGGGGGGTGTTTTGCTCTGGAGACAGCCCCTAGGAGGGGAGGGGGGAACCTCCAGCCCCCCCCTCCCCCGTTGTTGTTACACACCAGTTCCAAGCAGGTTCTGGGTTCAAATTCTGTCTTCTTCCATATAATCCTAGCTGCTAGACCTACCCTAACCATCTCAAATTTGCACTGACATCTTTTCCTTCGCAGGTATGTCGTCCGCTGTCACCTTTTGGGACAAACGATCTGTAGGGGCTTGTCAGATTCCCAAGATTTAGAAATAAAGCTGGCATGGGAACAGCAGGCAAGATTGGCCAAAAGGATTTATTTCCCTTGGAATTTAGAGGCAGTTTTTCAGGACTTGTTTCTAACTCTCCAACAAGGGGTAGTCCGAGCAATAATTATAACGCCCTTCCAGACAAGGCGAATTAAGACCATCCCTTCATCAGGGCGACATAATTACTGCTAGTCCAAAAGGGGTGTAAATTCCACTTTTTTTTACAATCCCAGGATAGGGAAAGACAGACCAAAAGTTGTTCTTCCTAAATTCTGTCTTCCTTTAGGAAGAGATCTACCCCCCTCCAACTAAACAACCTCCAACTGCTATGAGACCCCCCCACAAGTTGCGTTTTGCTAAACCCCGGATAAAAATTGGTCCAAAGATTTAGGATTCCACTCGCCCACGATCTCATCCTGGTTCGGGTGATGGTGAGTTGAAAACCAAGCCACGCAGGGGACAACTTCCCTTGTGCCAAGGACGGGCACCTTATTCTTGTCGGAAAGACATTGGCTGAGCCAGGGGAAGGAGTCACACGGGGAACTAGTCTGGAATCTCTACGTAGGCACAAAAGGGCGAAGTCTGACCTCCTTGGATGCTGTTGAACCTTATTTTGTCTGACCCAGGTGCAAACGACCAATCTGAGCAGATTCCTGTATTATAGGCACCAGCAATGAAGTAGCTAATTGAACTCTTCACCTGTGGATCTGGTCATTTGTGCCAGGCAGTTCCCCAACTCTCCAACTGCGAGCGGTGGGAGCCTATCCAAGGTCCCCCGACCCTCCAGCTCTCCAGAACAAGATCCACAGCCCCGGACCCACATTAAGAAGGAAGGGAAACCCCGAATCTGACCGTGAGCATTCCAAGGAAAGGTGTATGTGTGTGCGTGCTCCAGAAAGAGATGGACAAGGTGAGGCCTTTTCACAACTAGGCTCTGCTCAGGACACACGCTACTAACAAAGGAAACCCAAACCTACTGATTCTGAAACGTCAAGGCAGGCAAGAGCGAGACATCAGAGACAAGACATCCATTTCTGAAGCAGGACAAAATAACGGAGGGTACACATCGGAATGGGGCCACTGGGGAAGAGGCCTCTGGGGCCAGGCGAGGCTGCTTCCCCTTTCGTCCCGGCCTTTATAAATAAGTTTTCACGTCTAGCTCACAGTGAAGATGCAATTGCTACAGAGATCATAGCCAGCTACCACCATGGGGTACTTTCAGGGGAGTCCGGCGTATGGCAAAAGGGCTCCTAGGCTCCCTTCTAGTGGCCACAATTGATCACAATGTCGTCGTATTCTTCCTATGGAAAGAAAGAAAAACGGGCCAAAAGAGTTGGATGCCTGCAGGACAAAAGAGCCCGAGGGAGGGGTCAAAGGCAGCATCAGTCTTGAGTCCCTTTGCGCCCACAAGAGACCGAAGTCCAACCCCACCTTGAATTCTGTTGATTCTCATCTACCAATTTGCTTTGACTGTTAGTAGTTTGGATTCTTGTAGAGAGTGTTAGCATGCTATCATTCCTTCCTTCCTTCCTTCCTTCTTTTCTTTCTTCTTTCCTCCCTCTCCCTCCATCTGACTCCTTGCTTTCTTCCTTGCCTTAACTCCTTCCTTCCTTTCTCCCATCCTAACTCCTTCCTTCCTTCCTTTCCTCCTTCCCTTCCTCCCATAGAGTACCAAGTGGCCCATCTCACAGTTTACCTCTCTCTTGCGATCGCACTCACCTCGCTGTTACTGTCCACACTTTCCTCAGAATCCCATTCCGGCTCCTCGGAGCCAAATTCCCGTAACAGCTGTGGGATTTTTTGGTCAGGCCGGTGCACAGCGCTGTACATGGGCGTGTAGCCCACATACATGCGTGCCTCTGTGTCAGCTCCTGCACGCAAGAGGTATTCCACTATTTCAGGGCTCTGGGACTCCACCGCCAGGTGGAGGGGACTCCGGCCACAACTTAGCTCCTGCAGAAGGGGGGAGGAGGAGGAGAAAGGTACAGCATCATCACCTGAGCTGGGCACTCTGTATACTAAGCAAAATCAGGGCAGGATTGTTTTGACTTTCTTTCTCACCTGTTCTTCTACCTCTGGATTTTGTCTTATGTCCAGGCCCCTCCCTCATGGCTCCAGGCGGCCCCTCCCAGCCTGACATCCCTTCACCGCGGAACCACTAGATTGCAACATGATCTCCCTGACAGAGACTGGAATTCTCGCATTTGCACAAACTCGCCTTACAAACGGGCTGGGTTTGCACAATCTAAGACTAGTTATAATGGGGTGTTGGCAGTGCTTATGGGTCAGCTGTGGGCAGGACCCAGGCCTCGTTTAGCCTGTGGGGCAGGGCAGGCTGTCATGTTAAACCTGGAATGTGGTTGATGTCACACCAAGACAACTGCTTGTTGACGGCTCAGTGGAAGGCGTCATGCGAATCCTGCTTGGATGCTCCAGTTACAAGAACTGGGAAATATTCAGGCAACGAATTAGTGCCATGCACTCAAAGTGAGTCTCAAGCTCTCATGGTTGAGAAATAGTTTCGCAACAACAATGTAGCAGGAGGAGTGGTAGAAGCTGGGGGCGGCGTTAAAAGAGGAATCAGCCTAGAATCCCAACGCAGGCACTAAGTCCACTTGTGGCTACGTAGGGATTCTAGGCTAATCCCTCTTTTAACACCGCCCCCAGCTTCTGCCAACTTCTTCCCCTTCTCAACTGCCCACCTCCTCACCCAACATCCATGTCAGTGGCCAAAACTGACATGCTTAATAGGGGCAGTCCTCGACTTACAACTGGTTGCTTAGCGACCGTTCAAAGTTACAACAGACCCCAAGAGATACTTATGACTTGGTCCTCGCATTTTGATGGCCAGCCCACTCCCCAGTATCACATAACCACATTTCAGATGCTGGGCAACTTGGCCTGTGTTTATGGCCATTGGCCACATCCTGCAGCCGTATGACCGTGTTTTATGATGTTTTTGACAAAACCCGGTGTTCACTTCCTGATTATTATTTTTTTTGTAAAAACGCCCCCATAGCAAACAACGGGTTTGTTTAACGTCCATGGATTCACTTAATGACCATGTTGATTTGCTTAACACCCGTTACAAAATAGGTCGTAAAATCAGGTCAGTCACGTGATCACCTATTTTATGAACATCGTGACTTACGACCCTAATGGGCAGGCTCCATTACAGTCCTAAGGCGAGGATTACCTGTAATTATTTTTTGTACCTGATTGCTCTCCCACCTTTCTATTTGAATTTACAGGTTTTTTCAACCTAATGATGAGGACGCCGCTTCCTTTAAAATCAAAATGAAATTGATAAAGATTTTTTTGAGAGTTCATAAGCTTGGAAAACTAACCTGCTTGTTGAGATCGGATCCTGCAGAGATTAAGAGGTTGACCATGTCCAAATCTTTCCGTAGGATGGCCACATGCAGGGGGATGTAACCTGGCGGAGAGACGGCAGGTGTTTTGAGGAAGAAACAAAACCAGCAAAACAAACAATTTTATGAGGCCAACCTGGGCTACAGATTTGAAAAACAACATGTCATTTCCTTTGGCCCACAAACCTTAACCTGCCACACTA
This sequence comes from Pantherophis guttatus, assembly GCF_059756535.1. Taxonomy (NCBI): domain Eukaryota; kingdom Metazoa; phylum Chordata; class Lepidosauria; order Squamata; family Colubridae; genus Pantherophis; species Pantherophis guttatus. The sequence continues at coordinate 2,117,865 of NC_142072.1, forward strand.
GAATTCAAAAGAAACCCTTCGTACAAAATAAATAACATTCGTTCCAATTCGGTTCAGATCCCTCTGCCAGAATTTGAGTAATCTATGCAAATTTGGCAAGGAGGTAAATTTTTAACCACACAGAGCCGTAGAAGCAAACAACTGACTTTGAAAAGGAGAGCAAAAAATCAAATTCTAAGAAGGAGGGGAAAAAAAGGAAGGGACATATATTTTGTTAACCCTAAGACTTCTGGTTGTAACAGACCACAACAGGACATAATTTTATGGGTCATTCACATGGCAAGTTTTTAAAATAAGTCACTGTTCTGGCGTTTTATATTTTGATACGCATTTTACAGGCTGTTTTTGTGAATTTTATGCATTCATGCTGCATTGTGTCACACTGTAGAGGTAGTCCTCGCCTTGCGACCATAACTGAGCACAAAATTTTCTGTTGCTAAATGAGGCACTCGTTAAGGGAGCTTTGTCCCATTTTACGATCTTTCTTGCCACGGTTATTAAGTGAACCACTGTAAATTATTAAGTTAGCGACACGGCTGTTAACTGAATCTGGATTCCCCATTGAATTTGATTGTCAGAAGATCGCCAAAGGAGATTATGTGACTCCGGGACATTGTGACCATCATAAATATGAATCATTTGCCAAGCATTTGAATTTTTATCATGGGACTACATGGATGCCGCAACGGTCATAAGTGTAAAAAAAAGTCATAAGTCACTTTTTTCAATGCCGTTGTTAACTCTGAATGGTCACTAAATGAACTGCTATAAGTCGAGGACAAAATAAACAAACAACAGGACATGAGATTACAAGCCCACCTGCTCAGCAACATACAGCTAAATTTATATTTGTATGAATTTAGAAGGCATGCTGGTAATCTTCTGAACTTCCCCCAGCCATGGGGACTAGAAACTTGTGCTCACAGCTCTCTCTCTCTCTCCATTTACAAAAGACTTCAAAGAGGGTTCTACCCATTTCACGGACGTCACTTACCATCGTAATTGGTGCAATCCAGTTGGGCCTGGAAACGGTTGCCCTGACCGGGCCTTTGGATGGCAAGCGGTGCCAGAAGCTGTTCGGCGCAATCCTGCCATCCCTCTCGGCATGCCAAGTGCAGGGCCGTGTGGCCTCCTTTCTCTTGGATGCCCAACCCGGCTCCTGCTGACACGAGTTTGCCAACAAAGCTGGACACCCCGAGGATGACGGCGATGTGAAGTGCGGTCTAAAGGAAAAGAGAAGGAAAGGTGAAACTTTTCGCCTGAGAGATTTGATGGTTTTTAAAACTAACTGATTTTGCAGAGCATGGTCCTCGACTTACGACAGGAACTGGAATTTCCATCACTGATGGGAGTCATTCAGAACAGGGAGTCCTCGACATATAACAGTTCATTTAGTGACCGTTCAAAGTTGCAACGGCACTGTAAAAAATGACTCATGACCGTTTTTCATACTTAGCTTTGGTGTTCTCTTAAAACAGGGATATCCAACCTTGGCAACTTGGAAGATTTGTGGACTTCAACTCCCAGAATTCCCCAGCCAGAATTTCTGGGAATTGAAGTCCACAAGTTTTTTTAATTTTATGCTGGCTGGGGAATTCTGGGAATTCCCTTGACTTCTCTTGAAGTCCACAAAGTCTTCAAGTTGCCAAGATTGGACACCCTTGTTGTAAGAGAACACCAAGGCTATTATTTGTTTAGCGAGATTGTTGACACCAGGCCTAAAAGACATCCGATCCACCCAAAATCTCCAAGCCTCATTCTTTTCTTGTCCTCGGCTTTCACCCTTTTAAAATTTAACCAGCGCAAATTCTGTTCTCAGGTCTGTCCCAACAGTCTTCCTATTCTGACTTGTAAATTTTGGGACAGCCAGGACAGCTGGAGCAAAACAAAGTGTCCTGCGGTCTCACCTGGCCAAGGTCGTTCTGAATATCCAAGTAATCTGTTCCATGGGTGTACTGCAGAATAGAATCCAGGAAAGCTTCGTGTTCATGGATCACCGCCAGGTGAAGAGCTCTGGAATGAGAGGAAAGAGCAAACGTGGTTTAAAAAAATGCCAAACTCACGGGTGGGAAAACTTTTCTACGGTATAGTTCTCGACTTACAACCAACGACTGATCAAAGTTACAACGGCACTGAAAAAACCCGACTTAAGGCCCAATTTTCACACCGACCGCTGCAGCATTCCCCCACGGTCACGTGATCAAAACTCAAGACGCTTAGCAACCGATTCGTATTTACGACGATCGCAGTATCCCAATTTCACGTGATTCCCCTTTTGGCGCCCTCCTGACAAGCAAAGCCGACGGGGACGCCGGCTTCTCTTAACCGTTGTGTTACCAACTTTACCATCGCGTGGGGGGAGGTTGTTCCCTTAACAAGCTGTGGCGAGAAAGGTCATAAAAAAGGGGGGGGGAAAGCAAAACTCGCTCAGCAACCCAAATTTGGGGCTCGAAATGGCGGTCGTAAGCCGAGGACTTACCTGTACAGGTAGTTAAAAGTCCTCGAGTTAGCATCGCCATCGAGCCCGGAATTTACGGTTGTTAAGTTGTGCTGGTCCTTAAGCAGGTCATCAGGTGAGGTCCCCCAAATTTCAATTTCACCTGGCTCCCCCCCTCCCCAGGGACCCCCCCCCTCCCCTCAGAGCCTTGGGGTACCTACGTGTCTCCATCCTCCGTGATGAAGCCCAGGACGTGGCGCAGCCAAGCCTCGGGGCCCACCTGGCTCTGGAGGTGGACGCCCCCCACCCCTTCCACCAGGTCGCCCACCCCCTCGTCGCCCCCCAGGGCCGAGTCCAGGCGCCCCTCCTCCTCCTCCTCCTGTTTCTGGGGGGCTCTGGGGTCAGAGGTCACTGGGCAGCCCCCAGGGCCCCCCTCAGCGTCTCCAGGGGGCCCCAGGCCTCCATCCTCCCGGAGCTGGACCAGCTGCCCTTCGCTGAGCGAGCCCAGGCCGCTGTCGCACCACTCCTCGCCCCCAGCCTCCAGCTTCTTCGGCTCTCTGGGGCCGCCCTGGCCGGGCTGGGCCTGCACGAAGGCCATGGCTCGGGACGGGCCTACAGAGGAGCCTTCACTACGGGCAGCGGTGCCATCGCGGAGGCCGGGCCCAGAAGCCCCCGGGGGCCGAGGAAACTCAAGCAGCCGGCCCGGCCGAGGATGCCATGAAGGGGAATTTCAGAAGCCTGGGGATTCCCCGGCCGAGCGTCTTATCAGGCGAAGAGAGGCATGCCGGGAGTTGTAGTGACGCTCCTTGCCGTCACTCTCCCGCCCCCTCCCTCTGCGCCTGCGCTTTAGGAAAAAAAAAGGAGGCGCCATTTCCCCCCCCCCCGAGGTATGATGGGAAGTGGAGTCCTGCGAGTGAGGGCGTTTGAGTAACATTGGGGTCTTTTTTCAACATTCGGTGTTTCCCTTCAGAACTTCGCCTTTTTTACGTCACTTATCGTTTATATTCGCCCCCGTCTAATTTTTTTGGCTTTGGAAAAGACGGCTTACACTTCATCGACGTCGAGCCCCCATTGCCGGCGCAAAGCCTGAAGGGAGACGGGTTTATTTGTAATTTCTCTTTCCCCGCCCCCTCGTCTCTAGCGGCGGTTGGGTGAGTCCAAAACGGTCTCTTTACGCCCACCGGTGACGTCAGACGTTGTTTGTTTGGAAGGTGGCCGGCCATTGGCTGTTGTCCCGCGGGGCTTTTCGGGGCTTGTAGTTTTCCTCTCAGCGGGCAACGGTCCGTTTCGATTCTCGGCGGAGCGGCGTCGCGAACTTCCATGGCAAGCCAGGAAGGTAACGGTGCCGCTGAGGGAACCGGTGGGCTGAGAAGGGCCGGGCCTCCCGCCCAGTCTCCCCTTCTTCCTTCTGTTTCCCTTGTCACAGGCGCTGCCGCCAGTCCCGAAAAGGGCGCCGAAAAGGCCTCGAAGTCCTCGGTGAGGATTTAGGGGGCGAAATTGGGGGGCGTCGCTCCAAATCCCCCCCCCGGGGGCCTTCTCTCTAGGCGGCTCTGCCCCCACAGAGGGAAGGGGGCGCCTGGAGCTCTGTCCCTCAGGCGGAAATCCAACCGGTAGAGCTTCTTGAGGAGGAAAGTGGCTCGAGTCCCAAAATAAGGACTCTTTAAAAGTCATTTCGGGGTGGGGGTGGGAGTGGGGGGGTGGACTTCCAAGCCCATCATCCCCGGCTCAGTTGAATGGGAGTCAGATGAGGAAAAAAATCGTCTGAGGAAACTCCTACTGCGATGGCAATTTCCTTTTTTTTTCCTGTTAGGATTTTACAAAATAAAATAAAATACGTAAATAATCATTAATATAGTGACTGGGCAGGGGGGGCGGCGGGGGGGATCCACCCCTTTAAAATCTGGTATGGTTTGGGTACCTGAGGGTAGACTCTGCCTGCTCATGGAGGCACATCAAGAGGAGATGCCAGGGATCCTCCTATCTCCTGATAAAAAGTAGTCCTCCACTTAACGGCCACAAGTGAGCCCCACATTTTTGTTGCTAAGTGAAACATTGGAATGGCATAGGATCTCCTGCTTGAGTTGGGGGGCTGGACTAGAAGACCTTTAAGGCCCCCTCCAGCTCTATTCTGATTCGCTTATTAGGTGAATTTGGCTCCATTTTTACAACCATTTGTGCCACAGTTGTTAAGTGAGGAACATGGTTGTTAAGTGAATCTGGCTTCCCCGTTAATTTTTTCTTGGAACAATGTCCTAAAAGGGGATCATGTGATCTTGGAACACTACAACCGTCATAAATATGAGGCAGGTGCCAAACGTCCAAATTTTGATCCCATGACCATAAGGATGCTGCAACGGTCGTAAGTGTGAGAAACCGTCGTAAGTCACTTTTCTCAGTGCTGTTGTAACTTTGAACGGTCACTGAGTGAATGGTTGTAAGTCCAGTCCTCAAAATTTATGATGTACACAAACATGCCACCCTTACCTGTCCATTTGAACTTATGACACTGGAAAAAGTGACTTAAAACGAGTCCTCTCTTTTACGACCATCACAGCATCTCCACAGTCATGTGATCAAAAATTTGACAAGCAAGAGTCAATGGGGAAAGCCGGATTTGCTTAACAATCATGTGATTCGCTTAACGACTGCAATGATTTGCTTGATGACTGCAGCAAAAGAGGTCATAAAATTGCGTCTTCGGAGAAGGGCGGCATATAAATCAAATTAAAAAAAAAAAATCAAGCATGCCTCATTTAACAACCATCTTGCTTAGCGATGGAAGTTCTGGTCCCAATTGTGGTCATACATCGAAGACTACATATAGTAGTCAATAATGCATAAATTATACAGACACAAATAAGTCAGAAATACATAACACTTTTATCAATTGTGCAGCTCATCAAGCCTAATTTAAACTATTGCACATATTACAGACAAATGACAAAATTTGGCCACACTTGAGGAGAGAGTCACATAAGATTGATGATTGTAAATAACACTGATCAGAATGAATTGGATTTAATGTGGAATAGACAGTATAAAGCAGTGTTTCTCAACCTGTGCATCTTGAAAATGTGTGGACATCAACACCCAGAACTCCCCAGCCAGCAGAATTCTGGGAGTTGAAGTCCACACATCTTCAAACTGCCCAGGTTGAGAAACATTGTTATAAAAAGATATCTCTTGCAGTTTCAGAGGCTCATTCACCCCTGGGCATAGTTTAGATTCAAATGGAATGCCCTTATATCTCTTCTCCAAAAATGTTGATGGGAGAACATTGATCCATGCTGGTGCTAGGCTGTAGCTAGAGCCTTTCTGAGTTTGAGGCCAGAAAGCACCTGCACCTGTGGGAAAAGTTCAGGAGCCACTTAAATATATATTTTTAGGAAAGGATAGATGGGACTTGGGACGTTCTGGAATTTCGCAGTACTTTTTTGGGGGGGGTGGGAGTGGAGTGCTTAACAGGCATTAACCCTGCTCAGTTTGAGCCCAGGCAAGATTGGCCAGATTTAATATTCACTTAATAAATTCAGAAATGACATCCCTACTTCCTTTCTTCCTGTAGAGCTCGGATTCTGATGAGGAAGGGGGAGCTTCTGGCCAAACAGAAAGTAAGTAACTATCCAATGGGAGTTCATGTTTTCCTTTAAATATTGTGGATATATAAATTGAGGCTATCCCGATATCTCCAAACTATTACTGTCTTCCTATAGCTAATGAAATATTATTTCTAGACATAGAAACCCCTGAATTGTGAAACCCAGGATAAGAACTTCAATGTTTGCTGTACACAGTAGCTATGTAATAAAGCATTATAATTACATTCTTTGGCCTGGAATAAGTCTTAATCCATCGAGTAAAGACACTTGACTTTTGTCTCTGGGCAACGGTTATAGACATGTCCATTTATTAGTGAGCTTGTAGTTTGTGTCAGCTGCCTCAGGACAAGATGAGCAAATGTCCAGTGGAGCACATAAATCAGGGCTTATTTGTCAAAAATAAGAATAGAATAGGGGAAGTGAGTTCCTAAAACAACAATGCACCTTTTCTTTCAGAGTTATGCTTCTCTAAAACAAGGAGGGAAACCTTGTTTTCTAACAAATGAGGCCAAACAAACTAGAGAAACTTCAAACTAGATTCCCCATGGCTTGACTGGGGAATTCTGGGAGTTGAAGTCCATCCGATTAAAAGCTACCAAGATTGAGAAACACTGTTTGAAGACATTAGCATTTTTATATATATAAAGCGTAGAAAAGCTCGCATTTGAGCTGCAGGTAGATTTTCCTTCAAGTAAGAGTTTAGCACAATATACAGAGATCTCATGGGGTCCCTGGTGCTTTTTGAGTTTGGCTATTTTCCGGCAGACATTTTATGACTCAACTAGGTAACATTATCAATGCTAGAAGGGAGTAGGGTTTGCAGAGAGGAGGAGGACTGGGTGGTCCTTGGTGCTCTCTGAGCTTGGTGGTTTCCTTGCAGAAGTTTCATTATCCCTCTAGGTAATTTCATTTGTGCCCTGATGATCTCTTCTATCGGCACAGATCTCAGCTCTTCAAGGCACATGATAATATTGCGATTTTTTTTCTTTCTTAACAGTGGAATTTTTGCGAAACCTCTTTTCCCGGACTCTGGGCTTCGGCAGTGAGAAGCCTGAGAAGGTGCTGGAGGAACTGACGCTGGAAGGCGTGACCAATTTCATGCTCACTGAGAAATGTAAACCAGTTCTTTCTAGAGACTGAAACATTTTGCTCTTTTCTTTTTTCTAACAGCCTCTGAAGTGGATGAAAAAGGAGCGGGGGCCGGGGGGGAGAGTTTGTGATGCAGGTGGTGGTGTAGATCAAAGAGAGGAGGGAGGTTTGGCACCTCTGTGTGCTGTAGTTAAATGCCGTTATCAGTATATCTCTGCATGGTTACCTGTGGTCATTGATACTTTTACCGATAGGGACTGCTGTTGACAAAGGTTATTTGCCCAGGGCGACCCAAAGGTCAAGAAGCTCTTAGCAGAATAACGAATCCCAGCTTCTGAAATTCTGTGGCTTCTCAGTTGCCGAGGCTCCAGTGGTTGGATGCCTATGCCAAGCAGTTGATGCCGTTCAGGGTATGAGGGTGGCATGGTGTAATTCAGGGCTTGATATTGAAAGGCAATTTACTGCCCTTTCTCTTGCAGGCAAGAATATAATCTGTATGGTCGGTGCAGGAATCTCAACTAGTAAGTGTCACGATGGCTTTGCTGATCATGTTTCTTTCTTTCTTTCTTGTTTGTTTGTTTGTTAGTTTTGTGCAAATGTAGGAGCAGAATGTGATGCTGGTTGATAAAATTAGAAACTGCCTTTACATAGTTAGGGGTCAGAAGGAGTTTTTTTCCTACTCAGTCTAATAAAGTGTGGTCTTATCCTGCCACAGAGATTTATTTTTTTTAATTAGGAAACACTTTTTCTGGGAAAGTAGAGAAAAAATGTTCACGAGAAGCACCCTGCTGAATCAAACTAATTTCTTCCCCTTTGTTCTAAGCTGGGCTTGAAATAATGGAGCTGGGAACCTCAAGTATAGTATCTGCTTCTTAGCTCAAACTGTATTGGTGCTCTCTGTAGCATCAGAATATATAAGCCCCTATCCTTAGTTAGTTTTCTATTCAGCTGCTTCCAGCTATCCGTTCGGTCTCAGCGTTTGCCTTTCTGCCTCTCAGGTGCGGGGATCCCCGATTTCCGCTCACCTGGCACGGGGCTATATGCCAATCTGCAGCAATACAATCTACCATACCCTGAAGCCATCTTTGAGATTGGCTACTTCAAGGTACCAGGCTGAGTTACCCACTTACTCTTTACGTGGGCTGAATACGGTGCTCTCTTGTGCTTTGTTTTCTTTGGCATAACTGATTCGATGTCTGTTTTCATTTAGAAAAACCCAGATCCATTCTTCACCTTGGCTCGGGAGCTCTACCCAGGGCAGTTCAAGGTCAGCTGGCTTTTCATGTTTCCTAGGCGGTGGGCAGGGATTTAAACTCAATCCTAAAAGTGCAGTGGTCTTCTTGTCACCCAGGAGAAGAAACGGCTGCTTCAAAGAGTTCTTAACAAGTGCCCTCCCTGCCCCCTTCGCTTTCTTGAGAAGCCCATCTCTGTTTTGGTCTGCTTCTAGTTTAGAGAGGTGCTCAAAATCAGGTCTCTTTAAGAGGTTTTAAGCATAGCTGGCTGGAGAATTCTGGGAGTTGAAGTCCACAAGTCCTAAAGCTGCCAAGTTTGAAGACCTCTGGGCTAAGGCTTTAGAGTAGAACCAGAGCTACATCCTCTGAGTTTCCTTAACAATTTTTAGTGCTTGGGAAGAGGGGCATTTCTTTATCATACTGGTTGTAAAGTATTCCATCACCAAACTCTATACAATTCCCATACAATAAAACACACACCTGCAGAACTGCATTCTTCACCTAGAATTAACCAGACTGACTTGATTCTCCCCCAAGAGACTACTACCAGTGCCCCTCCTGTGCTCATCCATGAATTGGGATGAGGTACAACATTTCATGAGTAAGGCCTGCTTTTTTGAACAGCCACTCTGTTGAAATCAAGGTGCCCTTCTCCGGTTTTGTTCCAAAAGATGCCAAACACCAAGTTCTTTTGTTGATTGCTCAATGTCATCCCCAGGATTTAATGAGCCGAAGCTGATGTTTTTTCTGCTGTCGTCAGTTGATTATGCATTAATTTACTGGGGTTTATTGTTTCATTTAATCGCCGTGGATGTTTTATTGTTAATTTACAATGGATGTTTTAATGTGATGAATGTTGTTAACTGCCAAAGTGTCGGAATGAATGAATAAACATGTAAATAAAAACTACCCCTTTGGTTTCCTTTGTGAAAAGAAAATATGACATTTAAGGCTCTGGTCCTTTTCAGCCCACAGTCTGTCACTACTTCATTCGCCTTTTGAAGGATAAAGGGCTGCTGCTACGCTGCTACACTCAGGTAAATAAATCCTTTTCCCTTTGGGTCTCTTTCTGATCTTTGGGGCTGGCGCTTTAAAACAATGAAAGTTTTGGTTATATTATTCTGGCCTCCTAAGGGCCATTAGAATTTTTTCTTTGAAATGGTGCATTGTAGCAAGTGAATTTTGAATGAGTCTTCTTGACTGTGAGCCAGTAAAATGATTTAATATGTGGGTACAATAATAAGTTATTGTCACCACATGCAAAGGATTTTTTAAATATTGAATTCACATTTGGTGCTCGAAAGTTAATACGCTGGCATTAGATAAAATAACAGGAGTGTCCTAGTCAGATTTAGTTCCAGGATTGACAGCTATTTCAGTTAGAGTGGTACAGGTGGAGCTTTTGCCTCACAGTCAGGAGGCTGTGAGTTTGATCCTAGGTAGAGGCAGCTATTTTTCTCTCTGGGCACCCCGAGAATATATCTGCTGAACAAAACTCCGCATTGGCGACAGGAAGGGCATCCAGCCAGTAAACACTTAGCTCCGTTCAGTTGCCCAGACTCCACCCCGCAAGGGATTATGGGTTCATTAAAAGGAGATGATGATTGATGGCCACTTCAGGTTGGATTTATTTGGAGCCTCTTGCCTTCCTCCAGAACATTGACACCTTGGAACGGGTGGCCGGTCTGGATGCTGAACACTTAGTGGAAGCTCATGGCACCTTTTATACCTCCCATTGCATCAGCTCCGCTTGCAGGAAGTCCTACAGCCTGGAGTGGATGAAAGGTGAGGGTCAGGCATTGGAAGCAGGGAAGACATTATCGAGGGCCTTCCGGAAGGGATCGAAGGGGTAAAGAAAATTTTTAAAAATCCTTTGGAATAAACTGGATTATTCCCGCTGCATGATCTTGATAAGCAGTGCTTGTTTCTGAGATGTGTGAATGCTGCTGAGGGGAGAAAGCCACCACTTGTGGGATTGAGCCGCAGTGGCGCAGTGGGTAGAGTGCAGTACTGCAGGCTACTTCTGCTGACTGCTGGCTGCCTGCAATTTGGCAGTTCAAATCTCAGCAGGCTCAAGGTTGACTCAGCCTTCTGCCCTTCCGAGGTCGGTAAAATGAGGACATGGATTGTTGGGGGCAAGAGGCTGACTCTGTAAACTGCTTAGAGAGGGCTGTAAAGCACTGTGAAGCAGTATATAAGTCTAAATGCTATTGGTATTACTATTGCTATTCCAGTGGTACACTTTGGATTGGCTAGTATGGCTATGGGTGCAAGACAGAGATTAAAAGACTGATTAGAATTAAGGGTTGTAGGGTTTTTAAAAAAAAATATAAAATTGGCCACCCATTTAACCATAGGGTAACTCTGGGCAGCTTACAGTTACAGCTTAATTAAAACATAAAATGTGAAAATCAAACCTTGCAACCAAAGACACATGGGGAGGGTGGGGAGGGGGGTTCTGTTATTATTCAATCAACTACCTCCATTGCGCTGATCCCCCATTGGAGCCCCAAGCCGACTGGCACAGCCACATCTTTAGGCCCTTCTGAAAAGATAGGAGGGTTGGGGCCAACCCCACATGGGGAGGAGGGCAGGCGCAACTGCAGAGAAGGCCCTCCTCCTGGACCCTCCAGCTGGGATACTGGAGCTGAGGGGACCTGCAGCCTGCCTCCTTTGCTGGCATGGGTGGTACAGGCCAATCCCAGTGGGGTGAGACTGTCCCTTAAGGAACCTGGACCACTGCCATTTATGCCAAATCATGAGTTGGCTGCAAACGGAATTGGCTCAGGTGCATTGCTCTTGTTTTTCTTTTTTCAGAAAAAATATTTGCATCTCTCACCCCCAGGTGTGAAAAATGTCAAAGCGTAGTGAAGCCAGGTGAGCATCCCCATCCAGTCATTCATCAAAGCAACATCCTGGGATCTTGGTGCTTATCGATCAGGTTTCAGGGAACCCTAACCCGAGGTTCTGCTTTCTTTCCCTTTGTTCAGACATCGTGTTTTTTGGGGAGAATCTGCCCCCTCGTTTCTTCTCTCTCATGCAGTCGGTAAGTGCTTCAGTCGTTTGTCCTTGGACTGGGAACACTGGCAGCCCCACGTTGGAGGTCTCCCAAGAGCCAGGATTTCTGAGTCCTCATTCTAGGAGTTAAAATTTCTCCAGACAAAATGACGTTATTTAGTCATGTATGCTAATTTGTCAGATGTGACCCATAATTGGTTAGGATGAATGGAATCTGGTGAATGAAAATATGGCAGAAAAGGAGCTGTGTTTTAGGCTGAAAATAGAGATAAAGGATGTTAAAAAAAAAAAGAGAGAGAGAGAGCAGCATTCAGCTTCCATGGAGTTACATCTTTCTTCCAGGTGTTTTTTTGGAACAAAACATTGGGCAAACATTGGCTGGATCTTGCACTATAAACAGATTAGCAAGTTAACCTTCAATTTTATAGTCAGAAGCCCCTCCGCACGCAGTATGTGCTCATTTAAAATCCTGTACAGGTAGTCCTCTACTTACAACAGTTCGCTTAGTGACCATTCAAAGTTATAACGGCACTGAAAAAAATCACATGGTCATTTTCCACACTTATGACCGTTGCAGGATCCCCATGGTCAAGTGATTTACATTTGGATGCTTGATAACTGACTCATATTTATGACGGTCACAGTGTCCCGGGATCACACAATCCCCTTTTGCAACCTTCTGACTAGCAAACTCAACAGGGAAGCCAGATTCGCTTAACAACCGTGTTACTAATTTAACAGCTGCAGTAATTCACTTAACAAATGTGACAAGAAAAGTCATAAAACAGGGCAAAACTCACTTAACAAATTTCTCCCTTAGCCACCTAAATTTTGGGCTGAATTCTGGTCGTAAATCGAGGACTACCTCTATCTGCACACTGCAGGAACCTAGAGCTTTCCTCTCTGTTGAATAAGCCTTACAGCCTGGAGCCTTAACCCTAAACTCTTCTGTGGTCTGTCATGATCATAACATGAGACAGCAAAATCTACATCTGAATAAATGGAAGGTCATCGGAACCTATCCAGATAGCACTATTTCAGAGACGAGAGTGTTTAAAACCAGGTTAGAAACTGGGACGCAGTTCTTTGGGTGCCCTCCATCCTTCACGCTAACCCTCTGCTTGCAGGATTTCCAGAATGCGGACATGCTTATTATCATGGGCACCTCCCTTCAGGTCCAGCCTTTCGCCTCTCTGGTCAGCAGGTCAGTGAACCTGGGCTGCGTACGGGAGGGCTTGCTTTTCTTTTCTCTTTTTTTCCCCAAACATTGTTTTAATTAAGTATTATAAAGTATTATAAAATACAAAAGTAAATAAAAGAGCAGTGGGGAGGGAGGGGAAAGAGAAGTGAGGCAAAGTAAATAAATAAATAATAAAATAAAAAGTAGGGAAAAGAAGCATCGACTTCCGACTCTCTCTGCTGCAATAAAATAAGGCATTAGCATCAAATCATAGCTTTTTGTTTTTCCATAATAACATGAACAAGTCATTTCTATAAAGATCTATCCAGCTAATCTATAAAACCCAAAGTCAAAATTACATTCTTTCCCACACCAAGCCCAAAATTCAGAAGCAGTTTCCATGTGGAAACCAAAGCACTCAATGTTCTTTTCTTTCATCAGAGGAGTCAGTTTTGCCATTTCAGTCAACTCCATCAGCTTCTGCAACCAAGGGCTGGCTTTCCTCGGAACCAAGACGCCGCAGGCACCGTTGCTAAATGGTTCCTCCTCTCTGTTTCTTCCAGGGTACCCACAAACACCCCACGTCTTCTGATCAATAAGGAGAAGACAGGAGAGGTGAGCTTTCTTTGGCCTGCCGCAGAGTGGGAGCTCCTGGGAATTGAGCCAGGGTGTGGCAGCTATGGCAGTTATACGAGCGGTGGACTTCAACTCCCAGAATTCCTGAGCTGGCCTGCTTCTTCTTGTACTTCTGCTAATCAGGAAGGCATCGGCTTGAGTTGCTTCTGAATGCTATCTTGTTGCTCTGGCCTTTTTTTTTAAAAAAATGCTTTTCAGCCTAGGCAACATCGCCTGGGTATCCCCGTCCAGGTCATCTTCCCTCCTCTCTACCATAAAATTATGGCAATTTTATGACCTGTGGAATTCAACTTCCAGAATTCTCGAGCCAGCTTGTATAATGATAGTTCTCTGCTGATCCTCCATCTTAAAATTGTCACCATCTTGGAGCCCTCCAAGAGAATGTTCTTAACATTTTTGATCTCGTTTCAGAGTGATCCTTTCATGTCCCTGATGGGCTTAGGCTGCGGGATGGATTTTGATTCAGAGAAGGCATACAGGCAAGTTCACCTTGGGGTGCAGGATTGTGGCAGGGTGGATGCTGAGAACCTAAGGGTTGACTCATGGGAGATGGGGTGTTGTTCAGGGCTTTGGTGCCAAACAAAAGTCTTAGGTAAGAGACTTCACTGAGGAGTTAAATAAAATAATGTTTAAGCCAATAACTTCTGTGTGTTTCTCTTGATTCTGACATGCTCAGTTCCCTTGGTGTATCTAATGCAGCTTTGTGGTCCATATGCTGAGCTCGCCTGGTGGCTTCAGGGAGGCCACTCTTGGTCTTGTCTATGGAGATTCTCAGTCATCCAAGTCATGGATGTCCCAAAGATGCTTTTTTTTTCAAGAGGCAACTGGACTTTTTGGTTTTTCTTTGAAAGACGTTTCGCTTCTCATCCAAGAAGATCCTTTAGCTCTCGAAAAAAAGCACCTTTGGGACACTCTTGGTCTTCATAGCCCAGGTGTGTTAGGAAGATGATCCTGCTAGGGAGATCCACCTGATCACAAAGTATTTGTAAAGATTGCTGGGAAAAAAGATGCATCCGTCTTGGAATGCTTTGTCAGCTCTATAGAAATACTAATAAATTGGAATTCCGTTATTCACCGTTATTCACTTAATTTTTCAGGGACGTCGCGTGGCTGGGAGACTGCGATGAGGGCTGCCTGGCTTTGGCAGAGCTGTTGGGATGGAAGGTATCTCCCCCGTTTGAAAATCACTGAGAACAGCCCAGATGTGAAAATGAACGGGGCTCTCTTTAGCTCCCTCCGGGGTCTTATTGGGGAGGGGGTGGCTTGCCAACTCTGAGCAAATTAAGTTTCTGTTTATTTCTTGGTTATCTTCCTTACGCGATTTTCTCTTTTCTACCCCCCCCCCTTAGAAAGAGCTGGAGGAACTGGTGGAAAAGGAGCACGCTCTCATTGAGGCCCAATCTGGACAGGCTGTGGGTGTCGGGGCAGGCGCTGGTTGGCAACCAGCCAAGAAGCAAGAGCAGAATCCGTCTTTGGAGAACGAAAAGCCAGCTGCAAAGAAAGAAGAATGAAGAGATTAGAGAAGACTGAGGAACCCTACTTTTCTGATTATTAAAAAACCCACCTCGATGTGAACGGGGGATGCTTGGGGCCTTCTGTCTTCATTTCCTTAAGGCGAGCTGACGAGGTGTCCGTCTTTAGCGGTGGAAATTCCCTACATAATTTTGGGCGGGTCCCTGTCATCCCAAACGGCTGTTGGGAGGATAAGTGGAAGGAAGATTCTTCTGTGAGTTTGTTTGCGCTGCTGGAGAAAAGGCAGGATATAATTCTAACTAAGCAAAGGGACTTAGCCGTCTGGCATCAAAGATTTTGGCGGAGGTCATAGAGTTCAGGGCAAAGGTGGAATCCAAAATAGGTCTCACCCCATGAAGTCATCTTGGGGGACTTTGGGCCCGATTGGAGCCACTAACAGCTGAAATTATGATTGAATTGGAGTTTTAATTTAGCAGGAGGAGTATTTCTTGGAGATTTCTTTAGAATAGGGATGCCCAACTTGGCAACTTTAAGACTTGTGGACTTCAAGTCCCAGAATTCGCTAGCAGCTTTAAGACCTAAGACCTTTAAGACCTAAGAACTAGCAGGAGTTCTTAGGTCTTAAAGTTGCCAAGATTGGACACCTCTGCTTTAGAGCCTTGCTCTACTTATTTTAAAATGTTGGGAGGGTGAATTTGATTAATTTCCAGTTAACTTCAGAATTTTGTTCTAATTGCGTTAGAGAAAAAAAAAAGAAAACGAGATGATCTAAACTTCTATCCAGGCTTTTCTTTCTTTCTTTCTTTCTTTCTTTCTTTCTTTCTTTCTTTCTTTCTTTCTTTCTTTCTTTCTTTCTTTCTCTCTCTCTCTCTCTCTCTCTCCCTCTCTCTCTCTCTCTCTCCCCCTCCCTCCCTCCCTCCCTCCCTTCTTTCTTTGTTTCCTTGATCTAACCAAATAAGGCACTTTCGGAGAAGCATAGTTTGAAGTGTTTGATTAAACTGTTGATTTATGCAGGGTATCAGTTTTGAACTACCTATGATGCTTTTGTTTCCATCATTTACATAAAGCTGTCATCAGTGACAATTAAATATAATCAGCTTGATACAAGATAATATGTTGTTATTGCTTTCTGCGTTCCTGTGTTTGTTTTTAAGAAGACGGTGTAATTACCTGTTTTGTAGTGATCCAGATTAGCAAAACAGGTGGTAATTCAGGGGTTGGAGTGTTGGTGCCCTCTTGTGGACACAAAGTGAAACTGTTGCTTTTACAAAGTTTAATATGGATGCAATCCTTACTGGTTCTCTGGTTTCTGTACTGAGAGGCAGCTATTGACTTTCCCCGCAGTTTTCTGGGGGTCGTAGCAGTGGTGAAATTCACTTTTTTAAAACTACTGGTTCTGTGGGTATGACGGGTTCTGTGGGTGTGGCTTGGTGGGCATGGCAGGGAAAGGATACTGCAAAATCTCCACCCTACTCTGGGACCAGCCAGAGGTGGTATTTGCTGGTTCTCCAAACTACTCAAAATTTCCGCTACTGGTTCTCCAGAACCTGTCAGAACTTGCTGGATTTCACCCTTGAATCATAGATTACAGAAAAATAGCTTTGGGCACTAGTTGATAGCTCCCTGCCATCTTATTACAAGTTTTTATTTATTGCTACAATTAAAGAAATGTATATATTCTTCAGATAGAGGTACTGGAAAAGTATTTTATGATAAAAGCAACTTTTGAATGGGTCTAGAGTCTAGACTCAAGCTGTTAGCATAAATAAGGGCTTCACATTTAAAGAGCTTAGTTTTATATGCTAGTGTTTACAGGTTATATACTATTTTTTTTAAAAAAAATAATACATGGATTATAAAGGAATTTGCAAAATCATTCACACAGTCCATAGTTAAAAGGCAAAGGTTCCCCTTGCATATATGTGCTAGTCGTTCCCGACTCTAGGGGGCTGTGCTCATCTCCGTTTCAAAGCCGAAGAGCCAGCGCTGTCCGAAGACGTCTCCGTGGTCATGTGACCGGCATGACTCAATGCCAAAGGCGCATGGAACGCTGTTACTTTCCCACCAAAGGTGGTCCCTATTTTTCTACTTGCATTTTTGACCTGCTTTCGAACTGCTAGGTTGGCAGAAGCTGGGACAAGTAACGGGAGCTCAGCCCGTTACGCGGCACTTGGGATTTGAACTGCTGAACTGCTGACCTTTCGATTGATAAGCTCAGCGTCTTAGCCACTGAGCCACTGTCCGAGTCCATAGTTAGGCAAAACCTTTTCTTAGTTCAACTGACCTGCTCCTAAAAGGTATGCAACTTTCTAAGATCTCTAGGAATAGTCAGGTTAAACATATGAGAAAAAAAAATAAAACAGGAAATTGCTTTTTAAAGCACTTTTCACTTTGGAAGCCTAGCCAATTTCTTGAGCTTTTGTGCTAATAGCCTTGTGCTATTAATATCTTTGACCAAGTCAGTGTTTCTTTCAGATGTGTAGACTTTAGTTCCCAGAATTCCACAGGCAGCAGCCCCACACAAAGTTGCTGAGACTGGCTTAAGACTGCTCTTAAATTCATCTACCTGCCTGAGCCTCCTTAACAGCTCCATCAGCCATCTCAGTTTTACCTTTGGTGTCTGTCCCGATTAATCTTCCCTCTTGCCTTCTAGCTTCACACAGGAGGTTTTCTTCCAGAATTCTCTCTCTCTTGGTGCATCAACGGACCTATTGATCCGCGACTGAAGGTTATGGATGATTCCTTTGGAAGGCTTTGGGGAAAAAAATCTTAAATTCAAGAAGGGGAAGGCTCTTGACATGTACTAAGCATAATGGCACAGTATCACCTCTAGTACCAGAGGCCATTGCTGAGAAGTGTAAGTGGTTGTGTTCATTCGTGAGCCGGTTGGCCACCATAGAGCAAGTGGATTAAATGAGGTTGGTTTTTTTCTGATCCAGCATATCTACTCTTAAATGCTTTTCTAACAAATGCTTCTCCGCCCAACTTTTATTTTCTCTAGCTGCCTTTCTTTGAAGTGAATGGAGGAGGCCCCAGGACCACGTGAAGGCAGTCGGCAGAGGTGTCAAACCACATCCCTGCCTTTGTCTCCTGAAACTGTCGGTCCTGTCCTAGTGCGTCGGTCCTGCCTTTCTTCACTCACCTTTTGCTGATCGAAGGGTGGCAGCTAGGCCCAGAGATTTCACAGCTGGCGGTTTCACCTTTGTGCATGCCAATCGCAAGGTAAGATCTTCTAACTGTTGATGGGATCTGGTAAACACGGGGACCTTTGGAGCAGAACTGCAGGTTTCATTTCTGAACAGGAAGGTTAAGGCAGGGTTTGAGGAGAAAAGATTTACCTATCCCTACAAGCCTCAGGGAGGTTAACCAAAATCTCTTCACCTATTTCTGGGGAATGAACGCTGGAATTATTGGGGGGTTCTTGGTGATCTCTGAGCTTGCCTGTTCGCAATATATTCAAGATATTCAAACGCATCTGGAACTTTGCGTATGTGTGTGGCAGGAAGGTCAGAAATGTTCGTTGGCACGACAGCAAGGATGCATTCGGTGTTTTGCCGAGCGCTGGTTTTTTTTTCAAGCAGGATGTTTGTCTTCCTTTCAGAGCTGAGCATCGACTCTGTCCGCCATTTTGCCCGCTGATAGGGGCACGTGGGCTCGGGTCTCCCTTGCAGGCGGCTCTGGTGTGAGCTCTACTAGGGCAGGGATTGAAAAGGAAGTTTGGAAGGGGAAACTTTCTTCTGAAGCACCTTCCCTGGACACGGGACATTTTTAATTTAGCTGTAGGTATGTTAAGTATGATTACTTCTCCGAACGGTGGGAACTTTCAAGAGTGTTGAGCTTATGGGGTTAATTCCCTATGGAAGGAGGCCAGGGGGCGTCTATTAATGTATATGGTTAATATTTATTGACAAATACATTGGTGGTTTCAAACAGGATTAAAGTTCCTTGGTCCTCTCTGAACTTGGTTGTTTTCATTTCATTACCAAACTAGTAATGAGGTTGCCTCATTTGGATCATGAAACATCTGCAAGAAAACAACTAAGCTCAGAGAGTACCAAGGACGTCACAGTCCTCCTCCTCCTCCTCCTCCTCCTCCTCCTCCTCCTCCTCCTCCTCCTCCTCCCCCCCTCCTCCCTACGTTGGGTAATGAAACATCTACAAGCTCAGAGAGCACCAAGGACCTCTCATTTCAATCCTGAGCTACAAATATTCTTGTTTATTGATCAGTAGAATTCTTCAGTCACACCAGACGGACTTGGGGAGATCTTGCTCCTTTCCCCGAGGGTAGCAGGTTTTACTGAATCCCACAATAGCAAATTATTTATTTAGTTGTCCTGTGCATATAGCTGCCCATCTCACAAATAAGTCACCCCTTCCTCAGGACACTGTTTAGTTTACCTGGGCCACGGACACGTCTTTTCCTCCTGCTATTGTTTCTCTACCCGTGAACCCCTGGGGCTCAGATTCATCTGCCTGACATCTTTCGTTTCTCCAGGAGAACGTTCGGAGACCACCCCTCCAAAGAAAAAACCGTTTGGAAAGTTTGATCAGGAAAAGAGGGCTTGGGGATTAACTGGAGTCTCGTGGGAATGAACAATGACGGAGATCATGGTTGATGCCAACAAGGAGCACAAGGAACCAGGGTCTCGGTAAGGAGAGGGTCTGCGTGTCTGGGTCAAGAAAGAGGAATGCCTGTTTGCCCAGTTGGTTATGTGAAGAGCGTGTAATCCAAACCTCCACAAATTTTAAGATGTGTGGATTTCAACTCCCAGAATTCCTAGAAGGAGATAAGTGGGAATGCTGGGAGTTGAAGTCCATACAATGCCAAAATTTAATTAATTTATTTAATTGAGCCAAACTATGTTATAATAATAATTTTAATTAGCAATTTTATGATGTTTGGGTATCTATATTTTTCTTGACTGTACACCGCCTTGAGTCCTACGGGAAAAAGGTGGTATAGAAATATAATAAATAAATGAATAAAATTGGGAAACATGGCAGGACATCCAAGGAGATTCTTGTGTCACTTCTAAACCTACCATGTTCGATCTTGTGTAGTGCCTGGCTGATTGGGAGAGTCCCTTGGGAGTTGGGTGGCATAGAAATGCGACAAAATAAAATAAATAAATAAACAGCTGCTGTGATCTCAGTGCAGGAGTAAATTTTGATTGAACTCTCGTGGGGTTACCACCCATTGACAGTTAGGCAGTTCTGCCGACAGCTTCTTTTAAGCCATTTGTCTATCCCAGGAAAACGCCAGATCGCATATTGGGTTGACTTCCTTTGCTGCATGGAATTTATTCATTTGTTTGTTTGGAAAATTTATATTGCCGCCTATTCACTCACGTCGATTTACAGGAAATAAAAACACAATATAAAAGAAATAAAAATAATAGAATAAAAATAAAAAATGATAAAATAATTGTGGTTTGTTTAAAACCATTTGTCTGAAATGGTATAGGGTTTCCTGCCTGAGCAGGGGGTTGGACTAGTAGACCTCCAAGGTCCCTTCCAATTCTTTTATTCCATTCTTCTGTTTCGTTGAATAAAGAACCGCTGGCTGCTCATTTAATAAAGCCAACCCATGCTAGGACTTGGGACCTTGTGCGAATCCCACCCGTGGTCAAAATGTGTTTATTATTTATTTATTGAATTTATACGCTGTCCTTCCTACTCCGTATATTATATTAACGTTTGCACACAAACGACTGGAGGGGGTTTTTTTGGCAGCACAAAATCAGTTGGCCTCTTTCGTTTGCGTTTTCTCTTTCGTAGGTCACAGGAAACAGCGGGGCGCAAACCCGGCAGTCGCATCCCACTTCTGGACAGGCTCTCGGCCACGAGGGGCATTTGGGAGCTTCTGGATGTCCAGCCGGAGCAAGTCAAGAGGTTGCTCTCGTCGCACCAACCGGGGGTGAATAACTAGCCCTTTTTAGAAGGACTGAAATTTTTGCCCAGGGTTTCTTTCCTGCAAAGCTGATCTTTTCAGATCTGTTGGGATTGGGCTAATTTGCTGATCCATCAGAGTGGGGAGGCAGGGAACATTGCGGGTCCCATCCCCAAGGGAGATACACCCGGTGGGAGCCAGAAGAAGAGCCTTCTCCATGGTGGCTCTGTCTCTCTGGAACATCATTCCCCCAGAGATTAGAATGGCCCTCACTCTAATACTCTTCCGGAAGGCGCTGAAGACCTGATTCTGCCAGTGGGCGTGGGGAACCCAGAGTGGGAGGGAGCCCATTCAATGGCTTGTGTGATCTGCTGTCGCCGAGGCGGGGGGTGGGAGGTGATTTCGTTATATGGTACTACATTAATTTATTTGATTCCTTTTGTTACTTTTTATTGTTTTAAATGTGGTTTTATATTCTGTAAGCCCCCTTGAGTCGCCGTGGGCGAATAGGCGGCAATATAAATTCAATAAATAAATGCAGAAGAGCCTTAAACCTGGTTCTGCTGGCTGGCCTGCCACCCTGATAGGGGCACCCAAGGCCAGGGGTAGCGGATGGGATATAGAGAAGATAACATCCCCATGCCACCCATTCTTTTGTTTTTTAGTTTTCTGTTTAATCCTCTTAATTTTAATCACTTATTACTTTTTTATTATATTGTAAGCCTCCCCGAGTGGCTGTCACAGGGAGATGGGTTACTTAAAAATTTAATCACTATAAATCCTACCGAAAGGGTGAGAGAAATGGGTATTTAGGAGGTGGTGATGGTTTTGCTTTGGGATGTGATTTTCCAGCAACCCTCCTGTCTCAATTTTTCACCTCTTTCAGTCATTCATCGTTGCTAGAAATGGGAACGCCGCCACCAAGACCCTTTTCCTCCGGTTACCTGAAAGTGACAATAAGATTGTTGACCTTTTTCCTCTTGAAGACAATCCAGGTGAGTTGGTTTGGTACTGGAGCTTTCTGTCCCTGGGACGTGAACAGGGACACCTGGCAATCTCATGGAACAATGCAGCATTAAGCGGTATTTTCAAACCAGTGCTAAAAATATCTTCAGTCAGTCTTAACGTTAGAAGAGAATTAAATAGTCTATGGAGATTCTCCGTCATCCAGGTCATGGTTGTCCCAAAGGTGATTTTTCAGGAGGCAAGTGGACTTCCTTGTTTTTTCTTTGAAGACGTTTCGCTTCTCGTCCAAGAAGCCTTCACATGATGTGGGAGTATGAAGGGATTTCCAAACAAATTGCAGACTACAGGAACCATTTGCAAGACTCAGGTGACCCTGAAGTCACAGATAAACCTCCAAGTTCCTCAGCGACTCTCTAAAAGGATGCAAATGTCCAGCTGTCTGCAAGGAATATAAATCCTTCCATTCCCCACCATCCAGTCAGAGCCGAATAAGTTCTTGGATGAGAAGCAAAACGTCTGCAAAGAAAAAACAAGAAAGTCCAATTGCTTCCAGAAAAAAGCACTTTTGGGTTAGAAGAAAATGTTTTCAGCTCAGGATTAAGCTGTGGGGTCCTTGGTGCTTTCTGAGGTGGGTAGTTTTCTTGCAGACGTTTCATTACCAAACTAAGTGATGTCATCACACTGATGATGTTCCCTAGTTTAGCAATGAAACGTCTGCAGCAAAACTGCCAAGCTCAGAAAGCACCAAGGACCCCACAGTCCTCACATTTATGACGGAAAGATGTTTGCTTTTCTTTCCCACAAGGAAGCTGCATGAATGAATGTCTACACCAGGGGTCTCCAACCTTGGCAACTTTAAGACTTTGCTGGCTGAGGAATTCTGGGAGTTGAAGTCCACAAGTCTTAAAGTTGCCAAGGTTGGAGACCCCTGGTCTACATTTTCGGGGTTCTAGAGTTATACATGTAGAGGAGAAACCGGGAGCGTGGACCCCTTCCTTTCCCTTCTCTGGCAGCCCCCCCAAAATTTCACCTCCTTTGCTTGATCTCATGATGGGAACCCGAAGTGTGGGAAATAGGAAATGTCCAGGCTTTGAGCTACCGTTCCTCACTTCCTTGCCCCAACCAGTTGCTGGACCTCAACACTCACCGTGTCTCTTCTGGGGAATTTCGAAACATCATTTCCTTCTACTTAAAAGAGGAAGTAGTTTGGAGAAGCACCAGTTGTTGCAGGCTGCATACTTGCCTTGTAAACTGGCGACCTCCTTAAATTCTTGACCGTTAGTTCTGCCTTTTTCCCTCCATTCTCCGGCTCTCACTTTTTTCTCAACTTGCTTCCCCTGAATTTGGTGTTCCCCGTCTCTGAACAGGTGAGAAATTCTTCCTTGTGTTAAATATGTATTTTTAATCCTACCTTGCTTCTAGGCAAAACAGCAATGTAAACAGATGCTCTCTCTCTCTCTCTCTCTCTCTCTCTCTCTCTCTCTCTCTCTCTCTCTCTCTCTCTTTCTCTCTCTCTCTCTCTCTCTCTCTCCCTCCCCTCCCTCTCTCTCCCCCCCTCCCCCAAAACAGGGAGGATTCCTCCCCAAGTAAACTTAAGGAAAGAATAAGGGGGCGAGGGAGAGAAGCACCTTTCCCATCCAGGGGAAGAAGAAAGCCAGGGCTCTCCATCAGGGGTGTCCAATCTTGGTAACTTTAAGACTTGTGGACGTCAACTCCCAGAATTCCCGATGGCTGGCTGGAGAATTTGAGGAGTTGAAGTCCACAAGTCTTAAAAGTTGCCAAGATTGGACACCTCTGCTCTGCATAACAACTGGAAAGAACTGGTACAGCTTCCAGTTTTCTCTTGCAGAATTACCTAAATTTTGCAAAACCCAGGGGCAGGAGTGATGCCAAGTGGGCAGCTCTGCGTCTTTGGCATCTGCTGAAAATGTCAGGCTGGTTTTCTTGCTTTTCAAAATGCCACTAATTATTCCAGGGTGAATTTGTCTCATGGTTGATGTTTTAGGGCTTAAACTACTTTAATATTTATTTGAGAGCTTACACTATTGCTTCTGCGTTTCGTGCCTCAGTATAGAAGGAAAACTTGAAACTTTCAAGAGAAGAGGCTCTTGGCGTTTGAAAAACAAGAGTGTTCAGGAT
The DNA here is from genome assembly GCF_059756535.1 of Pantherophis guttatus. Lineage (NCBI taxonomy): Eukaryota > Metazoa > Chordata > Lepidosauria > Squamata > Colubridae > Pantherophis > Pantherophis guttatus. The sequence continues at coordinate 2,141,524 of NC_142072.1, forward strand.
CCTTATCCTTGCCTTGAAGGAAGGAAGGACGTAGAGAACACGAAACCACAGAATCAGAATCCTAGGGCTGGGAGGGAGCTTGGAGGTCTTCTAGTCTGACCCCCTGCCAGGGCAGGAGTCCCTTATTTCTTCCTGGACAAATGGTTGTGCCATCTTTTCTTGAAAACTTCCAGTGATGGAGCACCCACAACTTCTGAAGGCAAGCTCTTCCATCGACTTAATCGTTCTCACTGTCTGGAAATTTCTCCTTCATTCCAGGCTGGATCTCCCTTTGACCCAGCCCATCCATCCCACTTCTTGGTTCAATATTTTTTTTCCCCTGCTGGTTGATTACCTCTTCTTCCTGAGATGATCCTGGCCCTGAGATCTTTTTCTCAGGCCAGAAGTGTCAGTAAGTGGAATTTCAGACTTCCTTCTGCCCTCCAGATGTTCTGTTGTGAACGGCGGATATGTCCCAATCCACCGAGGGAAGCGTTGAGTCAGGTTGTTGGGGCATCGTGCAAGTCATTAATTTCCAGACTCTCTTCTTTTTTTCCCCTTTGCCTTTAGTAGGAAATTGTGAAAAGAAATGGGAAGAAATTGTTCTGATTATAAAGCATGTGCTTCACTAGTAAGCACTGGCCAAGGACGGAAGCTTCCTCCCCCCCCTCCCCCCCCCCATGGCAATCATCTATAGATAGTCCTCGTTCAGCCCAAAATTTCCGTGGTTAAGCGAGACAGCTGTGGAGTGAATTTAACGTTCTCGCCGTCATTGTTAAGCGAATCACTGCAGTTGTTAAATTAGCAAAATGGTTGTTAAGCGAATCTGGCTTCCCCATTGATGTTGCTTGTCCGAAGGTCGCAAAAGGGGATCACGTGACCCCGGGACGCTGTGATTGTCATAAATATGAGTCAGCTGCCAAGCGCCTGAATTTTGATCACAAGATCATGGGGATGCTGCAGTAGTCGTAAGTGTGAAAAGCGGTCATAAGTGCATGCCACTTGCCAAGCATTTGAATTTTGATTACGTGACCAGAGAGGTAAGTCATTTTTTTTGATACTGCTGTAACTTTGAACAGTCACTAAACAAATTCTCTCTCTCTCTTTCCCTCCCTCCCTCCCTCTTTCTTTCTTTCTTTCTTTCTTTCTTTCTTTCTTTCTTTCTTTCTTTCTTATTTTCTTTCTTGCTCTTTCTTTCTTTCTTTTCCTTCCTTCCTTCCTTCCTTTCTTCTGCAGCCCTTCACCTCAAAGGTTCTCAGTTGTATTTCAGAAACCTTTTGGAACTGCTTGGCTTTCACTTTGTGAGCAGGTGAGCCCCAGGGAGAGGGAGGTTGTGGTGTTGAAGTGGGCTGGGAGGAATTTACAGGTGCTGAATGTGACTTTCATTAATCCGGTAAGGGCCAGATATCAGGCTCCTAGCATCTGCCCTCTCCCAAATATTTCCGTTCCTCGGAAGACCTTCCAAATTGTAAGAGGAGATTGGGCAGGCTTTGGGAAAAGAGGTGTAGGAAAGAAATATCAGACCGCATGCCCTGACTATAATCTTTAATGGTCCGTTTTACTCTTTTAATCCTTTAACTATTTTTAACTTGTTTCTATAATTTGTAAGCCACCCAGAGTCACCTTGCGGAGAGGGTCAGCATAGAAATGTAATAAATAACTAAATCAGTCATAAATGAATGGGGAAAAAAGGTAGCACGGAAGGCCTACAAGGAGCCAGTCATGGGTATCATCGTTTTTGTCATTGTGCTTCTCTTCCAGGGATATCCTGCCCTGTTTGCTCAGGATCGCCCATGCCTTTCAACTCCCTGGCAGAGCTGATTTAGATGCAGTTGCCACCTTGGGCCCAAGTGAGTGAGAATACCCCACCTTCTGCTTTGGGATTTGGGGAGGGTTTGCCTAATCGGGTTGCTTAATATCTGTACTCTGTGGAACTTTGCAACGTGGTTTTTCATTTGAACAAGTGCATGCAGTTTTTGAGAAAGTGGAAGGTTTCGTTTTATTCGGAAAGAAGTTGTTAGATCTTTCTTTCCACTCCAGACTTACCATAGGGATTCCGGTGGAAGAGAATATTTGTATCTCAGGGTTGAATGGGGTGTGTGGGGTGTGTGTGTCCTTGGTGCTCTCTGAGCTTGGTGGTTTTCTTGTAGACGTTTCACTACCCAACTAAGTAACATCATCAGTGCTAGATGGGAGTGTCATTTGTGGAGAAGAGGAGGAGAAGAGTGTGTGGGTGTGTCTGGTGCTCTCTGAACATATTTCATTACCTGACAAAGTAACATAATCAGTGCATTGAAGATGTTACCTAATTGGGTAATAAAACATTTGATGTCATAGAACAGTTTTGAAGCCCCCCCTCCGCCCCCCCCCCCCAGGGTTCCTCTCCTCCATTTCTTGTTTTTTTTTTCCCCTCCTCAGCATTCTGGGCAATGCCTCTAAAACCTACCAACGGCCTGGGCTCAGACGACGCAGAAGCCAGCTGCATGGAACCCAACGGGGACCTGCTGAAATCCAAGAAGCCCTCGTGCTCCATCCGCGTGACGTCCGAGGACGCCGCCCTGTGCATCGTGAACCCCCTCTTTCTTTCCGTGCACAGCGACATCGAATGGCTCGACCTGGCCCCCGGCCTCTACCACTCGACACGCAGGCGGGGATCCCAGCCGCTCGCCAATGGCTCAGCGAGGCAAGAAGCCCCAGTTAGTCTGGAACGTCTCAAGTCTCTGGAAGAGAAAGAGAAGACGGGAGAAGGTAAGGTTTGGGAAGCTCTCGGGGGCGGGAGGGGGGCTTATGGGTATAAATTCCCCCCCCCCCCGGTTCTCCTGCTTTGGAAGAGCATGATTTACCAATAGAAGAGAATCTTTGTAGCTCAGTGTTGAACTGTGGAGCCCTTGGTGCTCTCTGAGCTTAGGGGTTTTCTTGCAGACGTTTCATTACCAAACTAGTTAACATCATTAGTGCTAGCAGTAGCATTGATGATGATATCTAGTTTGGTAATGAAATATTTGCAAGAAAATCACCAAGCTCAGGGAGCACTAAGGACGCCATAGTCTCCTCCTTCTCCCCCTCCACTCCACAAACTCCACACCCATCTAGCACTGATGATGCTACTAGTTGGGTTATGAAATGTTTTCAAGAAAAGCCCCAAGCTCAGAGAGCACCGAGGACCCCACAGTCGTCCTCCTCTTCCTCCTCCTCCTCCTCCTCCTCCTCCTCCTCCTCCTCCTCCTCCTCCTGCTGCTGTACTCCGCAAACCCCACTCCTTACTAGGACTGATGATGTTACCTAACTGGGTCATGAAATGTCTGCAAAAAAACTCCCAAGGTCATGGAGCACCAAGGACCCCACAGTTAAACCCCGGGTTACAAAGATTCCTTTTCTATTAGTAGATACTACTGTGTAATATCACCAGTTGGCATTCTAGATGGTTGATGGAATAACACAGATTGGCTAATTTGCCCACGGGCTCCTTTCTTGCCGTTTTCTTCCCCGCAGACCCTCGGCCCTGCTCAGCCTCTGCGCAAGCGGATTTCCTTCCTTGCACACCGTCCTGGAAGAGTTCGGAAACAGAGGCCCCGCCACCGTGGTCTCCCACCGTGTCCCAAAAGGAGACCCGCTCTCCCCACCGTGTTTCCTGGGTGGAAGGGATCTCGGCCGACGCTTTTCCCTGCTTGAAAAAGGCCCGTTCCGAATCCTTGTTGCTGAACGACTCCATGTTGCTGCCTCTCATCCCGGAATTGGATTCACTCTCCATCAGCAGCATGGAGGACGAGGGCGAGGGTCTCCTTCCTGCCACCCCTTCGCCGCAGAAGAGACGGCGCCCCTCCTCCATCACCTTCACCCACAAGGTGCTCCACCGTCTCTCAGCCATGAGCAGTGCCCTGACCGGCTTCCTCTCGCTCGAGCGCCGGGTCGCCAAGCGGGTGCAAGAGCTGGTCCAGGAGCCCACGTCGGACGTAGGAGGCCTGGTGCAGAACTTTGTGGAGCACATCCAGCAAGGAGCTGGGTCCCGGCACCCAACCAGCACTGAAATGCTGCAGGAGATACGGCATATGATCAGCAATCTGAAGGGCTACCTGGGCGAAAGTTCGGATCTGCGCGCCTCCTACTGCGAATATGGTGATGCCGAGGAACTGGATCTCGGTATGGAACGGGGTCTTCCGAGAGATTTGGGGGCGGGGAGTCCGAAAATGATCCATTTTGGGTAGCAGTGATGGCTGCACAGCAGAGATGCCTCAGTAACAGCTGGCAGGATTGGGACCCCACAGTTCGACTTTGAGCGACAAATGTTCTCTTTAGTGCTGGAAGGGAGTGGAAGTGGAGGAGAAGGAGGAGGAATATGGGGTTCTTGGGGTTCTCTGAGCTTGGTGGTTTTCTTGCAGGCGTTTCATTACCCAGCTAGGTAACATCATCAGTTTTAGAAGAGAGGGGGGCTTGCAGAGAGAGGGAGGAGGAAGAGAAGGAGTACTGTGGGGTCCTTGGTGCCCTCAGAGCTTGGTGGTTTCCTTGCAGATGTTTCATTATTAAACTAAGTAACATCATTGGTGCTAATTAAACCAACCCTGTTCTACAGGGGTTGAACCCTGAGCTACCAATACTCTCTTCTCCTGGTAGAGCAAAGTTTCGCTAGCAACTCCTCTGTCTGCAACGACTCCCAAGGAGTTCACCCCTCAAGTCTGTTTCCCAGAAAACTGATCATAAATATCTCTTGCCCTATCTCCGAACAACTGAAAATACTTCTGCGGTTTCCACTCTGGGCTCTAGGCAGGTTTACGACAGGGTCTGCTGACACGAACGCCGATAGCTTAGGAAATCAACCCGGTCTGTGGTCGGGATTGTGATGTAAGCAGTGCCGTGTGTGGCTTTGACAGTTGAAGGAGAGGTTTGGGGCGGTGGATGTGACGGGGATGGGGGGGGGAAAAACCAGAAACCAATAAAAGAGACTATTCGTAGCTCAGGGTTGAAATGAGGGGCCTCATTTCTCTGAGCTTGGTTGTTTCCTTGCAGGCATTTTATTACCCAGCTAGGTAACATCTACGGTGATAGAAGGGAGTGGGGTTTATAAAAAAAGACCAAACCTCACTCCGTAGTAGCACTGAAGGTGTAATCTAGCTGGGTAATGAAACGTCTGCAAGGAAACAAGCAAGCTCAGAGAGTCCCAAGGACCCCCACAGTCCTCCTTCTCCTGCACTCCCTTCTAGCACTAAAGAGAAGGGTTGAAATGAGGGCTCCTTGGGGTTCTCCAAGGTTGGGGGTTTTCTTGCAGGTGTTTCATGACCCAACTAGGGAACCATCATCAGTGCCAGAAGATAAGCAATCAAAGAATCAAGCAGTAAACAACAGCTTAGTCAAGGAACCACCCAGAACAAACCCACCAACACTGACAGAGCAAGCCACTTGAATATAAATAGACAGCAAGCCCTTCCACAACTGATGACGTTACCTAGTTGGGTCACGAAATGTCTGCAAGAAAACTACCGAGCTCAGAGAGCACCATGGCCCCAAGAGAGCTACTTTCAACAGACAATTAAAAAGTGGGAAGCTTCTGAGCTCACCTGCACATCCTTTTGTGCAAAATTTGGAAGAAGCTTTGGGTTTGCAAATTAAATTCCAGCTTTAAGATCTTTTTCTAAAGACAGATAATCCCAGCTGGTTTCCTGTGTTAGTTTCCCACAAGGTTTTCAGGTCATGTTTACCCAAATGGGTTTATCTTCTGGTAAGTCTCCAAAAACAGCTGGACAAAGGTGGGAAAGCTTTCTTAACTCGGCAGCCCTTGAACCCAGTTATGGCACGGAAGGAGGTTGTAGGTTCAGTCTCGGTCCTTGCAGCTCAAAAAAGGCAGGGGAACAGATGATGGGACATCTCTGCATAAGCCATGATTGGTTTGACCAGTGATGTCTTGAAGACACACCGGTGATTGGGTTCCCACCTGGGGCCCCAAGCTAAACTCTGTGATTTGCAAATTGAATTAACACTGAAGCGGGGTGGACTTCAACTCCCAGAATTCCCCAGTTTCTCAACTTTGGCAATTTTAAGAGGGGTGGACTTCAACTCCCAGAATTCCCCAGTTTCTCAACTTTGGCAATTTTAAGAGGGGTGGACTTCAACTCCCAGAATTCCCCAGCCAGCCATGCTGGCTGGGGAATTCTGGGAATTGAAGTCCACCCCTCTTAAAATTGCCAAAGTTGAGAAATACTGGACTACACTACACCAAGGTAAGGCTGGGCAACCTGTAGCCAGTGAAAGTATATAAGAATGGCCATGAAGAACATAAAATCAGCATACCAACATTGGAAAAGCAAGACATCTTGCTCAAAATATTGAAAATGTCAGTCCTACCTACAGATGCGATGCGGCCCTATCCACTTTGTTGCTCTCGACCTTCCTGAGATGTTAACTGCTACTGTTGTAGGCCAAAGGGTTGCTCCATCTTGGACAATATGACCTAAACAGATGAAGTTGGCTTGCAACCAATTGCCTAAGAAGTTAGTCCCTAACACCAAAGGACCCACCTCTTGGCTCCAAGGTCATTCTCTTGACCTTGGGGGACTGGAGGCTAAAACATATGAAGAATAGGTGCAGGAATTGGGTGTATCTAGTTTCATCAAAAGAAGGACTGGAGGGGACAAGACTGCAGTCTTGCAATATTTGAGGGGCTGCCACAAAGAGGGGGGTCGACCTATTCTCCAAAGCACCTGAAGGCAGGACAAGAAGCAACGGATGGAGACTAATGACGGAGAGAAGCAATCTAGAACTAAGGAGAAATTTCCTGACAGTGAGGACAATTAATCATTGGAACGACTTGCCACCAGAAGTGGGTGCTCCAAGAAAAGATTGGAGAGCCAATTGTCTAAAATGTTATAGGGTTTCCTGCCTGAGCAAGGTGGGGGGGGGTCGGACTAGAAGACCTCCAAAGGTCCCTTCCAATTCTGTTATTCTTCTTCTGGCCCAGGTTCCGTGATGGAAGATGCCCTTTACAAATGCATCCTGAAGCCGCTGAGAGATACGATTTATGCCCAGTTGCTGGACTTCCATACCCGGGATGGGTCTCTGAACCGTTTGCGTGAAAATCAGCTGACTTTGAGCCAGCAAAGCTTGGAAGAGCTCGGAGTGGCAGCCGGGGTGCCCGACGGGGCTTGCCTGGAGCGTATCCAGACCAAGCTGAGTCTCCTGCACCAGGCCTACTCGCCCAAGAAGAAGGAGACGCAGATGCTGAAGGTCTGCAAGATGCTTTATGAGGCCATGAACCTCCACTGCGAGAAGGCAGGTAGGAAGCTTCTGGGTGGGCTACCTCTCAATTCCGTTAACATCTACTTCCGTGATCACGGAAGACATTGATAGGGGGAGGGGAGAAAGTAGGGGAAGGTTACAATAATAAAGGCAGGAAATGAATAAATAAATACAGGTAGTCTTCCACTTACAACAGTTAGTGACCGTTCAAAGTTACGACGACATGGGAAAAACTGACCTATGACCAGTTTTCCCACTGATGACCATTGCAACATCCCTCTGGTCATGTGATCCAATTAAAACTGTTTTTCCACTCTTGATGACTTTTGTAGCATCCCCATGATCACATGATCAATATTCAGATGTTTGGCAGCTGGCTCATATTTATGACGGTTGCCGTGTCCCAAGGCCCTTTTGCTAACTTCTAACCAGCAAAGTCAACTGGGAGGTCAGTTTGATTTAACAACCAGGTTACCAGGTTATCAATTGCAACAATTCACTGAACAACTCAGGCAAGAAAGTGGGGCAAAACTTAACAAACGTCTCACTTAACAAAAAGCTTGGGCGCTCAATTGTGGTCATAAATCGAGGACTACCTGTAAATAAATAGAAATAAATATTGCCAAGCATCCTCAGCCCCCGCTTCCTTCCTTCCTCCCTGAGCTGCTTCAGATGTCTGCTGCCCCTCCCCATAATATGCCTTTGCTTTCTATTTTTGGAAGAGCCGTTTGGTGCCGATGACTTCCTGCCAGTTCTCATCTATGTGCTGGTGCGCTGCGATGTGGTGTCCATACAGCTGGATGTGGAGTACATGATGGAGCTGATGGATCCCAGTCAGCTGCAGGGAGAAGGTAGGGTGGGCTTGCTGGGCTCCAGCTGGATCTGTTTCCGAGGAAGAGTTTTCTTCCACTAGCCATTAGGAGATCATCTTAAGTTCTTGCTAAGACTCAGAGGTTCTTCTAAATGTGGAATGAAAGTCCTGGTCAGTCACCAGGAGGCAGTGAATTCTAGTCCTGCCTTAAGCTGAAAAGTGGCTAGTCTCACCTTAGACATGAAAGCTGGCTGGGTAACTTTGGGCCAATCGCCAGGGGACAGTGAGTTCTAGTCCTGCCTTAGACACGAAAACTGGCTGGGTGACTTTGGTCCAATCTCTCAGTCTAACCTACCTCATAGGGTTATTGTGGGGAAAATAAGAGGATTCTTGCCTCTTCAATAATTGCCGCTTCAGTTATTTAAAATAATAAAAATTGAACAATAAAATAAAATTGAACAATTAAATAAAGATTGTACTTTCTGTACTAGAAGCCTTGGGGTTATTCAAAGTGCCCTGTTGCACAGGGAAGTGCCCTACCTATTGTTGCCTTGAAAGGTGAGAGGAGACAACAAGAAACACAAGAGTGGCTTGAAGTTGCTTGGGGGGCTTAACTTGATCTTGCAAAAGATCTGTCAGAAACCTTCGAACTGTCACTCCCAAGATTTTTTCCGAAACCTTACTGTGTTTCCCACGTTCCTATCCTCCCTTCCCCTCCTCCTGCGTTCTAGGGGGCTACTACCTCACCACCTGGTTCGGGGCCCTCTACCACATTGAAAACTTCCAAGCGACTTTTACCCTCACCAGGCAGATCAGCGTGGAGGCCCAGCACTCCATCCATCAGTGGCATCGCCGCCGAACCATCCATCACCACCATCGACGCAATTTGCAGGTGAGGGTGGAAGGCAGGTGAAAAGAGAACATTAAAGTCGAACAGGCAAGGCAAAACATCCCTTCAGTGTTTCTCAAACCGTGGCAACTTTAAGTGATGTAGACTTCAGTTCCTAGAATTGAAAATTTCTGTTGCTAAGTGAGACATTCGTTAAGTGAATTTTGCCCCATTTTACGACTTCTTTGCAACAGCTGCGAAGTGAACCACTGCAGTTGTTAAGTTAGTGACGCTAACTAAGTGAATCTGGCTTCCCCATTGACTTTGCTTATAAATAAATACGAGTTATAAATATGAGTCAGTTGCAAAGCATTTGAAATTTCAGTCATGTGACCATGGAGATGCTGCAATGGTTGTAAGTGTAAAAACTAGTTCATACCCGGGTACCTCCGAGACCGTCTTCTGCCACCAATAGCCTCCCACCGACCAGTCCGTTCCCACAGGGAGGGTCTCCTCAGGGTGCCGTCAACCAAGTTATGTCGACTGGCGACGCCCAGAGGGAGGGCCTTCTCTGTGGGAGCCCCAGCCCTGTGGAACGAACTGCCCCCGGAAATTCGTAAGATCTCCGACCTCCGGGCGTTTCGCTGCGCACTGAAGACCCTGTTGTTCCGCCAGGCCGGACTAACAACACAATAGTTTTTAAATTGGGATATTTAAATTTATTGGGGTTTTAAATCTGAGCCACTTATTTAATTATTTTAAATTTTATATTGTTGTTTTCTTTGTGTTTTTAAACAGGCTGTACACCGCCCTGAGTCCTTCGGGAGAAGGGCGGTATAGAAATAAAATTATTATTATTATTATTATTATTATAAGTTACTTTTTTCCAGTGCCGTTGTAACTTTGACAAGTCACTAAACGAACTGTTGTAAGTTGAGATCTTCCTGTACTGGGACAACATTTTTGTGTCCAATTAGATGAGTTTTGAAGCAGTTGAGTACTGAGGTACCACTGCAAATAGATGTTCTCTATGATCCCCAGTGGAAGAGTGTTCATGCATCTCTGGCTCTCCTTCTCTTTCTTTACACCATTCGTGGCATTTGACCCTTTTCCCACAGACTTCGGTCTTTGCATGATGACTTCCCGGTGAGTTTGTGCCCATTGTTGGGATGCTGTGACCCCATGGTCATTCGTTGTCTTCCTTCTTTTCAGCACACCCTCTACGTCTCCTTCCACGAACCTTTCAATAACCAGAAGACCATCTCCGTTCCTCCCGACATGACCACGGCATTGGTCTGTGCAGCCTGTGCGGAGAAGTATGGCATCTCTGACGGTGCCGCCTATGGCCTTTTCGTGGTATCGGACAACTCCTCTCAACTCTTAACGGAGGACAGCTGCCCACAGAAGATCCGTGCAGAACTCCTCCAAAGAGAGGGCAGTGTCAGTTTTGTTTACAAGCCCAAAAATAGCACCCTGACCGCCTCTGGTTCCGGTCTGCTTCTGGAGGCTGTCAACTTGACTGAGTCCCACAAGCCTCTTGGAAGGGTGGGGATGGAGCAGTTGGACGGGGATTGACTATGGCCATGGACCTTCCTTCCTTGTCTTGTCTGGGTTGGATGAAGTTTCCAAGTTGGCCTAAATCAGGAGTCAGCAATCTGTGGCTCTGGAGCCGCATGTGGCTCTTTCACCCCTCTGCTGCGGCTCCCTATCACTCAAAATATGCATCACAACCGCCAATGTGCGACACGCCCCTGCACCCTATTTATTGAGCTTTTCAACCCCTGGTAGGCCAACCATGGATAAATCCAAGAAAAGAAAAGTTTCAGAAGAAAACAGAACGTTTAATTCAACTAAATATGTTAGTTTTGTGGCCGCTCAAGAAATAGTCAGGCACGGAAAGGGTTTAATGGCTCCCGGTGTTTTCTTTTCTGTGGGAAACGGATCCAAATGGCTCTTTGAATGTTTAAGGTTGCAGGCCCCTGGCCTAAATCCAGGAAAAGGCTGAGTTTCTAGGGATTAGACTAAACTAAGACTGGCTCAATGTCAGACCTGTCTCAGCTTGAGTCTCTAAAAAAGAACAATCCTTAATTCTGTTTTGTTTTGTTTTACAAAGATATAGTTAACTAGATGTCAAGTGAACTACAGCAGTGCAAAGCCAGAACTGAAAATCGCGCGCCAAAATCCCCAAGTCTAACTTTCCTTTCTTTAGATACCTCCCCATGCTGACACCCCCTCCCCCCCAATGTCCAATCAAATTCAAAGAAGATATTTTCCGAACGGTCTCTTTGATATGCAGCTGTATTCCGTTCTCCAGCTGGTCGACCTTGAAACCCACGTCTCGAGGAGATACGGTCAACTTTTTGTTTTCCTTGAATCCTCCCCCCTCCCATGCAGTCCCCCCCACCCCCCGAGTTCATGGCAGTCTGGCACTGAGTGATAGCAAAAGGCAAGCTTGAAGTGGCAGCTGACATGAGGACTACAGAGGAGAAATCTCTTGAGCAGAAGATCTTGAAGTGCTGAAGTGCTCACCTTGGCAGTGGCTGTCGTCATCCCTAAAACTAGTAACGGAGAGGAATGGACTGTTGTTAAAGTTGTTCTAACTGTCCTCCTTCTGGTTCCTCCCCACCCAAAAGGGGAAGAACCAGCCTAACACGAAGGTTTCTAACAGAGGAACTGGGAGAAAAACATAAATGGCGTCACCAACTCCAGGCTGTGAAGGTCTCCGACTTTCACACGTAACTTCCTTCTCTCCCCTTTTGCTCAACTTTTTTATTGCCTTCTCTCATCAGCTTTTCTGCAGAGTTGGCCCCGTGTCTCCAATCGTACAAACCGAGTGCATTTCGCTACACACACCGTGGGCTGGCTGGAAGGCTTTTTCGTCCACCCAAGACAGACTTATCGAGTGGATTCTGGAAAAGTCAATTAAACGTACTGGCTTAATTTTTACATCTCCCTTTTTAAAATCATGTCCTTTTCTGACCCTGGATTTCTGGCGTTTCCTCCTCCCCTGTCCTTCAAGAGAATGGGAGCCATGTCTATAAATTTGATGCAGGCCTGGTATTTTGGTTTAAGCCCTTTGTAATTTTTTTAAGAAGTGCAAAGATCCCCCCTTGGTGAACGCTGCATCCTCATAGTGGTGTTTGCGGATAACAGTGGCCACCAAGGAATTATTTGAAGTGTCCCATCCCCCTTTTCCCAATGCTATTAATATCTTTTTACAATCAAGGCCTTACAATATCTGGAGTTTGTTGTTGTTGTTGTTGTTAGTTGCGAAGTTGTGTCCGACCCATCGCGACCCCATGGACAACATTCCTCCAGGCCTTCCTGTCCTCTACCATCCTCTGGAGTCCATTGAAGCTCAATTAAGGCGATTAAGCTGCCTGGAGTGATATATACTGAAATGGGTGTTTTTGAGGTGGATCTGATAGTGATTTCTTTACAGCGGTTTGCAATTCACAACTATTTGTTTAGTGACTGTTTGAAGTTACAGTGTTCTAGTCCAGTCCCCTGTTCAAACAGGAGACCTTATACCATTCAAGACAAGTGGCTCTCCAGTCTTTTCTTAAAAGCCTCCAGTGATGGAGTGCCCACAATTTCTGGTGGCAAGTCGTTCCACTGGTTAATTGTTCTCACTGTTGAGAAATTTCTCCTGAATTCCAGGTTGCTTCTCTCCTTGATTTGTTTCCATCCGTTGCTTCTTGTCCTGCCTTCAGGTGCTTTGGAGAATAGTGTGACCCTCCCTCTTCTTTGGGGCAGCCCCTGAGATATTGGAAGACTGTTATGTCGCCCCTCATCCTTCTTTTCATTAAACTAGATATACCCACTTCCAGCAACAGTTCGATCCCGGTGCGATTTCTATCCAGCAGAGAGCAGTGTCTGTTTCCCAAGCTACTGCACACTCAATTTTGCCCCTTGCACAATAAATGTGCCCCGTCGCGGCTCGAATCCAGAACGCCTACAGTTTGGGTCAGCAGCTGGTGTTCCGGAGGGTCACTTCAGGAGGAGCTGTGGATTCAATGGTTAAAGCTTAACCCACGCTCGGAGGCTAAAGGGGCTGTCGGCAGCACATTTTGTTCTCACAAATATCCCTGCCCCAACCTGGGCTGCGGTGTGTGTGTGTCTCCCCCTCCTCCCTCTTTGCTCTTCCCTGTAACCGTGTAGCCGAAACTCAACGGTGTCGGCGGGGAGTAGAGATGGCTGCTTGGGGGCGTTGAGAAGAGAGATTGGGCAAGGAAGGAAGATCTGAACATGCTTGTGGCTTCTTGGAGGGAACTGGACCTGCAAAACAAGATGTTCCTCCGCAGATCTTCTGCTAGAACAGTGTTTCACAACCTTTAGTAACTTTAGAGGTGTGGACTCCAACTCCCAGAATTACTGTGGCACCGAAAAAGTGACTTATGAATAGAATAGAATAGAATTCTTCATTGGCCAAGTGTGTTTGGACACACAAGGAATTTGTCTTTGGTGCATACGCTCTCAGTGTACATAAAAGATACGTTCATCAAGAATCGTAAGGTACAACACCTAGTGATAGTCATAGGGTACAAATAAGCAATCAGGAAACAATATCAATATAAATCTTAAGGATACTGGCAATAAAATTACAGTCATACAGTCATAAGTGGGAGGAGATGGGTACTAGGAACGATGAGAAGATTAATAGTAATGGAGACTTAGTGAATAGTTTGACAGTGTTGAGGGAATTATTTGTTTAGCAGAGTGATGGCATTTGGGGAAAAAACTCCTTGTGTCTAGTTGTTCTGGTGTGCAGTGCTCCATAGTGTCGTTTTGTGGGTAGGAGTTGAGACAGTTTATGTCCAGGATGCGAGGGGTCTGTAGACATTTTCCCAGCCCTCTTTTTGAATCGTGCAGTAGGCAGGTCCTCAATGGAAGGCAGGTTGGTAGCCATGGTTTTTTTCTGCAGTTCTAATGATCCTCTGAAGTCTGTGTCTTATGACCGTTTTTCACACTTACGACTGTTGTGTCAGCACCCACACCCCAGGGTCATGTGATTTACATTCAGATGCTTAGCAGCCGACTCATACGTATGACGGTCGCAGTGTCCCAGGGTTGTGCGATCCCCTATTTGTGACCTGACAAGCCAAGTCCACGGGAAGCCAGATTCCCTTTAACCACCGTGTTATTAATTTGTCAACTTGCAGCGATTCGCTTACCAACCGTGGCAAGAAAGTCATAAAATGGAACAAAACTCAACTTAATACTCTTGCTCAGCTACAAAAATGAACTGAGTTTCCCTTAGCCACAAAACCCGGTGAGGGGGGGGGGGGGGGCTCCATTGTGGTGGTAAGCCTCTGGGACCACCTGTACTCCTTCAAGCCCTCTGGAGCTGGGCCACCCCTTTGCAAAATTATTGGAGGCAAAGATTTCAGAATGGGACCTCGGAGGTCTTCTAGTCCACCCCCTGCTCAAGCAGGAGACCTATACCATTTTGGATAAGTGACTCTCTTAATAACCTCCAGCGATGAAATCTACCCGCGGACCACAAAACCTGGCTTCTCTGTGTGGCTGCCTCCCTCTGGCCCAGCTTCAGCCTCTGATCTGGAAAAGGGGGTGGGTGGGTGGGAACCTCCCCTCCCTGAGGGGGCGTGGCTTCTCCTCCAGCTGTTGGTGGCCCACGTGCTTTGAACACCTTGGAGAAGAGAGCAGTGACCGGCCTGGAAGGGCGGGGAAGTGCTGGTGGGCTGTCAAGGGGGGTGGGATGGGCTTTATAACTCTGCAGGCGGTGACTCAGCCGTGTCCAGTCCGTGTCCCCTTCGTCCTGCTTTTTTGAGGAGGGGGCTGCAGAAACCTCGGTGGGAGAATTGAAGGGTCTGCAAACACCATGCAACCTCCTGCGCTTTGGCTGCTGCTCGTCCTGCTACAACTGACAGCATCTTTTCGGTCTCCGGTAAGAAAACTTGGAAGCATTTTTTTAAGACAACTGATCAGATATTGGAAGCATAGAGGGGTCTGGGCAGTTGTTTTGGGGAGGGGCTCCTGAATGGAGCACACTGATTCTTTGGTCCTGAATAGGGTAGACATCCCCCCCCCTTTTTTTTGTACTGCTGTTTTTCTGGATCTTTGTTACTATGAATTCATAAATGTTTGAACACCGCAACGCATGGCAAGTGAGATACGTGTATGCGTGTGACTTTAAACTTCTAGATATTGAAAACTCTTTTTTTTCCTAAAAAAGATCAATATTTGGCAAAGAAAGGTTATTTCCTTTGGCGGTGTGCAAAGTTAAAACTCTAAAAGCAGAGAGTTTGGGAGTCCGTTGTCTTATTTTTCATACCAAGTCTGAGAGAATCCGAGCTAATATTTGGGGCTGTTCTC
Organism: Pantherophis guttatus; assembly: GCF_059756535.1. Taxonomy (NCBI): domain Eukaryota; kingdom Metazoa; phylum Chordata; class Lepidosauria; order Squamata; family Colubridae; genus Pantherophis; species Pantherophis guttatus. Next base: position 2,156,706 of record NC_142072.1, read on the forward strand.
TGTCCGGCTTCCCACCCCTCTTCTTTTTTTCAAACCTGGGGAAATTGTCACACTTTTGATTTAAAATAAGGCTTGGGCACCAGCCCAGCAAAAATGAAGCAAAATTTGTTTTCTATTTATTAAATAAATAGAATGAAATAGAATTTCATTCTATTTATTTAAACATTATGAATGTGTCCATAATGCGGAATGGGTTTTTGATGGTAGGTTAACTGAATTTTAATTAAATTTCAATTATCAGTGCATAATCTTTTCTTGGAAACTTGTATCATAGTTTAAGATAAAGAGGTTTGTGAACTTTGGTTGATACAGGTAGTTCTCGACTTACAACAGTTTGTTTAGTGACCGTTCAGAGATACTGAAAAAAGTGACTTATGACCGTTTTTCACAGTTACGACCTTTTCATCGTTTCCCCATGGTCAGGTGACCAAAATCCGGATGCTTGGCAACTGTTTCATACTTATGACCGTTGCTGTATCCCAGGGTCATGTGATCCTCTTTTGCAACCTTTTGGCAAGCAAAGTCAATGCGGAAGCCAGATTCACTTAACGACCGGGGTACTAACTTATCAATTGCAGTTATTCGCTTAACAACGGAGCCAAGGAAGGTCATAAATTGGGCCAAGCTCATTTATCAACTCTCTCGCCTAGCATTTTGGGCTCCATTGTGGTCGTAAGCCAAGCATTTCAGTGTTTCTTGATCTTGGTAACATTAATGCCGGCTGGGGAATTCTGGGAGTTGAAGTCCAGGCATCTTAACATTATCAAAGTTGAAAAACATTATTGTATACATTAATTGAGCGTCTAACTGCCCTCCCTATGACACTCAAAGATGTTTTGTGTTCCATTTCTTGCAGAAAATACGTTTGCAATATTTTTTTAAAAGTAAGTTTTATAAGTTTTAACGTTCAAGTCTTCTCTGCCACAATCTTTTATCCATCTTCACGTAAAGTCATTTTGACTTTGTGATGGTCCCTGGGTAACTTCACTTTATTTATTAGCTGGCTCTCCCTAGGCCCAGGTGGAAAATTACGGTGAGCAACGGAGCTTCCATGTTTACAGATGTTAAAAAAGAGAAAGAAAAAAGAGGCACAGTGACATTTATGTCACCATGTGCCAAGGTTGATGGATAGCTGTAAACACGGAAATCTCTAATCTTACTTTGCCTGTTGTTAACCTCTTTTGCAAAGCTCTTAGTGCTTATCTTAGCTTACGGAATAGACGAGTCCTTGCTGAGGTTTTTGTGTAGTGTTTTTCCTAGGATTCCTTCGCCTTCATGTTCCTAGAATTACCTTGAGAGAACATGGGCAGCCTCTAAATGTTATAAATCAAACAAAGACATGTTTTCTTTCCAAATCTCCCATTGTTCACACCTTCTGGCTTAACCTCTTACTCACCTCTTAAGTCCAAGTGTGTATAACTCTTATCAATATGCATCTTTCCTCCATTCCCCTCTCCCCGCTCAGGGTTGTGAAATCATAGGTGTTAACGCTCTGAGAAGAAGACCTTCCTGTATAGACAGTGAAGGGTTGCCTCTCATTCTTCTACATGACAAGTCAGGATCGCGGCATTTGGGACTTGAGGTGGGATGTTGGACATCGGCTCTAGAGTCCTGTCTGGGAGGCTTTTTTCGCTGGTCCCCATTCTCAGTCACCCTTTTGAATTATATGTTATAAGCTCCTTCTTTGGGCAAAGAACTTCCTCTGATTCTCGCTTGTGCAAACTGCTCAAGAAATAATTCAGGAATGTGCTTGTAGCGCTCAGTCAATGTGCTTACTCTCCAATTCCTTTTTGGCCGGGAAAGAGTTTTGCTAGTTTCTTGTTTGCCTTCATGCTATAGTAGAAAAAATTAAATACAGGCAGACTTCGACTTAACAACAATTTGTTTAGTGACTGTTCGGAGTAACAACAACACTGGAAATAAGTGACTTATGACCATTTTCACACTTACGACCCTTGAGGCATCCCCATGGTCATGTGATCAAAATTCAGATGCTTAGTAACTGACTCATATTTATGACGGTCGCAGTGTCCCAACGTCATGTGGACCTCCTTTTGTGACCTCCTGACAAGCAAAGTCATTTGGGAAGCCAGATTTGCCTAACAATCATGTTAGCAACTTAACAGCTGCAGTGATTCACTTAACAACTATGGCAAAAAAGGTCATAAAATGGGGCAAAACTCCTTCAACAGCTGTTTTTGTTTAGCAACCAAAATTTGGGGGCTCCGTTGTGGTCATAAGTCGAGGACTACCTGTATATAAATGGCCCAGAAAAACCCCACTGTCTTCTCTGTTGTATATGAGAATAGAGTGGTCAGAACCACTGGAAGTCAAGAATCAAGGACAAAATAGTGACCAGCCAAGAGTGTCTGCCAGATGTGGTCAAAAAAGTCAAGATGTCCACCACAAAAGTCCAATCAAGCGTTGCCTATTTGTTAAGTGCAACATGGACGAAACACTTCCTCCTCTCTGTCTTTTAGAGATCTATTTCTTTTTTCCTTTTTTAATTTTCTCCCTAACTTTCAGATCTTTAATGCTGGAAGAAGCTAAAGGAGAACACGGTAGATTTGAAAAGGGTTTCTTTTATGCTTTTATTTTTTTCTCAAATCCTAAATCTTATCTGAAAAAAAAAAAAAAAATCCCAGTGATGAATTTGTCTGTTTTCGACTGATTACTCTCAATGTTTGGGCTACTTGTATGATTCTGGAAATAATTAGATTTTATTCTGGATTTCTTGGGGCTGTTCTTTGCCCCCAACTGCAAGATGGCTCTCTAGTCCCTTTCCCAAGAACGATGGGCTTGAGCTGGGTGCTCCTTTCTATCCAGCGATAGGCCAGGCTTCCACAGATCCCGAGACACAAAGCACATTGCCAAATTGGGAAGGATTGAAATCCATATTTAGTTCCCAACGTGTCACTTGCGGGAGCTAATTTTAACCTGCTCTTAGGAGGCCGAGTCTGTTCGGAGTGAGGTCATCTCTTCTGTGGGCCCTTAACAAAGTTCACCAGCTAGAAACGCAACTGGGCAACCACGGGGTCTTCTCCTAGATGTGGACCAAGCAGAAGAATGTCCCCATTTGCTAGACAAGGGTGAAGCATGACACTCTCTGTCTATGGAGATTCTCCATCATCCAGGTTGTCCCAAAGATGCTTTTTTCCCAAGAGGCAAGTGGACTTTCTGGGTTTTTCTTTGAAGAGGTTTCGCTTCTCATCCGAGAAGCTTCTTCCGCTCTGACTGAAGAATTCCATTCCCCACCATTCAGTCAAAGTTAAAGAAGCTTCCCGGATGAGAAGCGAAACCTCTTCAAAGGAAAACCAGAAAGGACATGAAACTCTCTCCATCCTGATCTGAATTTTCTGCATCTCAGGAGCAACAGATCAGGATCTGAATCTGATTGAACTAAATCAGAAGTTTTTAAAATATACATTTTTATGTGAAAAAGATAGTTGTGACATTGTGTAAGGCAAGGAGAAATAAGAGTAGAAAGACAACAGCGTGGAACAAGGGATGCCAATGCAGGCAGTCCTCGACTTAACGACCACAATTGAGCCCAACATTTCTGTTGCTAAGTGACATTTTATAATCTTTCTTGCCAGAATTGTTAAGCGAATTGCTGCAGTTGTTAACCTTAGTCACACGGTTGTTAAGTGAATCTGGCTTCCCCATTGACTCTGCTTGTCAGTAGGTCGCAAAAAAAGGGGGATCACGTGACCCAGGGACACTGCGACTGTCATAAATACGAGTCAGATGCCCAGAGTTTCAATTTTGATCCCGTGGCCATGGGGATGCTGCAACGGTCAGAAGTGTGAAAAATGGCCACAAGTCACATTTTTTCAGTGCCACAAGATACTTCTAATGAATAGTCACTAAATGAACTGTTGTAAGCCGAGAACTATCTGTACTTGGATTTTATCCATTATTTATCCCTCAAGAACGATTGACCAAACCTTTGCCTGCTAGTCAAGGAATGTCAAAATGTCCAGTTTTGAGCTAGTTCTCAATTTCGGAATTGAGTTTTGAGCTAGTTTTCAATTTCCTCAATTTAGGAAGCTCCTTTTGGTTTCATTTATAGTAATGAGGACCCGGTTTGTGGGGGCAATAAGCTGACTTTATATAAAAAAGTCGGGGGGGGGGGCTAAAGCCCTACTAAGCAGGTATATACAAAAAATATGAAGCCTATTGCTTAACGCATTGTAAGCCGCCCTGAGTCTCCGGAGAAAGGCGGCATATAAATCGAACCAATAAATAAATAAATAAATCTGTCTCCAAAATAGGTAATCATCCCAAACCAGGAACATATTCTACTTTTTGTTTAGCTGTCATTCTAACTTCTTTGAATATGGTCCACTAAACGCTGAGATCAGGGGGTCTCCAACTTTGGTGACTTTGAGACTGGGGGCAGAGCAGAGTAGGTTCCTAGCATGCTGAAGGCTCCAGCCTCCTCCTCCTCCTCCTCCTCCTCCTCCCCCTCCTCCCCCTCCTCCTCAGTCCACAAACCCCTTCTAGATAGCTGATGATGTTACCCATCTGGGTAGTGAAACGTCTGCAGGAAAATCACCAAGCTCAGAGAGCTTCAAGGACCCCATCCTCGTCCTCCTCCTCCTCCTCCTCCTCCATTCTTAGTCCCCCCTCCTTGCCTCCCCCCGCATCATATAAGGCCCCCTTCATAAGCCACTCAGCAGCCCAAGGGCACTTGTCATCTGGGGAGGTGGGGGGGGGAGAGCAGGGAGGGCAGCTTCCCTACAATGCAGCTTTGAATCTGGCAAAGGGAAGAGCGTTTCTGCAAAGTTCCCCTCGCATGTTTGCTGGAGGCGCTAACAAATCCTGCCAGCTGACAGCTGAAAGAGCCGTGTGTGCTCTGGCACGGCAGCGCACTGTGCCACCGAAACCACAAACGCTTGGCCACTCCGAAGCCCCAGATGCCGAAGCAGCAAGGGAGGGCGTGAGAGCAGAGCTACCTGGTTCGCCAAACGGTTTGCAGAACGTGGTTTTTGCACCTTGGATTTCATCCCAGGGGGTAGTCCTCGATTTACGGCCACAATTCCCCTCCTTCCCCACCCCCCCAAAAAAAATAATTTAGGTGGCTGAGTGAGACATCAGTTAAGTGAGTTTTGCTCCATCTTGCCACCGTTGTTAAGGGAATCACTGCGGCTGTTACGTTAGTCACATGGTTGTTAAGTGAATCCGGCTTCCCCCATTGATTTTGCATGTCAGAAGGTCGCAAAAAGAGGATCACGTGATCCCACGACACCTCAACAGTCATAAACATGAGTCAGTTGCCGAGCTTGTGAATTTTAATCATGTGACGGATGCTGCAATGGTCGTAAGTGTGAGAAATGGTCCTAAGTGACTTTTTTGAGTGCCTTTGATTGGTCACTAAACAAGAGGAAGACAACAAGCTAAAGATCTCGAACCCCTGTCCTCCCCGAAAGAGTTGATGGCAGCTGGAGAGTTAATCAAGGGGGAAGAGCCGCACAACTGGATTGGCCGACATCTGGGGCAGCATTCAAAACCTGACCAAATGGGAGCAGTGTCCCCAAAGAACATCGATTCTAAAGATTATAGATCTTGTTGTACTGATGATGTTCCCTAGTAGGGTCATGAAATGTCTGCAAGAAAACAGCTCAGAGAACACTAAAGACCCCACAGTTCTCCTCTTCTTCCTCCTCTTCTTCCTCGCCACTCCACAAACCCCACTCCCTTGTATCTTTGATGATGCTACCTAGTTGGGTAGTGAAAGGTTTGCAAGAAAAGGAACCCATCTTAAAGAGCACCAAGGACCCACAGTTGTCGTCGTCATCCTGCTCCTCCTCCCCCCTCTTCCTCCTCTCCACAAATCCCACTCCCTCCTAGATAGCTGATGATACTATCTAGTTGGGTAGTGAAACGTTTGCAAGAAAAATAGCCCATCTTAGAGAGCAGACACAGTCGTTCTCCTCCTCTTCCTCCTCCTCCTTCCTGTCCTCCTCCTCCCCAGTCCACAAACCCCACTCCCTTCTAGATAGCTGATGATGCTACTTAGTTGGGTAGTGAAACGTCTCCAGGAAAACCACTAAACTCAGACAGCATCAAGGACCCCACAAGAGCCTCGGTGGTGCAGCGGACTAAAGTGCTGTTAAGTGCTAGCACTTAGCTGCCAGCTGCCTGCAATTAGTGTAAGTTCGAATCTCACCAGGCTCAAGGTTGACTCAGCCTTCCATCCTTTCGAGGTAGGTAAATTGAGGACCCGGATTGTGGGGGCAATAAGCCAACTTTGTATAGAACAACACTGCTTAGGGGCCCCCGAAAGCCCTAATAAGCAGGGATATACAAAAAAAGTATGCAGGCTATTGCTATAATGCATTGTAAGCTGCCCTGAGTCTACGGAGAAGGGCGCCATATAAATTGGAGTAATAAATAAATAAATAAATAGTCCTCCTCTTCCTCCTCCCACTCCGCCTCCTCCTCTCCACAAATCCCATTCCCTTCTAGATAGCTGATGATGCTACCTAGTTGGGTAGTGAAACGTCTTCAAGAAAACAACCAAGCCTCAGAGAGCCCCAAGGGACGCTCAGATTTTATAGATCTTGTACAGACTGACTAAATTTGGGGCAGGCTGTAGATAAGGTCAGTATTGGGGGGGGGGGGGTTTCATTTGGGAACATCAGGCTGTCCCGGCATATTTCCCCAGTTTAATCTACAAGTAGCATCTTCCAAGCCTTCGAACTTTTTTCTTTGAAATTAACCCCCCCCCCCCCGCCTCTGTTCCTGGCATCTCCCAGCTAAGAAAAAGGCCCAGTTCCCAATATTTATTCTCGGTCTCCAACCTGGTGCCCCCCCCCAACCCCTCTAGAATTGAAGGCCAGCATTGTTTACAACCGATGCAGCATCTCTTGTCGCTTGGAGTCGCCTCTTCACTCAGTCGTCTTGGCTGACGGGCGTTTGGCATGTCTGCAGCCAGTAGCACACGCAAACACACACACCTGTCCAGGCGTGGGCTCCGGGTTTGTTGATCCTGGCTGTCGATCAGGGCACGTCTGTTTGGTCCCCGATGTCTCAGCGGGAGAAGACACGCTTCGGACAAGCTAAATACACCCCCCCGGGCTGGGTTTTCTGGAATCCCCCCACGAGGCACGTCTCGGTGGTAGGTTTCGAAAACAGGCTGCCAAATGCAAATGGGGAGAATTTGGATCCGAAGCCGTCCACCTTCTCTTGAATTTGGGTGTTGTTTTGGTTTTTTTGAAAACATTGATCCGATGAAGTGGCGGCTTTTAGGAAGGTGGAAAGCTACTTTAGACAACAAAGGTCCATTTAGAAGCCCCTTGATTGATGTGGAGAGGAGCTGAGCTCCGTAGATTCCTGGCAGAGATTTCCCAAGCTGTTCCTCGGGGAGCGATTGCGGTGTTTTTCTTCTTTTTAAAAAAACACACGTTTATTTATTTGCACGCAAAGCACATAATCGGCCAACAAGCCATTACCCTTCCCTAAATAAATCCACTTCTTAGTGGGTTCGAAGACTCCTGCGTTGGAAGTGGAGAGGGGCTTGTACGGCTACTCCTCGGCATACAACAACATACATACAAGTTACAACGGCACTGAAAAATGTGACTTATGACCGTTTTTCACAGTTACGACCTTTGCAGCTTCGTGGGATCAGAATTCATATGCTTGGTGACCTACTCATATCTATGACCTGTTTCTCTGTCCCAGGGTCACGTGACCCCCTATTGCGACCTTCTGACAAGCAAAGTCAATGGGGGAAACCAGATTCACTTAATAACCGTGTTACTCGCTTAACGACGGCAGCGATTCGCTTAATAATTGTGGCAAGAAAAGTTGTGAAGTGGGGCAAAACTGAACACATTTCTCCCTTAACGGGAATTTTGGGCTCAATTGTGATCGTAAGTCGAGGTCTACCTGTAGATTGTCGGGAAAACACTCTCAAAAACCCCCTAAAAGGACACATGGGCTATTCAATGAAATAATTTCTCATTGCTTTGCTGAATTTTCTCGCTGCGGGGAGATGGTTCATCCTTCCCATGGGGTAGAGGAAGGGCATCCAATCTTACCCACTTTTTCTTCTTGTAAAATTTAAGGAATTCTATGTTTTCCTATACATTGTATTACATTGATGAATTAAATAATGAGTTAAATAAGAGAATAACTTAGTTTAAAATTGATTGCTTGTGTCCACCCATCTTAAAGCATGGTGGGCTGGGGAATTCTGGGACTTGAAGTCCACTCATCTTAAAGCATGGTGGGCTGGGGAATTCTGGGACTTGAAGCCCACCCATCTTAAACATACAGGACTTAGACAGGTTGAGGAACATTGCTTCAGAACTTCTCTGCACCCTTATCCTTTCCCTCCCTGCTCTTTCGACTCTTTCCCCCTCTCCAAATTCCTAAAGACCCCCTAAAGATCCCCCCCCCCAGCATCGCCCAGCATCTCGGATGCTGACAGAAGACACAGAACGGAGAGTTGTAACGGGCAGGCCTGCCTATTAAATTCTGTTGATGCAGACCTCACATTTTCCTGGCTGCAGCTCCTGCGGTTACGGGGTAGCGTGCGAGAAGCCAAGGTAAGCTGCGAGGCACTTGGGCTGCTCACCACATACACACACACAGACACAAAGAGACAGGGAATCTGTTCAGCCGGGAGGCGGCTATCCCTACGACTGGCTTGTCAATCAAGACTGAAGTGCTCAGTTGGCAGCTGCCTCTTTGCAGAGAGCGGCGTGCAACAGATGCAGCTTTTTTACACAAACACACACACGGCACTCTACCTTTGGCATCAAGAGCCCCTGGGGTATTTGCACCCCTAATCCCAGCCTGTTTGTTGGGCAGAGAGGTTCAGAGTCTTTCCCACAAATCCAGATCTCAAACCACTTCACCCTCACCGCTGAACTCCATCCTAAATCGTAGGGTCTCCAACCTTGGCAACTTTAAGACTCCCAGAGTTGGGAGTTGAAGCCCACAAGTCTTAAAGTTGGGAAGGTTGGAGACCTCTGTCATAGGGGACATTTTTGTTAAGATTTGGGTTTTTTAAAAAAAAAAAAAATCCAGAGACCCCTGAACTACAAGATGGGCAGCAAATAAATTGGATGGATGGATGAATAGATGGATGGATGGATGGATGGATGGATGGATGGATGGATAGATAGATAGATAAATGCAATAAATATTTTAAAAAAATCTTGCCCCACTTAATGAGGCAAGCAAGGCAGTTTGTTATTTTTAATGTTTATGGTGCTATTACAGGTAGTACATGATTTACACCCAAAATTGGGGGGGGGGGCGTGGTGTCAAAATTTCCATGTCTTTAAGCGGCTTCTTCCTCTGACTTTCCCGGAAGCCAGCTGGGAAGGTCACATGACCCAGGGGTGTGATTGCCAAGCGCATGATTTTTTTTAAAAAAAGATATATATTTATTATTTACATATAAGTATATGGAACACAGTGTGACCGTCCTGACATTTCATCCGCCATAAAAACCAAAGTAAAAGACAAATAACATATATACTACTTGCACAATGCTAATCTTTGCCAAGCGCCTGAATTTTGATCACGTCACTGTGAGGAAGGGGGGTGGGGGGTTGTAATTGTGAGGACCGGTCGTAAGTCCCTTTTTTTTCACTGTTGTTCAGTAAATGGTTGTAACTAATTGGGGAGAATATTTTGTAGCTCAGGGTTGAACTGTGGAGCCCTTGGTGGTTTTCTTGCAGGCATTTCATTACCAGACTTGGTAACATCATCAGTGCTAGAAAGGAGTGGGTTGTAGAGTAGAAGAGAAGAGCGGGAGGAGAGACAGGAGGAGGAGAACTGTGGGGTCCTTGGCGCTCTCTGAGATGGGTTATTTTCTTGCAGACATTTCAGTACCAAACTACATAACATGATCAGTGCTAGAAGGGAGGGAGTCGTGGAGTAGAAGAGAAGAAGGGAGGAGGAGGAGGAGGAGATATGTGGGGTCCTTGGTGCTCTCTGAGCTTGGTTATTTTCTCAGAGACATTTCATTACCAAACTAGGTAGCACCATCAGTTCTAGAAGGTAGTGGGGATTATTATTATTATTATTATTATTATTATTATTATTATTATTATTATTATTATTATTGGTTCGATTTATATGCCGCCCTTCTCCGGAGACTCAGGGTGGCTTACAATGCGTTAAGCAATAGCCTTCATACTTTTGTATATACCTGCTTAGTAGGGCTTTCAGGCCCCCTCTAAGCAATGTTCTTTTTTATACAAAGTCAGCTTATTGCCCCCACAATCCGGGTCCTCAATTTACCTACCTCGGAAGGATGGAAGGCTGAGACAACCTTGAGCCTGGTGAGATTCGAACTTACAGTAATTGCAGGCAGCCAAGTGCTACTTAACAGCGCTTTAGTCCGCTGCGCCACCAAGGCTCCTTGGGTTGCTCTCTGCTTAAACACAGTTCCTTCTCGCACTGATTTTGTTACCTACTTTGGGTAATGAAACATCTACCAAGAAAACAACCAAGCTCAGAGAGCACCAAGGATGGTTGTAAATTTAGGACCACCTGTAATAGTCGTGGGTTTATTTCAGGTGTCATCTCAATGTGTAAAACGCCTCCGGGTTTGTCCGGTAAGCACCCCTGGCGAATGGCCCCTCTATTTTTCATACTGGGAGACTTCGAGGGAGCCATGAGACGTTAGACGCACCGTTCTTTTTGGGTGGGCTCCGTGCCAGGGTCCATCAATGTCAAATCCCAAAGAACGGCAGCCTTTTTTGCATCCAGCCGACGTGCGCCCAGGAGCATCCAGGCCCCCCCCCCAAAAGGGCCTGTGTTGTATTTGGAACCGTTTTATAACCCACAACGTTTTTCCAAGTGCATCTCCCACCAAAACAACTGCCCCCCCCCTTCCTGGCTGAATTATTAGATAAATTGTCTACTGCAAAATAAACAAATATCCCCACCCATAACACCCACATTTTTTTGGCAATATGCACTAATATTTGTGTTGGGAGGCAGCGGGAGATTGGATTTGGCATCTCGGCCAGGCTGTTCGGAGGTGTGTGTTGTGTTTGTCGACGTTAAGTAGTGACTTTGCAGAGGGAAAAGGACACGTAGAATAAGGCAACGGGAGACGGTGTCGTCTTTCAGTCCCGGGGCAAAAAGGAAAAAATGCACGGTGAGCCAACTTGGTCTCTGTTTCAGGATGAGGGACCCCACCTCCCCGCGAATGGCTTAGAATCACTCATACGGATCAGTATGAATCCGTTGCACCTAAAAACCAGGTGGAGCTTTGATCCCACCATTGGGGGGGTGTCCTATCTTGACTTTTGACCACAAAAAGGACACCCCTGAGAAGCTGCAATAAGCACGATGAATGCTGAGTTTATATTAGGGTGAGCCAGCTGGGTGACTTCACCAGGAGACAGGGAGTTCTAGTTTCACATTAGGTATGAAAGCCAGGTGGGTGATTTTGGGCCAGCCACCAGGAGATGTTGAGTTCTAGTTCCATTTTGGCCATGAAAGCCAAGTGGGTGACTTTGAGCCAATCACTAGGAGACAGCGAGTTCTAGTCTCACCTTAGCCATGAAAATGTTACTTGGGAAAACCCAAAAAGAAGCAAATGGATTTTTTCCCCCCCATAAAGAATGGAATGTCCCTTAAAGAACTTCGCATATTGAAGGGGAGGATCTGGTTACGTATTTTGAGGTGGGGTAGTGGAGAAGGGCATCTCCAGCATCTGCATAACGGCTTGGTTGAAAAAAGGGAAGACAATGGTTTTGCTAAGATTAAAGATGGATGGATGGATTGGATTTTTATCCCACTTTCATTATTGTTTATATATGACTCTAGGTCGCAAACATACCTAATACACTTCCCTTCTCCTATTTTTCACACAACCACAACCTTGTGAGGTGGGGTGGGATGAAAGAGGGACTGGCCCAATGTCACCCAGCTGGCTTTCATGCCTAAGGCAGGACTAGAACTTCCTGTCTCCTGGTGATTGGCCCAAAATCACCCAGATCAGGGGTCTCCAACCTTGGCAACTTTAAGCCTGGAGGACTTCAACTCCCAGAATTCCTCAGCCAGCTTTGCTGGCTGAGGAATTCTAGGAGTTGATGTCCTCCAGGCTTAAAGTTGCCAAGGTTGGAGACCCCTGACCCAGATGCCTTTCATGCCTAAGGCAGAACTACAACTCCCTGTCTCCTGGTGATTGGCCCACCACCCACCCCTCCACGTATCCAAAAGAGACCTATATTTTTTCCTGGTCTGAATACGCCGATCATTTATTGCTGTATAATCCCAATTGTCCTTGAGAATGATTTAAAGGTTGGTGGGGGGTGGGGGCTCAGAAAGAAGGACCATCCTCTTGAAAGACCCTTCCCCCCGTCCCATCCTTCAACCGACGAGATGTGGGAGACTCTGTGGGGGCGGGGGGGGAGGTTTGTGTCTACACAGTCCAGGAAGGGCTGTCCGAATTGGAGACCTGGCTGGCTCCCCTCGAAGACACAGCAGCTCCTGTCGAGGTGATGGGTGACCTCATGTCTGCTCGATGAGGGCAACATTCAAAGCCCCTTTTGTAGAATAAAGCTGCGTTTCTCAAATTTGGGCCACTTGAAGACGTGGGTGGGTGGGTGACTTCAACTCCCAGAATTCCCCGGTCAGTCCCGGCTGTCATGTTGAAAGATTAATCCAACAGGTGCCTCAAAACGCAACCGAGGAGAATTTAGCCAGCAAACCCTTTTTTGCTTGGCAGTTTTCTGTGCCAGCCCTACTTTGAAACTTAAATTTAACCATGATTAATTGCCGGGGGGGTGGGCTGTGGGACTGTCTATCCTGGATGTTGCAGGCTCCAGGTAGACCCACAATAATAGTCTCGCTTAGCCACAGAAATTCTGGGCTGAATGATGTCGTAAGTCGAGGACGACCTGTGTTTTAATCACGCACCTCTGCCTGTTTTGCAGTTCCTCATCTCGGAGGGTGACCAGGAGCGGCTGCCATGCCCGGCCGAGTGCCCCCCCCACGAACACGGCCGCCTCCTGTGTGCCTCCGACGGGAAGTTTTACACGTCGCCCTGCGCCTTCCAGGAAGCCAGGTGTGAACGTCCCAATCTGCAGGTGTGGCCTCGTTTCCGCTGCAGAGGAGCTGCCCAGCGGGATAACAACAGTAAGGAGACCAGGAGTAGGGTGGGGGGGGCAGAAGATGGTAGGGAGGTGCCCCTGTGTCAAGGAGGGACGGATGTGGGAGAGCATTTTGGGGAAGGGTGGCTTTTCCCAGGTGGACATAGCTGTGAAACGGGGCTGCGGTGTGGATTGATGGATTAGCAAATTGCTTATAGGTAGTCCTTGATTTATGACCGCAATTCTCCAGACCTCCAAAGGATTGGCTCCTGGTGGCCGTAACTGTGAAATTGGGCTGCAGTGTTGATTGATTGACTAGCAAATTGCTTATTGGTATTCCTCGATTTATGACTGCAATTCTCCAGACCTCCAAAGGATTGGCCCCAGGAGGCCGTAGCTGTGAAACGGGGCTGTAGTGTGAATTGATTGACGAATTGCTTATTGGTATTCGACTTACGACCGCAATTCTCCAGACTCCCAAGGGACTGACCCCAAGTGGCCGTAGCTGTGAAACCGGACCGCGGTGTGAATTGATGGATTAGCAAATTGTTTCTAGGTAGGAGTTAAGTCCCCAAGGTTCAGAAACCCTGGTTCAATGTCCGATCTTGACTTGTGCCTTCCTCCCATTTCTTCCATAGGTGCCAATCTGACTCGTTGCCAAGAAGACCGAGCGGCTGCCCTCGCCAAATCCCGGCGCCAGAGCCATGCCCTGTACGTGCCCGAATGTAGTGAGAACGGCGCCTTCCTGGAGGTGAAGCTCTTTCTACGTCTTCCTTACGGCACTGGGCGAACTTCCCGTCCTCCTGCCCCATCTTGAGCCGCTCTCGATAGCAAGACGGGCAGTAAATACATTTAATCAATGTCGGAAGAAATGTCCACCTGGGTTCAGTTCCAAGTGGGGAGGAAGACACTGGAAACACGGTGGCTGATTGGAAATAAGGTTTTTTTAATGGTGGACGGGACCCCATGCCTTGAAGATCTTGGGTGAATATAAACGGCCCTAAGTCACTTGTTCCAGAGATGTGGTAACTTTGAACGGTTACTTAATGAACTTGTTGTAAGGCGAGGATTACCAGCAGGTGACTGTAAAGCAGTGTTTCTCAACCTTGGTAGCTTGAAGTTGAGTGGACTTCAATTCCCAGAATCCCCCAGCCAGTGCTGCTGGCTGGGGGATTCTGGGAGTTGAAGTCCACCCATCTTCAAGCTACCAAGGTTGAGAAATACTACTATAAAGGATGCTGCAACCGTCATAAGTCACATGTTTTTATGGCCATTGTAACTTCAAGCGATCACTAAACGAATGGTCGTAAGTCGAGGAATCACCTGCATCATTTTCCTGGGCACATCCCCTCACCCATTCTCTCTCTCCCGTCTGCCCAGGTCCAGTGCCATAAACAGACCGGGTATTGTTGGTGCTCTACCCCGGAAGGCAAGCCCATCGCGGGAACGTCTGCCCTGAACCAAGCGCCCAATTGCACAGGTAAGACCTTCCTGGCATTCTCTCGCCTCCAGCCAGGTTCCTAGAGGCTGGTGGGTGGGGTGGAGAAACAAGGAATTTAGCCAAGATTTATTTTCCTGGTTTGGGGGGCTCGGCTTGCCTTGTGAACTGAAATAATTAATGCAGAGAAAATTATTATTATTTTCTTGTCTTTTAATGACCTCGTAATCCCTTTCATCGGGCTGGAATTGGGGCAGCTGAATGGAGCTGAACGTTTACTGGCCGGATGCCCTTCCTGTTGCCAGTGCAGAGTTCACAGCTGATATTTACTCATTGTGTCCACAAGAAAAAAATTGGTTACCGAATTATAATATCGACTGGTGCCAATTTTTTGAGATCTATAACAATACATTTACCCATGTACTTACACGGATGTAAATTAGGTTTGAGATCATGTTTTTTATCACAGAGATGTTATTATTCACGAATAATGTTAGAATTATTTTTAATTTATTGTATGTCTGTTGCTGGTCGATGACTGTAATAAAGTTTTATTCTCATTATGCCCAGAGAGAGAAATATCTGCCGCTACCTGGGATCGAACTCCCAGCTTCCTGATTGTGAGGCGAGAGCTCCACCTCTAGGCCACTGCACCACTCAGAGAAAATAATTAATAATTAAATTAATTTAAAATAATTAATAAATTTAATAATACATAATTTATTAATAAATTAATAAATATCAAGGGAACTCCTGGGCATTTTAATAAAAGATCAAGAACAGCTAGAAATCCAGATTAGACTAAGAGCGCTGTTTTTTCAAACCTGGCAACTTTTAAGACATATGGACTTCAATTCCCAGAATGGTCGTGGCATCCACCTTCTCAGCTGGCTTCCAACAAGCCAAGTTCGTGGGGGAAGCTGGATTTGCTTAATGACGGGGGCAAAAACAGTTGCAAAATCAGGCACGCCTGACTTAACAAATAGATTGCTGGAAGTTCCAGTCACAACAGTGCTTATAAACTGAGGTTTGTTTGTAAATCTTGGTTAGTAACCTCTTTATTCCTTCTGCCTCTTTTGCGTCCGACCCAAACCAGGAATGGATTCAGCGGGGATTTCGTGGCAAGATGCCCATTCTTCTAAGCGAGGTAAGTCGCCCTCTGCTGGCTGTTAATGCCCAGCGACTGACTGTGCATGATGTGCCTAACTTGGTTAGTGAGTTAACCCGTGTGTTCTGGATTCACACCATGCACCGATCGAGATTCAGACTAACCCGGTTTAAGCATGTCGTGGGGATGCAGCCCCTGAGGGCTTCGACTGACCTTCTAGAAAAAGGTGCTGTGAACTCAGTCGTTCACAATCTCGGTTTGCGAATCCTGCTGGCGTGTGGGAGTATTGCATCTCTGGTCTGTTGCATGAGCATTTTATTTATTGACTTAATTTTAGTCATATGTCTAATTGGGAGACCGCCTATCTCACACTCAGAATGTTGTACAGCTAAAAAAAAAAACTATTAAAATTAATATGACATTTACTGTAGCTGGATTTCAGGAGTACATAAGTGGGCCTCTAGGAAAGACCCACCCAGGAATTTTTGCAGGGAGGGGCTCAAAAAAAAAAAAAGCATTGCCACTATGAGGCAATGAAGCCCCGCCCCTTTTTCCTCATGCAACATGCAGATTTTGATTGCGTGTTTATGGCCTCCCTCTTGACTTTTTTGACCTTCTGAGGAGACCCCCCCTCCCGCATTTCCCAAAGGCTCCCTCTTACCAGTGGCAGAACAGCAGGGGTGTGTTTTCCCACCCTTTGAGGATGTAGTGGAATGTAGTCTGGATTCCCAGGTGGGAGGGGCAGCTCAAGACTCATTTCAGAGAGTTTGGTGTATGAGAATGAAGAGTGAAGACAGCTGCTCCCTAACAGTTCCCACAGCGTATGTTTTTATGGTGCAAGTTGTCTCCTTCAGTCTGGCAACTTTTCGACTTGCCTTTCTTGGGATTTGGAGCCTGACTGCTGATAAGAAATCTAAGAAGTCTTAAAAATAGGTTTCACGTGACCCCCCCCCTTCCTTCATAGCAGCCCTCAGCCCCTCCCCAGAAGACACACTAAAACACGGATTTCGAGCAGTGTTTCTCAGCCACTTTAAGATGTGTGGACTTCAACTCCCAGAATTCCCTAGCCAGGTTAGGGAATTCTGGGACTTGAAGTCCAGCCATCTAAAAATGCCTAGGGAATTCTGGGACTTGCAGTCCAGCCATCTAAAAGCTGCCGAGGTTGAGAAACGCCAATTTATAGCTACTTGAGCTACGGAAGGGGGGTCTTCCTGACAAAAGAGCCTAAAGTCATTTTCTGCATTCCTCCCTTTAATGCCTTGGGGGGGGGGATGTTACTTAGCAGGCAGAAGTTCAACCGATGGAGCTTCTTCTGTCTTAGGAAAGCATACCCTGCCCCGTTGGGTTTCGGGTGGGTCCCCTCCCTCAGTTTGCGTCAAATGTAGAACCCCGATGAACCCTCGTCTCTGGCTCGAGGCGCCCCCTGCAGCTCTAAATTCTCCCCCTCTTTGGACAGAGAAGATGACATTAAACCTTCTGTAATAGCTGCCTTCCACCTCTTTTCCTCCCTGAACGCAGAGGAAGGCGTCGCCCCCCGGCCTACTCAGCCAAGCCCCGGGCCCCACAGGCAGCCAGGTAGGTCTCCAGCCCTTCCTTCTCCCCACTCTGGTCAGTGTGCCAGCCAGGCCACCGCCCTCGGTTTTGGTGGGGGGTGGGGGGAGGAAATAAGCTGCTTGGACTCGCCAGAACCGGACTGTTGTTGCATGGGTGTGTTTGCACTGCTAGGCAACAATTGCACAAGGCATGCTTGAAATGGAGACACCGAATGTGGACTTTTATTATACCTGCCATGCCTGAGTTGCCCTATTTTCTTCCTCCCTTCCTCCCTTCCCTCCTTCCTTCCTGTTTATCCTTTTTCCTTCCTCCCTCCCTCCCATTTTATCCTTTTTCCTTCCTTCCTTCCTCCCTTCCTTGTTTATCCTTTTTCCTTCCTCCCTCCCTCCCGTTTATCCTTTTTCCTTCCTTTCCTTCCTGTTTATCCTTTTTCCTTCCTTCCTCCCTTCCTGTTTATCCTTTTTCCTTCCTTCCTCCCTTCCTTGTTTATCCTTCCTTCCTCTCTTCTGTTTATCCTTTTTCCTTCCTTCTTTCCTGTTTATCCTTTTTCCTTCCTTCCCTTCCTGTATCCTTTTTTTCTTCCTTTCTCTCACTCTTCCTTCCTTTTCTTTCTTTCTTTCTTTCTTTCTTTCTTTCTTTCTTTCTTTCTTTCTTTCTTTCTTTCTTTCTTTCTTTCTTTCTTTCTCTTTCTTCCCCCTCTCTTTTTGTATTTATTTATATCTCACCTTCACTATGAAACTAACAAACATATCTAACACTCCTTCCTCCTATTCTTCCCACAACAACCCTGTGAGGTGGGCTGGGCTGAGAAAGAGAAGGACTTGCCTAAAGTTAGTCAGCCGGATGTCATGCCTAAGGCGGGACTAGAACTCCCAGACTCCTGGCGCTTGGCCCAAAGTCACCCAGCCGGTTTTCAGGTCCAAGGCAGGATTAGAACTCGCCGTCTCACTCACCGATGAATCTAAATATACATGAAAATGAAAGTAAAGCAGCGGCAGTCCCTGTCGGCTGAGTGGGCAACTCAGGTGGATGGGTGGCACAGCTGCCCTTAGTTGGGGTGGGGTGCCCTTCCCTATTTGGCGAGAGGTGGTCTCTCCATAAGGAAGCCTGGCAGGATGGACTCCCTCACACCCTGAACAGGACCAGGAGACTCTTTGGATGGGGCAGGATGGGCTGGGTTGGGGGGGGGCGGCAAGAGAAAAACCAGAAGGGCCATTGAGGCACCAAAGAGTTGGGTGTGATTAAGCGGGTTTCCAGATGCCACATTTTTGCTCTAAACCCCCCCCCCCCCGCTTCTGTTTCCTGCCAATTATTCTGCCTCCCTGCCCATCACGGATCCCTCGCTGCCCCTCCGTAACCCAGAAGGCACCACCCTGCCTTTCCTGATTCCCATCATCCTTCCGGATTTCAAGACCAACCACACGGTGAAACCGGCTCAAGGTGGGCCCCGTTTTCTTACTAAGGTCTTTATGACATTTATATGCTGCTCGTGTCACTCTAAAAAGGAACTCTGGACAGCTGCCCATTAAAAGGAGCCTTGGTGGTGCAGCGGACTAAAAGCGCTGTTAAGTAACACCAGCTGCCTGCAATTACTGCAAGTTCGAATCTCACCAGGCTCAAGGTTGACTCAGCCTTCCATCCTTTCGAGGTAGGTAAAATGAGGACCCGGATTGTGGGGCAATAAGCTGACTTTGTATAAAAAAGAACACCGCTTAGGGGGGCCCCCGAAAGCCCTACTAAGCAGGTATATACAAAAAGGATGAAGGCTATTGCTTAACGCATTGTCAGCCGCCCTGAGTCTCCGGAGAAGGGCGGCATATAAATCGAACCAATAAATAAATAAATGAAGGAAGGAATGAATGAATGAATGTAATAAAATCATTTCTGTCCAGTGCCAGATCTGTCCAGAGTCCGGATTTAGGAATTGACTCTTGGACTCTTGGCAACTGACTCCTATTTATGACGGTCGCAGTGTCCTGGGGTCACGTGAGCCCCCTTTGCGACCTTCCGACAAGCAAAGCCAATGGGGAACCCGGATTCAGTTTACAACCGTATTGCTAATTTAACAACCGCTGTGATTCACTTAACAGCTGTGACAAGAAGGTCATAAAATGGATGCCAAATTCACTTAACAACTGTCTTGTTTAGCAACAGAAATGTTGGGGTCAATTGTGGTCGTAAGCCGAGGACTATCTGAACCATCCCAGTCAGGTGGTTCTCCAGTCTATTTGTGAAATTCATTTTAGCATTTGCTAAGAAAAATCTGCTTCATCCTCCTTGTCGTTGAACAGGCTGACCTGGGAGGTGGGGTCAAACATGCTGTCAAGTTTAGAATCGTGGCGTTCCCACAAGAGAAACAAGTCCAGCCCTCCCATGAATTCCGTTGATTCTTATCTGGCACCAATTGGGCTTGACTGTTAGTAGATCAGATTCTTGCACAGAGGTGGAACGCGGTAAACTTTTAGCGCTTTGAACTCAACTCTTGTTCCTGGTTTCTCTTGCGCCTGACGCTCTTTCCTTGCAGAATACCCGCCGTCATGCGAACAGGAACGGCGGGAAGCCATCCACCAGGCCCGCCAGCACCAACAGGAGGGCACCTTCATCCCGGAGTGCGAAGGCGATGGCACCTACAAGGAGGTGCAGTGTCACCAAGCCACAGGCTACTGCTGGTGCGTGCGAGTGGTCAGCGGCCGGCCCATCCCAGGGACCTCCACCCGGTCAGTGCCCTACCTGTCTTGAACCCAGAGTTTGAGCCCCTTTCTCCTCCCCTATGTTCAGTGACACCCCCCTCCTTTAGCGTAAAGCGGGGGATCTCCAAACGGAGCAACTTTGTGGACTTAACTCCCAGAATTCTGGGAGTTGAAGTCCACGAGTCATAAAGCTTGTCATAAAGTTGCCAAGGTCCAAGACTCCTCCACTAAACCAGACGTCTGGGTGTGTCCTGGGACTGCAACTCCCAGCATTCCCAACGACAGCTGAGGAATTCTGGGAATTGCAGTCCCAACACAGCCGATAGCCCCAAGGCTGGGAGAGGTTGAAAGACATAAAAAAATTGGGAGACCCAGATCTGGGTTGCAGCTTTTTTCAGTTCCTAACGTCACCCCCTAAAAACGGGGGCCCCCCTGGGAAAGAGGGGCAGATTTACTGCCCCCCAATGGCCTTCTCTTAATTTCTCCTCGTTGTTTTCCCAGAAACTTTCCCCCGGACTGCGAAGCTGATACGGCAACCAAGAGCACGGAAATAGGGTCCCTGTTCCGAGATCGTATCCTGCCAGGTAAGTCAGAGCTGTTTCCGTCCCTTTAAAAACAGTCATAAGACGACACGTTTATTTTCGACCAGGGTTTTTTTGCAGCTTTCTGTCGGAAAGATTCCTGTTTGTTGATCTTCCCAACTAGGTTGTCCCGGGTCAAAGAAAACACAGTTCCTTACCCAACTGATCAAAGCCTTGAGTTCCCACATGCTGCAGTCGAGGCTGATGACCATTCCGTACCGCAGGTAAATTCGGCTCGCCCATCGCGAAAAAGGAAGCGCCTTCGGTCGGTGAACCGTACAATCAAAGATATCGTGCAGCGTCCCGTTTCTCAGCTTTAAGGTCTCTGGATTTCAACTTCCACGGTTTCCCCAGCTAGCCTTTTGAACTTGAAGATGGGTGGACTTCAACGTGGTGGCTAGGGGATCCTGGGAGTTGGAGTCCACACCCCTTAAAGGTGCCAAGTTCGAGAAACACGGAGTTAGGCTGCGGGTGTTGGGTGAAGTGAGGACCATACGCCAAACTCAAATTTTGGGACCTGGTTAATTTGAGAGATTTTGCTAAGACCGTTTGTACAGTTGGCATATATGAACCCTGTACATAGATGTATTATTATCTGGAGGGTCCTGGAGACCCAGACCCACACAGCTAGCCAGAGTTGGAGGAGAGAAGGGAGAGAGAGGGAGAAAAAAAAGAGAGGGAAGGGAAGAGAGGGAGGGAGGCAGAGGAAGAGAGAAAGACAGAGAGGGAGGGAAGGGAAGAGAGAGAGAGAGAGAGGCAGAAGAAGAGAGAGAGAAAGAGAGGGAAGGGAAGCGAGAGAGAGAGGGAGAGAGGAGAGGGGGAGAAAAAAAGAGGGAAGGGAAGAGGGAGAGAGGCAGAGAGGCAGAGGGAGAAAGATGTGGGGGTAGAGAGAGTGTTTGGCAAAGTTTCAGGGCCATGAATTGGAAGGCCATGAGTTCAAGTTCTGCCTTAGCCATGAAAGCCAGCTGGATGACTTTGAGCCAATCGTCAACAGTGAATTCTAGTCCCGCCTTAGGCATGAAATCCGGCTGGGTGACTTTGGGCCAATTGCCAGGAGGTGATGAGTTCTAGTCTCACCTGGGGGATTCGGGGCGAGTTGCTTCCCCTCAGCCCAACCTACCTCCCAGGGTTGTTGTTGGGAGCATTACCCGCGCCGTCTTGACTTGCGCCAACAATTAAACCACATTAAAAAATGTGACTCCCCCTTGGCAGGTTTCCGGATTCCTTGGCGGCCCCCAGCCTGGAAGACCGGGCCGTGCGCTGGCAGTTCACCCACTTGGACCGAGACTTCAGCAACGGCCTGAGCGAGAGGGAGCTCCGTCCCTTCAAGCTGTACATGAAGCAAAACGCCCGGCCCAAACGTTGCGTCCGGAAGTTCCTGGATTACTGCGATCTCAGCGGCAACAAGTTGATCTCACTGCCCGAATTCAGAGGCTGTTTGGGGCTCAGCTAACCCTCCGGTGTGTATTTTGGGGCCCTGAGCTTTTGCAGACCCCTCCCCCTTTTCTACCTGCAGCTCCGGGGAAGTGGGGCGGGGGGGCATGAGACCCCCCCCAATGTAGTTCCTGGGGCTCAAAGACGACTGGCACAATGGCACAAGTCCAAGCGGTTTTGGACTTGTGCCACTCTGCGTGCCTCTCAGGAACATCTTACAGCCAGTCCTCGACTTACGACCGTTCATTGACTGGACCGTTCGAAGTTATTACAACGGCACTGGATAAAGGGACTTCTGACCATTTTTTCACACTTACGACCGTGGCAGCCTCCCCGGGGGTCACGTGATCAAAACCCAGGCACATAGCAACCGACTCGTATTTATGACGGTGGCAGTGTCCCGGGGTCACCGGATCTCACTTTTGTGACCCACGGTTGCCAAGCGCCACAATCACGTGACCGTGAAGGTGGAACGACAATCGTAAATCTGAGAACCGGTCGTAAATTACTTTCTCCGAGACCGCTGTAAATTTAAACCGTTGTTAAAACGGGATGGCGATACATTAAGGATGGCCTGTATTTGGTGCTGCCATCAAAATTGGGAGCTTGCTGGAGTCAGCGAGACCTGGAACAAAATTAATTAGTGCTTTTTCAAACAAAAACCACACCCCTCCTTTGTCCCTTAATAAATATATCCCAACCTTCCCCCCTCCCCCCCCCTTTTATTCTGTCAATCCTTCTGACAAAAAAGGAGTTTAGAGAGCAGATTAAGCCTGGATTAACTTTCCGCGCTGTTTCCTTCCAAATGGGTTAAATTGGCATTTCTTCTTTTGTGAAGACGACGGAGAGTCACCTGAAACCCTTGAAAAGAAACGGGGACAAACTGATTATTTCTGCTTTTAACACAACGGCGCTCCGAGAAACCCAAAACCTGCTTCCTTGATTAAAGACGTCAATTCCAAACGCGGAAGGCAAAACACCCCTCGGCACCGTTGGAGGCTTTTCCAGTTCTCCGGTTGTTTCTTTCATTGTTTAATTCCGTCGGAGGTGTTTGGGCTGATCCTTGTCTCCATGAAGTTTGATTCTTGATCGAGGACACGGATCGTTGCCCAAACCCAGATCAGAATGAGAAAAAAGTTGCCTTCTTAGGAGGAGGATGTGAAAAGAAAGAGAGGGAGGAAGGATAGGAAACTTAAGATGATATTATTGAGGATGGAAGATGCTGGAAGAATACACGTTCCCAATTATTGGCTTCCTTTTCCAAAAACAGTTTAAAGCAGGGGTCTCCAACCTTGGCCCGTTAAAGACCTCTGGACTTCAACTCCCAGAGCTCTGCTGGCTGAGGAATTCTGGGAGTTGAAGTCCACAAGTCTTAAAAGTGGCTAAAGTTGGACACCTCTGCTTTAAAGTGTTACTAATAGTTGACATGAAGTTATTAGTACCACTTTATAAAACCTGGAATCCTGCATCCAGTTTTTGGTCACCATGTTATAAAAAAGATGTTGAGATTTTGGAAAAAAAACGCAGAGAAGAACAACTAAGATCAGAGATGGTCTTCAGCCGGTTCGGAGTGGTTCTCCCAAACTGGTAGCTGAAATTGTGGGTGGGCCCGGGCCCACCCCAGCTCTCTGCCATCCTATTTAAGCACATTTTTGAGGCCGGGGGCATGCACAGAAGGTAAGTGAATACCATTCCTGACTAAAATGATTGAAGTCCTGGAGATTAAAATTTATGAAGAATTTAATTTAATTAATTAAATGTATATGCCGCCCCTCTCCGAATACTCAGGGCGGCTCACAATACATTTAAAAAATCATTATAAAAAGACATTGAAAAATTAGAAAAACATTAAAAACATTAAAAACTCATTCACGCCATTCATGGCCGGATCTCGCCAGATCACAAGAGCGAGATCAACGGCCCCAGGCCTGCCGGAAAAGCCAGGTCTTCACCGCTTTTTGGAAGGCCAATAGGGTGGGGATGGTCCAGACCTCAGGAGGTTGCAGGATTTGGGTTTGGCCAGTCTAGAGGGAAAAAAAAGGACTAGGGGGGACATGATAGCAGCATTCCAGTATTTGAGGGGCTGCCCCAAAGAAGAGGAGGTCAAATTATTTTCCAAAGGACCAGACGTCAGGACAAGAAACAATGGATGGAAACTAATCAAGGAGAGAAGCAACCTGGAATTAAGGAGAAACTGCCTAACAGTGAGGACAATGAACCAATGGAACAGCTTGCCACCAGAAGTTGTGGGCGCTCCATCACTGAAATGATTCTATAGGGTTTCCTGCTTGAGTTAAGTGCAAGGGCAGGGGTGAAATCCAGCAGGTTCTGACAAATTCTGGAGAACCGGTAGCGGAAATTTTGAGCAGTTCGGAGAACCAGCAAATACCACCCCTGGCTGGCCCCAGAGTGGGGTGGGAATGGAGATTTTGTAATATCCTTCCCCCAGGAGTTGGGAGGGAATGGGGATTTTGCAGCATCCTTCCCATGCCACGCCCACCAAGCCCAGTCCACAGAACCGGTAGTCAAAAAAAATTGGATTTCACCACTGGTGCAAGGACCACTTGCAAATCACGTTTTTTCCAGCGCAGTTATGCTTTGAACGGTCACTAAGCAGGTGTAAGCTGAGGATTGCCCGTACCTGAGGCATATCCCAACCTGGCGTTTCCTTAATATTTTTCTCCTTTCTATTTCAAAGGTTTTCTCTCCCCAAAACGGCAAATCTCTCTCCGTCTCTCTCTCTCTCTCCGAGTTCCTGCCTTCGATTGCTGACCGACCCTCTGCACTTTATAAAAAGGTGGACTGGATTTTCTGCCAAGAATTACGAGGATTTTTTGGGGGGGGCAGCAGGGAAGAAGGAGCAGAATTGGTGACGGCAAAGCCCACCCACTCTTTTTCTTTTCCTGTTTTTGCCTCCTTTCGCTTTAAAAATGTAGATTAAAAAGGGCTGCGGTAATCCGCGGCCTTCCTAGATGTTGTTAATAATAATGATTATTTTAATCCTCGCTTTATTTGTACGGTGTCCTTGGAAAGGGAAAAATCTAACTGTGATGGCCTTTCTCTGAGCGGTTTTAAAAAGATGTATGTTTTGGAATTTTTTTTTTTAAATAAAAGGGCGATTCGTCTTCTTAAGCCCCTGGCGCTGGGGAAAAAATAAGCCGAATTTTAGAACCAACTCTAGTCTTATCTGCGTGGGCTCTTTGAATCAATAAATTATATACAAGGAAGAAACTGATGCTCTTTTAAATGTTTTCTGGTTTCAATTTAATGGTTTCTCCTGCCTTCCAGAATGAGGGCTGTGGTGCAGTCCTCGATTTACGACCACAACTGAGCCCAGACTGCAAAGTGGGGGGGGGGGAGAGAGAAAAATTAATTGCAAATCATTTCCATTTTCGTTAAGAAGCAAAATGAGTTTATCACAAATTGCAGCCGATTCAAGAATCTTTTCTTTCAATCCACTGGCAATGGAACAAGCCGGATTTCCCGCAGCCCTTCCCGTTCTCTGGAGCGGCCCGCCCTCTGCTGGCGGATCTGCGCATTTCAGCGCAGTCAATTATTTTAGTGATTTATTTATTTAGCGTACGGTACAGTATAGGGTACGTGGATAATAGCAGGAAACATAGATAAAAGGAGCGCATCATAATACTAAGATGCACGCGTGATGGAAATATGTGGTCAATTTTGCTCGGCTTGCTGGAAAAGCGACTCGACTGCAGCTTTTTTTTTTGTCTCGTTGCACAAAACGTTGCAAAATCTTTCCAGTTCAGGCAAAGTTTACAGACTTCGCAACCTGAGTTTCCTGGGTTCCCACGCGAGAGTTTTTGCTGCGTCCAAAAGTGCAGTGCAAACTGGCCGCTTCACACACACAGACACACACACACACACATGCGCGATCCCATCGTGCGGCGGATGCAGCTTGAAACCGGGCCAGAAAGGAGCTGCTACTGACTGTAACGTTGGAACTGACAAACACGGGAGTTCACCCGTGTATTCTGTTCGTTTAGCATCGCAGGATTTCTCTAACTCGCTCAGAAATGATTTATTTTTTTTAAAAAAAAAAGGCTGGCGCCTGAATTCCAAGGGCGGACCGAGTGCTCTCCCCAATGGGTCGCCAGCTGCGATCAGCTTTGGGCTTTTTCCTTCATTTGATTCCCCCACCCCCCAAAGGGTATAAAAATCCCTTTCATTCCCCACCATCCAGTCAGAACAGAAGAAGCTTCTTGGATGAGAAACGAAACGTCTTCAAAAGAAAACAAAAAAAAACCCCAAGAAAGTCCAGTTGCCCGTTGGGGGGGGGGAGGAGAGAAAGAAACAGTTTTGGGATACACCCCCCCCCGTTTTCTCACTCTGGAACGCGAAGCAGGACCAGGAAGGAGACACGGGGGTCGTGGGGGGCGGGTGGGTCACTTAAAGCGATCTTTTCCGTTGCCTTCATCTGAACGGCCTTTTTGCGAGGCGCTCCGCAATTCTCTTCCTTTGCCGGATCAGGTCTCCCGAGTCTTTTCTGCTGGGCCGTCCTACCTTGTCGGGCTGTCGTTCCCGCAGCAGCAAAGGCCCGACCTTCTCCGCAAGTGCCGGGAGGCTTTCTCGTCCAAAGGTGCCAAAGGGCAGCTCCGCCCGGGTGGGAAGGAAGAGGAGGAGGAGAGGGGTACCCACCTCCCACGCCCACCTCCTCCTCTTCCTTTCAAGGCGCTAGCCCTTTAAGAGGAAGGCGAGCATGCGCCCTGACGCCAGCCGTTGAACGAGGCGGGGGGAGGCTCCCTTTCTGCGTCCGCGCCCTTTCCTATTCCGGGACCCACGAGCTGCCAGGGGCCGCCGATCCCACGCGCCCAGGGACTCCGCTCGCAGCCTCGGCCGCTCCAGCCGCCGGAGAAGAAGGAGCCAAGCGGCGGCGGGGGCTGCGCTGGAGCTCGCCGGGGCCGGGCTGCGAAGGGAAGGGAAGGGAAGGCAGAGCGGCGAGGAAGCCGTGGGTGACTTTGCAGCCGGCCCAGCGGGGGGCTCCGCGTGGAACGTTGAGGGCCGCTTCCCTTTGTGACGCCGCCGCGGAAAGTTTCCCAACGTTCCAAAGGCGCCTTTGATCTCCCCCCTCCCCGCGCGCGCCGGGAGAAAGTCAGCCGGGTTGGGACCCCCCCGCCCTCTGCTCGTCCGTCGGGGCGCGCGCCCGCCTCCTCCTCCTCCTCCTCCTCTTTTCTTCCCAGGTGAGTGGAGGGCGAGGGGTGTGGGGGGGGGGGGCGTGCTGAGTGCCTTTGCCTGGTTGCGTGGGGGAGGGCGGGGGACCCTGGGAAGAGAGAGAGAGGGGGGGGAAGGGTCCTTTTAAGGCGTGGCCCCCTGGCTTCGCTCCCCAATGGGTCCTTTTTTCCCCTGATTCATCTCCCCGGGGGGCGCCGCCCCTGAAACCTTACAGCCCCTGCTCTTTAAAGGCAAGACGCGAGTCAGCCGGATCGTGCGAACGCAGCCTGGTTGGCGGGGCGCGGCCGGGAATGTGCGGGGATGGAAGGGGGGGAGAGAGAGAGAGGGAGATGGATGGAGGGGAGAGAGGGAGGGAGGGAAGGGGAGAGAGAGGGCAGGGGGAGGGGGGAGAGAGGGGGGTCTCTTTTCTCCTTGCAGCCCCCTCCCCATCCCGAGTTCAACCGAAAGGGCGCCTCTGCGGGGACCCTTCCCCCCCCCGGCCCCTCGCAGCCCAAATAGGAGGGGAGGGGGCGTGTGAAGGCTCTTGAAAAAGTTGGAGGTCAAAGGCAGGACGAGGGGGGAGGAGGGGGGACCGAAATGGGGCCGTCGCTCCGCCCCCCCCTCTCCCCTCCCTCCCGGTGGGAATTTCAGGGGGTGGGCAAACTTGGGGAGGGGAAGATTTACCACCCACCCCGGGCACCGCCTTCCCGAGTGGAGATTTGGGTGGGATCTCGGATTTGAATTAAAACTGCCGTTCCGGTCGGGCGCTGGCAGGCAGGCAAGGAAGGGCTGAATCGGCAGACACGTGTTCGGGTCCGGAAGCGCGGTGCGTCCTTGTCCCGCGTGTGAAAAGTGTGTGTATGTGGGGGAGGGAGGGGAGGGGGGAGAGCTGGCGGAGAAAGGCCCTTTTTTGGGGAGGGGTCGGGGAGATTGGCTGGGGCTGGGTGGGGGGGGGGTTTGCTGTCTACGGGGCGGAGGAGCCCCGAACTTCCTCTCCCAGGACTTCCTTTCTTGGAAACAATGTTGCAGTTTCTTCTTCTTTTGCTTTTTTTTCCCCCTTCCCCCCTTCCTTAGCTCTTTCAGGTGGGGGGGGGAGTTCTTTTCGGGCTGTTCTGGAGGAGGAGGGGGGTTGTTTCTTTTTCTCAGGTTGTGCATTGCAAATTTTAAAACTTTAATTTTCTTTTTCTGGAGCAAAAAATCTCTTTTTTTACCCCCATCTTTTTTCCAGGAGCAAAATCTCTTTTTTTTTCCCCTGGAGCAAAATCTCCCCCCCCCTCCTCTTTGGACGTGCAGAAACAAACTTCCCTCAAAGCCTCTCTGGCCCTTCCTTTTTTGGGGGGGGGAAATAAATCAGTGCCCCCTGTCCAGGGTCATTTCATGCCACCTCAAGGACAAGTTGGCAGAGGCTCTTTAAAGCTCAAGACTGAGATTTCCTCCTGGTCAGAAGGCCCTTTGGGTCCCCCCACCCCATTTGAAAAGTCTCCCCAGCTCTTTAATTCAGCCTGGAGCTGGGCCTGAAGGCTTCGGCCAGAGGGTGAAGGGTGCTTTTGGGGTTTTTTATCCCCCCTAAAACAGTGTTTCTCAACCTTGGAAGCTTGAAGATGGGGGGACTTCAACTCCCAGAATCCCCCAGCCAGCAGCGCTGGCTGGGGGATTCTGGGAGTTGAAGTCCCCCCATCTTCAAGCTTCCAAGGTTGAGAAACACTGCCCTAAAATAGACCAACAAAAAGTTTCCAGGTCTTTTCTGTGATTCAGCATAACTTCCTTCCTCCATGCCAGGCTGCCAGAGAAGCTGGGCGCAGGTGTTGGGACAGCCTGTGAAGGCCGCTATTTGGGGAAGGTGGAGAAAAGTTGGCAAGACTTTTGAAAAGTTGGGCGTTTCCTTTTGAAAATGGTTGGGTGCTCTGATTTTTTTTTTCTTCTCTTTCTTCCTCCCCAGCTTCAGAAAGGTGAAGAAACACTCTGTGTGTGTGTGTGTGTGTGTGTGAGAGAGAGAGAGAGAGAGAGAGAGAGAGAGAGACTGAGACTTTGATCCTCTGGCCCTCCATTTCAGTAGCCCTTCCTCCCTCCCCTTCTTTCTCTCCTTCCCTTCCTTTCTTCCTCTTTCTCTCCTTCCTCCTCCTTTTTCCCCTTCCTTCCTCTCCTCCCTCCCTGTCCCTTTCCCTTCCTTTCCCTTTCCTGGTCTCTTCCTTCCTTCCTTCTCTCCCTTACTTTCCTTTCTTCCTTCTCTCCCCTTCCTTCATTCATTCGTTCATTCCTTCCCTCTCTATTCTCCTTCCTTCTTTTCCCTCCCTCCCTCCCTCTTTTCAGTCTTTTAAACTTGGGAGCTGAAATAGCAAAACCCATCCAGAAAAAGGCTCTGATGAATAGAAAGGAAGGTTATTTCTGGGAGTTTTGGAACCTGTGAAACGTGTGTGTGTGTGTGTGTGTGTGTGTGTGTGTGTGTGTGTGTGTGTAAGGTGGCCTGGAGGGGGAGGGGGGACACTCCCCATGGGAAAGTGAGGGTGTCAGAAGGATGGCGACAGCTTCAGCGACGCATAAATTGAAATGAAAAGGGAGTGAACCCGGCTGAAATGAGCCTCCAGATGGAAATGAGGGCTGGAAACTTGTCTCTGATGCTGGTTTCGTTTCACCTCTCTGTGGATTTGGGGCCTTAACTGACAGGTGATCGGGAATTGAACTAGGAAGGTCATTGAGTATCTTCTTCTGTCTTGGGGCTGAAAAACAGGAAGGGGGGGGAGGCAAGTTTAGCCAAGAAGTTTTTGGAGAACTTCAGAAGGAGCGCCAGCCCAACCCAACCGTCCCGCAGAGTAGAGTTCACGATTATTAGGAAATCCATCCTCGCTGAGATCTAGTAGGATGAAGAGGCAGGATTTATTTATTTTTTTTTGCCAAGGTCAGCTCTTTGCTCACCTGTCGAACAAGGCCGGTCTTCCCCTCCCCCTTTCTCAAGCCTAACCACCTTGCAAAAGGTGACTAATAGTATAGACTCTGGACGTGAGCTGGCCTCAGCAATGCCTGTCATTGTGGTTTTTGGTGTCTTTGCTTCTAAAAATGTGACCTTCGCTTTTGTGTGTGTGTGTGTGTGCGTGTGTTGGGGAGGAGGAGGGGGAGGGGGAGGCCCCGAAGTGGGTTGGGCTGCTTTTTCTGAGAATGTTCCGGTGGCCCCAGGTGGGACCTGCACGTTAACTTCCTGCGTGTGTGACTTTCTCTGCACACTAAGATGGGAGGCCGGTGAACTTGGGAAGGGAGAAAGGAGAAAGATTTGGGAGGCAGGGAGGGGTGTACAGGTAGTCCTCGACTTAACGACGGTTCATTTAGTGACCGTTCCAAGGTTGCTGAAAAAAAGTGACATACCTGTTTTTCAACAGTTCAAATCTCGGTAGCATCCCCATGATCAAAATTCAGATGCTTTGACAACGGGTTCTCAGACTTACGACCGTTGCAGCGTCCCCGGGGTCCTGCGATCCCTCTTTGCGACCTTCTGACAAGCAAAGTCACTGAGGAAACCAGATTCACTCTCAACCACTAACTTAAAAACTCTTCTGGCAACTGACTCCTATTTATGACCGTTGCTGTGCCCCCAGGATCACACGATCCCCGTTGTGACCTTGTCACGGGGGGGGGGGGGGGGGGCGGCAGATTCACTCAACAAACAGGTTACTAATTTATCCACTGCGACTGTGGCCAGAGAAGTCGTAAAGCGAGGTAAAACTCACTTAAATGCCTCGCTTAACAACGTACATTTGGGTGCTCCTTGCTGGTCGTAGGTTGAGGACTTACCTGTAGAAGTAACTTGGCAAGATTTTGTGCTGGAAGAGCGGGAGATAATTTATGCCTTTCCAAATTCCTCGTCCCGCCCTTTGACTCACAGGAGAATTAATTGCAGAGCATGACTAATTGCAATGCAAATAGGCAGGTGTCACCTGAGTTACAGCTTGGGAAAAACTGGTCTGGAGACATTTTGGGAAAAGAAGGTTGAAAAAGCCAGAAACACGGGATGGGCGTGACAGTTTTCCGGGCTTCCGGTTCTCTTTTCCTGCCTCCAGAAGGAAACCCGAATGTTCCTTTTTAAAGGCCGCAGGGATGGGCAGTCCTCAAATTAACGGCCGCGATTCAGCCCGGAGTTTATGTTGCTAAGTGAGAAATCTGTTAAAGGAAGCCCATTTTTCTCGCCAAGTTTTGTTAAGTTGAATTCGCTTGGGTTTATGGATCAGCCCATCGGCCGTATCAAAATACAGAGTTCCGAACACAAACGATTTACTAAAAATCCTATAAAAACAATTTAAAATGCAATTGGAAGAAAATACAATAATTATACTTACCCTGTTTCCCCCCAAAATAAGACCTAATTGGAAAATAAGCCCTAGCATGATTTTTCAGGATGCTCGTAATATAAGCCCCCAAAATAAACCCCAGTTAAGATGATCAAGCCAGACAGTCGCATTTAGTACCGTATTTTCCTCAAAATAAGACCTAACCGGAAAATAAGCCCTAATGCGTCTTTTGGAGCAAAAATTAATATAAGACCCGGTCTTATTTTGAGGTGGTATGTATTTATTGTGCCTTTGCTTTGCTGGTTGATCGTTTGATGGATGAAAAGTGGGAGATACAGCTAGTGCTTGACTTACGACCGTTCGTTTAGTGACCAAAGTTGCAACGCCACTGAAAAAAGTGACTTATGACTGTTTTTCATACTTAACGACCGTTTCAGCAGCCCCAAGGTCAGGGGATCAAAATTCAGACACTTGGCTGGTTCGTATTTATGACCGTTGGCAGAGTCACGTGATCTGCTTTTTGTGACCTCCTGGGGAAATCCAGATTCACTTCACAGCCGGTCTTACTAGCTGAAACAATTGCGGCGATTCGCTTAGTGGCTGTGGCGAGAAAGGTCGTAAAATGGGGCAAAACTCAATGTCTTGATTAGCGACGGAAATTTGGGGCTCCGTTGAGGCCATAAGTTGAGAGCTACCTGTATTCTTTGTAGAAGTTGTTTTAGGTCCTCAAATCCCTTCTCTTTTGAGTTTGGGAATTATGAGTTCCGAATTGTGGAGCAGGAATATAAAAAGAATCTTAAGGATAATAATATAATAATATAATAAGCCATACCAGCTGTATGGAGCCTTGGCATCTCCCTGAATGTTAATATTCATTCATTCATTCATTTTCATTCATTCATTCATTCATTCATTCATTCATTCCTGGTATGCTGCCTTCACTTTGGCACCATTAACAAGAATAACAAGAGATGGAAGGCACCTTAAAGGTCTTCTAGTCCAGCCCTCTGCTCAAACAGAACTGTCACTGTCTGAACCAATGGGTTGTCCGATCTCTTCTTAAATTATGCTGGCCGAATGGGGCTTGAGGTTGGAAGCAAGAACAGACTTTTCCAGTCGACGAGAGAAGGGAACCTCCCTTGTTGCCTGGGAAGATTAAATAAATATTCTGCTCACGGTACGAGACCATGCTTTGCTCAGTTTTGCTTGGCAACTGCCACCTGCAGTGGCTCTGCTCAGGTGAGAATAGGGAAGTGACCAGGTAAGGGGTGGGGGAGATTTGGCCAAGGGTGGGAGAGAGGATTTTGTTAGTCTTAACAGAGGGATCTTAGAGGTCTTGGCAACTTTAAGAGTTGTGGACTTCAACTCCCAGAATTCCCAGAAGTTGCCAAAGTTGGCTGAGGAATTCTGGGAGTTGAAGTCCACAACTCTTAAAGTTGCCAAGGTTAGAGACCCGGGCCCTAGACCATTTTCAGACAAATGGCTCTCCAGTTTCTTAAAAACCTCCAGTGTTGGAGCACCCACAAAATCTGGTGGCAAGTCGTTCCACTGGCTAATGGTTCTTCCTTGGCTAAGGAGGACCCTGGAGTTACATCAAGGTATTGGCAAGGAGACCAGGAGAAATGTAAATTTAGCGTGCTTCTGCTGTTCGTACTGTGTTTTCAATCAGCCTTCTCTCTCTCTCTCTCTCTCTCCTCTTCCTTTGCCCCCTTTCCCTTCCCTTCCCCTCCAGTCTTGTATGGACTGTGTGGTCCTTGCCTGCAGCCATGGGGAAGATGCTATCCAAGATCTTTGGTAACAAGGAGATGAGGATTTTGATGTTGGGCTTAGATGCCGCCGGCAAGACCACCATCCTCTACAAGCTGAAGTTGGGCCAGCCCGTCACCACCATCCCCACCGTAGGTTTCAACGTGGAGACGGTGACCTACAAGAACGTCAAATTCAACGTTTGGGACGTGGGAGGTCAGGACAAGATCCGGCCTCTCTGGAGACACTACTATACCGGCACCCAAGGGTTGATCTTTGTGGTGGACTGCGCCGATCGGGATCGGATCGACGAAGGCCGGCAAGAGCTTCACCGCATCATCAACGACCGGGAGATGAGGGACGCCATCATCCTGGTCTTTGCCAACAAGCAGGACCTCCCGGACGCCATGAAACCTCACGAGATCCAGGAGAAACTGGGGCTCACTCGCATTAGGGACAGGAATTGGTACGTCCAGCCGTCGTGTGCGACATCGGGAGAAGGACTCTATGAAGGCTTAATGTGGCTTACCTCTAACTACAAATCGTAATTTTGGAAGCCGGAGAGCTAACTCGATAACGGGCGCACGCAACCTCCCTAACCGACGAGTTCTTCAAATCTTATCTTCCATCTGTCCCCTGTCCCCTCCCCTCTTCAACTCTTCTCCAACTCCTGGCAGAGGCCTCACCATCAAACTGGAAGATCTCGTTGCTTCTCTCTCTCTCTCTCTCGGAAGATGCCTTGATTTCTGCGGATGGAAAAGGGGAGGGGAGGGGGGGTCCTTTGGCCCCTCCCCCCATCCCATTGATCCATAGCTACCTGCCTGCACCCCTTTGGAACATTCCCCGCCCCCCCCCCTCCTCAAGCCCTCCGAACTCAGGTGTCTTCCGAATGAGTTGAGTCTAAGCCAAAGGTGAAGACCCTCGTGAAGAGCGTTGGCTGGGACCAGTTCCAGGAGCTCTGTGTTGACTTGGGGGTGGTCCCGTCCTCCCCCGCCCACCTTTTAAAGGTGGGGAAGCTTGGCACTTCCAAGGAACTTGAGTTTGCTCCGCCGTGGCCTCTTGGAAGCCAATCCTCCCGCTTGGGCACACCAGGTTGGCAGAGTAGACCCCGCCAAGCTTCCGAAGGTGCTGCGTTAGCAGGCTAAGCTTTTGGTGGGGATGGGGAGTCTCGGTGAGACGGTTCGCTTCCTCAGGTTGCCTCTTCCAGTGTCTCTGCCGGGAACGCC
This sequence comes from Pantherophis guttatus, assembly GCF_059756535.1. Classification (NCBI taxonomy): domain Eukaryota; kingdom Metazoa; phylum Chordata; class Lepidosauria; order Squamata; family Colubridae; genus Pantherophis; species Pantherophis guttatus. The sequence goes on from NC_142072.1 coordinate 2,191,002, forward strand.
CTGCCCTCGCCTTGTCTCGCCTCGCCTCTCTCCTGACCTGTTCCACCTGCTTGGGAAGAGACAAGGGCAGGCATGCCTAGCGCCCGACCGAACCCGTTTGCCCGCTGCCAGGAGGGAGTGGAACGGAAGCCTCCGTGCTTTGGTGGCTGTCTTATCTCCAAATTCCTGCCTACGGCTCTGTGGAGGGTCCCTTCCCTCCTGTAAACAAGGGACATTCACAACTCAAGTTGGGACCACAACGGGGGTGTCCGTCACATTCCTTGACCGGCTCTTTCACGAATTCAAACTCGGTATTGCCCCCTCTCCGAGAGAAAACTTTCCCTCCTGCCATGGCCGTCTTCGGTCCACGATCCTTAGGATGCCACCCTGTTTCCACAGCTGGCAGCACAGTGGGGCTCAACCTGGTGAATCGGAGCAAAGGCCCATCCTTGGAAATGTTTACCTGTCTTTGCTCGAGGGGCGTGGGACATTGTTTCTTGAGAACAAAATGTGCTTTTTCTGGTTCAGTTCCAAGCGGTGGGTATAAATCCTCTTTTTTTAAAAAAAAAAAAATTGTACTGATACGATCCATTATTGGGGGGAGGGGCATAGATCTCGTTTCCAGCACCTTAGATTGTGTGGCCTTCAGCACAGTTCAGTGGGTTGTTTTTTTTTTTTTTAACGGTGGCCCCTTTAAGATAGGTGGACTTCAACTCCCAGAATCCCAGGAGGTTCTGGGAATCCTGGGAGTTGCAGTCCATCCAGTTTAAAGGGGCCATGGTTGAGAAACACTGGCATAGACCAAAGAGGAGGATTTTGCCAGGAGGCTCTAAGGATGGTGAGGCGAGGGGGGGTATAAGTCCCTCTCCCCTCTGATTTCAGCCCTTTCCAGTTGCTAACCCCCTCCCCCCCAATTCCTCCTGCTTACTCGCTCACTCGCTCGCTTTTTAAATCCTATTTAAGCAATGGCCAATTTGAAGTGCTGGAACCATCAGGCTGAATCTCTCCTTGCCTCCTCTCCTTAAGCAGTTTTTAAATTTCTCTTTCCCTTAAAAAAACAAAAACAAAACTCTCTATTTTAATATGAGGGCTTATGGACCCCCAAATGAGTCCACCGAGGAATTGGGGGAGCATCGCAAGTTGTCAGCGACGCAGAGAGACTTCCTTGCCCCCTCCTCTAATTTTCAAGCATGTCTTGACGCACGGAAGGGGGCTTGCGACGTCTCTTTTTAATCCCGCCCCTCCATTTAATTCAGATTTTCTCGTCCCTGGCCATTGTAAGATGCACGATTCTCATCCGAATCCTTGAAACTCGTATTCTGACCAGCTTGGGAAGACCTTGTGGGGAAGAGAAAAACCTGGAATGAGAAAGGAGAAGGAAGAATTGATTTTCCCTTCTGCTAGAGAACCGTGGTTGTGCTAACCCTGGAAGGAGGGGGGGGAAAAATCAGATTGCATTTTCTGTCTGCAGTTTCCACTGCGGCTTGCACTCTGGGTGTGATCTGGATCAGATGTGACTCAACGGGGAGAGCCTCTCGGTTGCGCTGAGCCAGCGTAAAATGTTCTCTTCAGCCGTCTCCCTGTCCCTCCCCTCAGCTGAGCTCTTTCCGGATTTCAAAAAGCGCAGGAATAATCCTCACAAGGATGTCTTGTAGCTTACAGTAAAAAAAAAAAAAAAAAAAAGTTAGATGGAGGCCAAAATAGTGTAATCTAAACTCCACCTGTTTTTTTTAAATATATTTAAATTAAATATATTAAATTAAAAATAAAATAAAAATTTCAATGTTTTAAAAAGTCAGGCAGGAAAGGTTGATTGTGTGGTTTGGGAGGCCATTTTGACTTTTTTGACCTGCAGAGGCTCCTGAAAGCTGGAATTCTTTCCCCCCCCTCCACCTTCTTTCTCCAACATTTGGAGGGAGAGCGCATGAAGGAGTTCTTTGATCTTTATTTCTTTTCCGAGTGTTTCTTTCCAAACTCACAGTTTCATTCGCCGGGTGAGAGTATTCAGAAATATATTTTGATCTGGAGAACCTGTAGCAGAGTTGTGTTAAAAGTTGTGTGCACGCAATGCAAAGCCCTCCAAAATGCCTTTTCGGTGTTTCTTTTCCTTGGCGACTTGAAGATAGGGGTGGACTTCCGACTCCCAGAATACCCTCACCAAAATAGCCGGCAGGGGAATTCTGGGAGTTGAAGTTCTACCTAGATCTTCAAGCTGATTTATGCCATCCGGAGAATTGGTAGGGCAGGACATTCAGCCTGGAGAGATTTATTGGGGCAGGGGAGTCCCCGGGTTCTGCTCCTCCGTCCCCTTCCTTCTGATGTGTGTGGGGGGGGGTCCCTCCCCACCTCTCTCTCTCCAGCTTTCTTCCAAAATAAACTTTCATGCCGTGATGCCATTTTCCGCAGCTTACGTACCCATGGTGCGTCTCAACATTTTGGAAAGAAAATCTTTTTTGGGCCTCTGGACGTGCATATTGTACGTTGCTTTAAGGCTTCAGGACTACCCTCCCCATCAGTCCCCATCTAGCAGTGGAACAGATGGGATTCATAGTCCCCCCCCCCTCCCTCTCTCTAGGGTGCCCAGAAAGGCGAGGCTGTAGGGGGAGAGAGGCATCCAAATTTAAGGGAAGGGGGCTACGACATGCTTTAATGTGTGGCTCCCAAACTCAGCATGTACCGCCGTAGCTGGCGTGTGGGAACTGTCTTGGTCTGAAAATCGGGCTTCCTCCTACTAGTGTCCTTCCTTGGTTGGGAATGCTGGGTCTTGTAGTCCTAATCTGTCTGACAGGTTGGGAGTGGCGGGGTATAATATTCTGAAGGCACTTAAATCCTCAACCCTGCCCTGAAATCTTTAGTGGCCTTTTTTCTTTCATTGCTTGTCATTTTTTCCTGTCTTGTGGTGGAATCATTCCCAAAAAAAAATCACTCATCAAATCCAGACATGGGGTGATGGTTATTATTTCCCCCCCCACTCCCCACCTCCAAAAAAGCCTGTTGATGGTCAGAGAATGATCCGTGTGAAAATAACTCATTTTTTTCCTTCCCCCCCCATGCCTTCCATAAAGGCTGTCACAATTAAAGGAAAAACAAGGTACTTTTTCTGTAACTTAAAAACTGCAGCTGGGGAACTTGAATACGCTGATCTGTTTCGAGGGTTTAAAATTAAAGGGGTATTTTTGTTTTTCGTTCCCCTGAATTAAAAATGAAGGGTGTGTTTATTGGATGCTCAGCTGCACATACAAATGTACTGTACATTTATTGCTGGAATTTCTTTAGAATCTGAGTTTTTTTGGGGGGGGGGGGCTAGGGTGCGGGAAGGGCGGTGTTCACACGTTCCTGGTGGCTATATGAGTGCCTGGGGTGGGAACCCCCTGTTACAAACAAGGGCTCACTGTTTTGTTTTTTGTTTTTTAAAAAATAAACGATTTTCAAATCTTCATGAAAAATGACGTGTGTCTGTCTGTGTAAAAACCCAACATCTCTCTGTGATCTGTCAGTCACCAGTTTGCTGTTCCCATCATATCTGTGGCTAAGTATTAGTAACTGCCAGTCCCCTAGAACAGGGGTTTCCAACCTTGGCAACGTTAAGACTTGTGGACTTCAACTCCCAGAATCCTTCGCTTTGCTGGCTGAGGAATTCTGGGAGTTGAAGTCCACAAGTCTTAAAAGTGGCCAAGATTGGAGAACCCTGCCTTAGAAACGGTCCCAACTCGTGATAGGTGATTAGGGTTTCAGCCTGATACAAAATTTAGACTAGAGGTCTTCAAACTTGGCAGCTTTAAGACTTGTGGACTTCAACTCCCAGAATTCTTTGCTTTGCTGGCTAGAGAATTCTGGGAGTTGAAGTCCACAAGTCTTAAAGCTGCCATGTTTGAAGACCTCTGATTTAGACCCATGACTTAACCCTCTTATATCAGTATCACCCCCACCCCTCCCCGGACCACAAAGAACCATATGGCCCCAAATTTTGCCAGTTTTGCGATGGAATTTCAGAGGTGTTTATCTCTGCAGGGCATGGAACAGCTTCTGTTGTAGGGCCTTAAAAATGGGGGTGAGTTGCGGTTCTGGACACCTTTCGATTGCCAGGGAAAAGAAGAAAGTTGCATTTGTGATTTTTTTTTGCCATTTTTTTGTTATTTTGTTCCTCTTTTAATTTTGGCTTAAAACACAGCTGTGATTGATGTCAGTAGAGATCACAAGGCCTGCTAGCATTCAAAAGTTTCATTTCCTTTTGTTCCGCTTGCTATTACTAAGAACAGCAGCTCACACGTCCTTTGGTGCGGTCCTGAGAACTTCTCAGTTTTAGGGAACAGGAAGGGGGGGGGAAATATCACATTTATTGTATTTGGTATTGCAGTAAATGAAACTCAACGTAGTTGTGGCTCAAGCCCACCGGGGAAACGTCATTTTCCATCCTCGCCTGAAGGCCGTCCTTGGCATGCGCATGTCCTGAGATGTTCCCCCCCCCCATCATTTCGATTCTTCCGATTGTGTGGGCTCATGGGTGTGTTTTGCGGTAGAAGTGAAACAACCGTCCCTTGTTGGGTATACACACATACTTCCCTTCAGATTAATCTGGAACATCCGGTTCCTTAAAGCAAGACCAAGTGATTACCAGGTTTTTTTTTCTTAAAAAAGGCATTTGAGTTTTTTTTTTTAAAACACTATATACATTTGGTCACCACACTATAAAAAAAGATGTTGAGACTCTAGAAAAGGTGCAGAGAAGAGCAGCCAAGATGATGAGGGGACTGGAGGCTAAAACATACGATGAACGGTTGCAGGAACTGGGCATGGCTAGTCTAGTGAAGAGAAGGACCAGGGGAGACAGGAGAGCATCTTCCAATATTTGAGGGGCTGCCACAGAGAGGAGGGGGTCAAGCTATTCTCCAAAGCACCTGAAGGCCAGACAAGGAATAATGGATGGAAACTGACCAAGGAGAGATTCAACCTGGAAATAAGGAGAAATTTTCTCACAGTGAGAGCAATCAACCCATGGAACAGAAGTTGCCTTCAGAAGTTGTGGGAGCTTCATCACTGGAGGCTTTCAAGAAGAGACTGGACTGCCATCGGTCAGAAATGGTGTAGGGCCGTGATGGCACGTGTGCCACAGGTGGTGCGCAGAGCCATATCTGTGGGCACGTGAGCATTGCCCTAGCTCAGCTCCAGCGCGGATGCACGCGCCGGCCAGCTGATTTTCGGGCCTTCCGGGCCCACCGGAAGTTGGGAAATGGGCCGTTTCTGGCCTCCGTGAGGCATCGGGGGTGGGGTGGGGGAGGCTGTTTTTGCCCTCCCCAGGCTCCAAGAAAGCCTCTGGAGCCTGGGGAAGGTGAAAAACAGGCCTACTGGGTACACCAGTAACCTTTTTGCCATCGTGTGCCAAAGGCGGGGGGAGTGTGGGGGAGTCATGTGCACATGCGCGAGGTATGGGGGACATTGAATTATGGGTGTGGGCACGCACGCATGTGATCCCCCCACACTCCCCCCACTTTTGGCATGTGACGGCAAAAAGGTTAGCCGTCACTGGTGTAGGGTCTCCTGCTTAGGTGGGTGGGTTGGACTAGATGACCTACAAGGTCCCTTCCAACTTGTTAATCTATTAAAAGACTCCACCTTTCACTGATCTGCACATGGGTGCACACTGAGGTCCGGTGTGCTGCGAAGCCTTCCTGCAATTTATCACACCCAACCAGTAGAATACCACCTGGGGAGGGTTGACAGGCCCATCTGGAGATCCCCTGCTTCTCGGAGGCAGTGTGAACAGGTTACGGCAACGTTTGCAAGCCAGAAGCACAAGTGAATGACGGGCAGGAAGTGGGCATCGAGAAGAATGCAGTGAAGCTGGATTGCGGCCTTGCTGAGCAAACCTCGGAGGAATGTTTGCTGCTGGTCGCAGGAAGCGATGAGGCAATGAGTCACGCTGCCAATGCTCCTAGTTGCTCCCTGGCTGGATTGGGACTGAATGATACGAAGCAAGCGATGTACAGTTGCGCCATGGTGCAATGCTCATCTTTGCAGTGTTACAGTAAGACTAACATGTTACATGAACCTAGCTTCGGAAAATGGATCAGTGTGTTCTTTCGCAATTAGGCAGCTCCCAGAATTCCTCAACAGCGGTGAGTTTAAGTCCACACGCCGGGGAAATGCTGGGTTAGTGCTATAACTGTGGTTGGTTTAAAACGGGCTTAGGCTGGGCCATTGTGAACTGTCACCCAAAGTTTATAACTTAGCCTTCTATCTGAATCTAGCCATTCTCGTTTCACTCAAAAAATCCAATTCTATGTTACTTGAATGGACAATATCAAATGTTAGAAGTATAAGGAAGGAATGTAAGGTTGGTTTACATGATCAAGGTTGAAATAGATATAGTTATTTCTGACACTCCTTACTGGACTTGATGACAATCCTTACCAGGATTGAAATGATAATATTTTATGGATTTGTTTAAAGATAAGAGATAAGATATGGGGAAAAGAGATCATTTGTTGCAATTTAAGAGGTGAAAATTACTAAAATTGCTTACACTTATTTTGATGAAAGTCAGGAGTTACTTATTTGTTTTTCTTTACTATATCCTTCCTTTCTTCCTCCTTTGCATCTTTCTTTCTTTTTTCTTCTTTCCTTCCTTTCTTCCTTCCTTTTTCTTTCTTTCCCTCCCTTCTCCTCCCTTCCTCCCTCCCTCCCTCCTTCCTCCCTTCTCTAATTTTTACTATTGCAATTATAATACTTCATGCCATTATTTAAAAGAAAACAGAGCACCTTGCTGGATTAATCCCTGGTGCTTTTGAGAAAGTGGGGCAGAGGGCAGGCGGGATGGATGTCTGTCCCCCACCTGTTGACATGTGACAGGTTGAAAGCTTGTTCCCTTGTCAAGCCTGACCGGCTTTTAAAAACAGCCAAGCAGGTTAATTATTGTATGGTTAATATTCCACCTTTGTTCAAAGCCTGTCCTGCCATTGAGTTTGCTTTGTCGGCTACTTGCAGCTTGCAGAAGGGACTGCCAAGCGGGGGGACGGGGGGGAGGGAGAGACTGACCCATGGGGGAATGCTGAAGCTGGAGCTCTTCAAGAGTTTAGCAGTCATTGTACTGCGTGGGACATTTTTTGCAAACAACAGGTGACGCTGGGCTGACCTCTGAGTTTTTTTCTATTTATCTTGCCGGCTTCTCTGATGTTCTGGGTTTGTCAGTCCAACATTTAGGACAGTGTTTCTCAACCTGGGCCCCTTTCAAAAAATGTGTGGACTTCAACTCCCAGAATTCCCCAGCCATCATGCCAGTGAATTTTAAAATGTGTGGACTTCAACTCCCAGGATTCCCCAGCCATCGTGCCAGTGAATTTTAAAATGTGTGGACTTCAACTCCCAGGATTCTCCAGCCGGCATGCCAGTGAATTTTAAGACATGTAAGACTTCAAGTCCCAGAATTCCCCGGCCAGTGTGGCATTAGGCATATCAGAAATTTCAATCACGTATTTTCTACCTGCTTGGAAGCCCACGCAGATCAGTGTGACCTGGGCTGAAAACGTTAAAGCTTTGCTTGTTGGTTTGGGTAGGTGGGAAAGAATGTCCAGGAAACACTTTGGGATCTAAAAATGGGCAGTGGCTCTCATTATCCTTCCAAAAAGATGAGGAAGGGGGAGAAATAGAGACCCAGGACCCGATCTGTGCTATGAGGTACAAAAGTTTACTCTTCCAAGTTTTGGGGGCCAGTACCGGAGCCCATCTTCACAGAACTTCTCTCTCTCTCTGGAACTTGTGTGAGAAAGAGAATTCTGGAGAGAGAGAATGAGAACGAGCCCGAAATCCTAGAAGAATAAACCTCTCGTCCCGGTGATCAACTCATTTGGGGATCCTGCAATATTATCCAGGGACACCTATATTTGCCTTCATTCGCAAATAACGACCCAGTTTGCTTTTCCAAATTTATTTATTCCTTAACCAGCCTAGGATAGGATGCTAAAGAAAATTCAGACAACGGCAAAATTTTCTGTCTCAACTCAAGGCATAGGAAGCAGCTCCCTCCCCCGCTTTGGCCCATCCTAAATCTTGTGCTAGAGGGGAAAAAAGGCAGAATCCCAGCAAGTGGAAAATTTGACGCAAAAAGTCAAATAATAGTAAGGGGGAAGCTTCCAGTTTCTGTATTCCCTCCCCTTTCAACCGCGAGGACGGCAGGAGCTGGCTTTTAACAGCCAGCCTGCCCAAGCTGTTTGCAGCTGTTTCCCTGCCCCATACACACAGCTCCCTTCCGGAATCAGAGGGTTTCCCTGCCACGGATAATATTTTGAATTTAAAAATAAATAAATAAAATTGCAGAGCCTGAACTTGCTGTCCCCTCCAAAAAGGAGAGTGAAAAAGAGGATCGAAATGGAGAAAAACCAGTTTCTTTTGACCTCCAATGTCTGGGCGTCTCTAAAGAAAATGTGCAATCTGGTGTTAGAGACTTAGAATAGTCTGGACCACAATCCGGTGCGTGACACAGGCAGTCCTTGACTGACAACAGTTCGTTTAGTGACCGTTTGAAGTTTATTTATTTATTTATTTATTTATTTATTTATTTATTTATTTATTTATTTATTTATTATATTTCTATACCGCCTTTATCCCGTAGGACTCAAGGCGGTGTACAGTCAAGAAAAATATAGATACGCAACATCATAAAATTGCTAATTAAAATTATTACGACGACATCGAAAAAAGTTTTTCACGCAATCATACAGCATCCCCATGGTCACGCGGTCAAAAACACTTGGCAACTGACTCGAACTTATGACAGTTGCAGTGTCGCAGAGTCCTGTGGTCACTTTTTGCGACCTTCTGACAAGCCAAGTCAACGGGGAAACCAGATTCACTTAACAACCAGGTGGCAAGAAAGGTTGTAAAATGGGGCAAAACTGACTTAACGAATGTTTTACTTAGCGACAGAAATTGTGGGCTCCGCTGTGGTTGTACGTCGAGGGCTACCACTGATTTAAAGTTCTGTCTTGCTCTCAGTCAATACATAAAGAAGGGAGATACGAAGGTTAGGAATAAGGAGTTGCTTTGCTCCTTTCAGATGTGATCTTGGCCTCCCAACTTTTGAACCAGATGGACTCCGTTTTCTGGGTTTTCCCATGACATCAGACCTCAAGTGGCTTCACACAATATGGTCAGGCACATCAGGACCTGAAACCAACGAGCATGTTGGGAAAATACGGCATGTGAATTTTTAACGGATCTGGTTAAGAACACCATGCATTGTCCACCTTCTTGGTAGACTTGGACATATCGATGTGAGGCCTTTGGAGCTCTCTGACCTTGGTGGTTTTCTTGCAGACCTTTCATGACCCAGCTAGGGAACATCATCAGCGGTAGAAGGGAGTGAGCTTTATAAACAGAGCAAATTCCACTCCACCTTAGCACTGGTGACTTAACATCAAGCTCAGAGAGCACCAAGGACCCCTCATTTCAACGCTGAGCTTCAGGCAATTCTCTACAGCAAATCAGTACCAGTGTGACTTTTCCCATCTACAAAAAGGATTGCAGTTGAGCTGACCAACTCCTGACACAATGCATATGAAGAGCTTGACAAAATAGCCACTTAGCTATAATGCTTTATTTATTTGTTCCATTTCTATGGCTACCCAGCTCAGCCAAAAGGCTCTGCCTGGCTTACAATTCAGCGCTTGGGCCGATTTACTTAATTCCTACTCCAGTTTTACGGTTTCTGCATTTCAGGCCCAAATCCCCGCCTTGCCTAAACTCTACACCCCTTCCAACTGTTGCTTCTCGAAAACCAACTGTGCAAAATACAATCTCCCCAGATCATTGAGAAAAGCCGACAGCAGAATTTGGACTTCAATTTTAGATCACTAAGTGTTTTTCCCATCCAGCTTTGATTCCAACTGGGTAATGCTTTAGATTTAGAATTTAAAAAGAGGTAAGCAATTTTTTTTTTCCTCTTCCCGGGAAGGAAGAAGGGAGGGATCAAAGTCATAAGCTCAGCCGAAGAGCAGGCTAGATTGCCTTTTTCTGCTGAGCAAACGGTTGTCTGTGCAAGCATCTCAGGATTATTAATTGCTGAGCGACCATAAATTCTGATCTGAGACACAGGAATGTTGCTGACAGCTGTGGGTGCAAATGATAACTTTGTCCTCTTTTTCCTTTCCTGCCCCATTAAGGAGCAAGGTTCTCTTTAATGGCCTTCCCCGTGTTTCAAAGTTTGGAGAGATTCTCAGTCATCCAGGTCATGGGGATCCCAAAGCGGCTTTTTCAGGAGGCAACTGGACTTCCTTGTTTTTTTGCCTTTTGAAGACGTTTCGCTTCTCATCCAAGAAGCTTCTTCCACTCTGTCTGAATGGTGGGGAATGGAATTCTTCAGTCAGAGTGGAAGAAGCTTCTTGGATGAGAAGCAAAATGTCTTCAAAGATAAACCAAGAAAGTCCAGTTGCCTCTTGGAAGAAAAGCACCTTTGGGACAACGGTGACCTGGAGGACTGAGAATCTCTCTAGAGCAGGGGTCTCCAACCTTGTCAACTTCTGAGACTTGTGGACTTCAACTCCCAGAATTCCTCAGCCAGCCAGCTTGTTTGCTGGCTGAGGAATTCTGGGAGTTGAAGTGCACAAGTCTTAAAGTGGACAAGGTTGGAGACTCCTGCCCTAAAACAAAAGCATTGGAAGGGACAGCAGGCAAAAGTCCATAGAAGTTTGGTTGCGTATTACGTTTTTTTTGCCACTCGGCTCCAAATGACTCGGCCCAAAGTTAATTAAAAAAAAAAAAACTTGCTAAGTTCTGCTAGATGGTCAAAACAGTCTAGATGGTGGACTTTCCTTGCTGCAAAGTGGCAACTTGGGAAAGGTAATGTCGCAACACCAGGCCAGACGTTCTGGATGCTGCAAAGGTCGTAAGTGTGAGGACCGGTCGTAAAAGTTACTTCTTCGGCACCGTTATAACTTGGAATGGTTGCTCAACAGAGCAGTCTTAAGGGAGGTCTTCCTGTGAATCCAGGTCCCAAGTCATGAGCTTCCATGGTGGATGATTGACAACTGACCTGGAGGACTGAGAATCTCTCTAGAGCAGGGGTCTCCAACCTTGGCAACCTTAAGACTTGTGGACTTTAACTCCCAGAATTCCTCAGCAAAGCAAAGCAAAGCTGGCTGAGGAATTCTGGGAGTTGAAGTCCACAAGTCTTAAAGCTGCACGTTTGAAGACCTCTGGTCTAAATTATATATTAGGCCGAAACCTAATCACTTATCACGAGTTGGGACCGTTTCTAAGGCAGGGGTCTCCAACCTTGGCCACTTTAAGACTTGTGGACTTCAACTCCCAGAATTCCTCAGCTGAGGAATTCTGGGAGTTGAAGTCCACAAGTCTTAAGGTGGCCAAGGTTGGAGACCCCTGCTCTAGACAAGCCAGGGGAAGCTATCGGGGAGCGGAAACAGGTCCTGGGACCTCTCCCCCTGCTTGGCTGGGATCCGTGGGTGACGCTCCCGAGCGCCTGCAGGTGGGTGTGAAGCAATAAGAGAGGCAGGCTGGGTTCACACAACACCTGGGCCAGCATGGGGTTAACAGTATGGTTCTAGTGTCGCATTGACCCAGTTCACGTGGCTTGATTAGGGTTAGTGCGTTGCATAAACTGCATAAGCCATCTTTTAGCCAGCATTGCCTTGCATGCAACTCCTTGGCCAAAGTTCAAGACAAGCTCCCATGATCCTTTGCGGTCCAGAGGTCCTTTGAACCAATCCCCGGGCAGGGTTGGCTCAGTACCAGGCCTTTCCCATGAGCCTTTGCTTCTCCACCATCTCGACGTTAAAGGAGGGAGGGACGGAGGGCGGGGCTTCTCTTGGTTGAACGTTCAAGACGACCGTTGGGAGAATCTGCCCCCTCCCCTTTTCTATTCTGGAACTGAGATTCTTATTGGTTCATATGATGAAGAGGGGCAGGGTTGGGACCGAAGTCACGTCTACCAATTAAAATAAAGCTCGAGCGTTGCCGGTCCAATGGGTTTCCAGAAAGAGGAGTGACGGGCATAAAAATCGGCCAATATCGTTTAACATCTTGGAGCGAACGCGTCTCCTTTATGGGACCCAATCAGGGTGTCCGTTTCAGATTTGGGGCAATCCGGTTTCGAACGGCTGAGATTGACCCTTCCTTGAGCCAATCGGATTTCAGGGTCAAACCGTCGCTTTTCAGGGGTCCCGACGGTTTTAATGAAGAAGAAGGAGGGAAGTTCATGAGGAGCAATGTGGTGGGGCGGGATGCCGCGAGGAGAGACGTCGCCTTGATCCAATCACTTTGAAGGAAGAGGGGACGGATGTTCCTGCTGGCCAACGGAAAAGGCCAAGACCTTTGATAAACGGATGCGAGAGCGAATCACATCGGCAGGCGGGAGATAGTCGACCCTATGGCGGCGGAGGGCGGGACAAGGGTAGGTAAGACACCACCTCGACCCAATGAGAGCCCGGAAGACCTTGAGCGACGGCGGGCCAGCCCAATAGAGGCGTGTCTGAGGTGGGAGCGAGGGTGGGCTGGTGTAGTGTGGGCGCCATGTCGCGGCGGAGGTGGCGAGGTTCGCAGAGCGGCGAAGGCGGCGGCGGCGGCTCGGGACGCGGAGGGGACATGGTGAAGATGGCCGGCGGCGGTGGTGGCGGCGGCGGTGGATCCGGCCGTTATTACGGGGGCGGCCCTGAAGGCGGGCGCGCCCCGAAGCGCCAGAAAACGGAGAACGCGGATCACGGGCCGGGGGGAGCGGCCGGCGGAGGCGGGGTGAGAGAACGGCCGCTGGGCTGAGGAGAAAAAAAAAAAAAGAGAGAGAAGAAAAGCAGCCGGGGCGGGGGAGAAGGGCGGCGTTTCCGGGCCGAGACGTCCCGCGGGGCCGAAAGGCCTTTTAAAGCGCGTCTGTCGCTGGACTACAACTCCCATCGTCCCTCATGGGAGGGGGCGTTTGCTTGTCCGCGGGCTGCGTAGTGGCTTGGTGGAAAGATGGGAGTTGTAGTCTTAGCGCGTGGGAGCCGAAGGCCCGGCGTGGAGCCTCCACGGGTAGGCGCAGTCTACCGTTAGACTCACGCCTTTTTTTCTCCCCCCTCTTTGAACCTGCGGCCACCTGGGAGGGAGGGGCCAAAGAGGGGACGTCCCTTCCTCTCCCCCCCCCAGCAGCTCTTCAGCGCTTATGGAGCTTGGAGGGGGAAAAGTGGGAGGGGCCTCAGGGCGGGGGTCGCCCTACCGGGTAAGTATAAGGTGGTCCTCAAGTTACGACCGCCAGGGAGCCCAAGGGTTCTGTTGCTGAGTGGAAACGTTGGTTCCAGTCAGCTTTGTCCCGTTTTAAGACCTTCCTTCCTTGCCACGGTTGTTAAGGGGGATCCCTGCGGTTGAGTAGCTCTGTGGTTAAGAGAATCGGGCTCCCCCATTGGCTTTGCCCGTCGGAAGGTCGCAAAAGGGGGAATCGCGTGACCTTGGGGCACTGCGACCGTCATAAAGAGGAACCACTTGCCAAGGGTCCGGATTTTGTACCAAGTGAACACCCCCCCCCCCCAAAAAAAAAGACTGCTGCAATGGTCGTTTAGTGTGGAAAAAAGGGTCCTGGGTCAGGTTTTTTTAGTGCTGTCACTAAATGAACTGTTGTAAGTCGAGGACTTCCTGCAGACAGGAGCAGTCTGTTGGGGCTGCTGTGAGGAAGGACAGCTGCCTGCTTCGCCTTCCTTCCTGTGATGCTTTAACATGGGTGGGCACCTCTAGCCCCTTTATGACCTTGGGGACTTCAGCTCCCAGAATTCCAGGAAGGGATTCTGAGCCAGGAATTCTGGGAGTTGAAGTCCCCAGATTGTAAAGGGGCCATAGGTGCCCATCCCTGCCTTAACATGACTGCATTCAGTGGCCCTTTGAAAGACTTGGGTTCACCCCAGGTTCGAGTCAGGACGGGAAGGCCCGTAAGGAAGGGTTGGCCTTGACTAGCAGAGCCTTATGGATCCACAAAGACGCCTCTGAGGCTCAGACCCCAGGCAAGCCATCGCTTTTACCTGCTGCAAATGTGCATGACAAGGCGGGTGTATTTACCTTGTGCACAAAGGTGGTTAGATTTGGGAGGAGTGGCTTGTTTGCATGCTTAATTGTGATTTATTGCACTCTAGTTCTGGTGCCCCAATTAAGAGCCAGTGGAAGGGATGTGGTGATCAGGATCAAGGCAGCTCATTCTGCAGCGTCCAATTCCATCTGCAGGGAGAGTCATTTAATCTTGGGGTTGGGTTGGGTTGGGTGTCCAAGGGCTTTTTCCTTTTGTGGAGAAAGTCATTGGTTAACTGCCTTTTTTTTTTTTTTCAGTTTGGGTGTGTGCATCTTGCAGGGTTTTTCGTAGCGGTTTCCTGGTTTAACTGTAAAGCAAGAGTCGCTTTGCATATTGAGATGGGCCACGTATAAATTTAATACTTTACTGGATTTAACTGTTGGTCCCAGAACATCTAGATTGTGGGTTCAAATTTACTGGAACGGTCAAAGGATATGTGGGATATATTTCTTTCTTGAACAAGAAGCATTTGCATAGATTTAGGAGGGGATTTTGAGCATGAATTGGCCAAAGAAATGTAACTGGTGCTCTTTTAGCATAAGCTGGGAGCAGAAGAGCTGTGCTGGATCCAGGCAACAGCTGCTTCTGTTGCTTCCCATCAACATATAAAATAGGCCACAATAGCCAAGGATGGTCTTTTCGTGGTTAATTTTCCCACTAAAAAAATAAGGCAGTAACTTTACCTCTGATGACGGGGAATTCCATTTGAACTGCATCCTGCTAAGTTATCCTCTGCCCAACAGAATCCGTTCGGGCTGCTTAGCGTTGCTTCAGCTGTTCCAGTTTGCAGTCTCCCAGAAACACATTTTTGTGAAAGAGTCTCCTCTTGTTATTTTGCACTAAAATTTTACCAGGGAAGCGTCAAATGACCTCCTCTTCTCTCGCAGGAGAACTATGATGATCCTCACAAGCCGGCTGCTTCTCCTGTGGTCCATATCAGGGGTCTGATTGATGGTGTGGTGGAAGCTGATCTGGTGGAGGCCTTGCAAGAATTTGGCCCTATCAGGTGAGGAAGGGCAGCCAGAACATCCATGGGGGGGGGGGGGAAATCATGACAGGTTGTGGAGTTTCAGTGACTTAATTCTTTTTTCTCTCTCGCCTCCCCAACCCTCCCCCCCCCCAAGCTATGTGGTGGTGATGCCCAAAAAGAGGCAGGCTCTAGTAGAGTTTGAGGACATACTCGGAGCATGCAATGCTGTGAATTATGCAGCGGACAATCAGATCTACATTGCTGGGCATCCGGCCTTCGTCAACTATTCTACCAGCCAGAAGATTTCACGGCCCGGGGACTCAGATGATTCGCGAGGAGTAAACAACGTTTTGCTCTTCACTATTCTGAACCCCATCTACTCCATTACGACGGTGCGTTACAAGGCTGCTTCGTTGTGGGGGGAACCCAAATCTAGGATGTGGCAGTCCTGGCTTTTGTTGGGCCTCCAAGTTTGCTTTAGACCCAGGCAGGAAGAGCAGACTGAGGGTTAAGATACTGTCTGAATGGTTTGTGGATCTGTCTCCTTGTCTCAATAAACTGAGCATTGAGGTCTGTGACAGGACAGGGCTGTCCTTGTGAGATCATGTTGACTTTTACGGTCTTTGTCTTATAGGATGTCCTGTATACCATCTGCAACCCGTGTGGTCCAGTCCAGCGCATTGTTATCTTTAGAAAAAATGGGGTCCAAGCTATGGTGGAATATCCTTTTTTCTTTTGATAGCTGAGAAGAGCGAAGCAGAACTGTCTGCTTCAGCAGGGGCGGTGGGAGGTTAGTAGCTTGAAGAGAGTTGACTAGGAAACACCCAGTTAAGATCTCCTTAATTCTGCAAACATTTGACTCTGTGCAAAGTGCTCAGAGAGCCAAAGCTTCTTTGAACGGGGCCGACATTTACTCTGGCTGCTGCACGCTGAAGATTGAATACGCCAAGGTGAGTGGGGGTTGCAGAAGAGAGGAGGGGCCCCTGTGTTGCACAGGAGGGTCTGCGGCCTCCCACCCCAAATCCGCAAACGCTTCTTTTCTGAAGGGCTCAACGAAATTGCTTCACCCAGATTCCCCCCCTAATTAGCTCTGTACCCTTGTCCTGAAGGTTCCCAATGGTTGTGCTGATACCGAAAAACCTTGTGAAATGGCAGAATTGTAGCTTCTTTGACGTTACTTCTTTGCATAAGATAACCTTGGGTTGAAAAACTGGGGAAACCAATCTAGCGTTTCTGCTCTGTTACAGAATGGTAGGAATTCCTACCAGTAGGGCAGGTAATCTATAAAATATAGCTAGTCCTCACTTAACGGGGATAATTGAGCCCAGCCAGTTAACGGTTGTAAGTCTTTACACTTGGGTCATTATGTGACCAACCTGATTTTACAATCTTTTGAGCAGCAGTCATTAAGCAAACTCCAGGACTTCTGGTTTCCAGTAAAAATGTACATTGTAGTCATGGGATGCTACAAACAACTGTAAATGCCAGCCTGTTGTCCAAAATGGCACATGGAACCGTTTTGGTGGCTGTTAGAACTTTGGAACCAGGTCGGAACTTTGGTCCCTAAGCAACCAGTCATAAGTCGAGGACTACCTGTGAGTTACAGCAACACTGTTGCAGTGGCTGCCAGAACAAAGAACTCTTAACATGCTCCCACTGGCTATTGGATGTTAAACTTCAGGGGGGGGGCCCTCTTCCCCCACCCTCCAAACTAGGAAAAAATTGTAAGTCCAGCATCCTTAATAGGAAGCGGGTTTATGACTCGGCCTGTTGCTAAAATTACATAGGCTTTACTAACAGTTGTGCTAACTGTTGTATACTATGGGCTAAGCTGGAACAGATAGATACCTATTATAAGCCAGTTAGGTCCCTGTTTTGTGACCTGTCCGCAGCCCGTATAATCGCACAGTGTGGCTTTGCTGCTTCCTCTCTCAATCTCCCTGTATTGTTTTTTGACCCATTTGTGCTTCGTTTTAGCCCACTCGCCTGAACGTCTTCAAGAATGACCAGGATACCTGGGACTATACCAACCCCAACCTCAGCGGGCAAGGTAACCTTGATAGCCTGCTCTCAAGCTACACACAGACCCTTTTTCCTGTTGAAGAAGAGCACACTTCCTCCAGCTGAATTGTGTGATGTAATGCCATTTGCCTGCTGTCCAACATGGGGCCCGGTTTGGGGGAAGCTTGGAGGGCAGCGTCCTGGCTTCAGGGCAGGAGGCTTCCCGAGCCTTCTAAGACTGGAGGCGCAGTGGGGTGGGTGGGTCGAGAATAGCTGCAAGGGAATCGGGGCAGCTCCGTCTCCCTGATTGCATCTGGTCAGGTATCCTCCCCCCCTCCTTGGTATTGCGTCTCTAGGCTCTGTGTGTGGATTGCAGCTACTAGGAAGGTTGGGGATGTAGTAGCGGGGGGGGGGGGGGAGTCGAAAAGCAAGCTGTGCTCAGATTTCCTTTTATGTTCTGGGGCATCCCAGAATGGATGCTAGGGAGCTTTAACTCCTGGAAGGTCCAGAGATGGCTATTCCCATCAGCCTCAGGCCTTATACAGACCTTTGGCCCTGGTGCTAATTGAGCCACCTCCTTTGTGGGTCTGGGGGCATATTGCATTTCTGCCATTCCATGGCTGGAGGGTGGTGGGCAGAGAGGAAAGCACTTCTCTCATGTTCAAGGGAAACGTTTTCTGCGTGCAGACTCTGGGACGTGGGAGGGTGGCATACGTCTTGGCTAAAGGGGTCTCCAGTGCCATTTCCTTGAGGGGGACAGTGAGGAGGGGGAGGGGGGTCGCCATCTGTGTCAGCTCAGTCTAAAGCGAATTGGAAGCCTTGCCTTGGCCTGCCTTCTTACTGCACGCGTGCAGAAAGAAAAGCACGTTCCCTCTGTGAGGTGGGCAGCATTGTCCCTCCAAGCACGGGCACGGCTAGGCTTTTACAGGAGGTGTTGCCTTCAGGCTTGGCAGTTGGGTTGGTTGGCTCCATGGAGCAAACCTGCCTGGGGAGGCTGTTGGATTGCGGGCAGGTGGGTGAGGCTCCGGCAGAGGTCACTTTTGACCCCACCCTCACGGCGAAGCAAGCAATGGCATTACATGACTTGACATGAACATGACTCACTTTCTCCTCCAAGGTACATACTTAGGCGCTGTGCAGATTGGCAGTGGCTTAAGTTGGCAGGGCTGGGCAGTTCAGAAGCTGCCTCCCGGCTCTCTGCCCTCTCCCTCAGGCTGGGCACCGAGGAAGGGGCGATATATCTGGCCTTTCCCCAGCTCTGAATCGATTTCCCACATGACCCTGGGGGACCCGCGCGCAGCTGCCGTGGAAGTTCTGAATTGCCTGGGATCTGCCTTCTGCTAGACACTCTCTTTAACAACACTACACAGTGTAGGAAAAAAAAAAACAAAACCTCAACCTTGCATTAGCTCTTCCTGGAGAAAACATGCAGCATCTTAAGTGTTACCCGAAAGGCAACAGATTGAGTTCATGTCCTCACATCAAGAACACCACACCGTGATCCGAGAGACATCTACAAGCACAGAGGGAGACAGAGAAAAAGAGAGAGAGAGAGAGAGAGAGACAGAGAGAGACTCACCAGGCCACGACATGCTTACAAAACAAAAACAGACAAAAGCCAAAAAAAAAAACCTTGAACCCAAGAAGGTAACACAGAAACTAGGAAAAACACCAGAGGGGTCTCAGACAAAGTGCGCCAACGGTCTTACGGAGAACGGAGTAGATCCCCGAGACCCTTCAAGACATAAGATGCTCTCCATATCAACTTGGTTTGGTTTGGGAGGGCCTTTTATTACTCTTTTCTTGCAGTCCTCGGCTGCCGACATTTTTATCAGCGCCAAGCGGAGACAGACAAACCCCAGACAAAAACACCCAAGTCCCCGACAGCCTCCCAGTTCCCTAGAGACTGGGGGGTCTTTTCCGCTTCAGGGGCACTTGAGATCCAAGGCACACTCCATTAACAGAGGAGAGAGACACGCACACGGGAGACCTACACAGCCAGAAGCACCAAAAAAAACCTGTTAACAGCACATGACAAAAAAAAAAACATCAGGAGACGCAACACGGAAGGGACACTCATTCACACCTTTTGTCATGTCCTTTTTTTTCCTTGATACCATCTGAAGACAAAAACAAAAACAAACAAAAATCTGTGAGCCCTTTTTCATTTAATTTTTTTTTAAAAAATTTGATTGTGTCAGTTTGGTGCCTTTTGACGTGACTTTGACTCTGGAACCATGTAACGCAGGGTCGCAGTGTATGTTTGATGGGACGCCATCTTTCAGAACTGTGCTTACACTGTTGAAGCGTCCAATGGTAAGAGAAATGCAGAATATATTTGTGACAAGGGACATTGTACTGTAAACTCCTGCTGTAAGTAGCCTTTTTCAATCTTTGTAAATGCCTATTGAAATAAACTGCGAAACTCTTTTTTACTTTTTTGTTTTTTTAAAAAAAGAACGAGAATTGTATGACTTGCTTTAAATTCTTCTGTCTTTGTATATCGATTTGTGTTTAAACTGGACAATTTTTGCTTTGCTTTGCCATCTTCTTCTTGGTCTTGTTTTAATCCTTTTAGCTCTGCTAGAGGTGGGGAGTGGGCTGGCCAAGACTTCCGTTTCCTCTTTTTTTTTTTTTTTTTCCCCCTGCTGCTCTAATGTTCGAATTGGTGAGGTGAAATTGACTTCTGTCGATCCTGTTATATATTTTTAAAAGCCTTCCCTGCCCCAGGGTTACATTTTCGGGAGGAAAGGGTGGCAGGCTTTAAGATAAGATGGAGAACCTTTGTTAGGCCAGATAGATGGTTGAGAACAACGCTTGGTGCCCAAGAGAGTTCTAGTTCATCAGGTTTGCTGCTTAAATAAAGGTCCGGAAGACGCATTAGTTCGAGGTAGTATCAGGATCTGTCCCAAATGGCCTCTTCGGGCACTCGCCTAACTGGGTGGACTGGGAGGAGAGGGAGTTGTACGGTGTGCCTCTGAAAAGGAAGTGTTGTTTTTAAAATCCCCCCCCCCTTCTCCCATGGTGGAAAAAAAAGAGACATATTCAGAGGAATCTGGAGTTTTAATATGGAGAATGCTTTAGGCCGGCTTCAGAGCATAACCAAAGTGTCCCAACACAGGTCAGCCTTAGAAATCAAGGCGACTGAGCTGTTTCCAGAAGTTTCTAACATTGGTCTGCTTTTGACAGGGGAGCCAGGCGGGAATCCGAATAAGCGCCAGAGGCAGCCTCCTCTCCTTGGGGATCATCCTGCGGAATACGGTGAGGCCCAGTTGGTGAGTGGGGCAGCGTCGTCTCTGGCCCTCATCCAGTTTTGCCTTGGCATTGGCTGACTTTTGCTTCCTCCTCCAGGAGGACCTCACGGGGGCTACCATGGCCACTACCACGACGAAGGCTATGGCCCTCCTCCTCCTCATTATGAAGGGAGGAGGATGGGGCCGCCTGTGGGGGGCCGCCATAGAGGACCCAGCCGCTACGGGCCTCAGTACGGGCACCCCCCGCCTCCACCACCCCCTCCGGAGTACGGCCCCCATGCCGACAGCCCCGTTTTGATGGTCTACGGCCTGGACCAGTCTAAGATGAACTGTGACCGTGTTTTCAACGTCTTCTGCCTCTATGGAAACGTGGAGAAGGTGAGCGGCTGAGGGAGAGGGCAGGCCTGATGTTGGCAGAGCTTCTGGAACGGCCTAGTTGGTGCTGAGTTTGGCCTCCATACATATCACACACACAAAAAGTTTTTGCTTGCTTTGGAGATATTTGGGCAAGATGCTGTACCATCTCTGGATGCCTACCTACCTGCTTGCTTTGTCTTGAGATTGGCCAGTTCCCCAAACCAGGTGTAAGATTTGGACCTGGTGAAATTGGAGGTGGAGAGACTTCCTTCCCCCTGATCACAAGAGGCTCCCTGGGTAGAATTCCTGGAAAGGCTGAGCACCCTTCAGCCTCTGGAAATCCCAAATCCCACTGTGGGAGAAGTTGAAGCCCTCGGGCTCCCGAGGGCCTGGAGCCTTCACTTCTTCGGAAACAGGTTTGCGTTCAAAGGGCAGCTGGTGCTACATTGGAAAGGCTTTGCTCTTGCGTTGGTTGAGGTGTGGTCAGTTGCCAAGCGGCCAAATTTTGATCACACGACCGCACGGATGCTGCAAAGGTCAGATGAAAAACGCTCCTAAGTCACTTCTTGCCGTGCTGCCGTAACTTCAAACCAATGAATGGTTCATAAGTTGAGGGTTGCCTGTGTGATTCGCAGGGTGTACCCAAGCAAGTCGTTTTGAATGCAGAGGCCGGTGGTTGCTTTGATCTACTGTTTCTGAAACCATCCCTATTAAAATGGAGACAAAGTTTGTACCCGTGCTGAGTGGGTGGGAGGGCGTCTCATGTCAGGGTTCCAAGTAACACCCCCAATGGAAAGAAGACTCCGAGGCTACCTCAAAATTCCATCTTATTAGAGGTGTCATATTAGCACATCTGGGGAAACCCGAATCTGAAAGCTTCCAGGTTTTCCCCACCCAAAAGAAAGTTCAAGTCCCTTTCCCCTGCACCCACATGTCCATCACATGGTCCACTCCAAACACTGTCCCAACTGGAAATGCCTCCCAGTTCCAGGTACAGGGCGAGATGACCTTGACTTTCTGAGAAAGGAATAATGTTATGACTATATATCACCCCTGCTCCATACAGTCCCCCCTCCCTGTTCCCCACAGTAGTAAATGTGGCCAGCCTGAAGGCCCAAAGAAAAAGATGCCTTCCAGGCCTGACAGTCTACCTTTGCCCTCTTGCAGTTGAATCAAGAAATCCTTTTTTTTTTTATTTAAAGGTGAAGTTCATGAAAAGCAAGCCTGGAGCAGCCATGGTGGAGATGGCAGACGGCTACGCGGTGGACCGAGCCATCACCCACCTCAACAATAACTTCATGTTTGATCAGAAGTTGAACGTCTGGTGAGTTCCACCTGCATTTTTCCCAGTCCCTCTTGAGGAACTTGGGTCAAAGCCAGGAAGGCGGGACTGAGCAAGCCTGTCTCGCTTTGTCCGCAGCGTGTCCAAGCAACAGGCCATCATGCCTGGTCAGTCTTACGGTCTTGAGGACGGTTCCTGCAGCTACAAAGATTTCAGCGGCTCCCGGAACAATCGCTTCTCCACCCCGGAACAAGCCGCCAAGAACCGAATCCAGCATCCCAGCAACGTGCTCCATTTCTTCAACGCGCCTCTAGAAGTGACGGAAGATAACTTCTACGAGGTAAGGATTGTGACCTGGGGCAGCCTCAGCCTGCTTGGCCAAATGGCTAGGCCTTCTTTTTGAGGAGTGTCTTAATTTTTCCCCCGTGCGCCTGGCCTGGCCACCGGGCTTTTTTGCGTCCTCGTGCACCCTTTCCTACTTGTAATGGTCACTCCAGCTACCGGTAGCCGTCCACCTGAAAAAGCCTGCCATCGTCCACTCCGGCAAGCCTGGCCATGCATGCAGTTAAATAGGGCCAAATTTGGGGGGGGTAGGGCGTAATTTTAACGCATGCGCACAAAACAGTGCTGGGCCTTTTTTTTTGGGTGGGCCGTGTTTTAGGAGAAACACAGTATTCAACACAACACAGAAATATATGTAAAATGCAGTTCCACGATGGCTGAAAACTATAGGAAGGCAGTGGCGTCTCTGTAAGAGCCCCTGGGAATAGGACTTGACCGAAGAGGAAAATCCTAAAATATACACTGGTGTGATCAGGGTAGTGGCTTAACGCTCCTGTGTTAATACATGTGGCATTGTTCCCCTCCCATCAGATTTGCGATGAGCTAGGGGTGAAGAGACCGGCTTCCGTCAAGGTGTTTTCAGGGAAGAGTGAGTATCCCTCTGCAGAGATTGCTTTTGGGAACGCTGCTGTTTGGAAAGCAGGGACCCGGGGCCACGCTGCTCTAGGACGACAGAGCGGTTTGTGTTCCAAGGAGGTGGGCCTGCTCCAGCTTAACCCGTATCTTGCTTGAAATGCCCGCAGGTGAAAGGAGCTCGTCGGGACTGCTGGAGTGGGAAACCAAAGGGGATGCGCTGGAGACTCTGGCTTTCCTCAACCATTATCAGATGAAAAACCCAAGTAAGCCCCTGTCGCATTTTGTAGATGCTGAAGAAAGGGAGGCCTTGATAACTCTAGGATTTGGGAATCTCCCTCCTCTTTCCCCTTCCTCTGTTTAATTTGAGTGGCAGGGAAGGGAAGGGAAGCTAGTAGATCTTAAAAACACCCAACTGATTTTGACCGTCTTGGAGACTTGGCCAAATTAATCGGTTTGGGATCAGTCAGGAAAAAGCAGCTACTGAGCCTCAGTGTTTAGAACAGAAATATCCGGCCTTGGTAACTTTAAGGCCTGTGGAGTTCCATCTCCCAGATTCACATAATAGCCGTGTTACTAACTTCACGACGGCAGGGGGTTCACTTAACAACTGTGGCAAAAATGGTTATAAAATGGAGCAAAACTCAATTGTCTTTGCGTAGCCACAGAAATGTGAGGCTCAATTGTGTTCATAAGTTGAGCATTACTTATAATCACTTAAGTACAAGTAACACCTCAAGTGTTTTTAGTTTAAATCTGAATATGAGAGGTTTATTTGTTTAGACACGTTCTCTTGACTGTTCAGCCCCAAATGGATCACAGTGGGAGATGTTGGGGAAAGCTGGAGAAATGTTTCTTTCCTGTGGATGATGACTGTTGTTTTTATTTTCACGTAAATACAGTTGAGGGGACTCCTAAACCTGTCTGGCTTTTTCCTAGATGGGCCATATCCCTACACCCTGAAACTCTGCTTCTCCACCGCCCAACACGCTTCCTAATTGCTCTTCGGTTCCTGACCGAGAAGGCTGCTCCGTTAACTTACTTGTGTGTGATTTTGTTTTTGTTTTTGTTTGCTCCGGTGTCCCTTCGTTTTTTGTAAAAAAAAAAAAAACAATAGAAAACAAAAAAGCTTAATTAGAGGCTGCCTGCAGCTAGGTCAGCTGGGAAGAGAAGCCCCGTGGCATTCTGATGACATCGAATTTTAAAACGATGGTACCTGTGATATGTTTCCCCCCCCATTCATACAATGTGTGCTGCCTGTGCTAGTTGGCACATTTAATAAAGCTGTTTGGAAAATAAATTGTTGTACAAACTGAACCTGATAACGCCTTGAGAAGTTTTTTTGTCCAAGAGGACAGGCAGGTACGTCGAAGGTCTTTTTTTATTTTTATTTTTATTTGTGAAGGGAATTAAGTTGGTCTGGGTGTCTCTCTACCTTGTTTCCATGGAAGGCCAGGCTAAATTTAAAAAAGGGAGGTACCATTTAACTTGTTTTATGCAAACCTTTTATTCTTTTTCATTGCTTTATTGTCTGCTGGGAGGCTTTATAATTTAAAGAATGGAGCAGGGAGATATTACTAAATCTATGCCACACTATGCAATACAGTGTTCAACAGCCTTCATGCTTAGTTTTAGCTTTCCTAGGTTTCTAAGAACATTTAAGTCCCAAAGGTGCTTTTTTCGGGAGGCAACTGGACTTGCTTGTTTTTTCTTTTTTGAAGACGTTTCACTTCTCACCCAAGAAGCTTCTTCCGCTCTGACAGGATAGGGTTAGGGTCAAATCTATCCTGTCAGAGCGGAAGAAGCTTCTTGGATGAGAAGTGAAACGTCTTCAAAAGAAAAAAAAAAAAGGAAGTCCAGTTGCCTCCTGAAAAAAGCACCTTTGAGACAAACCGTGATCCGGATGACCGAGAATCTCTACAGAATTTAAGGCCCAGCATCTTTGCTACCTTTAATTAAAAAAATAAAAAAATAAAATCCTATATTGGCTTCCTGCAACACCAGCATTTAAAACATTTTGGAAAATTGCCAACTTCTGAATGGCTGAGAGCTGCCAGTACTCCTGCCAAGGGGGAGAAGGTAAAAATGCTTCCAGATAGGAAGGGATGTGATTGTGCTCTTGACTTTTGTCAACATTTTTGCATGAAAGGCCTTTTCTACAAGGGAAGACCAGGGGTTCTTCCTCTTTTGCCTCCGTGGAGCTTCCAGTGTTGGCTTAGATCAGGGGTGGGCAACTGTGGCCCTTTTACAACCTGTGGACTTCAACTCCCAGAATTCCTGAGACAGCTTGGCTGTCTCGGGAATTCTGGGAGTTGAAGTCCACAGGTTGTAAAAGGCCCACTCCTGGGTTAGATTTAAGCCATTTTTAGATAAAATAATTCTGGGCTAGGGAATTCCGGGAGTTGAAGACCACACGCCTTAAACTTGCTTGAGATTCATGGGATAGAAAGCGAGGTCCCTTTTCCGCTTGCTGTTTTCGAGAGGGGACTACAACTCCCAGCAGCCTCCCTGCTAACCACGCTTGACAAGTCTGCGGCGGCCCAAACGTCATTCCCTGCTTTCTCATTTCGGCCACAAGAGGGCGGGAGAGGGAGGGCGGCGCTTTATAGCTGTCCGGCTACAGAGGCGGAGTGCGGAAGCGGCGCCTCCTTCCGGAGGGGCGGTGGAAAGAAGGACGGAGCCCGTCTAGCCCATCCACTCACTGGTACGTCCGCTCCTTCGCCCTTGCCTGTGTTAGGAGAGCCATGGCGGTGGCGGCGTCGGGGGTCCTCGGGGGGCTGCTTCGGAGGCGTGAGTGGGCCGACTCCCCCTCTCCCCGGTCCCTCCCTCCGCTTCCAGCCCCTGCTCTCCCCCCCTCCCATTGCCCCCCTGCTTCTCTTGCTGACCCCCCCTCTGCCCCCCCCAACCCCAGCTCATCCTCCCAAGGCCTTGGACCTCAGTGCCCATCATCCTCAGCCGGCTGGGGAGAAGCCAGCTTGCTCTGGAGGGGCCCCTGCACAGCTTCCCAGGGATTGTGGGGTGGGGGGGAATGCAGATGGGGCCCCCTCCCCTCCCTGCCTCGCAGCCCTTCAGTTTCTGGAGGGGGGGGCAGTGGGAAGGGTGGGGGTGGGGGGTTTCCTCCCTATCCTTTGCCTTCTTTGCAAGCCATGTTGGCTTGCTCATTCTCTCTCTCCACACCACACCCCCCAAAATCCAAAGCAGGTGTCTTTGAACCACCCACAAACTCATCTCTCGAGGTAGTCCTCGACTTACAGCAGTTCGTTTAGTGACCGTTTTCCAGCACTATGGCACTGAGAAAAAAAAAAAAGGGACATGGCCATTTTAAAGACTTATGACCGTTGCGGCATCCCCAGGGTCAACATTCAGACGCTTGGCCACCGACTCCTATTTACGACGGTTGCAGCGTCCCCAGGGTGTGTGTGTGTGTGTCTGTGTGTCACGTGATTTCCCCCTTTTTTGTGACTTTCGGACAAGCCAAGTCGAATGAAGGAAGCCGGATTCACTTCCAACGACCCTGGGACTAACTTAATCATGGATTCGCTTAACGACGGTGCCTTGCAAAACGGGGCAAAACTCACTCTTAAGAAATGCCTCGCTTACGGAATGGAAATGTTGGGCTCAGTTGTGGTCGTAAATTGAGGACCACCTGACCTTGCGGTTTTAACCCCTCTGGATTTGCAGCCTTTTTGGAGCTGACGACCCCCCCACATGCCCCCTTCTGCCCCGTCCTGCTTTCCCTGCTTGCTGCTTCCACTCCTGCCCCGTCCTGCTCTTCCCACCTCCATCTTTTTTTTTTGCCTACGGTGCATGCAACCTGCAACTCTCTTCCTTTTAGGATCAGGCTGAGCAGTTTGCAATTCCACCGCAGGCAAAGAGATAAACTGTCAGCTGACTGTGGTGGAATTGCAAAAACAGGACAGGACAGGACAAGCAAGACGTTTTCCCAGGAAAAAGAGCCACCTTTGGCCCTGTGAAGGGAGGGAGGCGGGGAAGGCGAGTGGGTGGGCATAAGAGCAGTCAGGGACCTCCCTTCCCTGGGATCTCCTCCTTTGCCAGAAACTCTTGTTATTCTGCAAAGAAAAGACTCTCCACCGCCTTTTCAGCGAAGTTGCAAACCAATCTCTGCGGGAACTTTGGAGTTGGGCTGGAGATTCTTTGGTTTCTAAGGCTCTACAAGTTGGCCCATCTCTCCTTTGGGGTGTCCCGGCCACAGCAATTCGGTTTCTCCTCATTGGAGGTAGTTCTAGCCACTAGAAGGAAAAGGAGGGGTGTCTTAAGGAGCAGGAAGGTACAGGTAATCCTCGACTTACAACAGTTCATTTGGTGTCCGTTCAAAGTTACAACGTCGCTGAATGAATGACTTATGACCGTTTTTCCCACTGACGCCCATTGTAGCATCCCCAGGGTCCCGTGGTCCAAATTCAGAGGCTTGGCAACTGGTTCGTATTTATGACGGTCACAGTGTCGCGGGGTCACATGGCCCCCCTTTTGCGACCTTCTGATAGAACTAAGGAGAAATTTCCTGACCGTTAGAACAATTAACCAGTGGAACAACTTGCCTCCAGAAATTGTGAATTCTCCAACACTGGAAGTTTTTAAGAAGATGTTGAATAACCATTTTGTCTGATGTGGTGTAGGGTTTCCTGCCTGGGCAGGGGTTGGACTAGAAGACCTCCAAGGTCCCTTCCAACTCTGTTATTCTATTCTATTCTAAGCAAAGTCAACGGGGGGTGGGGGGGGAGTAACCAGATTCACTTTACAACCGTGTGACTCGTTTAACACCTTCAGGGATTCACTGAACAGCAGGGGCAAGAAAAGTCGCAAAATGGGGCGAAAATTCACTTCACAACCATTTCACTTAGCAAAATTCACTGAACCGTTTCACTTAACAGAAATGTTGGGCTCAATTGTGGGCGTAAGTCGAGGACTCCCTGTGTGTAGGTCCCTCGTGCTCCTGTTGAGAGAAGCCACAGCTTTGGGATTCTTGAAATCTCCCAGGGAGCTTCTGTGGCCGAGCGGGGAGGGGGAGGGGTGGGAAAGGGGCCTGGGTAGAACCAAGGCTTGGGGGCAGGGAGGGGTCTTCATATGATCACGACGTAAATCAGGCCTCCCACACTTCAGGGTTTCAGCCCCACTGGACTCATCGGGGAGTTAGTTTGTTGGTTTGTTAGAGAGCCCTGCTTTTCATCTTTGGCAGCTAGACAATGCCCAACCTCTAAATCGGTGTTTCTCAACTTCTGCGATCTTGAAAGTTGCCAAGGTTGAGAAACAGAGATTTTAGAGGTTGCCTAAGTCTTAATTATCCCAGGTGGTGAATAATCCACGATAGAAAAAAAGCCAGGAGACTCCCAAGGGGAAAGATATCAACAAAACATCCATCCATTTGAAGCTCAACCATCATCCTGACCCAGAGCCTGGGAGGAGAGCCAAGTCTTCAGGAGCTTCCTGAAGGACACGGGGATTCAAACCCTCTGGATCTCTGTGGCAAGGCCTTTCCAGAGGTCCCACTAGATCAGGGGTTGGGGGAACCATGGCCCTTTTGTGACTTGTGGACTTCACCTCCCAGAATTCCTGAGCCAGCCACCAAGTTGTGCTTTGTCTATGGACTTTTGCCTGCTGTCCCTTTCAATGCTTTTGTTTTAGGGCAGGGGTCTCCAACCTTGTCAGCTTTAAGACTTGTGGACTTCAACTCCCAGAATTCCTCAGCCTGCAAGCAACCACTGCTGGCTCTGGAATTCTGGGAGTTGAAGTCCACAAGTCTTAAAGTGGCCAAGGTTGGAGTCCCCTGAGCTAGATGACACTAGTTAATTGGGCAGCCAAATCCCACCGTTCTACCTGCATATGTGGAGTTTACACCTGAGCACAGGTGACTTTCCTTCCTTTCAGGACGAAGCTTAGCCCTCTGCTGCTCACCGTCCATTTTTTCCCCTCCTCCCAGATCTCTCCGTTCATCCTGCTTCCTGCCGCGGCTTCAGGATCATGGCCTCAAAGCCACAGCAGCAACAGCAGCCGTCGCAGCCGCAGTCCAATTCCTTGCCCGCCTACGAAACCTTGAAGTTGGAACGGGTCCGCGAGAAAGTCCTGCACGTGGAGCTCAACCGCCCCGAGAAAAGGAACGCCATGAATACCGCCTTTTGGAGGTAACGGGAAATCAGATTTTTTTTGGCGCTGCTGACGGAAGTCGCGGGGGGCCCGGGAAACACGGCAGGAGAAGCCTGGGAGGCATCCGCCCTGGCTTTTAACCCGTAAGCCTTATCGTGCTCTTGAGTAGCCAAACCGAAAATGAGGTACAGGTGGTCCTTGACTTACGACGTTGGTTGAGCCCAGAATTTACGTTGCTAAAGCGAGAAATGTGCGAAGTGAGGTTTGTCCCATTTTATGACTTTCCTTTCCGCAGTGGTTCAGCGAAGTGGTTAAGTTCGTGACAACGGTCATTAAGTGAATTGGCTTCCCCGTCGACTTTGCTCGTCAGAAGGTCGCAAAAATTGGTCACGGGACCCCGGGACGCTGCAACCGTCATAAATATGAATCCGTCGTATGAATCAGTCAAGCATCCGAGTGTAAATCACGTGATCATGCGGGTGCTGCAGTGGTCATAAGTGTGAAAAATGCTCATAAGCAAGTCCCTTTTTTCAATGCCGTTGTAACTTGGAACAGTCACTAAACGAACTTGTCAGTCAGGGACTACCTGTGTTTCTTTTTTTTGTTGTTGTTTTCAATAATTTTTATTAAACAGTTTTTAAAAAACAAACCAAAAACAAACAAACACAAATTTACATCTTTTCAACATCTTTGCATCAGTAATCCGTATTTATACATTTTCTCTTTCTTACCTTAATCTATCTTTTATACATATATTTCTAGTATATCATATATATATATACCGTCATAATATATTCTCTTAATCTAAATATTTTATTTACCCTTAACATAAACAGGTACCTAATTTCCTTTCCACAATTTTTATATCTCCCCATTTGTTTCCATATTCCTCCACCTAATTTAACCATTGTTTAGTTTTCTTTTGTCCCCCCACTTCCCCCCCCCGCTTTCTCCTCCAACCATTTATACCATTTCTCCCAGACTTAGTAATATTCTGCTTCATTTTTTTCTTATATCTCCTTGGGAAACTTATTACAAAGCAACTTCATTGATATGGATTAAGGATTGGGTGGAACTGTGCTTCTTTTTTTTAAAATGAGGATTAATCGGGGAAGACTAAGGCACGGTTCCTCTGCCCCATTGGCCCTGGGCTTTCAATGTCCCAGATAAATGCCTTCGGTCACTACACTGTTTCAAGTGTTCAGGTAATCCTCGATTTACAACAGTTCGCTTAGTGACTGTTCGAATTTACAACGTGTTCTGTTCCCCTTCCTCACACAGGCAAACGTAATACCAAGCACGCCTGCCAATATTTTATTAGGTAAACAGATTAGAATTCCTGGCAGACCAAGGTTTTGGCAGCAAACTGCCGAATGCCTGCCAAGACCGTTTTCACTCCCATAAAGCAGAAGAGGACTTATCTTCAGTCCGTTCCAGGAGCAACAAATTATCCATGAGACAAGAGTTTAGTCAATGTTCAGTCCAAAATATATCCAAGCCGAATTTCAGAGATCACGATGTGACTTTCAGGGTTTAACTTTGTCCGTCACAAAGCCTGAAGAGCAATCCCACCCACTTTTATTCCTGGGTGGGGCGTGGCTCCGTGGCTCAGCTCAATCTCTGGCCCTCCCACGCCTCTTCCGTTGCTGCGCACGCTTCTCCCTCCGACGCTGCCTGGGATCAAGCCAGGATTCATCCTTCTCGCTCCCTATCAATTGGTGCTCCAATATGCCTTCCTTCTGGCACATCCCAGGCTGTTCCTCCTGGCCTTCGGATGGAACCTGAGGCATTGCCAGAGAGGAGGGTCCTGGAGAGGAAGGCCTTGTCAGTTCCTCCCCATCACCTTCTGAGTCCTCTTCCTCTGTTACGACAGGCTCGGGAGTCGGGATCACAACACAACGGCACTGAAAAAAGGGACGTCTGGCTGTTTTTCGCCCTTATGACCATTGCAGCATCCCCATGGTTGCGTGATTGACATTCGGATGCTTGACCACTGGTTCATATTTATGACGGTCGCAGTGTCCCCGGGGTCACGTGATCCCCTTTTTCCGACCTTCAAAATCAACAGGGGAGCCAGATTCACTTAACAACGGGGTTACTAATTTTACAAGTGCGCCGATTCCCTCAACAAAAGTCATACGACGGGGTAAAACGCAACAGATTTCTCGCTCGGCAACAGAAATGTTGGGCTCACTTGTGGCCGTAAGTCAAGGACTGCCTGAATTGGTGAAAAATCTAAAGCCAGCCGCCTGGCAGATCAGGTCTCCAAGGTTCTTCGTCCCATGTGATCTTCTCTTGTCATAGAGAGATGGTCGAATGCTTCAACAAGATTGGCCAGGACTCTGAATGCCGCGCAGTGGTGATCTCGGGCGCTGGGAAAATGTTCACTGCAGGTAAGGAGAATGGAGGCATTATGGCCAAGAGGTTCCTTCTCCTCCTTAGGTCAGGAAAATCTAGCAAGGAGAGAAGCAACTTAGAACTAAGGAGAAATTTCCTGACAGTGAGAACAATTAACCAGTGGAACAACTTGCCTCCAGAAGTTGTGAATGCTCCAACACTGGAAGTTTTTAAGAAGAGGTTGGATAACCATTTTGTCTGAAGCAGTGTAGGGTTTCCTGCCTAAGCAGGGGGTTGGACTAGAAGACCTCCAAGGTCCCTTCCAACTCTGATATTCTATTTTCTACTTTAGGTAGGATTTCTGTCTGCAAGGAGTATAAATCCTTCCCTTCCCCCAACCATCCAGTCAGAGCTGAAGAAGCTTCTTGGATGAGAAGTGAAACATCTTCAAAAGAAAAACCAGAAAGTCCAGTTGCCTCTTGGAAACAACCAGGATTCTCGCATGACCGAGAACCTCCATAGACATTTCAGATCAAACTTTCAGTCCTATCAGAATTCAATTTACACAATCACTCCAAGTTTCCTTTGGCTTAGTTTTTGCATGTTGGGAAGTTACAGTTTATACCACAGATCAGGTTTAGGGCAGGTTTGAAGGGACTCCTTTCAGAGTTTAAAGAGTGCGTGTGTGGGGGATGGGGGACAGAATCCCGAGTTTTAAGGAGAAATGTGAGTACTTTTAATACCTACAAGATACAAGTCAAAGAGTTTTGCTTGTGCTGCTGAGTGAGTCCAATCAGTTGCAAAATGGGATGCAAAATTTGATTCCACCCGCTTTGGAGAAACCTCCAGGGCCCAAGGATCTCCAAGTTTTGCAGCCTTGTTTTCAGGAGTTGAAGAATGCATTTAACAAATAACATAGCCCATGGTGGCTTAGTTGGCTGAGGGCCGGCAGCAGCGGTGGGCTTCAAAAATTTCAGCATGGGGTTCTCTGCCCAGTTGCTGGGTGGACGTAGCCACAGTGGGTGTGGCCTAGTCGGCCTCCACCACCACAGCGGAGGAGGCGTTTTTGCCCTCCCCGGGCTCCGGAAGCTTTCCTCAAGCCTCCGGGAAGGTGAAAACAGCCTCCCCAGGCTCCAGAGGCTGTCTGGAGGCCGGAAACGGGCCCATTTCCAGGCTTCCCGAACTTCCGGTAGGGTAGGCCCATTTTTCGCCCTCCCTGAGCTCTGCGTGCGCCGTGCACTTACCTGCATCCAAACCGGGCTGCATGGGGACTCCTCGGAGGAGCGGGGTGGGAGGGGCCACCAGGAGTGGATTTGGGGGTTCTCCAAACTGCAGAGAATCTTAGCTTAGAGATTCTCTCGAACCCCCAGCAACCTATCCCTGGTTGGCAGGTAAACATGGCTTAGAGCAGGGGTCTCCAACCTTTGGCTGGGGAATTCTGGGAGTTGAAGTCCACCAGGCTTAAAGTTGCCAAGGTTGGAGACCCCTGACTTAGAGTGAACCCCTATTGTTCTCTGTCCATGTTCTCCCTTCCGCAGGCATCGACCTCATGGAGATGGGCAGCGTTTTCCTGATGGCAGAAGGTGACGACGTGGCTCGGAAGGCTTGGAACATCCGCAAGAAGATCCGAGACTACCAAGAATCCTTCACGGTCCTGGAGAAGGTGCCTGGGTTGAGGGGAGGGACTGGGGTTGGGCAGGTGTGCCAGAAAACCTCTCCCACCCACACTTAATGGCGTCTCTGCTTTTCAGTGTCCCAAACCCATCATTGCAGCCGTTCACGGAGCCTGCATCGGAGGAGGTGAGCCCCATAAGTCACGCGTATCTGAGCCTGTGGCTTCGGTTCCTGGAATTGGTTGCATGGGTGGGCTGCGGAAACGGCCAAACTCCAGATTTCTGTACCGTTTGAACGACAGGAGCTAAACAGTAGGATCTTGCTTTGCATAAGGGTACAAGTCGTTTCGATTAAACTGGTTGGCATAACTCGGTGTTTCTTAACCTTGGCAATTTTTAAAGACTTTGCCAGACCAACTCTAGGAATGCTTGTGTGATTTTTGGTGTCAGCCTGGCTGGAATTCTGCTCTCATTTAATCTATGAGTAAAAATGGAATTCTGGAAGGAAAAGGGTTTTTTTTTTTTTGTCCCCTACCTGACGCAACCAAGGATGTTGGTTTTTGAGATGCATTTTCCCCCCCTGCTCATGGAAGAAAGGAACGTCGTCTCTTAGATCAGGAGTCTTGGCAACTTTAAGACTTGTGGACTTTATTGTCGTAGGTTGGGCTGCCTGTCGTCTTCCTGTGCCGATCCTTGTTTAAGTTCGGTATACTCGTCATCTCTAAACCAACCTCCCCACTTATTTATAATCTTCTTGCTTCCCTCCAGTACTCCCTAACTATTTCTTAATTTATTCCTTTCCTATTTATCACCGGATCTATCTTCTTATTTCTATATCTATTATACATTCTCTTAACACACTAGGACCAATAACTTGTAATTTCTGAGTACTTATATCAATCCACGATTCAAAGTTATCAATCTACCACATCAATCAATATCCAAAATTCATTAGCAGTAACATACGTGAATCCTCATCTGTAGCATTAATACCATTAATATTAATATCTTAATATTAATCAATATCTTAATAATATCAGCAAAGCTGGCTGAGGAATTCTGGGAGTTGAAGTCCACAAGTCTTAAAGTGGCCAAGGTTGGAGACCCCTGCCTTAGAAACGGTCCCAACTCGTGATAAGTGATTAGGTTTCGGCCTAATATATAATTTAGACCAGAGGTGTTCAAACTTGCAGCTTTAAGGCTTGTGGACTTCAACTCCCAGAATTCCTCAGCCAGCGAAGCTTTGCTGGCTGAGGAATTCTGGGAGTTGAAGTCCACAAGTCTTAAAGTGGCCAAGGATAGAGACCCCTGTCTTAGATACCCCCCTACCTAGTCATGGATCTCGGCTTTTCAAAAAGGCGAACGCCCTGCAACTCTGGCCCTTTTGATGCTGCAGCATTATGGGCTATTGAGTCGTCTTCTGGGCTGTCGCCACACCTGAGTCCCTGGGAGTGGCCAGAGGACAGGTGATGCAGGACCTTCCTTGAAGCCGGGCTGGGTGGGCCCTGAGACAGGAGCCTGGCCCCTCCTTTGCTTTACGTAACTGTGGTGGGAGAAAAATGGGATAGGAAGGTGGAAAACAGACTGTGGCTCTCGTTCCTTTCAAGGTGTGGATCTCGTTTCGGCCTGCGATATTCGCTACTGCACGCAGGACGCTTGGTTCCAGGTGAAGGTGGGTTTGCCGCCACACAGTTTTACCCTTGAAACGTCTACTTGATAAGCACCAATGACGCTAACAAAGGCAGAGATACGCAGGCAGTCCTCAACTTAGGACCACGATTGAGCCCAAAATTTCCATTGTTAAAGTGAGATACTTGTTTAAGCGAGTTTTGTTCCATTTTACGACTTTCCTTGCCGCAGTTGTTAAGTGAATCACTGCGGTTGATAAGTTAGTCACCCGGGGGTTAAGTGAATCTGGATTCCCCGTGGTCTTTGCTCATCAGAAGGTCGCCAAAGGGGGTTACGTGACTTTGGGGACACAGCGACGGTTGTAAGTACGAACCAGTTACCAAGCATCTGAACTCTGATGACCGTGGGGATGCAGTCAAGGTTGTAAGTGTGAAAAATAGCAAGAGCAACAGCACTTAGACTTATATACCGCTTTATAAGTGCTTTACAGCCCCTCTCTAAGCAGTTCACAGAGTCAGCCTCTTGCCCCCAACAATTTGGGTCCTCATTTGACCCACCTTGGAAGGATGGAAGGCTGAGTCAACCTTGAGCCTGGTGAGATTTGAACTTCCAGATTGCAGGCAGTCAGCAGAAGGAGCCTGCAGTACTGCACTCTAACCACTGCGCCACTGCAGCTCAATGTGTCATAAGTCCCTTTTTTCAGTGCCGTTGTAACTTAACCCTTCCTCGGTCTCTTAGCACACAAACACATGCATAAATACACGTATGTTTATTCCAGGCCATAGGCTTGCCAGATATGGATTTATACCAGTGGAAAAAACTTCTCCTTATGGGCCGGCATTGCAAGGGGCCACCTGAGTATTATAAGGCCCGGGGTGGGTGTCAGGATATCTCCGTGCCCATATCACCCTTTGGAATGGGTGACCTCAGTGGATGAATGACCTTCTTCTTGTGTTTCCTTTCTTCAGGAAGTGGATATCGGGCTGGCAGCCGACGTTGGCACATTGCAGCGTTTGCCACGGATCATTGGAAATCGGAGGTGAGGGCTTCGCTTCCTGTCGGCTCGGCTCTCTTCCGGGTTTTGCACGACAGGAACCACAGCTTCCCCTACTTTGGAAAGCGACCGTTGGAATTTTTCTCTGGCTTAAAGGAGCCAGGAATATCCAGCCCATCGTTTGCTCAGATGATCTGCATCTGAGATTTGGGGTATTTTGGAAGACCCCATGAGCCGCACCTCAAAACATCAAGGGAAGCCCGCTACACGTGCTGGAAGTGGGGTCAAAGGTCGATTGCCCAAATATAGTCTGGGGATGGGCAAACAGCCTCCCCCCCATTTCCTTCTCTGCCCACCTGAAAACTGCCTGCTTGTGACCGAGGTCTCTCCTCCTGCTTTTAACATTTTTATTGAGTTATCAAATATTACAAGGTACAAAATACAAAAGTAAATAGGAAAAAGGTGGGGAGGAAGAGGGGGGGAAGAGAAGTGAGGAAGGATTAGAAAAAAGAAAAAGAAGCCTTGACTTCTGACTTTGTTGCAGTAAAATCAGGCATTAACATCAAATCACAACTTTCTGCTTTTCCATAAGAGGAGCAAGCCATTTCTGTAAAGATC
Organism: Pantherophis guttatus; assembly: GCF_059756535.1. Taxonomy (NCBI): domain Eukaryota; kingdom Metazoa; phylum Chordata; class Lepidosauria; order Squamata; family Colubridae; genus Pantherophis; species Pantherophis guttatus. The sequence continues at coordinate 2,227,088 of NC_142072.1, forward strand.
TTTCAGTCTAATCGGTAAAACCCAAAAGCAAAGTTTCGTTCTTTCCCACATCAAGCATGAAGTTCAGAAACGGTCTCCATGTGGAAACAAAAGTACTTACATTCTTTTCTTTAAGCAAAGTACCATATTTTTTCCGACTATAAGACGCACCAGATATAAGATGCACCATGATTTCGAAACAAGAAAAAAAAAGTTTTTGCCCTCCCCGGCTCCCAGGAGCACTCTGCAGGCCTCCCAAACCCTCTGCATATCCTGTTTGTCAGAAAAACGGGCCTGTTTTTGGTGAAAACAGGACGCGTGGGGTGTGGTTTCAGGAGGCAAAAAAATGGCTGTATTCGGTATATAAGACGCACCAACATTTCCACCCTCTTTTAGGGGAGAAAAAAGTGCGTCTTATACTCCAAAAAGTATGGTAGTCCATTTTGCCATTTCAGCCAACTCCATCAACTTCTGCAATCATTTGTCCATGTTAGGAATCGAAGCGTCCTTCCATTTTTGTGCATACAATAGTCTTGCTGCTGTCAACATAGATTTTTATTTATTATTTTATTATTCATATTTTTATGCCGCCCATTCTCCGAGGACTCTGGGCGGCTTACACCAAAGACAGTATATTAAATAGCCTATTGCCCCCAACAATCTGGGTCCTCATTTTACCTACCTCGGAAGGATGGAAGGCTGAGTCAACCTTGAGCTGGTGAGATTTGATCCGCTGATCTGAACTAGCAATCAGCTGAAGGAACTGCAGTACTGCACTCTAACCACTGCGCCATCTCGGCTCATTTTAGTAACCATGTTCCATTTTTGTTCTCCAGTTCTTTCTCTGTTAGGCCTGACTGAGGTTTCTCTTAACCCCCTGTTGATCTTCTCTTTCCAGCCTAGTGAACGAGCTGGCTTTCACTTCCAGAAAGCTGATGGCTCCGGAAGCGGAGAGCTGCGGCCTTGTCAGGTGGGTCTGCCTTGAAGCCGAGTCCAGGGGCTGCGGAAGTTTCTCAGCCTTGTGATTTCCACCCAGAGCCCCCTTGTCAAAATCAGCTCCCTGATTTCCCATCTCGTTGAGGCAGGAAACTGGAAAGTATCTTCTCAGATAGAATGAAATGGGTTAGCCTCCATCTTTTAAAAAAACCAAACTCTAAATATTATCTGAGTCTTCCATGCCCAATTGCAAAAGATCCTGTTGTGACCTTGGCGTCTCAAAAGCACAAAGCAGACTCCTTGTGCCGACAGAACCCCTCTTTATTAAGCGAATGTGGATTCCTCTCATTCACATCCAGCAAAGTCCCGGCAAACAGTCTTTCAAGGGTGAATTTACAACCACAGACCTTATCAGGCTTGGAGAGTGTCAGAGTTTCTTGCAAAATCAAATTCAGAAGCACACACAGGCAGACTGATGCAGCAGCATTCATCAACTTCTTTATATTCACAATAATACATGAAGTAAACGTACAATACCAACAGCAGATTCACAGTTTCATTTCAGCTCACATCAGCAGACAAGTTCACACACACACTGGTTTCAGTTTCTCTTCACAGACTCAGAAGCTGCAGACTAAGACATGCCCTGGCTTCAGTCTGTCTCAGCTCCCAATTGGCTGACTTAGTTGCTATGCCTATTCATTGGCTGACCTTGTTACCATGTCTTCCCAGTCATGAATATTCTGACAGAGAGCTGCCAGGCCGATAATCTTCCAAATGCAATGCTGTGTAGAAGGAAATACTTGGCAAGAAGTCTCTGAGTGTCACAAACAGATCTTCACACTAATGAAATGAACTAATTGTCTCCTGCAAACTCCACTCCCTTTTCCCTCCTCTTTTATTCGCTCTGGGAGAGGCCATTCATCATCCACCTGTGGCCTTACTCCCAAGTCGACCCTTGTTCTTTAGCTGTTCCCTTCGTCTGGCAACTCTGCGCATGCGCACATGGGAACAGGCTCCAGCTGTTCGTCTGCCTCACTGATGTCCGACTCCGAAGGCAGCTGATAACTGTCAGACGGCCCTGGCCCCCTCTCTGCCTCTGATGCAGAGCCCTCCTCAGAGCCTGCCCCAGACTCCAGGACTGGCCCATGTTCCTCCCCAACCTCCTCACCGTCCGAGTCTGCCACCAGCTCTGCGGCAGGCGGTCCACAACAGATCCTCACCTCCTCCCAGAGAGCTCAATCCAGATGTTTTCATGGAGGCATCCCCAGAACTCTGTGCTTTTCATTCTCCCACAATTGTCTGGCATTTCCCATCTTTTCTATAGAAGATTTCCTGGCTGAGTTTTTTTCATCCAGGAATTAAGCAGGCTTAGCTTTCAAGACCAGGCAAGGTTGATCTTCTTCTGAAACATCTGCAACCAGGGGAAGTATATTAATTCCATGAGCTTTGCTGGCTGGGAAATTCTGGGAGTTGAAGTCCACCCCTTTTAAAAGTTGCTAAGTTTGAGAAACCATGAGCTAAAGTAGATTGTCGAGCAAGATTGTAAGGTTTTTCTCCCAACTTCCCTTGGACTGAAAAAAGAAAAGGAGGATTGGCCGGCGCCTAATGCAGCCATTCCCTACCTGGGGCCTTTATAGTTTATTAGAACATTCCCTCGAATCCAAGGCTTGGGCTGGAGGAAGCTGCCAAAAACCTCCGAAATTCCTCTGGCTTCCTTTCCCAGCCGTGTCTTCCGAGATCACGAGACGATGCTGCAGAGCGCCTTTGATTTGGCCAGCGAAATTGCCAGCAAGAGCCCCATCGCGGTGCAGGGGACAAAAATGAACCTCCTTTACGCCCGAGACCATTCGGTGGCCGAGAGCTTGAAATACATGGTGAGTTGGTGGGTCTTCTTTATACGTGCAACTTCTGGGTCTGCGTATTGGGAGGTCTCGTTGGATGTTTGGGCCGGATAGTGGAGAACAGAATAAAGGGACCTCGGTTGGAAGGGACCTCGGAGATCTTCTAGTCCAACCCCCTGCTCAGGCAGGAAGCCTTATTACCATTTTGGACAAATGGTTGTCTAGACTCTTCTTAAAAACTTCCAGTGTTGGAGTATTCTATTTTCTATTCCTGTTCCTACTCCTGTTCCTACTCCTACTCCTACTCTTACTCCTATTCCTACTCTTACTCCTATCCTATCCTATCTTCACTATGCTACGCTATTCCATTCCATTCCAATTTCCATTTCCATTTCCATTCTAAATATTTGCAGCATGTCGCCAGAACCCATTCACTGGCATTTGCGTCTCCTTCATGAGGACTTGTAACTTTGTGCTTTCTTTTTTGCTTAAAAAAAAAAATGATTCGTTTGGAAAAGTCTCCTTTTAATAGCACTGCAAGCCAGAAGGGGCACACTAAGTGTGACAGGAGGCCGGCAGCGACGATCAGCATCTGCCTTAAAAGTCCGAGGTCGGAAAGGACCAGGCAGAAATTTCTCCAACTCCTGCCTGCCTTTTCCTTCAGGCCACCTGGAATATGAGCATGCTTCAAACGGAGGACATCATCAAGTCCGCCCAAGCTGTGATGGAGAAGAAGTCCCCCAAGGACGTGGTCTATTCCAAACTCTAGGTGGCAACCTGTCCTGAAGCAATTGGCTCACACACGGTACCTTTGCAGAGGCCGAGCCCGGACACAAGCAAGACAACAGTAGCATCAAGTGCCTTTGAATCACGCACCTCCTGCCTCTTCCCTTCTGGCTCACCTGCCGATTTCTTTTGGGGGTGCTGTGAAGCGAAAGCCCCCCCCCTTTGAAACGGGGGGGGGCGTTTTCCCAAGCACGCAGGTTAGCAGCGGAGGAGCGTATATGAATGTAGACGCTGAAAAAGCTTTAAAAAAAAGATTAAATCCTGTTTTCATTGTACGGCGTGGCCTGTTTTGGCTTTTTATTTTGTTGTTGTTCTTCTATCAGCAGCCGTTTCCAAAAAAACAAAAAAAAAAGTCAAATCTTATTTTTTTTCCTTTTAAGGATTTGGTTATGAATTTTACAAGGAGGTGGAAGGTCAGCCGGAAAAGAGGAAAGTAATGGGAAACTCTCTTCTATTTTACTGCAGACAGTTTAAAAAAAAAAAAAAACTCCAGAGGAACGTGGTTAGCATGTTTTCTGATTAGTAAATTTTATTTACAAGCAGGAGTTTTTGCGGAGTTGATTCTCAAAAATCAGGAGACCAGCAGTACCTTTTCCGACTTGCATATTTTATTCCACGGCAGGTTTTTTTTTCATCGGGCTATTTTATTTGAACAGATGGAAGGGACCTTGTAAGTCATCCAGTCTAACTCTCCACCCAAGCAGGATTTCTGATAGATGGCAGTCCAGCCTCTTCTTGAAAGCTTCCAGGGATGAAGCTTCCAGAACTTCTGAATTTATTTCTTTATTGCTGTAGGCCAATACATATTTCCTCCTACAAATAAAGTGATTCTAATTTATCGTCATTTATCCGCTGCTGCGGCTGTATTAGAGAGCAGGAGGAAAATACGGGGTTTTTGGGCTTGGGGTTAACTTTAGGAATGGAGCCCCGGCCTACGGGGGCACAATTGTGATTGTAAGAATAGAGTAAAAGCCGACAGGAGTTTAATGATCGTGTTGTTTAGTTTAAGAGAAATCTGAGGGCATTTGAGAAAATAAGTGCTTTGTAGCTAAATTTGGACAGAGGCTTGTTGTTAGTTGTGAAGTTGTGTCTGACCCATCGTGACCCCATGGACAACGTTCCTCCAGGCCTTCCTGTCCTCTACCATCCTCTGGAGTCCATTTAAGCTCACGCTGACTGCTTCAGTGACTCCATCCAGCCACCTCGTTCCCTTTCTTCTTTTGCCCTCCATCGTTCCCAGCATGAGGCTCTTCTCCAATGAGTCCTTCCTTCTCATTAGGTGGCCAAAGTATTTGAGTTTCATCTTCAGGATCTGGCCTTCTAAAGAGCAGTCAGGGTTGATCTCCTCTAGGACTGACTGGTTGGATCGCCTTGCAGTCCAAGGGACTCTCAGGAGTCTTCTCCAGCACCAGAGTTCAAAGGCCTCCATTCTTTGGCCTTCTCAGCCTTCCTTATGGTCCAACTTTCAGAGGATACTGCCTGCTATATCCTCTTCCATCTCCTGCCATCTGGGCACAGAGATGGGCCAGAATCCAACTGGCAGGGCGTAGTTGCAGTCTCCGTAGTATCTTTTTATGGCTTCACTTCTCTGCCCCAGCGCCATCCTGCCCTCTCTCCCAATTCACCGAGCTGCCCTCTTGTCTCCCAAGTTACGTTCCATAAAACTGTCAGCTTGTTTAGTCAGGAATATCCTCACCCACCCACTCTATAAAACCCTACAAAGTTATTTGCTGACCGCTCCCTCCAGTGCCGCGCCCTGCCTCGGCCTCTGCAGACCGCCCAAGCCACCCGTTAACCCTAACCGATGCCCCAGTTGAAAGAGGTTTTTATGGGGCTGACTTCCTGCTGATCGAACCAAGCGGGTAGGGCTCAGGTGTTTGCAACGCACGCCTACCAAATGGCTGGTAAAGCTCAGGAAGAAATTTCCCAAAGGTGTGGAGAGATTCTCAAGTCATCCAGGTCATGAATGTCCCAAAGGTGCTTTTTTTCAAGAGGCAACTGGACTTTCTTGGTTTTTGATTTTGAAGATGTTTCGCTTCTCATCCAAGAAGCTTCTTCGGCTCTGACTGGACGGTGGGGAACGGAAGGATTTATATTCCTTGCAGACAGCTGGTCATTTGCATCCCTTTAGAGCAATGTTTCTCAACCTTGGTAGCTTGAAGATGGGTGGACTTCAACTCCCGTTGCTGGCTGGGGGATTCTGGGAGTTGAAGTCCACCCATCTTCAAGCTTCCAAGTTTGAGAAACACTGCTATAGAGAGTCATTGAGGCCCCTTGGAGGTTTCTCTGTGTCCTCAGGGCTACCTGAGTGGCGCAGATGGGTATGAAACCCTCTTGGCTGCAGGATGTTTTCTGCAAGGAAGTCCAGTTGCCTCCTGAAAAAGCACCTTTGGGGACAGCCATGACCTGTCGTTGAGCCTAGACTACAAGCCCTCGCTTGCCTTGCAGTTGGTGGGATAACGGGGATGGAATCCAAGAAGGAAGTCAACCCTTCGACCCCGCAAGATAGATCGAAAGAAGAAATCACAATGCTCTTCATGTTTAATAATACCACTTGCGCCTTTAAAAAAAAGCGCAAGTGGAATCTTGCGCGTCTGAATTTGCTTCCCCCTCCCTTTGGTGAACTAGGTGGGGTTTCTCTGAGATGCTTTTCACGTGACTTCCTGCGGTGGGGCTCAAGCCCCCTCTTCACTGACCCATTGCCTTGGCATGGCTCTTCTGTAACAAGGTGGACCTGGCCCATGAGCCTTTCCTACCTCGTCCAGGACATGCTGAGCTACCAGAGCAGTGGCCTCTCATTCGTCAGGACAGGTGGGCTGGTGCCACCTGCTCTGTGCTCCACCCTTCCTTCCTTGTTTTATAAAAGCAATAGATACAGTTGCTTCGCTTCTGATTTGGGCACTGAATCTGGACCAGCAGCTCGAAACAGGATCAGCATGACTTACTTCCCAGCACCTGGCTACATGCCTGTTTATAATCCGGTAAGTTATAACCAAACTAAGTGGCAATTTTAATTAGCAATTTTGTGGTGTTTGTGTGTCTATGTTTTTCTTGACTGTACACCGCCTTGAGTCCTACGGGAGAAAGGCAGTATAGAAATATAATAAATAAATAAATAAATAACCCGGTAATAAGACCCACCTGGTCTTATTAACCTCACTATTATCTTTGCGACAAAATTATTTATACACCCCCCGGATGGAGAAATACTGAAAACTGGAGCGATGGATAAGAAAGGTGGCGGAACTGATCTGTTTGAATCAGGGATAAAACGGTAAGTACTTTCTATAAAAGATTGGACATCCTGTTTTGGACTTTTTGCTGAAAATGGACAAAATGATGGACGTCTGGGTTTGCTGATTGAAAAATGACTTGAATGTGGGATATTCTAATGCAGAGGTCTGCAAACTTGGCAGCTTTAAGACTTGTGGACTTCAACTCTCAGAAGGCTAGAGAATTCTAAGAGTTGAAAGTCCACAAGTCTTAAAAGCTGCCAAGTTTGAAGACCTCTGTTCTAATGTAATATTAAAGAAGAGCAGAGAGAATAAATTAGTGGAGATTTTGATGGTTTCTAAACTTGGTGGTTTCCTTCAAGCTGGGAGAGAGCCACGGACTTGAGTTGAACTCTGAGCTTACATATATTTTCTTCTCTTGCAATAATAAGTTGGTTTGAAACTCCTATAGAAGGTCAGAAATCACATCTTTTTTCCTCTTTTGTCTTTCTACTGTTCATTTTTTCCCCTTTTATATTTTGGTCTTTTTCTCACTTTTCTGTATTTTTTCAGGTTTATCTTGGAAAAATAAGGGGACAATGGGATAAAGGAAATTTGAGTTTGGGGTAGAAATGTAAGGTGAGAAAGCGCCTGAGACAAGACCCTTCCTCCTTCTCAAGTAAATGAAGGAAGGGAGGGGGAAGAGCATTCAGATTTGCAAGACGGAGCTCAGCCCTTCGAAGTACATCAGACTAGGAAACCAAACTCCCACAGGTTAATACTCCCTTTTATAGGGACACAATCTTTCTGCTGTCGGCAAGCACGCACCCATCCTCAGACACCACCAAGTACTCCATGGTTTAATCCTGAGCTTCAGAGATTCTCTTCTATCGGAAGAAATGAAAATATTTGTCCGTTATTTCTCAAAATAAATTGGCCAAATGGCCTAAATGGGGTTCAAATCTCCTCCCCACTTTTCAATCCAATTCCTCTCACCCACCTGCAGATGAAACACAGTTCTCCTATTAAAAGCTCCAGAATTTCAGAGGAAAAAACAAACTCATTCTTGCTCCTACCAACCTGACCCAGTTGGCACTTGCAATGTTTCTCCTTTCCTTAGGGGTTCTTCCGGTGCATGGAGAGATCTGATAAGAGGCTGGCATCCAGCCAGTCTGGCTCAATCCACTGAGCACCCATAAAGCAGCATTGGTCTATGGCTGTAGATCTGGTGCTTCCTCCACGCCTTCCTTCCCCTGTCACATTGGGAGACATTAATCCTTAGCAGAGGCCCTCCCAGGAGGTCTTTATTTGACTCAGAACCTCATGGAAAGGCTGATACAAGGCACAAGTTGTAGTTGCCCGATTCAAAAGTTGTGTTTTGTTTATAAAATGTTTTACAGGTGGCATCTTCGCCCGGCAAGATTGGCTAAAAGGTTTAGCAACACTTCCCCAAAATGTTGGAAATGTAAACTATTACCAGGCACATACTATCACATGTGGTGGACCTGTAAAAAAGCAAGGAGATTTTGGTTACAAATTCAGATGTGGCTAGAAAAAATGGTTGGACAACGTATAGAATTCAAGCCAGAACTCTTTCTATTAGAAGGCTATAGCCTAATACTTCACATCCTAACAGCAGTGAGAATGGTGTATGCACAGCAATGGAAAAGGGAAAACACCCCTTCAGAAAAGGAGATAATAAGGAAGATATTAACATGCGCAGAAATGGATAGACTAAAGTTAGAATTAAAAAACAAAGGAGAGACACATGGGATAGATTTTGTCAATGGCCGGAAACACCAGGTGGGAGTCGGAACATGGAAAAATTAGGCTAAGTAGACCTGAAATGAGATATTATGTATGTATTAGAATGAATACGTTGGTCAAAAATAATTGTATAAGACTAGCACTGAGTAAGTTGTATATATGTTATCTGCAGGGGTGAAACCTATTTACCTTCCCTACCGGTTCGGAAGTGTGCACACCGGATCCTCTGCACATGCACAAACTCTTCCGCACATGTGCAGAGGGTAAAAAACAGGTTACTTCCTGGTTAAAACCAGGAAGTAACAATCACCGGGCGGGTGGGCGGAGCCTTGCCATCGCTACCGGTTCTCCGAACCGGTCCGAACTGGTAGCATTTCACCCCTGGTTATTTGCCGTTCACTTTGGCTTCTATGGCGTTTGAAACGCCAGGACAGTCACATTGTGTTTGATATATTTATATGTAAATAATAGATTTTTTTTTTTAAAAAAAAGTTGTGTTTTGCAATAAAGTCCCTGGTTTGGCTCATCATTTTCTGTCTTCCAGACTCTCCCTTACCATCAACCTGTCCCTGGCGGGCTCCGTCCTGGCATGTCGGTATATGTGCAAGGCACGGTGCCCAAACATACCAAGAGGTAATTGTGTTTTGGGGTCTCAAAGGAAGGGCAAGAAGTTACCTTACTCAAAATATTTGTTAAAAATATATATAATATATATAACAAAATATTATTTTGTTATGGGTACTTTATATAATCCAAATTCGATACCAAGATTGTCCCAAAACTGTGGCATGGATGCATTTGTACACAAAGAAATGGACATTTATATATATCTTTTTAATTGTATTTTAATGTTTGTAGTTTATGTTTTTATTTGGCTGTTCACCGCCCTGAGTCCTCAGAAGGGCGGTATACAAATTTAAAAATAAATAAATAAATAAATAAATTTTCTGCTCATGTGACTCCGGGTCTTGGGTAAAGTTTTCAATCTGACCTCGAAAAGCCTTTCTTAATTCTTCAGATAATTCCACTTCCTGGTTCTTCCAACTCCTAGGGGAGTTCCTAAGCCCTGAGGACTAGGAACTTGATTCTTCAGGCAAAAACTGGCTTTCTGTGGGGTCTAGCTTCAAGGCAAAGGAGAAGGGAGGAGAGAGAACTCTACTCTGAGATTTCTGCACCTCTCTTAATTTTCCTTCCCCCCTCCCTTCTTCTTCTTCTTCTCTCTCTACCAGATTCCGGGTGAACTTTGCCTGTGGCCAGCATGAGGGGGTTGACATTCCCTTCCACTTCAACCCTCGCTTTGATGGGAGGGACAAAACTGTGCTCAACACGTTTCAGTCCGGCAGGTGGGGACACGAAGAGATTCACAAGATGCCCTTCCGGAAGGGCGAGCATTTCGAGATCATCTTCATCATCAATGACGTCGGATACCAGGTTGGTACACCTGACCGAGGCGCCTTTGGGACCGCGGGGGCCTCTTTCTCTCTCCCCCCCACAGAATTCACCCTTTGTCTGGAATGAACCATGAATGTATTTCTAACTTCCTCTCTTCCAGATAGGGATTAAGGGATGTTCAGGTAGTCCCAGGGGTGAAATCCAGCAGGTTCTGACAGGTTCTGGAGAACTAGTAGTGGAAATTTTGAGTAGTTCGGAGAACCGGCAAATATCACCTCTGGCTGGCCCCAGGTTCTGGAGAACTGGTAGCAGAAATTTTGAGTAATTCAGAGAACCGGTAGTAAAAATTCTGGCTGGCCCCGTCCCCATCTATTCTCTGCCTCCCAAGTCCCAGCTGGGAGGAAATGGGGATTTTGCAGAAACCTTCCGATGGAGTGGGAGGGAATGAAGATTTTGCAATATCCTTCCCCCAGAAGTGGGGAGGGAATAGGGATTTTGAAGTATCCTTCCCTTGCCACGCCCACCAAGCCACGCCCACGGAACCAGTAGTAAAAAGAATGAATTTCCCCACTGGGTAATCCCCATTCAGTGACAACTGGAGCCAGCAAACTTAGTCATTAACTAAGTGACTGTTTGTGATCAGACTTCAGCTTTTCTCATGCTTTACAGACCTGTGAAGGTTGTAAATACAGGATTGGTGGCAGAGTTACTATTTCACCACTGTTGTAACTGCAAACAGTCACTAAATGAAGACAGCCTGTAGCTGAAGGAAAACATTTTGGTCTAGGGGGAGAAAAGGTTATTTGTGAAATAGTCTTGCCCTTTTTTACATGTACATTTTTTGGTTTTTAAACCCTTTTGCGGCCATTCTGCATAGCTTTGGGGTGGGATGTGTTCCTGGCAAGAACAAACAGGTTTTTCTTGCAAAGAAAATGGAGGATCCCAATGGAGACCTGATCCCTTTGGCTTTGCCCTCTAATAGATCCTGGTGAACAGAAACCCCTTCTGTACCTACGGGCACAGAATGCCCCCCCAAAGCGTGCAGGTTGTGAGTGCTGATGGAGACCTGGAGCTGCAATCTCTGACTGTGATGGGAGGACAAATGATGGGGAACATGGTAAGGGTTTGGTATGGACAAGTCGGCACCTTCGGATCCTTGATTTCTCTTTGGGAATTGATTCTGGGTTGGTTCAATCCCAGATTCTCTTTCTCCCCTCCAATCTGTTCTGACCTAGGCTTCCCCAGCAGCATGAAGCCGAGTCCTCGTCCCGATAAACCCCTTTTATTTAATTTACGATGAATTCCTCTCCAGCAAAGTCTTTCCTCTCCCACAGTCTTTCAAGATAGTTCACAATTACCGACCTTGATCAGGCTTGGAGAGTGGCCAAGCTGATATCTTTCAGACACCGCAATACTTGGCAAGAATGCAGTAATGAATTAATTGTCTCCTGCAAACTCCACTCCCCTTTCACTCCTCTTTTATTCTCCCTGGGAGGGGCCCTTCATCATCCACCTGTGGCCTTACTTCTGAGTCGACCCTGGTTCTTTAGCTGTTCCCTTCGTCTGGCAACTCTGCGCATGCGCACTCTGGGAACAGGCTCCAGCTGTATGTCTGCCTCACTGATGTCCGACTCCGAAGGCAGCTGATAACTGTCAGACGGACCTGGCCCCCCCTCTGCCTCCGACGCAGAGCCCTCATCAGGGCCTTCCTGGCCCATGTTCCTCCCCAACCTCCTCACTGTCCGAATCTGCTGCCAGATCTGCTGGCCACTGGTGGGCCACAACACAATCACACTTTGTGACCCCTTAAGAATGGCTGCTCCTCTGGTACCTGGAGTGGCTTACATCCCTGCATGCTAGCAAAGATAATCATCCAAGGGTGATACTGGGACCAGCAACTGCACATATGGAGCAATTTTCTCCCAGGCCAAGGTCCTGCGCTTTCCCCTTACAGAGGTCCATAAAACAGAATTTCTCAAACTTGGCAACTTTACGTCGTGTGGTCTCAACTCCAAGAAGGGCTTAGATCAGAAGATGCCCGTGCATCTCTCCAGAACCCATCCAAGTTGAAAGTAACCGAGTTGAGCAAATGGTACAAAGGCACCCATGGAGGCTTCAACTGACCTTGGGTGAATATACCACACTAACTCAGTGTCAGGGTTCCAAGTAACACCCCCAACAAAAGAAGACTGTGAGGTTAGAAGTTCTTCAAAGTTCCATTTTATTAGAGAGGTCATATTGGCACACCTGGGAAAACCCGAATATGAAAGCTTCTGGGTTTTCTCCACCCAAAAGAAAGTTCAAGTCCCTGCCCCATCACTCACATGTCCATCACATGGTCGAATCAATGCACTGTCCCAACTGGAGATGCCTCCCAGGCATGCAACTCTAGGTGCAGACTGAATGTCCTTGACTCTCGAGAAAGGAATGTTGTTATGGGTAGATATCCCTGCTACTCCACGCAATCTCTCCCCTCCCAGTTTCCCACAGCACTAAGCATGGCAGCCCTGAAGAAAAGGATGGCTTCCAGGGCTAACACTCAGACACTGTTGTCTTCCTATCCTTTAGGATATGATGCCAAACCCTGCATATGGGCCACCGCAAAATCTTCCCGTAAGTACTCAGAAGGGGGAAAAGGGAGGCCTCGCGCAAGGAAATACAAGGCTAGGGATCTTAGGAGAATAAAATGGAGTTAACACAAGTCTCTTTGGATTTCTCTCCCTCCAGATGATGCAGTCCCCTGCAGTCTACCATCCAGTAGGTACCAAAAGACTTTCTAACCCAGCCTATTTCTCCTTATGTTAGCCTGGATTTGCGGGATGGGACAGAAACCAGGAGGTGGGGAGTTTGTGTGTGTGTGTGTGTGTGTGTATACAGGTAGTCCTTGACTTACAACAGTTCATTTAGTGACCATTCGAAGTTCAATGGCACTGAAAAAGGGAACCTATGACCATTTTTCACACTTACGACCGTTTTAGCATCCCTGTGACCTCATGATCAAAATTCGGACCCTTGGCAATTGACTCGTAGTTATGACGGTTGCAGTGTCCCGGGGTCATGTGATCGACTTTTGCGACTTTCTGACAAGCAAAGTCAACGGGGAAGCCAGATTCACTTAACCATTGTGTTATACTAACTTCACAATGGCAGTGATTCCCTCAATAACTGTGGCAAGAAAGGTTATAGGATGGGGCAAAACTAGCTTCACAAATGTCTTGCTTGGCAACAGAAATTTTGGGCTCAGCTGTGGTCGTAAGTTGAGGACTACCTGTGTTCAGGTGGAATTGAAGGAAGCTTGTATTTTCTGCTCTTCGGCTCGGAACCATGTCATAAAATTGAGTTCAAGCCGCTCAGAATAGAGTTTCCCAGAGTTTTTGTGTTATTTGGACAAAAAGCAAAGCAAGTGTGCAACTAAGCTTAATGAGTGCCTTTATATTTGTACATATAATTGTCTAATTTCAAAGCTATCGTACTACACTAAGCTATGGCCAACAAGGCTATTCAAATAACTGTGCCCAACAAAGCTGTTTTGGTTGCTGTAAGTATTGTTGCCCAACAGGTTTGGCTTTGATGGCCGCCATCTTGCTTATTTTGACCTCACCCTGCGGAGCAAACAAACCATTTGAACCAGTGGTGGGTTGCTCCTGGTTCTGTCCGCTTCTTTTACTACAACCTCTTCGGCCGAAAAAAATGCTTTTAAAAGTAAAAATAAAAAAGCCTCTGATGATCGCGCGGCTCAGCTGGGATCATCAGAGGCTTTTAAAAACATTTTTTTTTACAACCTCAAAGAGGTTGTAGAAAAAATGTTTTTAAAAGAAAAAAAAGCCTCTGCCGATCAGGCAACTCAGCTGGGATCGTCAGAGGCTTTTAAAAGCATTTTTTTTTACAACCTCTTCGGCCGAAGAGGTTGTAGGAAAAATGGTTTTAAAAGTTAAAAAAAAAAAGTTGGCCACGCCCACCCAGTCACATTACCCCCCCTCCACTAAGCCACGCCCACAGAACCGGTAGTAAAAAATTTTACATTTCATCACTGGCCCGGACGTCATAATTGATGATCTGCACAGGCGCAGAAGAGTGTGCGCGCACCCCCGTTGCAAACCGGTAGTAAAGGTAAGTAGAACCCACCCCTGATTTGAACATGCCTTACTTTTGAGGCCAAAAATTACTGGTCTGCTTTAAAGGAAGATATGCTTGAAACCACCGAGGAATGCAGGAAAAATCCATCCAAGACAAGATCCTGCAAGCTGCCTTCTGCGCGATATGCTGGATCCCCTGCTTGGCAACCCAAGATCGACTGGATTGCAGCTATCTTGATCCCCTGGTAGCAGGGCCAAGAGCGCTGCTTGGGGGCGAGGAGAGCATTGAGTGTAATTTGGATTTGTGTCTATTTCAGACGGTGCCCTACATAGGCAACATCTCTGGCGGTCTGGGAGCCAAGAGGACCATCGTAGTACGAGGCTCTATTCCGATGAACTCTAACAGGTCTCAGCTCTCTTTTTCAGCCTGCATTTGGGGATTCCGGCAGAGGAATGGAACAGTTCTCACAATTGGGCATCACTGCCCTTCCGCAATCAGGGCTACCGGCCTCACCTTGCCAGCCTGCCCCTGGCATCGACTCGCCCTCTGCCTGAAAATTAGACACCAAGATTCTGCTTTGGCACAGCAAAACACCAGTGTTAGGGCCCCTCGTAGACCTTTCCCGGTTCAGCTCCTTTCTCTGATTTTTCCCATCCCTGCACATCTGCTGGGGACAGCCCAGAGGGCAAGGAGACTAAGGGCAGTAAAAGCCACAATTTCACACAAAGCCACAATTTCACACACATCGCCACATGGAGAAGCAAGGGCTGCTAGTTTATGGCAGGGTTCTCTACATGAAGAATCTCAAACTTCACGAAGAGATGGACAAGATAAAAAGTTTGGGGGCCCCTTTAAAGAATGATTAGATCATTAAGCAGTGCTTGGCTCTCGTTCATCAGAAGAATGCTGTTCACTGCTAGACCGCTGCTGAATATGTGGGATTTCCCCCCCCCCCCCTATATTTGTGTGCTTCATTTATAGTCCACCGAGAGTTGATTTGGTTGGGGCAGGAGCTAAATATAATGAACAAATACCTAAAATGCTAAACAAACTTACATATTCAGCAGCAGTTCACCGATAAATAATATTTGCAAAGGAGAACAAGAGCTGTTTTTTTTCTTTACCCATGGAAGCATCTTATTGGAGGAGGTGGGGGTGTGGGGATAATCAGATTTCCCTTTATTTCATTCAATAGTCTTTATGCTCGCTTTTTTTCTCTTTCCAAGGTTCCACATCGATCTTACGGCTGGCCAGGATATCGCTCTGCACATCAATCCACGCATGCAAGAACGAACGGTAGTGCGCAACAGTTTTCTGAATGGCAGCTGGGGTCCTGAGGAACGGGAGCTGCCCTTTAACCCTTTCCAACCTGGACAGTACTTTGAAGTGAGTTGGCTTTGATTCCAGCACAGAGTGGGGGTCTCATCAAGCAAAGAGGTAAAAAAAGTCAACATGGCAGCCACAGCTAGGCAACTGATGCTTGGTTCCTATTTTATCTGGCTCATGGAGATATCTCTGGATTACAGCAGAGAGCTAGACCTGCGAGAAGGCAAGCAGGCAGGTAGGCAGGCAGGCAGTGGGGAGTGTAGAGAAGATCCACTCGGGTGCCTCCAGAGGTGTAAGACTCCATCTCTCATAATTCCCAGCAAGCACAACCATGAGGAATTGATATCTGAACCTCTGGAAGGATGTCGGGATGAATCACCCAATATAGTGTGGTTTTGGTCACCACTCTATAAAAAAGATGTTGAGACTCTAGAAAGAGTGCAGAGAAAAGCAAACAGGATGATTAGGGGACTGGAGGCTGAAACATACGATGAACGGTTGCAGGAACTGGGCCTGGCTAGTCTAGTGAAGAGAAGGACCAGGGGAGACATGACAGCAGTCTTCCAATATTTGAGGGGCTGTCACAGAGAGGAGGGGGATCAAGCTATTCTCCAAAGCACCTGAAGGCCAGACAAGGAATAATGGATGGAAACTGAAAAAGGAGAGATTCAACCTGGAAATAAGGATAAATTTTCTGACAGTAAGAACAATCAAGAACAATCCCATTAATAAAGCTCCACTCCTTATAGTATTGTGGGAGTCTTCTGATTTTGATGCAGGCCCCAGGCCCGAAGTTGATCCAGATGTGCTGTTTTGACCACACTAACATCTTTCTTCTCTTGCCAGCTCTCAATCCGTTGTGGCAACCACCGATTCAAGGTTTATGTCAACGGCCAGCCTTTCTTCAACTACGCCCATCGTTACCGCAATTTTCCACAGATCAACACCCTGCAGATTGATGGAGACGTGGTCCTTTCTTATATCCAATGCTGAGCATGGGTGGTGGGGAAGGGGAGGGAGAGGGCAGCCCTGGCAGAGACCCTCCATTTTTCCTCTCTTGAGGTCTGCCAGGAAACTCCGAGTCCTGCTGGATTGGTGTAGTCCACATAAAGATTTTAATAAAGATTAAATGCTTTAATTAATTTGGCTTTTTTTGGAACAGCAGTTAATATATAAGCGACAAAATAAAGAGCCAAGACGGGCACTGTTGTATCGTTCACTCTAAGCCATGTTTCCCTGGCTGCCTAAGCCACAATGGGCTACTTTATTTCATTGTTAAATGCATTCTTGAACTCTTGAAAACAAGGATGCAAAAATGAGGCCTGGAGACTTGTTTGACCCTAGAGTTCCCTCCAAAGCTGATAGGAACCAAATTTTGCATCAGCAGCCAAGCAAAATTACCACCTTAGCTTGCAGGTGTCTCAAAGCAAATGAGCACTTGCCGGGATCATATTATCATATGTGGTGGTCGTGTAAAGAAGCAAAGTACTATTGGGTTAAAATACAGACATGGTTAGAGGGAATGCTGCAGCAACATATAGAGTTAAGACCATCATTGGCAACCTTCAGTCTCAAAAGACTATGGTATTGTGCTCTGGAAAGAGGTCCTAAAACAGCATCTGTGGGACTAAAAAGGCCAATTCAAGAGTGGCAATCCCTTCCACTATTCTGTCCCCTGCCCAGTCCCCAAATTTTGTTGGTTCCGGGTTAAGACAAGAGATACTTTTATTGGGGATATTACTGGAGAAATATAGTAAAGAGGATACATATTTGATTATTCATATAATAACAGCGGCCAGGATTGTATTTGCACAGAATTGGAAAGCAGATAAAATCCCGTTGGAAGGATAAATTATAAAGAAAATTTTAGAATGTGCAGACATGAACAGATTAACACTGAGAATAAAAGATAAAGAGGAGTCGATGTATTTCAAGACATGGGGAAAATTTTATGATTGGTTAGAAAAGAGATATGAATAAAAGTATGGAGATAAAATAGATAGGGAAAAGATGAAAAAGAGCAAAAATAATTAGAAGAATAGAAACCCAGATGATGCCTAGGTAAAGGAAAAAGGGGGGAAGTGGGGGGGAGGGAAAAAGTGAGATCATTATTAAAATGTACACAAATGATGAAACAGATGTAATTACTAAACAAATAAGAAACTGAAATGAATGATTTTCTTTATAAGCTACCGATTTTGTCATACTGTAATTGTTTTCCCATGCCCTTTCCCATTCTTCTAACTGTATACTGTGCCCGATATTCCTCACCCACGCTATCATCTGCCCTTTGACCAATTCTTCTGCCAAATCATATTCAAGTAAGTATTTATAAATTTTTGAAATTAATTTCCCTTCTTTAGATTCTAATAATTTATCCAATCAGTTTTGTTTTAGGTCTATTCCTCCCTCCTCTTGATCTTTTCTATATCTTATCTTTATTTGTGAATAGGGCCACCAGTCTATTACTATTCCTTGTTCTTTGAGTTCTTCCCTAGTTTTCAATTTCCCCTGTACATCTAATATTTCTCTGTATCTTAACATTTTTTGTTTTGCTAATATATTGGGGTGAGTTATTGCTTCTATTGTTGATAGCCAGCCAGGAATTTTTATATAGTGTTTGCATTTGATTTGTTGCCATGTGTTAATTAAAGATTTCCTGATAGTGTGATTGTTGAAATGTTTGTATATTTTATTTCCAGAGCTCCATATAAATGCATGCCATCCCTTCATTAAGTCGTGTCCTTCCAGATTTAACAGTCTTTGGTTATCCAGGGTTATCCATTCTTTAATCCATGATAGAGAGGGAAAGGAGTAGAGAGAGTGGAAGGGAGAAGAGAGGAAAGGAGAGGGAGAGATAGAAGAGAGGGAAAAGGAAAGGAAGAAAAGGGAGGAGAAAGAGGAGTAGGAAAGAGGGTTAGAAAGGGAGGAAGAAGAGAGGAGTGGGGAAAGGGAAGGGGAAGTAGGAAAAAGAAGGAGAGGAAGAACGAAGAAAGGAGGAAGAAATGGAGGAAGGAAGAGAAGGGGAGGAGAAGAGGAAAGGTTGTGGTAAAATAAAGGAGGGTATATGGTAAAAGAGCAGCCCCGAACAACTAAAAATGAAAGTTAAAAGATAAGATGAATGGAAAATGATGGATAAAAGATTGTACATTTAAATATGTTTATGAGAAATAAAAATAAAAACTCTTTGAAAAAAAAAAAGCCAATGAGCTCAACATCCCCTCACACTCGTAGGTGACGTCAGCAATTTGTGATTGGTCGAATCTATTTACCTCAGTTTTGGCGGGCTTTCTCTGTCTCCGGGCAGATTTTCCTCACTCCCTCAGAGGGCGCCTGATAACCAGAAACATCCAGCAGCCTTTTGTGATGCCTCAGTGTGGCAGTGCCCGTCCACACTCATACCCACACCCACACCCAGACTCACACTCTTCCCAGCTCTACAAGTTGACACACTTCAAAAGGGCATCCATGCCTTCCTCCTGGGTATCTCCTAGTCCATCTGGGCTTCTCTTCCAATTGGGACCCCCAACCAAAACTCTCTTGGGGACTTCAGGCAGGGGGAGGCCGTGTGATGCCAGCCCTGTGAGGCAGGCAGGCAGGCAGGCAGGGTCACCAATGTCTGCTTGTTAATGTTGCATTCATACGAAAGTTGCAGCCTCAGATCTTGCAAGACTGGCTGGACTTCCTGCCTTCCTCTTCAGCCTGGCCTGAGTTGTTCTGTGGCTGGATTCGGGTCTCTTTCTCTGACCCGACTTGCCTGGGCAGCGGCTCTGACTGGCCCTTCAGCCCCTTTCAGGGGGCAGCTGGAGACCTTGTGCAGGGCAGGCCTTTTTGTGGATGGGCTGAAGCCCCAAAGGAGCTGTGGGGCATCCTTGATTTAACCACAGCCACAAGCATGGCTTACACCCCTTACTCCCTCTCTGCCCTTTGGGGACTTTGCTGGGATCTCCCCCCCCCCAATGCAATCCGAAGCATCTCTGGGGCAGTAAACAGGTGCAAGACCATTCTAATTGGGGGGCACACCCATTATGTAAGGGATGCCTTTCACTCCCAGCCAGAACTTCCCTCCTCTTCCTCATTTCTCCCATCACCTGGCATCCCTCAGTTTCCCCTTTGTAAACATGAAGAAGTGAAAAGGATGAAGAATTTATTAAAGGTTTTAGGAGCAATGATCCCAGTGGATTGATAAGACCTCAGATTCCCTTTAGGATCTCAGATGCTGCTCAGCGAACAGTCCTTGAAAGTCTTGCAATTTGGAAATAAGAGGAACCAGCCATGATCTGCTTTTGAATGGGTGAACTTCCTTGCTTTTCTTGCAGACATTTCATTGGCTATTTTGGGAATGAAACCTGTGCAAGAATAAAAGCAGGCTCAAAGGACCTAACAATGCAACCTACACTATGAAAAATTAGATGTCTCTGAAAGCAACCAGAAGTTCAGCTGAAGTAGCTGAAACACACCTCACTGTTTAGCAGAGCTGTCCATCCAGTCCAGTGGTGGGTTGTTCCCTGTTCGTCCCAGTTCAGGCGAATCAGTAGTGGCGGCAGTGGGAGGCTCCGTCCACCCACCCAAACGTCATTGAAAACGCTCTGCGCATGCGCAGAAGCACCATGCGCTCGCAAAGCAAACCGGTAACACCAGGATTTGAATCTCACTACTGATCCAGTCCATCTTCTCTCAGGGCGGAAAAATACACATATTACATTCAGTCATGCCCCCCCTCCTCACTCTTGGAGGGAGGGGACTTTCTCTATTTTTAGACAGGCTGAAGCGTTAAATGTTGGAGTAGGATCAGGCGAGTAGAGGTCATGGGGCACTTTCAGCCATGTCGTTTCCGTAAATGACTGGCTCAATCGTTCTCAATCGATTTTGTATGGATGGAAAAATTGCAGGAAGATGATGTGAAACCTGAATGATGTTAGGTCTTCACAGAGGGTGCATTTCAGCTTCCGTTTGAGCATGGACGATGGAATAATTGTGCATGATGCAATGGAAGTTCAACATTTCCTTGTAAATCAAGTAACAATGGAGGCATTGGGTTTGGGCAATGAAGCCTGCGGATTAAGATATTAAAATGTGCCAGTGGAGCTGAATAAAGTCACTTAGAAGAACAGCAAGGACCAGAAGAGCTGAAGGGCAACCAAGGAGATGCGTCTCTTTTTAATCTTTGCTTTGACTTTTGCTCTTTCTGCACAGCAGGTAAGGCTAAATTTTGTGGGTTGCAATAACCTTTCAGCTGGAGTGCCTGCAGATAAAACAAGTAAGCATTTTGTTGAGGTTCTCCCCATGCTGTTATTAATATTTCTTGATCAAGGGGTTGAAAATGCAGGCAGAGGGCTTTGCGTACTCAGCCTTTTTAATCACTGGGAATTCCACTGTATCAGTGGTTCTGAATTTAGTTTGGCATCCTGTTCTCTGCATTGGATTTCTCAGGGTTCACATTAGCATAAGAATCAAAGATAATAACCTCTTGTTGGATCTACTGAATTGGACCAATAAAGAAGGCTGCACGTTTCTTTGGTTGTTATGAGAAGTTTGAGATGAATAGAAATAAAGGATAGAGCAAAATTCAGAGGTTCATTGGTAGTTAAGCTGTATATCATATCTTGCTATATTACCTATAAACATCTAAGGGAGTGAATCCTAAACGCAAAAGATATGTTGTTTGTTTTCTTTTCAGGATAACAAGAATGACGCTGATGCAGAGTCTATGGTAAGTAAATTACTTCATGATGTCTCAGAACACAATTAATTCAAGTTTGGGGTTTTTTGGTCCTGTCATTCATACTTTTGGTAAGAAATAGCTTTTCCTATTTGGAGAATACAGCCATTCATATGTGTGGGATGTAGTCATGAAACAATCGGAGAAGTCATATATGCTGTTATGTGCTGATCAGACTGATACCTTTCATTTCCCTTGTAGGAAAATGGCAGAGAAATTATGAAAAAAATTATAGTAAGTACAAAATCACAGAATTGGGAGGGAAGTCTTCGAGTCCAACCCCTTGTTCAAGCAGGAGATCCTATACCATTTTGGACAAATGACTGACCAATTTCTTCTTAAAAGCCTGTGAAGAGGCAAGGCTGTCAGGGTCCAACTGATGCCCTAATTAAAATATTGAGCCTCGAACCAAGCTTAAAAAGAAATCCAGTTATTTATTAGGAGGGTCATGTTGGCACATTTCAAGTGAAGCCAACTCTGACCCCACATAATTTACGCCCCAATCATGACTCTGTTTCCCCCCTCCCCCCAGGGTGTGTCATTTGCCAACGGAGCAATTGTAGAGATCACTCCCCTCCAGCTGCTGTGGGTAACCCTGGGAGACAGCCTTGAGAGAGATAAATCTAGAATGTGGAATTCAATTTTATCATGTAGGAAATGGCTCCGTTTGATAAGTCATATGTTCTCATGTGAGAAGAGAGTTGATACCCTTTTTTCCCTTGTAGAGTGGAATTGATGGGAACACTCTAACAAAATTAATGGTAAATAGCTCTTTCATCCTTTTCTCTCTCTCTCTTTCTTTCTTTCTTTCTTTCTTTCTTTCTTTCTTTCTTTCTTTCTTTCTTTCTTTCTTTCTTCTTTCTTCTTTCTTTATTGTGCCACCCCATCTTGTCCATAGATGACTCTGGGCAGCTTAAAAATATTAAAACTACTATACATTCAAATCATAAAGAAAAAAAAAACAACTGTAATAAATACTATTAAAAGATGGGGAGGAGAGCAACCCAAAAGTATCTAAGATGGTAGTGATGGCACGGATGGAGAGGTCCCAGGTGTCTTTTTATCAGAATAGAATTTGATGTGCTTCGATCCTTTGTAGGTATCTTTGAATGATGACGATTTGGACAAATTAACAGTAAGTAGCTTTCTTCATCTTCTGCTTTTTTCTTTTTTTCTTTTGAAGTATTATACTTCTTGCCTGTAATGAAGCTTCCTTGTGTTATAACAGCACTGCCCATTTTATGCAGCCCTATCCGGCTTAGAGAAGTCATATTTTGATAGCATGTCAGAATAGAAGTCATAATTTTTTTTTCTTTTTCTTTGCAGGAATGTATCCAGAGTGTTTGTGAAATGAATGATTTTGTGGTAAGTACCTCTTTGTTTATCCCCTGTTTTTTCCTTGTGAAATGTTGTCCTTTCATGCGATGAAATCCCCCTTTTGTGAGTCTGCTCCCAACTCAGCCTCCATCGCCATTGTCCCCAGAGCATCAAGAAAGAAGGCAAGGCTAAAATCTTGGGCCAGTTTTGAATAAAGCAACTTGAGGCACCTCTTTTCCCTCTAAAATACCCCCACCGCCTGCACTGCTATAAAGCAGGGTACCCAGAAGTGAGGAAGGGTCCACGGGATTATCCATTATTGTTGTTGTTGCTATTATTATTCATAGTACTGTTAGAAGGGAAGCAACCAAGCTCAGAGAGCAGCAAGGAATCCCACAGGTTGTCTGATTACAAGCCAGGATCTTTAACCTAGCAACTATCTTGCAATCCAGCATCCAAATAACCACATTCCATAAAGTAAGATAGAGATCCCCAGCACTGAGACAACCAACAAATTCATACCAACCTACCAGGCATTTGCTGTTAGAATAGCAGTTACAGTATAAAGAAGAAAAGTAAAACATGTAGAAAAAATTAGATATACAAAAATTATCACCATAGAAAAAAACAAGATATACAAAAATGATTGCCCTCTCAGTTAATACTTAGTTGGGTAACCTTTAGCATGAATGACGGCCTTACAACGTCTTCCCATGCAGTGAACCAAGTCTTTTAGTTCTGCAGCTGTTATAACGTGAAACCAAGATTGAATGATTGCTTCTGTTAACTGAGTTTTATTGCTGAGTCGCTTCTGACTAACAAGTTGCTTTAGTCGGTTCCATAGATGTTCAATTGGGTGAAGGTCTGGGCTATTCCCAGGCCATTCCAGCAGTGGAATAGGATTATCTTGAAATGCCCCCCCCCAAAAAAGTGGTGTTATTAGCCATCAAACCTCAAAAATACACTTTTCCCAAAAGGTTTCCATAATTTTGGCCATTACTGTAGTGGACTATAAATCATAGCTGTTAAAGCCATATAAGTTATAACTCTGATTCTTAACCCTAACCCCATTTCATTTTGTTGCCTGTGTGATCAAAACCTTTTGGAAACTATCCCTGGAGGAAGTATTTGGCATGGGAAGAGTCCTACAAATTTTCTTTTCTCTGCCTTGTGGTTTTTCTTTCTGCAAAATGCCAAATGGTTTCAGCTAAGATCCAAATTTTGCACTCAAATTGAAGGCTGAGTGGTAAAAAGAGTGTCTTAGTATTCAGATTGGGATATGATTTGTAGAGAAAGTAATCTCTGGCTTTAAGAAATGGGAAGGAGAAGCAAATGATCGTCTAACTCTGTGTAAGTAGAAGGGGTGAGAAAGGGAGTCAGACTAGCTCCAGATTGATATTCTTGTCCTTAAAAAGGAGTAATGAAGGCTGTGGATGGGCTTTCAAGATTCTGCTACTAAATCCAACAATAATATAGTAGCATTCCTGGAATCCTTGCCATGGTTTTCTTTGACCTTGCCTACCTCAAAGGTGGCTTTACGTGCCTTCTCTGGTGATGTGAAGCCATTCACCTCAATATCCTCCATGGCCCTCAAACGTTCACCAATTAGCTTTAATGGATGCCAGTGGCCCAGGCAACCCCCACCCAGATCTTTCTGGCATAACATAGTTATGAAGGAATCCATAAAAGAGGGTAATGTTTATTTCTCCTTCCTTGCAGGACCTCATGCAGAAGATATTATCTGTTTTTAGGAGAAAAATTCAGGATGATATTCTGATATATCAATTGATGGTAAGTTACACAGTTGAGTTCTCTCATTTCTTACGTGTCTTCTATGTTATCTTTCTTAGTTATGATCTCAGCAGCTCTCTTGAGCCTTACTCCCCTCAAAGGATCTCCAAATATTTCAGGAAGAATTCCAGCAGGAAGCTACTGTATAAACTCTTGGGAACATTTAAAGGAGGGCATTGTGTTGACTATTGTTGGAAGCTGAAAGTGTCCAGCTTCACAGGTGTTCTCTGTGGCTTAGGAGAAAGACTTAAAAGATATTCTCTCCTATATCTTACACCATATACATGTATACATATATATGATAAGATATATTAGAATCAGTGGTGGGTTGCCCCCAGTTTGGACCAGTTCGCAAGAACCTGTAGTAAAACCGGCAGGAGGCTCCACTCACTGACCCAGATATCATCATAGGTGATCTGCATGGGTGTGATGCGAACCGGTAGTAAAGATAAGTAGAACCCACACCTGAATAGAATAGAATAAAAGAATAGAATGGAATGGAATGGAATGGAATGGAATGGAATGGAATGGAATGGAATAGAATAGAATAGAATAGAATAGAATAGAATTTTTTATTGGCCAAGTGTGATTGGACACACAAGGAATTTGTCTTTGGTGCATACGCTCTCATTGATATATTATCTATATATGATATCTATCTCTATAGATATCATATATATCCATATTAATATTTTAATTAGAATTTCACAATACATGTATAAAAATGAAAAGAAAAATGAAAAGAAATAATAGCATAAAGGTAAAGGTTCCCCTCGCACATATGTGCTAGTTGCTCCTGACTCTCGGGGGCGGTGCTCATTTCTGTTTCAAAGCCAAAGAGCCAGCGCTGTCTGAAGACGTCGTAAAAAAAAACCAAACAAAGTCTGAGAACTCTGTTAATTCGGATTTGTTTTTTGGCCCTACCTAGCACTGCCTCTTATGATAACAAATATGTGTTTCCTAACTGGAGGGAAATAACAATTTGTGTTATTTGACAATGATATCTAAATTGGCAGTGATGGCATGGCTACAATAGAGAGATCCTGGGTGTCCTGAATCCTCAGATTTATTTATGCATATTGTGGTTGTGCCAGTGTGGAAGAATAACTGAAAAAAGAAAGGAAAGATAAAAAATATATCAGAACACTAATCATTCATGTTTGGGTTTTTTGGCCTTATCACTCATTCTTATAGTAACAAGTATATATTTCCTATTTGTAGAATGCAGCCATTCATATGTCTGCTGTCCATAGATGGAGAAGTTAGAGAAGTCAGATATGTTATCATGTAAAGATCAGGCTGATACCCTTCATTTCCCTTGTAGAAAAGCGGCAGTGAAATGATGAAAAAAGCTATGGTAAGTACTTCTTGGTTTATCTTGTGGCTTCCCCTTGGGTGATCCCAATCCTTAATTATTCAGGTTCCTGGAGGGTAAAAAGCAATTTATAATCAACCTATGGATTCTTATTTCCACCCATGCTCAACAAACACCAATTCAATACTCGCTGAATTCAAAATTACTCATTGTGAGAACATCTGACCAGAAGTGTGCATCTGAGCAAAAGTGCAGTTACTCTTTGTTTCCGTTGTAGAATGGAATTGGTGAGGAAATGCTAACAAAAGTAATGGTAAGTGTTTTTTGACCAACTTCTCCCCTTTCCTTGTGATTTATTTATTTATTCATTTAATTCCCGTGTGCCACCTATGTTTTCCAGAGATAACCCAGGGTAGCTTAAAAACATGAAAACCAACTGCAAATTAAAATAATAAAGCAAAAAAATAATAACCGTAAAAAATAACTTTAAAGGTGAGGAGAAGGGGAAGACAAAGTACATGGGTTCAGTTGGGTCTTTCCCAACCTCCAGGAGGAGGCAGCCCTCTTTGAAGTCCCCTGCCAGCTGACAGAGCCAGGTCTTCAGGCCCTTACGGAAGGTCAAAAGGGTGGGTGTGGATCTCACATAGGGGGCACAATATTCCAAAGAGCAGGAGCTACTGCAGAACAGGCTCTTCTCCTGGACCCCATTAGCTGAAATTCCTTGACTGATGGGGTCTGCAGCAGTGGTGGGATTCAACATTTTTTTACTACCGGTACTGTGGGCATGGCTTGGTGGGCATGGTTTGGCTTGGTGGGTGTGGTGGGGGAAGGTTACTGCAAAATCCCCATTTCCTCCTGATCAGCTGGGACTCGGGAGGCAGAGAATAGATGGGGGCGGGACCAGTCAGAATTTTTACTACCGGTTCTCCGAACTACTTAAAATGTCCTCTACCGGTTCTCCAGAACTGGCCAGAACCTGCTGAAACCCACCTCTAATCTGCAGAATGCCCCCTCTGCTGGCTCAGGTGGAGTAGGCCAAATCTCATGGGGGTGAGAGAGTTCTTCAGATAACCTGAATTACCTTTTTTGCACACAATCAAGCAGCACTTTCGGGATTCTACCCCTCCCACACCAAGATTGAGCAGTGAGCAATACCCAAGTTATATATTTAGAAGGATAGTTGTCTTTTTTCGTGATTAAATCTATGATACTCATTCTTTTTTTTTAAAAAAAAAAACTTTTTTTTAATACTTCTACTGATCTCCCCCAAAGTTTGGGTGTCCAAAAACCTTATTTAAGTACTCAAAGTACTTAAAGTACTGGGTGGATGGAAGAAGTGGTATTTTGAGTACTTAAATAAGGTTTTTGGACTCAGGATATCCTAAATTGTTTTTGAACCACCATTGAGAAGAGAAAGAAAAGAAAAAACTCGGAACACCGTTCATTCATTATGGTTTTTTTTAGTCTTATGACTGAATGGAGGAAAGCAGCAATTCATATCAATGATACCTATGATTGTAGTGATGGCATACAGAGATGGCACAGTCCTGGGTGTCTACTATTAGGATAGAATTTGATGTGCTTCGTTTCTTTGTAGGAATCTTTGAATGATGACGATCTTGACAAATTAACAGTAAGTAGCTCTTTCTTCATCTTCTGCCTTTTCTTTGAGCAATATGCTTCTTGCTTTCAATGAAGCATCTTAGTCTTACAATAACACTGACCCCAAACCCAAACCGGTGGTGGGCTGCAGCCGGTTCAGACCGGTTCGGGCAAACCGGTAGTTGCGACCTGTAGGACCTGCGCCCCAGCGCTATGCCGTCCTATATAGCCATGTTTTTAAAGCCGTGTGCATGTGTGCAAGCCATGTGCGAAAGCAAAGCACAGTTTATGTGCTGGAGTTTATGACTGTTTTTTGAGACAGTTGTTCAGAAATGCTCAAGTTATTAAGCCCTGGGTTGGAAGAAAACTGGAAGTAAATGTAATTTTCAGAAAACTGCATTTGCTGTAAATCGTAATCACGTGACCTTGGGATGCTACAAACATGGGCTGGTTCCAACATGTGGGGAGGCGACAGCAGGGCAGAGGGGCCCAGCTGTTGGAACCGAGTTGTAAGCACACTAGGAATGTCTGTTGCAACTTCACACAGTTGCAAAGCGATTGGTTGTAAGCCGAGGACTACGAATATGGAATGTAGAGATTTAATGCCCAAACAGCTTTAAACCGCCAACTTAGTGATGGGATTCAATTTTTTTTTACTACCGGTTCTGTGGGCGTGGCTTGGTGGGCGTGGCAGGGGAAAGATATTGTAAAATCTCCATTCCCTCCCACTCCAGGGGAAGGTTACTGCAAAATCCCCATTTCCTCCCTATTAGCTGGGACTTGGGAGGCAGAGAATAGATGGGGGCAGGGCCAGTCAGAATTTTTACTACCGGTTCTCTGAATTACTCAAAATTTCTGCTACCGGTTCTCCAGAACTGGTCAGAACCTGCTGAAATCCAGCTCTGCCCCAACTGCTTTTTCTGTTAATGGCATGCAGCTGAAATTCAGCACAAGGATTATTCCATTGGATTCTCTGTGAATTCTGTAAATGTGGAAGAACATTGAAAAGAGAATGAAACAAACCGTGTTCCAGAACACAGTTCATCCACGTGTTCCTTTTTCACCCTATCACAATCTGTTCTGATAAGAAATGCATGCCTCTCGTCTGTAGCATGGGTGGAGCGAATCTCATGTAGGTTATCAAAGACGGCATATATCTTTTCTAATAATCGCATGGTTATTTCATGGTTTCCAAAGATTTATATAGCTGCCCATCTTAAACAGCAGAATCCGGGTTAGAGAAGTCATGTATGATATGTCAGAATAGAAGTAATATACTGTATTTTGTTTTCTTTGCAGGAATGTATACAAAGCGATTGCGAAGTGGATGATTTCCTGGTAAGCATCTCTTCGTTCATCCTCTGTTCTTCCCTTGTGAAATACCCTCCCTGCATGGAATCAACTCCCCCTATGGCCCAGGGGTGAAATGCTCCCGGTTCGGACCGGCTCGGGCGAGTAGGTAGCGATGGCGGCGGGCAGTTTGGAGAACTGGTAGCAAAAATCCCTGGCCCCGCCCCCCATGCCCAGCTGAGCCGTGCAATCATCAGAGCCTTTTTTTTCCTTTTAAATGCCTCTGACGAGCCAAGCTCTGACGATCCCAGCTGAGTTGCCTGCTGATCAGGCAACTCAGCTTGGATCGTCAGAGCCATTTAAAAGAAAAAAAGTTGTTTTCTTTTAAATGGCTCTGATGATCCCAGAGTTTTAAAAACCCTCTGACCATCAGGCAACTCAGCTGGGATCGTCAGAGCCTTTTGAAAGCATTTTTTTTACATGGTTTTACATGTAAAAAATGGTTTTAAAAGTAAAAAAAAAATTGACCACGCCCACCCAGTCATATTACCACCCCCCACCAAGCCACGCCCACAGAACTGGTAGTAACAAATTTTAGATTTCACCACTGCTATGGCCACTGTCCCCGGAGCCTCAAGAAGAAGGCAAGGCTTAAAATTTTGGGCTAGTTTTTACAAAGCAGTTTGACTCCCTGCTTTACCATTTAAAATACACCCATGTTGGAAACTATCCTGGGGTGGTGGGGGAAATGTTTGGCATGGGAAGGGTCCCTACAAATTTTCTTTTCTCTGTTTTTGTGATTTTTGTTTGTGCAAAATGCCAAATGGTTTCAACTCAATTACGAGGTCCAAATTGCACTCAGATTGAAGACTGATTGGGTCAAAAGAGGGTTTTAATATTCAGGTTGGGTTATGGCTTGTAGCAAGGGTGCTATTCAGCAGGTTCTGACAGGTTCTGGAGAACCGGTAGCGGAAATGTTGAGTAGTTTGGACAATCGGCACATACCACCTCTGGCTGGCCCCAGAGTGTGGAGGGAATGGAGATTTTGCAGTATCCTTCCCCTGGAGTGAGGTGGGAATGGAGATTTTGCAGTATCCTTCCCCTGAGAAGGGGAAGGAGAAGAAAATGATCATTTAACTCTGTGTAAGTAGAAAGGGAGTCAGACTCGCCTCAGCTTGACATTCTTGTCCTTAAAAAGGCGTAATGAAGGCTTTGGATGGGTTTTCAAGATTCTGCTACTAAATCTGACAACAATATAATGGCATTTCTGGAATCCCTGTTATGGCCTTTCCTTGACCTTGGCCTACCTCAAAGGGCTGATGTGGCATTTTGTAATTTTTCTGATGATGTGAGGCCATTCACGTCAATATCCTCTATGTCCCTCAAGGCCTCACCAGTTTATTTTAATGGACTGCAGTGGCCCAGGCAAGACCCACCCCAATGCTCATATCATTCACTGGAACAAAGTAGCTACGAAGGAATCCATAAAAGAGGTTAATGGTTTTTCTCTTTCCATGTAGGACCTCATGCAGAAGGTTTTAAATGTTCTTAAGGGAATATCGCATGGTGAAAAAGCGATATATCAATTGATGGTAAGTTGATACATACTTAACTTCTCTCATTACTTCTATATCTTCTACGTTATCCTTTCTTAAAAGGCTATTTTCAAGAGCAGATCTCTTGAGCCTCACTCCCCACAAAAGGATCTCCAGGCATTTCAGGAAGAATTCCAGCAGGAAGCTATAAGCTCTTGGGAACATTGGAAAGAGGGCATCCTTTTGATTATTGTTGGAATTTGAAAGTGTCTGGCTTCACGGGCCTTCCCTCTGGCTTAGGAGAAAGGGTTAAAAGAGAATGTCAGCAAACCTTTAGAAGAGCTGCATAATCATGTTTCTTTTAAGAAAAAAAATCACAAAAACTCTTTGTAATAGCAAGTCTCAGAATGCTATTAATTCATATTAATTTATCACTCCATTCCCACTTCCTGCCTAGAGCAAACCGGTTCTCTGTTGCTATTAAAGTGGGCCTGCCCACCCACCCCCAGCAGTGGTGGTTGATCCCGGTTCACACCGGTTCACAAGAACCGGTACTAAAAATTTGTAGTAGTTCGGAGAACTGGTAATAACATTGGCTGGCCACGCCCCCAAACTGGTCCCCGGCCCAGTCGCTGCTCACTTACCCCGCCCACCTCATCAGAGGCTTTTTTTTTTTTTTACTTTTAAAAGCATTTTTTCTACAACCTCTTTGGCCGAAAAAATGCTTTTAAAAGTAAAAAAAAAAGCCTCTGATGATCGCGCGGCTCAGCTGGGATCGTCAGAGGCTTTTAAAAGCATTTTTTCTACAACCTTTTCAGCCAAAGAGGCTGTCGGGAAAAAAAATGCCTTTAAAAGCCTCTGGCGATCCCAGCTGAGTTGCCTGATCAGCAGAGGCTTTTCAAAGCATTTTTTCCTGCAGCCTCTTGCAGCCTCTTAAGATTGTAGAAAAAATGCTTTTAAAAGTAAAAAAAAAAAGTTGGCCACGTCCACCCAGTCACATTACCCCCAAGCCACACCCACAAAATAAGCCACACCCACAGAATTGGTAGTAAAAAATTTTAGAACCCACACCTGACCCCTGGGTTATGCTGACCTTTATTTCTGCTTCTGAAGCCCAGCTGATCAGGGATGGCAGATTGAATTGGCCCTCCTCAGCTGTTTTCCTTGCTCCTTTCCTTGTTTGCAACGCAAAACTTCAATTTTATGGAAGCTGCGCATGCGGGCTCACCGAACCGTTTGTTCAACTGGTAGGATCCCACCCCTGGATATAGATGAAACTGATAAATGGCACTGAAGTTGTCTGTGATGGTATATTTAGTGATTGTTATCTTATTAGAATAGAACTGATGCACATTGTTTCCTTTGTAGAAGGCATTCATCAAACAAGGTCCTCTGGCTGAATTGGAAGTAAGTAGCCTTGATGTATCTTGTTTCATTTCTTCCTTTAATTTCTTCTTGCACCTGAACCAGTATCTCCAGTTAGCCTTAGAATCAGCTGAATCAGAGTGCAAATGGGTGTGGAACCTTTTTGGGACTGCTGAAAGGAGTGTGCTACAGAGAGGAGATAGGTGTGTCATATCCCTTCCCCACTGTTGAGAGAGGACTGTTCAATTTTAACATAGATGGCCACTTTGACTTTTCTTTCAGACCAGTGGTCTTCTTTGTCCAGAATGTGGACTTTGAAAGACCTTTTTCTTTTAACCTTTTAAACCTTTAGTTAATTAACTAAAGAAATATCTTTTAAAAATCCCTAACTCTTTGTAAAAGCTGATTACTAATATGTTTTTTCCCCAAAAAAATTGCCCAAAGCTTTTGTTCATGAAAACAAGATCAAATCCTGAAAGAACAATCTTAATTAATGTGTGTTTATTTGGCCTTCATCATTTCTATGTTAGGATAAGAAATCATATTCCCTATCTGAGGAATAAAATAAAAATACAATTATCGATTTAAATATATGATATGGTATATAAGGGACCCGGTGGCTCAGTGGCTAAGACGCTGAGCTTGTCGATCAAAAGGTCGGCAGTTCAGTGGTTCGAATCCCTAGTGCCGCGTAATGGGGTGAGCTCCCGTTCCTTGTCCCAGCTTCTGCCAACCTAGCAGTTCGAAAGCACGTAAAAAATGCAAGTAGAAAAATAGGGACCACCTTTGGTGGGAAGGTAACAGCGTTCCGTGCGCCTTTGGTGTTTAGCCATGCTGGCCACATGACCACAGAGACGTCTTCGGACAGCGCTGGTTCTTTGGTTTTGAAATGGAGATGAGAACTGCCCCCTAGAGTTGGAAACGACTAGCATATATGTGCGAGGGGAACCTTTACCTTTACCTTATGCTATATAATGTTGAAGATGGCAATGATAGCATGGAGAGAGAAGACGTGTGTTATTGTACTGGATTATTGGAAAGTAGCCATTTCCTTGGATCACTGCAGTTGTGTTGTGTCTGTTGGTTGATGTTGCTTATTTCTATTGGTTCAAATGGCTTTATCTACTTTGCTCAAACCGTCCCATTGACGTTAATACCCTCTATGATGTTCACGGAGTCTTGATTTGAACACAGAACAGTGGCCCAGGCCTGATGCACAAATATCTTGGTAGGGTATCCTGTCATCACCATAATTATAAATATATCCTTTCATTTCCATTTTAGAGTATATTCTCCAATAGTGACAAAATGGTAAGTAAATTCTGTTTATTTTCTGCTATTGCTTTCTTTCATATTCTTCTTTAATCTGAACCAATCACCCCTCTTATCTTTATTCTGCTGGTTGGAAAGTCAGTGTTGTGTTTTGCAAGAATGGTCATTGGTTTGGTTCATGGTTTCCTGTCTTCCAGGCTCTCCCTTACCATCAACCTGTCTCTGGTGGACTCCATGCTGGGATGTCTATATATGTGCAAGGCACGGTGCCCAAAGACAGCAAGAGGTAACGTTCTTTTGGGGGCTCATGGGAAGGGCAAGAGGCTACCTTATTCAAAACAATAGTAAAAAGGTGTTTATGTTATTAAGGGTAGTTTATATCAGCGGTCACCAACTGGTGGTCTGTGGGCCACTGGTGGTCCGCGAGAAAATTTTGGTGGTCCACAGAAAAATTATTTGCATTTTTTATATTGCACTAAATCAGGCGTCCTCAAACTACGGCCCCTGGGCTGAATACATGCAATGAACGTTTGTGTTGCTGCAGAGAGTCTCCTCCTTCAGGGTCTTCTTGTGTGGATCGGAGGGGGGCAGAAATTCTGACTTGGGATCTGCTTCAGCCTCCTGGTGTGGGGCTTTGGGTGAAGTCTGGAGGGAAGTGCTGCGGGTGGCAAAGAGCCGGAGGGCCTCATTCCAGTAGGACTGCATCATGGCCTGGAACTGGCTGACCATCTCAGCCCGCTGAGCCTCCAGGCATTGATACCTGACTTTGAATTCCTGCAGGTGTTCCCTCTGCTTGGAAAGCCTATGCTCCTAGTCCTCAGTGAGGTGCTTTTGCTGAGCCTTCTTCTCGGTCAGATCCAATTTGAACTGAGATGTTTTGCCAACTTTTTCTCACGGTGGTTGCTTAGCCCCAACATTTGCTTCTTGTTGGGGCCCTAAGGAGCCCAGGCGGGGAGGCGAGGAGTGACTGGGTGGGGAGTCTTCGGACAGCGCAAGTAGAGGCCGGTGAGGCACCCCTCGATGTAAGTGACATCGAGTTGACCACGCCCACCCAGTCACATGACCACCTAGCCATGCCCACCCAGCAGATCGTTAGGCAGATCATATTAGTGGTCTGTGGGATTTATAATTATGAATTTAGTGGTCCCTCAGGTCCAAAAGGTTGGTGACCCCTGGTTTATATAATCCAAAAAAGGGATGTGGTGGCTCAGTGGCTAAGTCGCTGAGCTTGTCGATCGAAAGGTCGGCAGTTCGGCAGTTCGAATCCCTAGTGCCACGTAACAGGGTGAGCTCCCATTACTGGTCCCAGCTTCTGCCAACCTAGCAGTTCGAAAGCAGGTAAAAAAGGCAAGTAGAAAAATAGAGATCACCTTTGGCGGGAAGGTAACAGTGTTCCATGCGCCTTTGCCGTTTAGTCATGCTGGCCACATAACCACGGAGACGTCTTCTGACAGCGTTGGCTCTTCGGCTTTGAAACGGAGAAATAGCACTGCCCCCTAGAGTCGGGAACGACTAGCACATATGCGTGAAGGGAACCTTTATCTTTATATACCGTATTTTTCGGAGTATAGGATACACCTTTTTCCCCCCTAAAAGGGGGTGAAAATTTGGGTGCGTCTTATACACCAAATGTAACTCTCTGGCCCCCACCCTCTGGCCTCTGCCTCCCAGCAATTTACCTCCTTGCAGCAAGCAGCAAGAAGAAACAGCCCATTTCAGCTTCAGCACAGCCTAATTAGCACAAGTTGATTGTCCGTTGGATTGGCCTTCCGACTCTCAGCTGTTTCAGGCTGCAGGGATTGCCATTGCCTATTGCTGCGCGGGCCTCCGCTGCTTGCTGCAAAGAGGTAAATTGCTGGGAGCAGATTTTTTTTCTTGTGCTAATCAAGCTATGCTGAAAACAAAAATGAAAGTAAAGCAGGCTGCTTGCTGTTTGCTGCAACGAGGCAACATTGCTGGGAGGCAGAGGCAGATTTCTTTTTCCTGTTTTCCTCACCAAAAAAGGTAGGTGCGTCTTATAGTCCGGAGCGTCTTATACTCCAAAAAATACGGTAATCACAAATCTATGCCAAAATTAAAACCTTTCTTAACTCTTTGGGCAGTTCCACTTCCTGCTTCTTCCAACTCCAACTAAGCCATGAGGACTAGGAACATGATTCTCCTCTTCAAGCAAAAACTCAGCAATCTAGCTTTAGGGCAAAGGAGAAGGGGCAGGGGCATAATTCTCCTCTGATATTCCTGCACCTCCTGTTTAATTTTCCTCTTCTTTTTTCCTCATTCTCTTCCAGATTCCGGGTGGACTTTGCCCGTAGCCAGGGAAAACAGGCCGACATTCTCCTGCACATGAGTCCTCGCATTAATGAGGAGAAAATTATGCTTGCCACGTTTCTGAATAGGAGGTGGGGAAATGGAGAGACACACAAGATGTCCTTGCAAAAGAGCGAGCATTTCGAGATGATCTTCTTTGTCAATGGGGCTGGTTACCAGGTTGGTACACCTGACAGAGGCTCCTTTGGGACTCCAGGTGCCTCTTTGTTTCCCCCAACAGAATTTGCCATTTGTCTGGAATGAACCACGAATAATAGTAACTTCCCCAACTTGATATCTTCCAGATAGGGTTTAAGTGATGTAAAGGTAGACCTTATTTAATGAACTACAACTGGGAACTGCAACTTAGTCATTAAGTGAAGTGCTTGCTAAGTGAATCCGTGACTGTGTTTATGAATCGGACCTCAGCTTTTCTTTGCTTTATAGTTCTGTGAAGGTTGTAAATGCCGGGATTGGTTGCAAAGTTACTATTTTATCATTGCAAGCAGTCACTAAAGGAGGAGCTAAATGGAAAATATTTTGACCCAGGAGGCAAAAAATGTACAGTAGAACCTCTGGTCATGGACGCTTCTGATCATGACCAAATCGATTTTTTTTAATCTGGTCACGAACACATACTCGGGTGGCGATCAAACACAGCTGCGGCCGATTTCCCCTTCTGCGCCATTTTTTTTGTAAGCGCCAAAAAACAGTGACCTTATGTGGCCACTGCATTAATCTTGCATTAATTTTGGTTAGGTTCGGATCACGACCAAATCGGGTTGCGACCAAAGTTATGGAATGAATTATGGTCGTGACCAGAGTTCTACTGTATTGGTGAAATAAACGCCTCTCCATTTTTACATGTATACAAATCCTTTCAGTTTGCCCTCTGACAGATCCTGGTGAACGGGAGCCTCTTATGCACCTTCAAGCACAAAATGCACCCACAACGTGTGCGGGACATTCGTGTGGATGGAGAACTGAAGCTTCAATTTCTGACTGTGATGGGAGGACAAATGATGGGCAACTTGGTAAGTGTTTCATAAGAGAGTGTTTCAGTGCTACTAAGAGGCTGAACAATTTACAGTGAACAAAGAAATGTAAACAAAGGAGTGGTGTGATGGCCTAAAGGCGGAGCTCTCATCTTACAATCAGGAGGCTGTGAGTTCGAACCTAGGTAGAGGTAGATATTTCTCTCTCTCAGCATATTGAGAATATATCTGCTGAACAAAACTCTGCATTGGCAACAGGAAGGGCATCCGGCCATTAAAAAAGATGTGAAGGTCAGAAGTGGATGGTTGAGCATCCTCAATCATCCCGCCTCTCCCTGGATAGATCCACAGA
Source organism: Pantherophis guttatus (assembly GCF_059756535.1). NCBI lineage: Eukaryota > Metazoa > Chordata > Lepidosauria > Squamata > Colubridae > Pantherophis > Pantherophis guttatus. The sequence goes on from NC_142072.1 coordinate 2,263,270, forward strand.
GTCTTGCATGGGTCCAGTAGGTGGCTCAGCAGCTAAGACACTGAACTTGTCGATCAGGCAGTTCGGCAGTCCGAATCCCTAGTATAGGTCTCCTGCGTGAGCAGGGGGTTGGACTAGATGACCTCCAAGGTCCCTTCCAACTCTGTTACTGTTACTAATCAACCAAAATGGATTCCTCTGCGCCAGGAGCTTGGTCAGTTGTAATCTTTCAGGGAAAGGTTGTGCAAACTGCCAAACAAATTCAGTAAATCATTGGTTTGATTCATTGTTTTCTGTCTTCCAGGCTCTCCCTTACTATCATTCTGTCCCTGGTGGACTCCAACCTGGGACGTCTGTATATATGCAAGGCATAGTGCGCAAAAATGCCAAAAGGTAACGTTTCTTTGGGGGCTCACAGGAAAGGGGAAAATACTACCTTGCTCAAATAAGATTATTAAACTTATTTGAGCAAGGTAGTAATAAGATTATTATATTTTTAAGGGCAGTTTATAAAATGCAAATTCTCTGCTAGGAGTAAATCTTTTCTTAATTCTTCGGATAGTTCTACTTCCTGCTTCTTCCAGCTCTAACTAAGCCATGAGGCCTAGGAACTTGATTTTTTTTTTCCTCAAGCAAAACCCCAGCATTCTACAGATTCTAACTTCAGGGCAAAGGAGAAGGTGGGGGGAACAGCGAGAACTCTACTCTGAGATTCCCGAATCTCCTATTTGAGTTTCTTCTCTCTCTTCCAGATTCCGGGTGGATTTTACCTGTAGCAAGCGTAAGACGGCTGACATTCCCTTCCATTTCAACCCTCGCTTTGAATATGAGAAATTTGTGCTCAACTCGTTTCAGGCCAGTAGGTGGGGTGATGAAAAAAGTTGCAAGATGCTCTTGCAGAAGGGCGAGTATTTCGAGGTCATCTTCGTAGTCACAGAGGCCGAATACCAGGTTGGTACCCATGAGAAGAGCTCCTTTGGGCCTGCAGGGGCCTCTTCGTTTCACCCCCCAGGTTTCACCCTTTGCCTGGAATGAACCATGAATGTATTTAATACCGACTTTCCCAACTCAATAACTTCCAGAATGTACAGGTAATGTACAGGTAGTCCTTGTTTAGCGACAACTGAGGCCAGCATCTTTTTCATTACATGATGCAGTCACTAAGTGAAACAATGATTGTATTTATCATAAGACTTCAGCTTTTTTATGTTTTGCAATCCTGTGAAGGTTGTAAATGCTAGGATTGGTCACAATTTACTATGTCATCCCTGTCAGTAGGGGGTTTCAAAACCCGTCGCTACTGGTTCGCTCGTGGGTGCGCGCTCACTTGCGCATGCAACGTTTCTCTGCATGCACAGAAGCATCTGCGTGGGTGGGCGGAGCCTCCCGCCACCGTCGCTACCAGTTTGCCCGATCCGGGGTGAACCGGTAGCAACCCACCACTGATCCCTGTCCTGACTGCAAACAGTCATTAAATGAGGACTACCCGTAGCTGAAGGGAAAACATTTTGATTCAGGGGAAAAACGGTTATACTGGCCTCTGCCTATTTATATGTACATATTTTGACCTTTTTGTGTCCTTCTATATCCATTCAGCTTTGGGGGAGAGATGTGTTCCTGGCAAGAATAAACAGGTTTTTTTTTTTCTGGAAAAATTTTTTTATGAATGATCCCAATTGAAACTTGATCCCTCTGACAGATAATCGTGAACAAGAAGCCCGTTTGCAGCTTCCAGCACAGAATGCCACCAGAAAGAGTGCAAGGCATTGAGGTTGAGGGAGACCTGGAGCTGCAATCCCTAACCATGATGGGAGGCTCAGTAATGGAGAACACAGTAAGTGTTTGTTACGGGCCAGTCGGGACCTCCTGATTTATTTATTTATTTATTTATTATTTTATTATAAAATATCTCCGAAAGGAGAAGGGCGGTATAGAAATCCGAAAAATAAATAAATAAATAAATAAATAAATAAATAAATAAATAAATAAATAAATAAATAAATAAATAAATAAAATTAAATTTATATACCGTCCTACTCCCGAAGGACTCAGGGCGGTGAACAGTCAAAAAATAAAACACATAGATTACAAAATTTAAAAGACAGTATAAAACCACATTAAATAATTTGGCCCGGGACAAATTAAAAACACCCCCAATGGTTAAGACAAATTTAAAATTTACAATTTAAAAAGGGAAAGTTAGGCCAGGCCAGCCTGTTGAAATAGAAAGGTCTTGATGGCGCGGCGGAAGGTGCATAGATCCGGGATCCTCCATATCTCGGGGGGGAACTCATTCCAGATAGCAGGTGCCCCCACAGAGAAGGCTCTCCCCCTGGGGGCCACCAGTCGACACTGTTTGGCCGACGGCACCCGGAGGAGCCCCTCTCTATGAGAGCGTACTGGCTGGTGAGAGGCTACTGGTGGCAGCAGGTGGTCCCGTAAATATCCAGGTCCTAAGCCATGGAGCGCTCTAAAGGTGGTAACCAAAACCTTGAAGCGCACCCGGAAGACCACCGGGAGCCAGTGCAGCTTGCGCAGGAGAGGTGTTACATGGGAATGCCACGTCGCTCCCATAACCACCCGCGCGGCCGCACTCTGCACCAGTTGGAGCCTCCGGGTGCTCCTCAAGGGAAGCCCCATGTAGAGAGCATTACGGTAGTACTGATCTTGATCTCTCTTTGGAAAATGATTCTGGGCTGATTCCATCCCCAAGTGGCTACTTCCTCTGTCTCCCCTCCAGTCATACATCATTCCTGGCCCCTAAGAATCGCTGCCCCTCGGGTGGTCCTCAGTGCTCTTGGCTTACGGACTCATAATGGCTGGTTTGAAAGTCGAAGTTGTGTTTTGTAATAAAGTCACTGAGTTTGGTTCATCATTTTCTGTTTTCCAGACTCTCCCTTATTATCAACATGTCCCTGGTGGACTCCATCCGAGGATGTATGTATATATGCAAGGCGCAGTGCCCGAACCCAGCAACAGGTAACATGCTTTTGGGGGCTCGCAGGAAGGACAAGAGGCTACTTTACCCAGAACAGTTGTAAGATTTTTAGGTTGTTAAGGAAAGTTTACATAATCCCATTTCTATGGCAATATTAAAGCCTTTTTTAATTCTTCAGAAAGTTCCACTTCCTGCTTCTTCAAACTCCAACTAAGCCATGAGGGTTAGGAACTTGATTCTTCTCTTCAAGCAAAAATGCAGGAACCTACAGATTCTAGCTTCAGGGCAAAGAAAAGAAAAAAAGAAAAAGAAAAAGGGAGCGGGTCAGAATTGTACTCTGAGACTTCTATACCTCTCATTTAATTTTCCTCTTCATTTTCTCCCCTCTCTCTTGCAGCTCCTGGGTGAACTTCAATGTGGACTTTGCATGTGGCCAGCATAAGGGAGCTGATGTTCTCTTCCACTTCAACCCTCACTTTAATGGGGGCAACGTTGTACTCAACACACTTCAGGCTGGCAGGTGGGGAAAGGAAGAGAAACACCAGAATCCCTTCCGAAGGGGCGAGCATTTTGAGGCCATCTTCATGGTCACTGAGGCTGGATACCAGGTTGGTACATGTGACAGAGGCTCCTTTGGGACTGCAGGGACCTCTTTGTTTCCCCCTCAGAATTCACCCTTTGCCTGGAATGAGCCACAAATATATTTAATGTCAACCTTCCCAACTTGATATCTTCCAGTTAGGGTTTAAGTGATGTTCAGGTTGTCCTCGTTTAGTGGCAACTGTGGTCATCATCTTTGTCATTAAGTAATGCAGTTGCTAAGTGAAACTGTGATCGTGTTTATGATCAGAGTTCAGCTTTTTTTGCTCTACAGTCCTGTGAAAGTTGTAAATGCCAAAACTCGTCACAAAATTACTATTTCAGCACTATCCTAACCGCAGACAGTCACTAAATGAGGATGACCTGCTGTTGAAGGGAAAACAATTTGGTTCAGGGGAAATAAAATGGGTATCAGTGATGAAATAAAGGCCTCTCCCTTTTTAAATATACATTTTGACTCTTTTGACCCCTTCTATGGCCACCCTGCTCAGCTTTGGGGTGGGATGTGTTTTTGACAGGAACTTCCTGCAAAGAAAATGGATGATCCTAATTGAGACTTGATCCCTTTGGCTTTGCCCTCTGACAGATCCTGGTGAACGGAAACCACTTATGCAGCTTCAGGCACAGAATGCCACCAGAAAATGTGCAGGGCATCTGTGCCAATGGAGACCTGAAGCTGCAATCTCTGATGGTGATGAGAGAACCAACGATGGGGAACATGGTAAGTATTCGTTATGGGAAAATTGGCATCTCCTGATCCTTGATCTCTCTTTGGCAATTGATTCTGAGCTGATTCAATCGCCAGTTGCTCTTCTTGTACACCTTTCTTGCCCCTTAAGAATGGCTGCCCCTTTTGCATGCTAGCAAAGATAACCATCCAAGACAGTGGTGAAATCTGAACCAATTTGTGCTATGTGCACGCATGCGCAGTGCATGCCTGCACATGCACTGCATGCCTGCACATGCATGCCAAACGTGCGCTGCACACACATGCACAGTGCACACCAAAAGGAGGCTTGGGAAGGTAAGTAGAGCAACAAAGGGGGGGGGATCAGCTGTGCCGCGCGATTTAGATTCACTAGATTTCCTGCTTTCTCGCGATTTTAAATCGTGGGGCATAGCTGATCATCAGAAATATCGGTTCAGAGGAACTACTGAACTACTTAAACTACTGGTTCGCGTGAACCGGTGTGAACCGGTAGCCTTTCACCGCTGATCCAAGGGTGATACTAGGACCAAACACTGAAAAGAGAGCCAATTTATCCCAGGCCAAGATCCTGTGCTTCCCCCTTGCAGATGTCCATAAAGTAGAATTACTCAACCTGGCAATTTTAAGATGTGGGGCCTCAACTTCCCAGAATGGCTTAGCAGGCACCCACACATCCATTCCTTATTAGCAAAGGGGGAATGCCAGAGGTGCGTAGTGGCTGAATCTCTTCAGTCTCATCATTAGAAGTTTGTTGTTTTCTGCACTGCAAAGCCAGACTCTGAGACATGGGATGATAACCCATGAGAGAAAAGAAAATATTTGTCACTTGTTTCTGAACAATAAATTGGTCAAACTTCCCACATTTCTTTGGGGTTTGATTCTCCTCCTTTTGAACATAATTCCTCCCACCAGAAATGCGCAGAAAAAGGCAAACTCTCGCTTGGTCTCACCAGCCTGTCCCTCACACTTGCAAAGTTTCTTCTTTCCTTAGAAGCTCCTCCAGTGCACGAAGAGATCTGATAAGAGGCTGGCAATCCAGCCAGTCTTGCTCAATCCAATGATCACCCATAGAGTTAAAACAGAACCGGTCCATGGCTGCACTTCTGGTGCTTCCTTCACATCCTCCTTCCCCTGCCTCATTGGGGGGATTAATCCTTAGCAGAGACCCTCTCAGGAGATCTTCATTTGACTCAGAAGCCACATGGAAAGGCTGATACAAGACAGGAATGGTGGTTGGCTGGCTGGAAAGTCAGAGTTCTGTTTTGCAATAAAGTCCTTGGTTTGGTTCATCATTTTCTGTTTTCCAGGCTCTCCCTTACCATCATTCTGTCCCTGGTGGACTCCGTCCTGGGATGGCTGTGTACTTGCAAGGCACAGTGCTCAAACACATCAAAAGGTAACATGCTTTTAGGGGCTCACAGGAAAGGAAGATGCTATCTGACTAAAAAAAAAGAATAGTGATAAGATTATTATGTTCTAAGGGTAGATTATATAATCCCAATCCTTTGCCAAGATTAATTCTTTCGATTGTTCCACTTCCTGCTTCTTTCAACTCCAGCTAAGCCATGAGGGCTAGGAACTTGATTCTTCTCTTCAAGCAAAATACGAGTATCGTACATATTTTTAGCTTCAGGGCAAAGGAGAAAGAAGGGCCAAACCTGTGCTGTTTCTGCACCCCCCATTTAATTTTCCTTTCCTTTTTTCCTCTCTCTCTTCCAGTTTCTGGGTGACCTTCCAGGTGGAGTTTGCTTGTGGCCAGCATAAGGAGGCTGACATTCCCTTCCACTTGAAGCCTCGGTTTATTGTGGACAAAGTTTTGCTCAACACATTTCAGTCTGGCAAGTGGGGAAAGGAAAAGAAATACAAGAATCCCTTCCGAAAGGGCGAGCCTTTTGAGATCATCTTCGTTGTCACAGAGGCGGGATACCAGGTTGGTATGCATGAGAGCATCTCCTTTTCGACTGCAGATGCCTGTTCGTTTCCCCCTTGAAAACATTTCGCTTCTAATCCAAGAAGCTTTTTCAGTTTCTTCTGCAGAACTGAAGAAGCTACTCAACAGTAACAGAATTGGAAGGGACTTTGGAGGTCATCTAGTCCAACCCCCTGCTCACGCAGGAGACCAGTACTAGGGATCCAAACCACCGAACTGCCGACCTTTCTGATCGACAAGCACAGTGTTTTAGCCACTGAGCCACCTAGTCAGGCTTCTTGGATGAGAAGCGAAATGTTTCCCAGGAAAAACAAGGAAGCCTTTTAGTTGCCTTTTGAAAAAGCACCTTTGAGACAGCCATGACCTGGATGACTGAAAATCTCCATAGACATTTATCTGTAATGAACCACAAATGTATTTTCCAGCTAGATATCTTCCATATAGGGTTTAAGTGATGTACAGGTAGTCCTTGTTTTGCAACAACTGGCACCAGCAACATAATCATTAAGTGATGGGGTTGTTAAGTGAAGCCATGACTTTTTTGATCAGACTTCAGCTTTTATTTTTTCTGCAATCCCTGTGAAGGTTGTAAAGGATTGGTTGCAAAGTTACTATTTTATCGCTGTCCTAACTGCAAATAGTCACTAAATGGGAAGGACCTGTAGCTGAAGAGAAAACATTTTGGTCCAGCAGGGAGAAAACGCATATTGGTGAAATAAAGGCCTCTCCCTTTTTACATGTACATATTTTGACTTTTTTGACCCCTTGTATTGACACTCTGCTCAGCTGTGGGCTGTGGGCTGTGTTCCTGGCAGGAATAAACAGTTCCTCTCCGCCCCACTCCCCGCCCCCCTACAAGCAAGATTGATGATCCCAACTGAGACTTGATCCCTCTGGTTTTATCCTCTGACAGATCCTGGTGAACGGGAGCCTCTTCTGTACTTACAAGCACATAATTCCACCACAAAGCATACAGGTCATCAGTGCCAGTGGACACCTGGAGCTGCAGTCTCTGATTGTGATGGGAAGACCAGTGATGGAGAACACAGTAAGTGTTTGCTATCCACAAATCATCACCTCCTGACCCTTGATCTTTCTTTGGGAATTGATTTTGGGTTGCTTCAATCTCCAGGTTGCCACTTTCTCTTTCTCCCCTGCAGTCGCTCTTCTCATAAAACTTTCTTCACCCCTAAGAATGGCTGCCCTTCTTGATTTACGATTCTGCTTGCTATAAAAAATAACTATCTGAGGTTGATACCTGGACGGACAACTGAATAAGGGGCAAATTTACCGGATCTTCCCCTTGCGAATGTCCATAAAGCAGAGTTACTCAACCTGGCAGTTTTAAGAAGTCTGCCCTCAATTTAGGAGATGCCCATGCATCCTTATTAACAAAGGGGAACTCCAGAGAGTGTGTAGTTGCTGAACGCGGCAACCTGCCTTTTCAGTCACAAGATTAGAAGTCTATCACTTGTGTTTTCTCAACTGAAAAGCCAGATTCTGAGGTGATAACCTTCTGTGATCCATTCACAAAAAAATGGTTGGGCCAAGGCCATGGTGGACTATTTGACGGTGCAAATACCTTTCTATGTTTATGCAGAACAAAGGTGACAATTCCCAATTGAGTCTTATGTGTTGAGTTCAGTTGCTTGTCCTGATTGCGGACACAGACAAAGATAATATGAGAGAGAGAGAAAGAGGGAGTTTCTTGGGCGATAGTCAGTTTACCGTGATGCTGAACAATTTATGGTGAACAAAGCAATGTAAACAAACTGTACAGTTGGCTTCATGAATGGGAGAATGCCGAAGAGTTGTCCAGAAATTCCAGAAGTTTCAGAGCCAGATCAAAGTAGTCAACCAGTCCAAAATTCAAAAGTCCAAAAAGCAGAATCCACACACACACGTGACATGAGCCAGATGCCAGACATCGTTCCCAGCACAGGGAACAGAGGCAGATCAAGCCTCTTCCATTTGCTTGTTACTCATTAGAAGGTCTACCACTTTGCTTGGCGAGTAACCTAATAGCCTTTCTCTGTTCTGCTTTCTTTTCGGTTAAGCTTGTGTCCTCCATTCACACAATAGAATGATTCTCCACAAGCTAAGATACCTCTCCAAAACTAACCCAGATTAAAACTAACCAAGTCGGGCAATCATGAAGGCTTCAAGTGACCTAGTTTATGTGCCACACAAACTCAGCAACTGTTGTCTTCCTATCCTTTAGGGCACATTGCCGAATCCTTCATATGGGACACCACAAAATCTCAGAAGGAAAAAATGGGGGGCAGCGGGCAAGGACATCCAGGGCTAGGGATTTTAGGAGGAAAACATGGAGTTTGTAACAGCCTCTTTGGATTTCTCTCCCACCAGATGATGACAAACCCTGCCTTCTACTCCCCAGTAAGTATCAAGAAACTTGTTAACCGGGCCTGTCACTCCGGCTTAATTTGTGCTTTGGTTCACTCAGCCTCTAAAGATGACACAGAAAGGGAAAAAAGGGATCAATCAATGGGATATTTAAGGGAAAATTAGTTTCTTTATGGCTGAGGAGGGGGTTAATATTTAACCCTTTCCCCCCTATTAAAATCTGCCCTCTTCTAGCAGCCATAAGAGCCACACAGTCAGAAGGAGGTTAAGCATAACCTGGATTCTTGCCTATTTCAGCCGGTGCCCTACACAGGCAACATCCCTGGAGGTCTGGGAGCCAACAAGACCATCACAATGCGAGGATCTATTCCAAAGAATACTACCAGGTCTTGGGTCTCTCCTTTTTTTTGCATGCATTTTGGGATTCAGGTAGAGGAATGGAATTGTAACCACTGGGCATAGCTGCCTTTCCACAGTCAGGGCCACAGTTCTTACCTTGCTAGCATCTCCCTGGCATCACACATTTCAGCCCAACTTTCCCTCTGCTCACAAGTACAACATCAGGACTCCGGTTTGGCTTTGCACAGCAAAATGCCAGTGTTAGGCCCCCTTTCCTGATTCATCTCCTTTCTCTGATTCCCATCTCTGGCTTTGCGGAGAAGTGAGCACTCCGCAAAGCCAGAGCTGCAAATGCTGCAACAATGGTGCCCACACATGTCTGCCAGACATGTGGCAAAACATTCCGTACCCGTATAGGCCTTACCAACCACCTGCGGACACACCGTGGACAGCCCACAACCTGTTAGATGTCAAGGTCCTCTTTGAACACAATGGACGAACATCATCTTCTCTGCACATCCAAAAGCTAAGTCCAGAGGACGTGAAGGGGAGTGGCAGCACAATTCTACACAGAATAAACACAGGCTGTGGAGCTCATTGCCACAAGAAGAAGCAAGGGCTGTTAGCTCAGAGCAGGTTTCCCCAAAGTGGGGAATCAGAAATTTGATGAAAGGATTGACGAGTTGAAGAGTTTGGGGGAACTCTGGCTTAGGAGGTGGATTTAAAGAATGAGTAAGACTTGATCCATCCATCCAAGATCAGCTGTTCTTCATTAGAATACTATTCACTGCTAGACTGCTGCTGAATATGTTTTTTTTAAAAAATGTGTTTGTCTGATTTATAGCTCTCTGAGAATTGGTTTGATTGTGTCAGGATGTTAAGTGCAATGAATTAATACCTAAAATGCTAAATAGCACTTACACATTCAGCAGCAGTCTACCAATAAATAACATTTGCAAAGAGAAACAAGAGCTGTTTTTTTTTCCCTTTAGCCTTCACCAACGAAGCATCTAGCGTGCAGGGAGGTTTCAGGCTTCCTATTATTTATTCCAAAGGCTTACTTTTTTCTCTCTTTCCAAGATTTGAAATCAGTCTTATGGCTGGCCAAGAACTTGCTCTAAACATTAATCCACGTATGCAGCCATGGAGATGTGTGGCGCGCAACAGTTTACTGAATAACCAGTGGGGAACTGAGGAACACAACCTGCCCTTTAATCCTTTCCAACCTGGGAAGCACTTTGAGGTCAGTTTTTCTCTGATTTTAGCAGGGAGGAGTGTCTGCAGGGAGGAGGTCAAAAAAGTCAAAAGGGCAGCCACCGCTGTTCAATTGATGTATCACTTCTCTTTTAATAACTTGTGTGGACACCCCTGGATTCCAGCAAAGAGCTTGGGTAGCTGGCTGATGAGAAGGCAGTCAGGCAGTCAGAAGTGGAGAGAAGATCCAGCTGGTGTCTTCCAGAGGTGTAAGACTCCATCTCCCATAATTCCCAGCTAACACAGCTTTGAGGAATTGAAATCTGAACCTCTGGATTTTATTTAAATAGCATATTGCATCTACAGAGGTCATTCAATCACTGATGTACAAACATACATTTAAATAAAACATTAGCATCAGTGGTGGGTTGCCCCCGGTTCGGTCCGGTTCTATTGAACCAGTAGTAAAACCGCCCACCTACCACAACATCATCATGGGAGATCTGTGCATGCGCAGAAGCTTCTGTGTATGCACGCACATGCTCCCATTGTAAATCAGTAGTAAAGGTAAGTAGAACCTACCCGTGATTAGCATATATATATATGTGTGTGTGTGTAATGTATATGTAAATGTATAGGTATACACACGTTATGTGGATGATATAATACATGAGATAAAATATTAAATTAAGATAAACATAATAAAATCATCATAATATAGTGCCATAGAGTTGCAAGATGCTAAGTATAAATGAGCCTCTGGAAGGCTGGTGGAACAAATACCGCCGCTGGTGGACAAGAGTCAAACTGACTCACCAGAAAGCCATTCAGAATCATGTTCTTAGCTCCCTCCTGGGAAATTGTCTTTGCATTGCCCTTGAGGGTTTTTCGGTGGTGTGTGTGTGTCAGTGGTGGCAGTGGTGGGTTGCCCCCGGTTCGCACCAGTTCTATAGAACCGGTAGTAAAACCGGGGGAGGCTCCACCCACTGACCCTGATGTCATCAAAACGCTTCTGCGCTTGTGCAGAAGAGTGCACGCGCATGTGGCCCTGTTGCAAACCGGTAGTAAAGGTAAGTAGAACCCACCCCTGGGTTGCCTCCAGTTCGCCCTAGACCGGGCGAACTGGTAGCGGCAACAGCGAGAGGCTCCACCCACCTGCCTGGACATCTCTGTGCATGCGCAGAAGTGTTGCGCGCATGCACGAGCGCACATGCACCCACAAGCAAAACGGTAACGGCCTAAATTGAAATCCACTACTGGTGTGTGTGTGAGAAAATAGTGTGGCACTTGCGTTCTCCCAATGAAGCCTCACTCCTTATGAATGGGCCGTGCTTTTTTGATTTTGAGATTTTGGACTGTGGCTCAAATTCAAACCTTTATTGTCAGAGTACAACATGTGTACTATGAGATTGGCTGAGCCTCCCTTCGTGCACCCCCCCCCAACACAATACAATTCACAGTGAAAAACAAAAAAACCCACAAATCCCTAGCCCAGTGAATCCTGCTAACAATCACCCAATTCTATTGCACCATGTGAACTTATTGCATGTCGCGCTGGCCCCGCAAGTCAATCATACTATGTTGCTGTAGTAGTTATTTTCCATCCAGTCCATGGATAAAAACTGTTCTTCAGCCTGTCTGAGCGGCTGCCTATGCTTCCATATCTCCTTCCCAATGGAAGGAGAATAAAGAAGTAGCTGACCAGGGTGTGAGTCGTCCCTGAAGATTTTCCTCACTCTTCTAGGAGGACCAGAGGTGTTCCAGATGTGCTGATTTGCAACACTAACCTCCTTCCTGTCTTCCCAGCTCTCGATCCATTGTGACAACCACAAGTTCAAGGTTTATACCAACGGCCATCACTTGTTCGACTTCACCTATCGCTATGTCCCTATCAAAAACATCGAAACTATCAAGATCACAGGAAATGTGACCCTTTTCTACATCAAGTACTAAGCAACGGAGGGGAGGGGGGAGACACATCAATATCAACATAGACCCTTCTTCTCTCTTCCTCAGTCTGCCAGAATCCTACTGAATTTGAGGGGGTCTACAAGCTCCAATCAATCAATCAATCAATCAATCAATCAATCAGAGACTTGAAAACAATCAAAAACATTAAGCAGCATTTTCAATAAAGCATCTTGATCTAGCGGTGCAACAGGACTATTTTTCTGCCTAAATTTGATTTGTAGATGACATAAAGCATTTTTTTTAAAGTTAGTGCCTTCCAGTTATGTGGGAACAATGTTTCTCAAACTTGACAACTTTAAGATGTGTGGATTTTAAACCCCAGAAATTCCACCCCCCCTTTTTTTTCCTTTTTAATGCTAACACCTTTCCACCTTGCAATTGTCCATGCGTTCAATTCCTAGTAGAGGTTTAAATCCCATTTAATAATAAATGGCTACCATATGTCTGAAGACAGAATGAATCTGAAGTGCCTGCTGATGGTCAATGCAACTCTTCTTTGGTCTTATCATTTTCTGTGGAGAGCTTTGAGGGAACATTTTCCTCTTTCTTCCTAGCCAGAAGATACAAGTGGAGAGATTAGATATGCTTGGCTTTAAAAAAAAAATTGCACCAAAATTGCCACTTGAGAAAGATCAGCCTTCTTCCAATGCTTTGTAGATATGGAGTGAGTTACCTCAGTCAGGCAAAACTTTAAATAAGGTGATCAACTGTGATTCCGTTCTTGGCTGATTAATTATTTTTACCTGACTCACCTCAGAACCAGGATTGCATTCAAGGTACAGTTAAAATAGCAGGGTGAGGCGTTAAATGTTAGAAAAGGATCAGGCAGATTTAGATCATGGGCACTTCAGCCATGTGTCCAAAGATGCTTTTTCAAGAGGCAACTGGACTTTCTGGTTTTGCTATGAAGACGTTTCACTTCTCATCCAATTGCGCTTCTCTGAGAGCTGAAGAAACTGTTTGGATGAAAAACGAAACATATTCAAAGAAAAACCAGGACACTTTTTATTTATTTAATTTGTTTATTTATTTTGTCAAGCATGTATAAGATAACAGATATAAGTATAAACATGATTATGAATACATGAAATGGATACGAATAAATGGGGACAGTAGGACAGGGATGATAGGCATGTTGGTGGGCTTATGCACGCCCCTTACAGACCTCTTGGGAATGGGGTGAGGTCAACAGTAGACAGTCTAAGGTTAATGTTGTGGGTATTTGAGGAAGAAACCACAGAGTCAGGTAGTGCATTCCAGGTATTGACCACTCTGTTGCTGAAGTCGTATTTTCTGCAATCGAGTTTGGAGCGGTTTACCTTGAGTTTGTATCTATTGTGTGCTCATGTGTTGTTGCGGGTTGAAGCTGAAGCAGTCATTGACAGGTAGGACGTTGTAGCAGATAATTTTGTACTACACTTAGGTCAGACCAAAGATGGCAAAGTTCTAAGTTGTCTAAGCCTAACATTTCAAGTCTGGTGGCATAAGGTATTCTGTTGTGAGCAGAGGAGTGGAGGACTCTTTTTGTGAAATATCTCTGGACTCACTCAATTGTATTAATGTCCGATATGCAGTGCGGGTTCAGCTTCTTGGATGAGAAGGGAAACATTTTCAAAGAAAAACCAGAAAGTCCAGTTGCCTCTTGAAAAAGCACCTTTGGGACAACCATCACCTGGATGACTGAGAATCTCCATAGACTTTCAGCCATGTGGTTTCCAATGTGTGACTTTGGTTCAATCCCTCTTTCATCCAATTTGGTATGGAAAAGTTACAGGAAGATGTGTTACCCATATGATGTTAAGACTTCACAGAGGGCAGAGACACAAGTTCTGCTTCTTAGTTTCACTTTGAGCATGGACAATGGAATAATAGTGCATGATGCAATGGAAACTTAACTTTTCCTTGCAAATAAAGTAACAATGAAGACATTGGGTTTGGGCAATGAGGCCTAAGGATTAAGATATTAAAATGTGCCAGTGGAGCTGAATAAACTCACTTAGAAGAACAACAAAGACCAGAAGAGCTGAAAAGCAACTAAGGAGATGCGTCTCTTTTTAATCTTTGCTTTGACTTTTACTCTTTCTGCACAGCAGGTAAGGCTAAATTTTGTGGGTTCCAATAGCCTTTCAGCTGGGGTGCCTGCAGATGAAACAAGTAAGCATTTTGTTGAGGTTCTCCCCATGCTTTAATTAATATTTCTTGATCAAGGGGTTGAAAATGCAGGCAGAGGGCTTTGAGTACTTAGTCTTTTAATCCAAAGAAAAATTCAGAGGTTCATTGGTGCTTAAGCCATATATCATATGTGGCTATATTACCTGTAAACATCTAAGGGACCTAACCCTAACCCTAAAGTTTTCTTGTTTTCTTTTCAGGATAACAAGAATAATGCTGATGAAGAGTCTACGGTAAGTAAGTTACATCATGCTGGATGTCCTGATTTTTTTCACCTTTGGGAAAATGTCTATCCTCCTATTGAAAAAAGAAAGAAAGAAAGATTAAAAAAGTCTAAGAAGACCATTAATTCCAGTTTGGGAGTTTTGGCCCTGTTGCTCGCTCGCACTTGTAGTGAGAAATATGTGTTTCCTATTTTGAAAAATGCAGCCATTCATATGTGTGCTATCTAGTGATGGAACAGTGTGAAAAGTCATATATGTTATTATGAGAGCATCAGACTGATACCCTTCATTTCCCTTGTAGGAAAGTGGCAATGAAATGATGACGAAAGTTCTAGTAAGTACAGAATACAAAATAACAGAATTGGAAGGGACCTTGGAAGTCTTCTAGTCCAGCCCCCTGCCCTGCCCATGGCAGGAGACCCTACCATTCTAGACAAATTACTGTCTGATCTCCTCTTAAAAGCTTCCAGTGATGGAGCACCCACTATTTCTGATTGTTTTCATTGTCAGAAAATTTTTCCTTATCTCGAGCTCTTTTCTTTGAGTCCTGAATTTCCTGGAGGCTAAAAAGCAACTAACATCAACTTACGGATTCGTATTTCCACCCACACTCACCAAACACCAATTCATAGTTACTGCAGTGAATTTCAAGACTTTCATTTTTAAGTTAAACTTATACCACTTTCCTGCTTAATTGATCAGCTTCAGAAAAATACCACAAAGGGGGGGCCACAGACTGCAATGAAAACTGCATCCCACTCCCCATTCCAGCATGTCCCCCAAAGGTCCCCTTCATCCAGATAGGCAGAGGGCTTCCCCGTTGACTGCCTGTGTTCCCTGGTCAGTCCCACCTCAGCTGGCGTCCCCTAGTCAACCCTGATTTCAGATTTTGGCCTTTGCTCCAAAGCAGACAATGGCCTCCAGCCCATCAGCCTTGCTGCCAGCTGATTGGGCACAGGGGCCAGAGGGAGGTGGGAAAAACATCAGGGACAGGTCCCTCCTATCTTCCCTTCCCACACAGCCTACGGGTTTTGGAAAGTGTAGTTGGAAGGTGTGGAGGTGGTCACAACATTCCCTAATTTTATTCCCATTGGAATCATAGGTTCTGGCATTATATATATTACTCGATTTGAATTATTTGGTTCAAGAATGGTTGCCAATTTGGCCCAATTGAAGGCTACAAATGAACTGCTTGGTTCACAGAACCTGCAATTCACAAAATGCAGCTGCTGACTTCAGACAAGTCCCTAACTCTCTCTTTTGGGATCTGTGTTAGCAAAGCCATTTTGGAGCCTTCCCAGGGACCCTTTTTGAATAGAGGAGGGGGCCTGTGGAGAGTTTTTCCCCCCTCTAGTGAAGGATATCGCAACATCAGCAATATTAAGATGTGTGGGCTACAACTCCCAGAATTCTCCAGCTCAGAAAGGGAAATGATTGGAGTCCACCCATCTTAAAGCATGATATATATATTCTCATGTGAAAGTTGATCTAATACCCTTTGTTTCCACTGTAGGATGCACTGAGTGACAAACATACAATGGAAATAATTGTAAGTAATTCTTTGACCACCTTTTTCTCTTTCATTGTGAAATATCTCTCTTGCATGCAATCAAGAGACCCTTTTGGGATTCTACCCCACCAAAGTTTAGCAGATATATACAAAGAAGTGAACTATAGCAAGGTTATATATTTAGAACAGCTATCTTGTTTTATGATGAAAGCTATGATACCTATAGTATTCTTAATAAATATTGCACACTTCCACCCACTTCCAAAGTTTTGGGAATGGCTGGGGATGTGTTGAAAACCTAAATAAGGTTTTTATGACTCAGGATGACCTAAATCTTTTTTGAACCCTTTTCTTGCCAGAAAATGCTCTGAAACAGGGACATTCTTGTAGCAGTTGAAAGAGGAAATAAGATGCTGGAAATTGAGGATTTCAGCAGCTCCTTTTCATCACATGGCTACACTGAAAATCAAGTAGAGCACATGTAGATAGAGACACAAACCTGCATATTTAATCATGAGTATATTTCACATTTGAACCTACTTGGAGGAGGAAGAGGCAGAGAGGGTAGAAAGGGGGGTACATGAAGGGGTACATAAAAAACAACATTCCATCATAAAGATGTCTTACCTGTATAGATGTATAACTAATGGAAATCTTGATTAAGGAATGGAATGTGGACGTGTAGGGTGATGTTCTCAAAAGAGCATCGACCCCCCAAGTGCCATGTCTGGTATAGCTCCTGTTTCCTAATCTTATCTGTTTCAACCATCATTCCTCAAGTTTCCCAATGCATATTTTGATTCTGTGAATGTTGAAGGAAATTTAAAAGAGAAGGAAAAGCAAAAAGAACCCTCACACCACCATTAATTCAATTTGTTTTTAGAATCACTTCCTGTTTTGATAAGGAATGTGTGTTTCCTAAGTGGTGTGAGGTACAAATTCATGTCAATGATAGCTAGGATGGTAGTGATGGCATGGATTAGAAATGTCCTCAGTACTTTCATTGTGACAAAATTTCATGTGCTTGATTCTTTTATAGAATGCTTTAAATAAAAACGATATTGAAAAATTAATGGTAAGTTGCTCTTTCTTCATTTTCTGCTTTTTCTTCTTCTTCTTTTTTTTTTTTGAGTAATATACTTCTTGTCTGCAATGAAGCATCCCTATGTTATAAGAACACTGACTCTCAGACCAAATTCATTTGGTTGTATGTCTTTTCAGAATTTTTCAGTCCCCAAGGAATCTTTGCCTTTGGGGAAGATTGCCCTGGACAATTTATTTCTCTCCCTGTAATTTCTCTCCTCTTTGGTGTGACACCTGTGTGGTCCAAATGCAGTTTTGTTGGTCAGTTGGTGCATTTCCTCATCTCCTTTTCCAGCCTCTGTTTTACCAGGAAATATGGAAAGGAGAAATAGGTATTTTTCAAATGATCCAAAAAATTATAATGAAACCTAAATCTTTCTCTGGGTTACTTAGTCCACACTTTAGTGTTGTATAAATTTTATGCAACCTTCTTCTGTTGGCTACAAATTCAAGTGAATTTCTGGGGTTTGCATAATATATTAAATACTAAGATGATCAAACAGTCTGCATTTCCACAATATAGTAAACAAAAAAGCAAACAAACAGATTAAAACTATCTAAATTTAAGAAGTTGTGCTGATGCAGTTACCATGTTATTCTTTTGTCCTAGGATCACATACTATACAGATAGACCTTGACTTATGACTTATGACCTCAATATAGTCTGCCCATTATGGGCATAAATTGTGATGGTAACCATAAATTGGGTCACCCATGTGACTGACCTGGTTTTATGACCCTTTTTTGTGATGGTTTTATGACCTTTTTTTGTGATGGTTGTCAAGAAATGCCTCAGTCATTAGGGCTGGTTTTGCCACATACTGGAATGCGGTTTTCTGCAGAACTGTCCTAAATCAGGTTAGAGAAATCATATGCAATTTCATGTCATATGTGATTTCACGTCAGAATAGAAGCAATATCTTTTGTTTTATTTACAGGAGTGTATGGAAGACGAGTGTAAAATGGCTGATTTTGTGGTAAATACCTCTTTGTTCCTCCTCTGTTCTTTCCTTCTGAAATTACGCTCCTTCCATGTGATCGAGGACCCCTTTTGTGATTCCACTCCCACCCCAGCAACCATTGCCATTGTCCCCAGACCTTCAAGAAAGAAGGCAAGGCTAAAATCTTGGACCAGTTTTGATAAAACAGCTTCAGGCACTGTTTTACTCCTTAAAACTCAGCCACCATTGCACTGCTGTAAAGCAGGGTGCCCGAAAATGAGGAAGGGTTGGTGTGATTATTCATTATTGTTGTTGTTACCATTATTAGTGTTGGTGGTTCTAAATCTTGGCAACTTTAGTATGTGCGGACTTCAACTTCCAGAAGTCCCCAGCCAGCATGTAGCTGGGGAATTCTGGGAGTTATAGCTGTTATAACCATATAACTCTGGCTCCAAACCCTAATACCTCTTTACGTTGCTGTATGTGTCATCAAGGCCCTATGGAAATTATCCCCAGGAGAAATGTTTCACATTGGAAGGGTCCCTACAAACTTTATTTTCTTTACTTGTGGTTTTCTCTCTGCAAAATATGAAATGCTTTCAACTCAACTATGAAGTTGAAATTGCACTCAAATTGAGTGGTTAAAAAGAGGGTTTCAATATTCAGGTTGGGATATGGCTTTTTGGGAAAATCAGCTCTGACCTTGGAAGTACCTCTTGTACTTTCTCTGCTGATGTGAGGTCTTTCACATCAATATCCTCCATGGCCCTCCCGAATTTATTTTAATGGACTGCAGTGGCCCATGTAAGGCCCACCCAGATGCTCATATCATGTCCTGGCACAGCATAGTTATGAAGAAGTCCATAAAAGAGGATAATGATTTTTCTTTTCTTGTAGGACCTCCTGGAGAAGATGTTATATTTTTTTAAGGAAGTATCACATGGTGATAAGCCAATATATGACTTGATAGTAAGTAGATGTACACTTACATTATCTCATTTCTTCTATGTGTCCTATGTTATCCTTCTTAGATATGAACTGATCAGACCTCTTAAACCTCACTCCCACTAAAAGATCTCCAGACATTTGAGGAAGAATTCCAGCAGGAAGAGGCACTGTTTTGACTATTGTCGGAAGCTGAAAGAGTCCGGCTTCACAGGCCTTCCCTCTGGCATAGGAGAAAAGTTTAAATGAGGATATCAGGAAACCTTTAGAAAAGCTGCACAATAATGAGCCTTTTAAGAAAAAAATCATAGAAAAACTATTTTCTCACAACATCTCAGAATGTTATTAATTCATGTGTCTTTTAGGTTTTATCACTCCATCTGTGATTGGAAAGGCACTGCTTCTATCTGGAGAATGAAATATATAGATGAAATTGATAGATGGTACTGAAGTTACCTGTGATGTTATAGTAATAATTATTGATAGTTATCTTATCAGAATAGAACTGATCCTCTTGGTTTCCTTTGTAGAAGGCACTTGTCAAACATGGTCCTCTGGCTGAATTGGTAGTAAGTAGCTTTGATTTGTCTTCTTCTGTTTCTTCCTTTAACTTCTTGCATCTGAACAAGCATCTCTTTCATTTTTCTTCCGTCAGTACTTAGAGCATTACAATAGTGGCGAATACCAGTATCTGTAGCTCAGGTATAGGAAGAGGGTAAAAGTTCATTCTCCAAGCTTGTGGGTTGGTTTCTGAATGTTTCATTACCAGACTAGGCAACATCTTCAGCAGAGTTTAGGGGATGTCAATGTCAGTATTCTGTTTATAAGGGCTTCGGCAGTGTAGGTGTCAAGTGAGGGTCTTGGGACATGTTTTGTGATGAGTCAGCTGTGCACCTCCAGAACCTTGAGGGACAAACCCAGCAGGCAGAATAAAAACATTTGCCTTGTCTTTACATTTGTTTTTTAAACATCTGGCAACTTTTGTTTCCACTGCAGAATGAACTGAGTGAGGAACATACATTGGAAATAATTGTAAGTAGCTCTTTGACCATCTTCTTCTTTTCCATGGGAAATATCTTCCTGGCATGCAATCATGCCTTTTTAAAAAATCCCCACCTCCAACAGTCCCCAAACCTTAATGGGTGGGAATGGTTTGAGTGGTAAAATAACAGCTTTAGGACCTCAGGATGATCTAAAGCGTTTTGGTTTTTTTTTTTCTGGCCAGAAAATACTCCGAATCTCAGTTGACATTCTTGTAGCATTTAGAGGAGGATATATGATGCTATTGTGGGATTTCAGAAGCCCATTTTCACACAAATATGCATATTTAATGTCTATATTTCACATTTGAATTTATTTAGAGGAGGAAAAAGCAGAGGAAGTAGAAGTGGAGTACATGAAGCAGAATAAAATAACAACAACATCCATCATTTTATTTTATTTTATTTTATTTTATTTTATTGAATTTCTATACCGCCCTACTCCCGAAGGACTCAGGGCAGTGAACAGCCATGAAATAAAACACATACATATACAAAATTTAAAATCGAATAAAATGAATTAAATAAATTTGGCTGAATTGATACCCATAATTTAAAATACCCATATTTTAAAATACAGTAAAAATTTAAAATTTACACTTAAAAGGGAGAAGATTTAGGCGAGGCCAGCTTGATGAAATAAAAGAGTCTTCAGCTCGCGGCGGAAGGTGTGCAGATCCGGAATCCTCCGTATCTCTGGGGGGAGCTCATTCCAGATCGTCGGTGCCCCCACAGAGAAGGCTCTCCCCCTAGGGGCCGACAGCCGACATTGTTTGGCCGAGGGCACCTGGAGGAGCCCCTCTCTGTGGGAGCGTACTGGTCGGTGGGAGGCTATTGATGGTAGTAGGCGGTCCCGTAAGTAACCAGGTCCTAAGCCATGGAGCGCTTTAAAGGTGGTAACCAGAACCTTGAAGCGCACCCGGAAGACCACCGGGAGCCAGTGCAGCTCGCGCAGGAGAGGTGTTACATGGGAGCTCCACGCTGCTCCCATAACCACCCGCACGGCCGCACTTTGCGCCAGTTGGAGCCTCCGGGTGCACCTCAAGGGGAGCCCCATGTAGAGAGCGTTACAATAGTCCAGACGAGAGGTGACGAGGGCATGAGTGACTGTGCGTAACGAGTCCCGATCTAGAAAGGGACGCAACTGGCGAATCAGGCGAACCTGATGAAAAATCCTCCCGGTCACGGCCGTCAAGTGCTCTTCTAAAGACAGCCGTGAATCCAGGAGGACGCCCAAGTTACGAGCCCTTTCCGTGGGGGCCAATGATTCGCCCCCAATAGCCAGCGATGGCGCCAGCTGACTATATCGGGACGTCGGAAACCACAGCCACTCGGTCTTGGATGGGTTGAGCCTGAGCCCGTTTCTCCCCATCCAGATCCGTACGGCCTCCAGGCACTGGGACATCACTTCAAGGGCATTGTTGGGGTGGTCTGGGGTGGAGATGTACAGCTGGGTGTCATCAGCGTACAGATGGTACTTCACCCCGAAACCACGGATGATCTCGCCCAGCGGCTTTACATAAATGTTGAACAGAAGGGGCGAGAGAACCGATCCCTGCGGCACCCCACATATAAGGGGCCTCGGGGTCGATCTCTGCCCCCCTGTCAACACAGACTGCGACCGGTCAGAGAGAAAGGAGGAGAACCACCGTAAAACGGTGCCTCCCACCCCCAACCCTTCCAGCCGGTGCATCATAAGAATACCTTAGATGTATAGGTGTATAACAAATGTGAAGAAAATGGAAAAGTGGAACAAAAGGAAAAAGACTCCTGAGAACTCTATTAATTTAAATGTGTTTTTTAGACTAAGCATTCCCTGTTGTGATAAGAAAAGTATGTTTCCTAAATTGAGGGAAGCAGCAATGCATGTTAATGATATCTAAGAAGGTAATGATGGCGGAGATAGAGAGGTCCTTGGGGGCTTTGAGTCAGAATAGAATTTGACATGCTTCTTTCCTTTGTAGAATGCTTTGAATGCAAAAGAAATTGATAAATTAATGGTAAGTAGTTCTTTCTTTGTCTTTTGCCTTTTCTTTGAGTAATATACTTCTTGCTTGCAATGAAGCATCTCTGTATTATGACAGCACTGACCCAAACCCAAACCCACTTCATTTGGTTATATGTGTGGACAAGGCCCCCAAGGATGTTTTGCACTGAGGAAGATTGTATTGAAAAGAAAATGAAAGGAAGTGTTTCAGAACACAGTTTACCCATGTGTGCCTTTTTGGCTCTGTCAGTCCCTGTTCTGATAACAAATGCATGTATCTCATCTGTAGAATGAAGCAATTCATATATATGATATCAAAGATGGTAGAGATGCCATAATTGGAGAAAACATGTGTGATGTCTTTTCAAAATAAAAGTATTATCTTTTTTGCCCTTGTAGAATATAGGCAAACGTCCAATTAATATTTTTGCGTTAATTGTAAGTATACGTTTCTTCATAATTCTTTGCTTTTTCTGAGTAATAGTCTTCTTGCATCGGAAAAACACTCCATTTGTTAATTCACACCTCCCAGAAAGCATCTTCAGAGACCCCAGAGGAGAAACAGAGAAGACAGGGCCAAAATATTTCATCTGTTTTAACTTTTCTTTTAAAGCAGCTTCAGATAGCACTACACCCAGTAGCCAAGGGAGAAACTTATATTTTGGAATTGTTGCCAAGGGACACTTTTTGGATGGGGAGGGTTTCTCCAAAGTTACTTTACTTATTGTGGTTTTTTTTCTCTGCAAAATGGTAAACTGTTGACTCTAATGGTCTTTCTGTCAGATGCAATTTTCGTAGTGAGACCTGTTTCCTCATTTCCCTTCCCAGGATTAGTTTTATCAGAATTTGTTTTGGAAAGCCAGCTTGACTTTGCTCTCCTTGAAAAGGAATAATGAAGTTTCAAGATTCTGCTAATATATATTATGATAGTTTTCTGAAATCCTTCTTGTAGCCTCCCTGATTATTCCTACCTCAAAGGCTGATGTGGCTCTACGTCCCTACTCTGATGTTGTGAGGCCATTCATATCAATATCCTCCGTGGCCCTCAAGGGCTCACCAGTTTATTTTAGTGCAGTGGTTCTCAACCTGTGGGTCGGGACCCCTTTGGGGGTCGAATGACCCTTTCACAGGGGTCGCCTAAGACCATCGGAAAACACATTTTTTCAATGGTTTTAGGAATAATTTTATGGTTGGGGGTCACCACAACATGAGGAACTGTATTAAAGGGTCGCAGCATTAGGAAGGTTGAGAACCACTGATTTTAGTGGACTGCAGTGGCCCAGGCAACTTGTATCATGCATTTGCACAATGACAATGACTTGTGACAGATTCCATAATGTTTTTTCTTCTTCTCATAGTCAACTGGGAAAAAGATAGTACCTATTATCAAGAAAGCCAATCGTGGCAAAGGAGTGTCTAAACTGATAGTAAGTAGATACACAATTTGTCTCATTTCTTCTTTGTTTTCTATGTTGTCCTTCTTAGATGTGACCATAATAACTCTCTGAAGACTCCCCCTCCCAATAGGTATACTGTCACACCATAATTATAAATCCATGCT
This sequence comes from Pantherophis guttatus, assembly GCF_059756535.1. Lineage (NCBI taxonomy): Eukaryota > Metazoa > Chordata > Lepidosauria > Squamata > Colubridae > Pantherophis > Pantherophis guttatus. The sequence goes on from NC_142072.1 coordinate 2,286,757, forward strand.
TTTGTTCCCATTTTAGAGTATATTCACTGGTGGTGGTGATGGAAACATGGTAAGTAGGTTCTGTTTATTTTCTTCCCTTCATATTCTTCTTTGAACTGAACAAGCACCCATTTTATCTTTATTCCACCACCTAAAACACTGAGGGGGCCTCACTTTTAGTAAGAACTATGGGTTTCCTATTTGGAGAATGCAGCCATTCACATGTGTACTAGTATCCAGAGATGAAACAGTTGGAGAAGTCATCTTTTTATCATGAAGTTATCATGTGAGGCTCAGACTCATATCCTTCATTTCCTTTGTAGGAAAATAGCAATCATATGTTGGAAAAAATTATGGTAAGTAGAGATTTGTTTCAAACCATCCAATCCAAAATGTTCCAGAGAACTGGTAGCGGAAATTTTGAGTAGTTCGGAGAACCAGTAAATGGCACCTCTGACTGGCCCCGCCCCCATCTATTCTCTGCCTCCCGAGTCCCAGCTGATCGGTAGGAAATGGGGATTTTGCAGTAACCTTCCCTGGAGTGGGGTGGGAATGGAGATTTTACAGTATCCTTCCCCTGCCACATCCACCTAGTCACACCCACCAAGCCACACCCACAGAACCGGTAGTAAAAAAATTTGAAACCCACCACTGCTCTGTATCATATATGTTGTCAGATGAGAATTGAACTGATACCCTTTGTTTCCATTGTAGAATGCACTGAGTAAGGAACATACAGTGAAAATGGTTGTAAGTAGCTCTTTGCCTATCTTCTCTCTTTTCCATGGGAAATATCTTTCTTCCATGCGTTCAAGCTGATCGTTTTGGATTCAATCCCACCAAAATTTAGTAAATATACCAAGGTTTCATATTTAGGAAAATAGTTATTTTATGATGAAAGCTCTGATACTCACTCTTAAACAATATTGCACACTTCCACCCATTCCAAAATTTGGGGAGCGTCTTGGGGTGTGTGGAGAACTTAAATAAGGGTTTTAGGACTCAGTATGGCCTAAATCTATTTTTAACCTTTTTCTGAGCAGAAAATGCTCTGAATCTGAGCTGACATTCTTGTAGCACTTAGAAGAGGAATTTGCTATTGAGGGATTTCAGTAGCCCTTTTCCCTCCTATGGCCACACTGAAAATCAAGAAGAGCAGTATAAGTGGGGACACAAATACAATACACCTTTGAACTTACTTGGAGGAGGAAAAGACAGAGAGGGGACCTAGGTGAAGGGGAATAAAAAACATTCCATCAAAAAGATGTCTTGCATCCACAGGTAGTCCTCAACTTACAAACACGATTGAGGCCAAAATTTATGTTGTTAAGTGAGAAAATTGTTAAGTGAGTTTTGTTTCATTTTATGACTTTTCTTGCCTCATTTGTTAAGTGAATCACTTAACGAATATGACCAAGGACACTGCAACCATCATAACTATGAATCAATTGCCAAACATCTGAATTTTGATCATGTGACCATGGGGATGCTGCAATGGTCATAGATATGAAAAATGGTCATAAGTCACTTTTTTCAGTGGTGTTGTAACTTGGAATGGTCACTAAATGAACTGTTGTAAGTTGAGGACTCCCTGTATAGGTGTATAACTAAAGTAAATCTAGAGTAAGGGATGAAATATGGATATGTAGGGCAATGTTCTGAAAAGGGTGTTGAACCCCAAGTGCCTTCTTGTTAAATTGTTTTTTTAGAATTAGAATTCAATTCAAATTGTTTTTTAGATTCACTTTCTGAAAAAAAGGTGGTTGTTTCCTAAGTGGAGGAGAGCAGCAACTTATGTAAATGCTATCTAAGATGGTAGTGAGGGCATGGATAGAAAGGTCCTTGGGGTCTTCTATTAGGATAGAATTTGATGTGCTGCTTGTTTCCTTTGTAGAACGCTTTAAGCACACAGGATGTGGGGAAATTAATGGTAAGTAGCTCTTTCTTCATCTTCTGCCCCCACTTATTTAGTAATATTCTTCTTGCCTACAATGAAACATCCCAGCATTACAACAACACTGGCCCCAAAACCCAAACCTACTTCTTTTGGTTGTATGTGTGGATAAAGGCCTTTTCAGAACTGTCCCCAAGGAACATTTTTCCACTGGGGAAGACTGATCTGAACAATTTCTTTATCTCTTTCTAATTTCTGACCCTTTTTGGCATGATACATCAGTGTGGTCCAAATACATTTTGTTGCTCAGGTGGTGCATTGTAGAAGTCATATGTGTTGTGATGACAAAATAGTAGCAATTCCTTTTCTTTTATTTATAGGATTGCCTAGAAGGCGAGTGTAGTATGGCTGATTCTGTGGTAAATACCTCTTTGTTTATCCTTTATTCTTCCTTGTGACATATTCTCTTTGCATGTGATCAAAGACCCCTTTTGTGATTCCATTCCCACCCCCAGCAACCATCACCATTCTCCCCAAAGCATCAAAAAAGAAGGCAAGACTAAACTCTTGGGCCAGTTTTGAATAAAGCAGCTTGAGGCACCTCTTTAGCCCATAAAATACCCTCACCACCTGCACTGTTGTAAAACAGGGTGCCCTAAAGTGAGGAAGGGTCCATGGGATTATCCATTATTGTTGTTGCTGTAGCTGTTATTATTCCTAATAATATTATATCTTCAAGGAAACAATCAAACTCAGAGAGCTCCAAAGATTCCACAGGGTGTATATTTACAATCCAGAATCTTTAACCTAGAAGCTGTCTTGCAATCCACCATCCGAATGACCACATCCAATAAATTAGGATAGATATGCCGAACTGACACTCTGGGAATTGGGCAGCCCATAAATGTAATGTATTATCATATCACCATCAAGGTTGTTCAGCTCTGGTTAGGTAGAATGGGTGAGAAAAGGACTCAGTGTAGCTCCAGCTTGACTTTATTGTCCTTAAAAAGGAGTAATGAAGGCTTTGGATGAGCTTTCAGGATTCTGCTACTAAATCTGACAAAAATGTAGTAGTATTTTTGGAATCCCTGCCATGTTTTCCTTGACCTTGGTTGCTTCAAAAGGTTGATATGGCTTTACATACTTTCTCTGATGATGTGAGACCATTCACATCAATATCCTCCATGGCCCTCAAGGCTGCCCAGTGTACCAGTTTATTTTAATGGACTGCAGTGACCCAGGTAAGACCCACCCAGATATTTATGTCATGTACTGGAACAATGTAATGTAGGAATCCATAAAAGAGGATAATTTTTTTCTCCTTCTTTGTAGACCATCATAGAGAAGATGTTAAATATTTTTAAGGGAATATCACATGGTGATAATCTGATATATAACTTGATAGTAAGTAGATACACACTTCTCTCATTTCTTGTATGTCTTCTATGTTATCCTTGTTAGATATAATCTGATCAGTCCTCTTGAGATTCACTCTCCCCAAAGGAACCCCAGACATTTTAGGAAGAATTCCAGCAGGAAGCTATAAGCTCTTGGGAACATTTCAAGAAAGGCATTGTTTTGACTATTGTCAGAAGTTGAAAGGGTCTGACTTCACAGGCCTTCCCTCTGGCTTAGGAGAAACACTTAAACGAGGATATCAGGAAACTTTTAGAAGAGCTGACAATAATGTGTCTTTTAAGGAAAAAATCCACAAAAATGCTTTGCTCACAATAAGAAGTCTCAGATTGCTGTTGATTCATGTGTCTTTTAGGTTTTATCACTCAATCTGCGATTAGAAAGGCACAGCTCCTATCTGGAGAATAAAAGATATAGATGAAATTGATGTATGGTGTTGAAGTTATCTGTGATGGTGTAGTTATAATTAATAATAGTTATCAGAATAGAACTGATCCCCTTCATTTCCTTTGTAGAAAGAACTCTTCAAACATGGTCCTCTGGCTGAATTGGTGGTAAGTAGTTTTTATTTATAAAGAAATTCATTTTTATGGCATATGAAATGGCAGGGATAGCATGATAGGAGGAGTCATATATCTTCTCATGTGAGAATAGAGTTTTGACACACTTTGTCTCCATTACAGAATGAACTGAGTGAGGAATATGCATTGGAAATAATTGTAAGTAGCTTTTTTACTATCTCCTCCCTTTTCCATGTGAAATATCTTTCTTGCATACAACCATACTTTTTAAAAATTTCCCACCTTCAACCGTCCCCAAACCTTGATCGGTGGGATGGGTTGAGTGGTAAAAGAAAGGCTTTAGGACTAAGGATGGCCTAAATCTTTTTGGGATTTTTTTCTCCCCCCAAAAATCTCAGTTAATAGTCCCACTATATACACACACACACTCACACATACACACACACTATCCTCTTGTAGCTGCTACAAGACTATATATATATTGCAGATTTGTGTGAAAAGGGGCTACTGAAATCCTCTTTAATTATAAAATTATATAAATATATAATTTTTTCACATTTGAATTTACTTGGAGGAGGGAGAGACAGAAGAAGTAGAAGGGGGTTTGCATGAAGCAGAATAAAAACAACAACATTCCATCATAAGGATGTCTTACCTATAACGGTGTAGAACTAATGTGAATCTAAATTCAGACAAGAAATGTGGATATGTACTGTAGGACAATGTTCTCAAAAGAGTGTTGTCTCCCAGGGGCCATGTCTGTTAAAGCTCCTCTTTTTAAAGCAATCTTCTATCTGTTCATGAATAGGTACAATCTTTATTTCTCAGGTTTCTCAATGCATATTTTGAATGTTGAAGAAAATTGAAAAGAGAAAGAAAAGGTTAAAGAAGCTCAGAACTCTGTTAATTCAAATGTGGTTTTTGGACTAAGCAGTTCCTATTGTGATAAGAAATGTGTGTTTCCTAACTGGAGGGAAGCAGTAATTCATGTAAATGATATCCAAGATGGTAGTGATGACACGGATAGAGATAAAGGTCCTGGGTGTCTTTGAGTCAGAATAGGACTTGACGTGTTTGTTTCCTTTGTAGAATGCTTTGAATGGAAAGGACATTAATAAATTAATGGTAAGTAGCTCTTTCTTCATCTTCTGCTTTTTTGTTAAATGATAGTCTTCTTTGCATGCTGACATAGTTGGAGAAATCATGTGGGATATCGTTTCAAAATAAAAGTAATACCTTCTGTTTCCTTTACAGAATATAGGTAAAGATCAAGTTAAGAAATCTGAGATAATAGTAAGTAGATTTTTTTTTCAAATGCCATGATTTTTTTGAGTAATATTCTTCTTGCATGCCATAAAATAAGCCTCTTGTTATTCATACCTGCTAGAATGCCTTCTTCTTTTACCATCTTCAGAGACTCTGGAGCAGAAACTGAGCAGGCAGGGCCAAAATATTTCATCTGTTTCATGTGAAGCAGCTTCAAATACCTATTATATCCCCTAAAAACACTGACTCCTAAACTAGAGTGATGGTTCCCCTGGGTTTATTTTATTTTATTTTATTATAATTTGTTAAACAAAAATGAGAACAAAAATAAAGGAATAAAAATACAGCAACAGGGACGATAGGCACATTAGTGCACTTATGCACGTCCCCTCTATTAACCACTTAACTATGATGTAAGATCCACGGAAGTCAATTGGTGACTGAAACTGAAAATTTGTAGCTGAAACAATTGAATCAGGTAGAGCATTCCAGACTTCGACAACTCTATTATAGAAATCATATTTTTTACAGTCAAGTTTAGAACAATTTACATTAAGTTTAAAGCGGTTGTTGGCGGCGTATTATTGTGATTAAAACAAAAAAAAATCATTTACAGGTAAAACATTACTAAGTATAATACCTAGGCCTGACCGCAAGTGATGCAGTTCTAAGTTATCCAAACCGAGAATTTCGAGCCTAGTAGCCTAGGGAATTCTATTGTGTACAGAAGAGTGCAAGACTTTTCTTGTGAAATACTTCTGAACCCGCTCAATTGTACTGATGTCAGATAAATGGTGGGGATTCCAAACAGTTGAACAATACTCTAAGATTGGTCTAGCATAAGTTTTATAAGCTCTAATTAGCAATGCAATGTTTCCAGAAAAAAAACTGTGCAAAATTACATTTACAACTCTTAATGCTTTTTTAGCAATGCTGTTACAGTGAACTTTGGAGCATAGATCGTCAGAGATAAGTACACCTAGGTCCTTGACAAAGTGAGGGTCATCAGATAGTTCAGTGCCATCTAGCTTATACTTGACATTCTGATTACATTTACCAATATGTAAGACAGAGCATTTATTGAATGAAATTTAGTTGCCAAATAGATGACCATTCAGACACATAGTCGAAATCATTTTGCAAAACAACAGAATTATCTGTAGTATTGAATAATTTTATGTCATCGGCAAAAAGGATGCAATTGCTTTTAAGTTGAATAGCAAAGGGTTCTGAATAGCAAAGGGAGAAGCATATATTTTGGAATTGTCCCCAAAGGACACTTTGGTGATGGGAAATGTTTCTCCAAAGTTTTTCTTTTACCAACTTGTGGTTTTTCTCTTTGCAAAATGGTAAATTGTTGGCTCAAATGGTCTTCCTGTCAGATGCAATTTTGCTAGTGAGATGCCTTTCCTCATTTTGCTTCCCAGGATTAATTTTATTTATTAATTGGTTAATTGACTTAGCCTGCCTTGAAGGGTTGATATGGCTTTACGTACCCCTCTCTGGTGTTGTGAGGCCATTCACATCAATATCCTCCATGGCTCTCAAGGACTCACCAGTTTATTTTAGTGGGCTGTAGTGGCCCAGGCAAGGCCCACACGTATCATGCACTGGAACAACTTCTAAAGGGATCCATAATGGTTTTGTTTCTTCTTCCTTATAGTCAATCGGGAAAAAGATAATACCTATTATCAAGAAAGCTAAGGGTGGCAAAGGAGTGTCTATACTAATGGTAAGTTAACTTGTCTAAATTTCTTCTATGTTCTCAATGTTATCCTTCTGAGATCCTTCTGAGGTAGTCCTCTAGAGACTGCTTCCCCCCACCCCACTGATTTACAGACATTTCAGGAACAATTGCAGCAGGAAACAAAGGAGGGTATTATTATCACTATTGTTAAGACTTGAGAGATTCTGGCTTCATAGACCTTCCCTGTGGCTTAGAAGGAAAAGTCAAGAAACTCCGTCAATATTTGTACTTTTCCTCAAGGTGTCTGTTTGGCCCCAATCACTTTATGTTGTGATAAGAAATGCATGTTTCCTATCTGAGTAATGAAATTATAATTATAAAAATATGATATGTATATCTAATATTGAAATTGGCAATGACAGCATGGAAAGAAAAGTCATGTGTTTTTAGATGATTGGATTATTGGAAAGTAGCCATTTCCTTGGATCTCAGCAGATGTTAAGTGATCTATCTGTTGACGTTGCCTATTCCTTTTGGTAGGAATGGCTTTATCTACTCTGCTCAAACCATCCCATTGCCATTAATACCCTCTGTTGACCTTAGTGATCCGCTCTGAACAAAGAGCAGTGGCCCAGGCCTGGTGCACACAAAGCCTCATAGGATTCACAGCCACTTCATAAAGATATTCTTTTGTTCCATTTTAGAGTATATTCACTGATGATGAAGATGAAAAAAATGTAAGTAGCTTCTGTTTATTTTCTGTCCTTGCTTTCTTTCATATTCTTCTTTGATGGAGGGAGTACCCCTCTTATCTTTATTCCACCTAAACCAAAAGCATCTCCAGAATCCCCAGAGCATCATCACAACAGGAAGAGCCAAATTATTCGTCCAAAGGCATCTATAACACAGGATGCCTGTTTTTTTCTCTTTTTTGCAAAAGCAGAGCTGGTCCATGGCTGCAATTCTAGTGCTTGCTCCACACCTTCCTTCCCCTGCTATGTTCTGGGGATTAATCCTTAGCAGAGGCCCTCCCAAGAGGTCTTTGACTCAGAAGCCATGTAGAAAGGCATTTCAAGGCACGGGTTGCGGTTGGCCGGTTCGAAAGTCAAAGTTGTATTTTGCAGTAAATTCATTGGCTTGGTTCATCATTTTCTCTCTTCCAGGGTCTCCCTTATTATCAAAATGTCCCTGTGGGACTCCATCCTGGGATGTCTGTTTATATGCAAGGCATAGTGCCTGAACGCAACAATAGGTGAGGTTTCTTTGGGGGCTCACAGAAGGGCAAGAGCTACCTCACTGAAAATAATAGTGATAAGTTTATTATGTCCAATTATCCAATTGCATGCCAAGATTAAACCCTTTCTTAATTGTTTGAATAGTTCAACTTCCTGCTTTTTCCAACTCCCAAGTAAGCCATAAGAGCTAGGAACTTGATTCTTCTTTTAAACCAACAAACCCAGCATCCTACAGATTCTAGCTTCAAGGCAAAGGAGAAGGAAGGGGCAGAACTCTACTCTGAGATTCCTGAACCTCCCATTTAATTTTCCGCATATCTTGTCCTCTCTCTCTATTCCAGAACCTGGGTGAACTTCCAGATGGACTTTGCCTGTGGCCAGGATAAGGAGGCTGATGTTCCCCTCCACTTCAGGACTCACATTAATGCAGAGACAGTTGGGCTCAGCACACTTCAGGCTGGCAGGTGGGGAAAGGAAGAGAAATTCTTGAATCCCTTTCAAAGGGGTGAGCAATTCGAGGTCATCTTGATTGTCTATGATTTCGGATACCAGGTTGGTACGCATGACAGAGGCTCCTTTGGGGCTGCAGGGGCCTCTTTGTTTCCCCCTTAGAATTCACCCTTTGCCTGGAATGAGCCACAAATGTATTTAATACCGAATTTCCCAACTTCGTATCTTCCATGTAGGGTTTAAGTGATGTACAAATAGTCTTCGTTTAGTAACAACTGAGTAATTGATGTGGTTGCTAAGTGAAACCATGGCTGTGTTTCTGATCAAACTTTAGCTTTTATTTGGTTTGCAGTCCTGTGAAGGCAAAGTTACTATTTCATCAGTGTCCTAACTACAAACAATCACTAAATGAGGATGACCTGTAACTGAAGGGAAAACCTTTTGATCTGGAGGGAAAAATGGGTATTCAAGAGCCGAGGTGGCACAGTGGTTAGAGTGCAGTACTGCAGGTTACTTCTGCTGACTGCCAGTTGCCTGCAATTTGGCAGTTCAAATCCCACCAGGCTCAAGCCTTCCATCCTTCTGAGGTGGGTAAAATGAGGACCCAAATTGTTGGGGGCAATATGCTGACTCCGTAAACTGCTTAGAGAGGGCTGGGAAGCTCTGTGAAGTGGTATATAAGTCTAAGTGCTATTGCTATTGCTATCATTGAAATAAAGGCCTCTCCCTTTTTACATGTACATATTAACCTTTTTGACCCCCTCTAGGGGCTCCCTTGCTCACCTTTGGGGTGGGATGTGTTTCTGGGCAGAATAAACAGGGTTCTTTTGCAAAGAAAATGCACCTCCCAACTGAGACTTGATCCCTTTGGCTTTGCCCTCTGATAGATCCTGGGGAACAGGAAGGTCTTATGCAACTATAGGCACAGAATCCCCTCACAAAATGTCCAGCTCATTAGGATTGATGGAGATCTGGAACTGCAATCTCTGTCTGTAATGGGAGGACCAATGATGGTAAGTATTTGTTTTGAGATGTTGGCACTTCCTGATCTTGGATCTCTCTTTGGGGATTGATTCTCCAAGCTATCACTTTCTCTTTCCCCTCTCCAGTCACTCTTCTCATACACCTTTCTTCATCCCTACAAATGGTGGCCCTTTTGGGTCCTCAGTTGTGTTGGCTTATGACTCTGCATGCTAGCAAAAATAACCATCCTGGAGTGATGCTAGGACCAGCATCTGAACAGGGAAGAAATTTATCCCAGGCCAAGATCCTGTTTTATCCCTTGCAGATGAATATAAAGAAGTGCTTCTCAATTTAACAATATTAAGATGTGTGGCCTCAACTCCTAGAATGGCTTAGCAGATGCCCACACATTCTTATTAACAAACACCAACAGCCAAGAATTATGTGATGGCTGAACACGGCAGCCTGTGTCTTCAGTCACAAGGGGAACTGTGGTGTAGAGTGGCACAGTGGTTAGAATGCAATATTGCAGGCTGACTCTGCTCACTGCCAGGAGTTCAATCCTGATTGGCTCAAGGTTGACTCAGCCTTCCATCCTTCCGAGGTCAGTAAAATGAGGACCCAGATTGTTGGGGGCAATAGGCTGACTCTGTAAACAGTTTAGAGAGGGGCTGTAAAGTCCATGTTGTTTGTGCCCCTCAAGTGCCACTTCCTGCCTCAGCCCGACTCAGCACAGCTACCTCTTACCCTAAACTATGTCCCAGTTAGAATTTTTATGGTGCTCATTTCCTGCTGCTGATTGGACCAACAGGCAGGATTCAGATGTTTGCTAAGCGTATCTCTCTTGCCTGGTTGTTCCTTGGGAAAGTTCAGGGGAAATGCAAGGGGTGAGAACATTGTCTGATCTATTATTAGAACTCCCATCATCCTGTATGTGATCCGGGCTGGTAAAAATTCTGGAACCTGAGGGCCAACATGTTACGAGATTAACCTGGGTGGGAAGCTGTCCATGGGAGGTGGCCCATGGGACTTACCTATCTTGTCCAGGAGATGCTGAGGTCTCAATACAGTTGGTGAATAGTGTGGCCTCTACCTGTCCCCCATAGAGCTAAAGCAGAACCGGTCCATGGCGGCAGTTCTGGTGCTTCCTCCAGCCTTCCTTCCCTGCCACGTTGGGGGAATTAATCCTTACAGAGGCCCACCCAGGAGGTCTTTGGTCGACTCAGAACCTCCTGGAAAGGCTGATACAAGGCACAGGCTGCGGTTGGCTGGTTTGAAAGTCAAAGTGTCAAGTTCGACGTGTGCTCATGCTGTTGCAGCCATTATTGCTTTTCAACTTGCCATTCATCAAGGGGGGAGGGGCGGGGAAGATTGGAATGTCAGTGCCAGACAACAAGAAACTGTCTCATGGGAAGCAAGGCCATTTCAACAGGTGTTTGACAGAGCCATGGACATCTTCTCACAACAATACCTCTACACCTAATTGGACAATGTGACCTGCATTAATGGGGGGAGGGAAAGTTCTATACTTTATCTATACGGGACACGTGGGAGTTAGCTAGAGCTGGTTTTGCTTTCATGCTGTGCTGAAAAGATGTACTCAATAAAGTTTTGCATTAAGAGATTCGATCATCTCAACTTTGCTAGCTTGATTGGGTTTGTCAGTCAGAACCTTGACACAAAGTTCTGTTTTGCAATAGTCATTGGTTTGGTTCATCATTTTCTGTCTTCCAGACTCTCCCTTACCATCATCCTGTCTCTGATGGACTCCATCCTGGAATGTCTGTATATATGCGAGGCAAAGTGCTGAGAAACTGCAACAGGTAAAGTTCCTTTGAGGGTTCACAGGAAGGGCAAGATTACTCAATAGTGTTAAGATTATCATATTGTTAAGGGAAGGTTAAATGATTCTATGCCAAGATTAAAGTCTTCCTTAATTCTTTGGACTACTTCTTCCAACTACAACTAAGATTGATGGCTAGGAACTTGATTCTTCTCTTCAAGCAAAAACCCAGCCTCCTGTAGATTCAGGGCAAAGGAGAAGAGGGAATGAAGACCTCTACTCTGAGATTCTTGCCCCTCCAATTTAATATTCCTCTTCCCTTTTCCTCTCTTCCTTCCAGGTTCTTTGTGGATTTTGCCTGTGGCAAATTTCAGGAGGCCGACATTCTCTTCCACTTCAACCCTCGCTTTAGTCAGGGGACTCTTGTGCTCAACTCATATCAGTCTTACAGGTGGGGAAGGGAAGAGAGACACAAGAATCCCTTCCAAAAGAGCGAGCATTTTGAGATAATCTTCATTGTCAATGATGCCGAATATCAGGTTGGTACATATGACAGAGGTTCCTTTGGGACTGCAGGGACCTCTTCATTCCCCCACCCCCTTTAAATTCACTATTTGTCTAGAATGAACCACAAATGTATTTAATACTGACTTTCTCAACGTCATATCTTCCAGATAAGGTTTAAGCGATATGCAAGCAGTCCTTGTTTAACAATAATGGGGCCAGCAATTTAGTCATTAATGGGGTCAAAAATATGACTGTTTTTTTATTGGACTTCAGCTTTTCTTTGCTTTGCAATCCTGTGAAGGTTGTAAATGCCAGTGTCAACTTGCAATGCTTTCAAGTTTCAAGCTAGTTGCGAAGTTACTATTTCATTAGTGTCCTAACTGCTAACAGTCACTAAATGAGGACGTCCTGCTGCAGAATGGAAAACCTTTTGGTCCAGGGGGAAAAATATATATCAATGAAGGACTCTCTCTTTTTACATGTATTCATTTTAACTCTTTTGATCCCCTCCATAACTCTGCTTACTCTGTTCAGATTTGGGGTGGGATGTGTTCCTGGCAAGAATAAACAGGTTTTTCCTACAAAGAAAATGGGTAATCCCAACTGAGACTTTCCTTTCCTTTCAACTTCACCCTCTGACAGATCCTGGTGAACGGGAACCCCCTCTGCAAGTTCAAGCACAGAATCCAACCCCAGTTTCTAAAGTTCATTGACCTTGATGGAGACTTGGAGTTTCAATCTCTGACCATGGTGGGAGGACAAATAGTGGGGAACCTGGTAAGTGTTTGCTATCAACCCTTGATCACTTTTTAGGAATAAATACTGAGTTGATTCAATCTCCAAGCTGTCACTTTCTCTTTCTCCCCTCCAGTCATTCTTCTTGTACATTTTTCTTAACCGTTAAGAATTGCAGCCTTTTGGTCGTCAGTTGTCTTGGCTTACAACTCTACAAGCAAGCAAAAATAAACTAGGACCAGCAGCTGCACAGGGAGCAGTTTTACCCCAGGCCAAGGTCCTGCTCTCCCCTTTGCAACTGTCCATGAAGCAGAGTTTCTCAGCCTGGCAACTCAACTCCCAGAATGGCTTAGGAGATGCCCACACATCCTTATTAACAAACACCAACAGCCAAGAAGTGTGCAATGGCTGAGCACAGTTTTTAACACCTTCTTTGTATTTCTCTCCCATCAGCTGTTGACAGGCTCTGCAGTCTACTACCCAGTAAGTGTCAAAAGACATGCTAATTCAGCCTGTCTCACTGCTTAATGTTTGGTCTGGTTAATGTTTGGTCTGGTTCACCAAGCCTATAAAATCACACAGAAAGGGGAGGAAAGCAACAGTGACTGGAATATTTAAGGGAAAATCAGCTTCTTTACTGTTAAGAAGGGGGGTTAATAGTCCATTTGCCCCATGTTAAAATCTGCACAAGGAAGCCAGCTCTTAGAACGAAAGTTTATGATTTGCTCGGTAAAGTCAGTCTGTTGTGATAAACCGGGGCTTTCACAGGGTTTGATAAATAAAATTCAGCAGCCATGCCAACCCCATCACAACCCCATCTATCTTTGTGTTCATTGCCCATTGCCATGGTGGCTCTACCTAGACTGCCATCTTGACTGTTTTGACCACAGCCCACTGAGAAAACAAAAGCTTGAACCCAACTGGTGTCTTACTTTTGAGCCCCAAAATTGCTTGACTGGTTAAAGGCAGGGATGCTTGTAACCGCATGGAATGCAGGAAAAGATAAGATCCAAGATAAGATCTCACAAGCTGCCTTCTGCCATGTTGTGGAACTCAAGACCTACTGGACTGCAACTACCTTGACCCACAGGTAGTGGGGACAAGAGCTGCATGGTTGGACAGGGGGCGCTAAGTGTAACCTGGATTCTTGCCTATTTCAGCCGGTGCCCTACATAGGCAACATTCCTGGAGGTCTGGGACCCAACAAGACCATCACAATGCGAGGCTTTATTCTGAAGAATGCTACCAGGTTTCGGGTCTCTTTTTTTTTTTTTTGCAGGGCTGGTTTGGATTTGGCACAGCAAAATATCAGTGTTAGGGCCTGTCGTAGACCTTTCTCGGTTGATGTCCTTTCTCTGACTCTCCCATCTCCTCTGTACATCCACAGGGTCAACTCAGAGGACAAGGAGGTGAAGGAGAGTGGAAACAAAATTCCACGTGTACTCTTTGTAACTCACTGCCACCAGAAGAAGCAAGGGCGGTTAGCTTAGGGCAGAGTTCCCCAAAGGGGGACATCTGACATGCCATGAAAGGATTGACGAATTGTTTAGGAACTCTAGCTAAGGAGATGGCTGTAAAGAATGATTAAGATCGGAATAGTCCATTAAGCAAGACCAGCTTTTTTTCATTAGAAGAATGCTATTCACTACTAGACTGCTGCTGAATATGCATTTTTTTTTCATATGTGTCTATCTCATTTATTGCTTACAAAAAGTTGGTTTAATTGTGGCAGAACGTGAATGCAATGAATAAATACCTAAAATGATAAATAGAACTTAAATATTCAGCAACAGTCTACCAATAAATAATATTTACAAAGAGGAAGAAGAGCTGTTGTTTTTTTCTTGTAGCCTTCCCCCATGGAGGGATCTGTCAGACTGCTATTGCATTAAGGGAAAGGGAGAATCAGATTTCCTTTTTATTTATTCCAAGATCTAGTCTTCAACGCCTGCTTTTTCCCCTCTCTTTCCAAGGTTTGTAATTGATTTAAAGGCTGGCCAGAATATTGCTCTGCACTTTAATCCATGCATGAAACCATCGAGATATGTGGTGCGCAACACTTATCTGAATGGCAGTTGGGGAGCTGAGGAAGATGAGCTGTCCTTTAATCCTTTCCAATTTGGGCAATATTTTGAGGTGAGTTGGGCGATTTCAGCAGGAGGGAGGTCACAAAGCTCAAGATGGCAGCCACAGCTATTCAACTGATGCTATCACCCCTATTTTAACTGACTTGGGTGGACAGCCTGGATCCCATCCCATCCAGTGGTGGGTTTCAAATGTTTTTACTACCGGTTCTGTGGGTGTGGCTTGGTGGCTGTGTCATGGCTTGGTGGGCGTGGCAGGGGAAGGATACTGCAAAATCCCCATTTCTTTCCCAATCCAGGGGAAGGTTACTGCAAAATCTCCATTCCCTTCCCACTCCAGGGGAAGAATACTGCAAAATCCCCATTTCCTTCCCAATCCAGGAGAAGGTTATTGCAAAATCTCCATTCCCTCCCACTCCAGGAGAAGGATACTGCAAAATCCCCATTTCCTTCCCAATCCAGGGGAAGGATACTGCAAAATCCCCATTCCCTCCCCAATCCAGGGGAAGGATACTGCAAAATCCCCATTTCCTCCCGATCAGCTGGGACTTAGGAGGCAGAGAATAGATGGGGGCAGGGCCAGTCAGAATTTTTACTCCCGGTTCTCCAAACTACTCAAAATTTTCACTACCGGTTCTCCAGAACTGGTCAGAACCTGCTGAAACCCACCTCTGATTCCATCAAAGAGCTTGTTTGGGTTGGCCGACAAGCAGGCAGGCAGT
This sequence comes from Pantherophis guttatus, assembly GCF_059756535.1. Lineage (NCBI taxonomy): Eukaryota > Metazoa > Chordata > Lepidosauria > Squamata > Colubridae > Pantherophis > Pantherophis guttatus. Next base: position 2,302,002 of record NC_142072.1, read on the forward strand.
GAGGAGGGGAGAGAAGACCCGGCAAGTGCTTTCCAGAAGTGTAAGACTCCATCCCCCATAATTCCCAGCTAGCACAGCTTTCAGGAGTTGAAATCTGAACCTCTAGTGGAGAAGAGTGGAATTGCCTCGTCAGAAGGGCATTCAGAACCATGCGTCAACATTCTGACTGACAAACCGAACCAAAGCAAGCACGGCCGAGACGATCCCATCTCTCAATGCAAAACTTTATTGAGTACATCATTTTGGCAAAGATGAGGACAAAACCAGATCTAACTATTTCTCGCACAAACCTACATAGTTAAAGTTTAGATTCTCCTTCCCCCTGTTAGATCAGGTCACATTGTCCAATGGAGTCTCCTGCTATAGAAAAGACTTTTGGCTCTGGTAAACATCTGATTTTGATGCAAGCTGTGGATGGCGTAGGCAGCAGACTGTCCTGCCTGGAGGATCGAAAGTGATCCAGGTGCTGATTTGCCAGACTAATATCCTTCCTCTCTTCCCAGATCTCGATCTCCTGTGACAACCACAAGTTCAAGGTTTATAACAGCGGCCGTCACCTGTTCAACTTTGCCCATCGTTATGCCACTATTGGACACATCCGCACTTTCAAGATTAGTGGAGATGTGACCCTTTCCTATATCAAGTATTAAGCAATGGAGGGGAGGGGGAGAGACCTCAGTAGCAGCACAGATCCCCCCTCTTTTCTCTCTGTCTGCCAGTACACTTCAAATCCTGCTGAATTTGAGTAGTCTACAAACTCCAGTAAATAAATCAGTCAATTAAGCAATCAGACTCAAGAACAATATTAAGCAGCATTTTCAATAAAGCATCTTCATCAAGGAATGCAACAGGCTTATCTTTCCGCCTTCTGAATTTGATCTGTAAATGATACAAAGCATTTTGTTAAAAAGTTGGTATCTTCCAGTTGTGTGGGAACAATGTTTCTCAAACTTGGCGAATTTAAGATGTGTGGATTTCAACACATCTCCCAGATATCCCGATCTCCTATTGGTTCCTGATCCATTTTATGGCTTTGTATAATCTACAGATTGCAGGGTGGATGGATTGAGAATGGAACTTTTTCAAAGGGGCAAACAAATTCCCAACTTCCCTAAAGCCTAGGATGCCACAAAGACCAAGTCTCTCCATTCACACAGCTTGTTTTAACTCTGGTGAGCTTGGGGGGAGCTTAGTGTGAACTCCACCCATGTGGTAAATTTAGCATTCATTCTCCAAAATGTGGGAATTCAGTAGCCTATTAAATGTGTTGTGTGAAACCGACCCAAGTAGTTGATCCAATCAAAGGGACTGCTGCTGGGTTACCCTTTGCTTTGCTTCAGAATGAGGTCTTCCAGAATCCCCTGACCCAATTGTACAACATGTGCTGTAGAGTGAAAAATTGAGATGACAAGTGGTGCACAATGTTTCTAGTCCTCTTGAGGACAAAACAGTGTCTTTACTCTTAGAAAGGCCCAGCAGTTCAAACACCTCTGTAGGCCAGAATTATTGGTCTGGAGCTTAAAAATATGGCTTCAAATTCAAACTTGGACGACTATCTATAACCTACTTAAATACCAATTGTGAGGGAATGCAATGCTTGCTTGCTTTGAGACACTTAAAGTAGAACATAGAATAATAGGGTTGGAGGGAACCATGGAGGTCTTCTAGTCCAACCACATGCCCATGGTAGGAGATTCTATACGCGTGTTGGTGAACCTATGGAATGTGTGCCAGAAGCGGCACGCAGAACCATCCCGCGAGGAATGTGCAGCTTTGCTGGCTCCTCTTCCGCGTTCCTGTGCACACATGTGCACCAGTTAGCTTGCTGTCGCGTGCGTGGGAGCGGCGAAACCCAGAAGAGCGGCGTTCCGTCGTGCATGCGCAGCCCAGCACCCAGGGGTGAATCTAAAAATTTTCGCTGCTGGTTCTGTGGGTGGGGCTTAATTAGTGGGTGGGGCTTGGTGGTCAGGTGACTGGGTGGGCATGGCTTGTTGGTTAGATGGGCGTGGCCAACTCGAAGTCATTTCTTTGCCCCTTTTTAACCTACAAAACACAACACAACACAACTGGCTCACCCACAATGTAAAAGCAGCTGTGCTAGACCCAAAATGGCCCTGCAACAAGCAGGAACCTCACACAACCCCAAAAAGCCCAAAAATCCAACTTTCACACTTTACACACACACAACACAACTCAACACAACACAACTGGTTCACCCACAATGTAAAAGCAGGGGCAAAATGGCCCCTGCAACAAGCAGGCACCTCACACAGCCACAAAAAGTCCAAAAAACCTACTTTCACACTTTACCCAAACAGAATTCCACATACTGCTTTGTGAAATTTTGTGTGTTTGTGTAGTTAGAGTGAAACACTACAGAAACACACAAAGTCTCAGAAAGCTGCACAAATATTATTTTATTTTATTTTTATTTTTATATAAAATCAGCTAAATTTAAAACTTCCTAAACTTTAAATGGCTAGGTCTAAAAAAAGAACAACTAAAAAAAACCCCAATTAACTATTTTTTTAAGCTCCCAAAGGGGAAAAATCTTACAGGCAGGCAGGCAGGCAGGCAGGCAGATAAAGCTGCTCACCGATGAGCTTGATTGCAGGCAGAGAGATTCAGTTGCTTGCTGATGCAATGGATTGCAGGGATTACAGCAAGCGAAGCAAGGCCGGCGTGCGAAGGTAAGCAAGCTGGAGGCTGTGGGGGAAGGGATTTTTGCTACCGGTTCTCTGAACTGCCCGCTGCCATCGCTACCTACTCGCCCGAGCCGGTCCGAACCGGGAGCATTTCACCCCTGCTGGCATTTAAACCTCTGGGCTTATATCACCCGCATACACGATGGCCAGCTATACATCTGGTGCGTATCTGTGCCAGAAACTGGAAGTTTGGGTGCCAGCTCGCGTATGCATGACGGACCGCCACTCTTCCGGGTATCGGCACTCCCACGTGTGCAAAGGCCAGTGGGGCCACACATTCCTCGTAAGATGGTTTCATATGCCATTTCCGGCACACAGGCTGGCACGCAGTGACGTAACAGGCTAGCCATCACTTTCCTATACCATTCCGGACAAATGGCTGTCTAGTCCCTTCTTCTGAATTACATCGCGGTTTGGAATATGGGGTTGAAAGGGGGTTGGGGTTCCTGATAACAATTATGTGGGTGCTTTGGGCATTGATGGGTTTGGATTTTCTGGAAAGAGATGACACAGGTGAAAGCAGGTTAAGTACCTTGACTAAACTTGTAACCTCCAAAGTACAGGTAATCCTACACAGAGTCAGGTAGTGCATTCCAGGTATTGACCACTCTGTTGCTGAAGTCGTATTTTCTGCAATCGAGTTTAGAGCGGTTTACCTTGAGTTTGTATCTATTGTGTGCTCATGTGTTGTTGCAGTTGAAGCTGAAGTAGTCATTGACAGGTAGGACGTTGTAGCAGATAATTTTGTACTACACTTAGGTCAGACCAAAGACGGCAAAGTTCTAAGTTGTCTAAGCCTAAAATTTCAAGCCTAGTGGCATAAGGTATTCTGTTGTGAGCAGAGGAGTGGAGGACTCTTTTTGTGAAATATCTCTGGACTCACTCAATTGTATTAATGTCCGATATGCAGTGCAGGTTCAGCTTCTTGGATGAGAAGGGAAACATTTTCAAAGAAAAACCAGAAAGTCCAGTTGCCTCTTGAAAAAGCACCTTTGGGACAACCATCACCTGGATGACTGAGAATCTCCATAGACTTTCAGCCATGTGGTTTCCAATGTGTGACTTTGGTTCAATCTTTCTTTCATCCAATTTGGTATGGAAAAGTTACAGGAAGATGTGTTACCCATATGATGTTAAGACTTCACAGAGAGCAGAGACACAAGTTCTGCTTCTTAGTTTCACTTTGAGCATGGACAATGGAATAATAGTGCATGATGCAATGGAAACTTAACTTTTCCTTGCAAATAAAGTAACAATGAAGACATTGGGTTTGGGCAATGAGGCCTAAGGATTAAGATATTAAAATGTGCCAGTGGAGCTGAATAAACTCACTTAGAAGAACAACAAGGACCAGAAGAGCTGAAGAGCAACTAAGGAGATGCGTCTCCTTTTAATCTTTGCTTTGACTTTTACTCTTTCTGCACAGCAGGTAAGGCTAAATTTTGTGGGTTCCAATAGCCTTTCAGCTGGGGTGCCTGCAGATGAAACAAGTAAGCATTTTGTTGAGGTTCTCCCCATGCTTTAATTAATATTTCTTGATCAAGGGGTTGAAAATGCAGGCAGAGGGCTTTGAGTACTTAGTCTTTTAATCCAAAGAAAAATTCAGAGGTTCATTGGTGCTTAAGCCATATATCATATGTGGCTATATTACCTGTAAACATCTAAGGGACCTAACCCTAACCCTAAAGTTTTCTTGTTTTCTTTTCAGGATAACAAGAATAATGCTGATGAAGAGTCTACGGTAAGTAAGTTACATCATGCTGGATGTCCTGATTTTTTTCACCTTTGGGAAAATGTCTATCCTCCTATTGAAAAAAGAAAGAAAGAAAGATTAAAAAAGTCTAAGAAGACCATTAATTCCAGTTTGGGAGTTTTGGCCCTGTTGCTCGCTCGCACTTGTAGTGAGAAATATGTGTTTCCTATTTTGAAAAATGCAGCCATTCATATGTGTGCTATCTAGTGATGGAACAGTGTGAAAAGTCATATATGTTATTATGAGAGCATCAGACTGATACCCTTCATTTCCCTTGTAGGAAAGTGGCAATGAAATGATGACGAAAGTTCTAGTAAGTACAGAATACAAAATAACAGAATTGGAAGGGACCTTGGAAGTCTTCTAGTCCAGCCCCCTGCCCTGCCCATGGCAGGAGACCCTACCATTCTAGACAAATTACTGTCTGATCTCCTCTTAAAAGCTTCCAGTGATGGAGCACCCACTATTTCTGATTGTTTTCATTGTCAGAAAATTTTTCCTTATCTCGAGCTCTTTTCTTTGAGTCCTGAATTTCCTGGAGGCTAAAAAGCAACTAACATCAACTTACGGATTCGTATTTCCACCCACACTCACCAAACACCAATTCATAGTTACTGCAGTGAATTTCAAGACTTTCATTTTTAAGTTAAACTTATACCACTTTCCTGCTTAATTGATCAGCTTCAGAAAAATACCACAAAGGGGGGGCCACAGACTGCAATGAAAACTGCATCCCACTCCCCATTCCAGCATGTCCCCCAAAGGTCCCCTTCATCCAGATAGGCAGAGGGCTTCCCTGTTGACTGCCTGTGTTCCCTGATCAGTCCCACCTCAGCTGGCGTCCCCTAGTCAACCCTGATTTCAGATTTTGGCCTTTGCTCCAAAGCAGACAATGGCCTCCAGCCCATCAGCCTTGCTGCCAGCTGATTGGGCACAGGGGCCAGAGGGAGGTGGGAAAAACATCAGGGACAGATCCCTCCTATCTTCCCTTCCCACACAGCCTACGGGTTTTGGAAAGTGTAGTTGGAAGGTGTGGAGGTGGTCACAACATTCCCTAATTTTATTCCCATTGGAATCATAGGTTCTGGCATTATATATATTACTCGATTTGAATTATTTGGTTCAAGAATGGTTGCCAATTTGGCCCAATTGAAGGCTACAAATGAACTGCTTGGTTCACAGAACCTGCAATTCACAAAATGCAGCTGCTGACTTCAGACAAGTCCCTAACTCTCTCTTTTGGGATCTGTGTTAGCAAAGCCATTTTGCAGCCTTCCCAGGGACCCTTTTTGAATAGAGGAGGGGGCCTGTGGAGAGTTTTTCCCCCCTCTAGTGAAGGATATCGCAACATCAGCAATATTAAGATGTGTGGGCTACAACTCCCAGAATTCTCCAGCTCAGAAAGGGAAATGATTGGAGTCCACCCATCTTAAAGCATGATATATATATTCTCATGTGAAAGTTGATCTAATACCCTTTGTTTCCACTGTAGGATGCACTGAGTGACAAACATACAATGGAAATAATTGTAAGTAATTCTTTGACCACCTTTTTCTCTTTCATTGTGAAATATCTCTCTTGCATGCAATCAAGAGACCCTTTTGGGATTCTACCCCACCAAAGTTTAGCAGATATATACAAAGAAGTGAACTATAGCAAGGTTATATATTTAGAACAGCTATCTTGTTTTATGATGAAAGCTATGATACCTATAGTATTCTTAATAAATATTGCACACTTCCACCCACTTCCAAAGTTTTGGGAATGGCTGGGGATGTGTTGAAAACCTAAATAAGGTTTTTATGACTCAGGATGACCTAAATCTTTTTTGAACCCTTTTCTTGTCAGAAAATGCTCTGAAACAGGGACATTCTTGTAGCAGTTGAAAGAGGAAATAAGATGCTGGAAATTGAGGATTTCAGCAGCTCCTTTTCATCACATGGCTACACTGAAAATCAAGTAGAGCACATGTAAATAGAGACATAAACCTACATATTTATTTATTTATTTATTTATTTATTTATTTATTTATTTATTTATTTATTTATTTATTTATTTATTTATTTCAATTTGTATACCGCCCTTCTCCTAGTGGACTCAGGGCGGTGAACAGCCAGAACTAAAACACATGCCAATACAAAATTTAAAATCATGAGTATATTTCACATTTGAACCTACTTGGAGGAGGAAGAGGCAGGGAGGGTAGAAAGGGGGGTACATGAAGGGGTACATAAAAAACAACATTCCATCATAAAGATGTCTTACCTGTATAGGTGTATAACTAATGGAAATCTTGATTAAGGAATGGAATGTTCTCAAAAGAGCATCGACCCCCCAAGTGCCATGTCTGGTATAGCTCCTGTTTCCTAATCTTATCTGTTTCAACCATCATTCCTCAAGTTTCCCAATGCATATTTTGATTCTGTGAATGTTGAAGGAAATTTAAAAGAGAAGGAAAAGCAAAAAGAACCCTCACACCACCATTAATTCAATTTGTTTTTAGAATCACTTCCTGTTTTGATAAGGAATGTGTGTTTCCTAAGTGGTGTGAGGTACAAATTCATGTCAATGATAGCTAGGATGGTAGTGATGGCATGGATTAGAAATGTCCTCAGTACTTTCATTGTGACAAAATTTCATGTGCTTGATTCTTTTATAGAATGCTTTAAATAAAAACGATATTGAAAAATTAATGGTAAGTTGCTCTTTCTTCATTTTCTGCTTTCTTTTCTTTTCTTTTTTTTTTTTGAGTAATATACTTCTTGTCTGCAATGAAGCATCCCTATGTTATAAGAACACTGACTCTCAGACCAAATTCATTTGGTTGTATGTCTTTTCAGAATTTTTCAGTCCCCAAGGAATCTTTGCCTTTGGGGAAGATTGCCCTGGACAATTTATTTCTCTCCCTGTAATTTCTCTCCTCTTTGGTGTGACACCTGTGTGGTCCAAATGCAGTTTTGTTGGTCAGTTGGTGCATTTCCTCATCTCCTTTTCCAGCCTCTGTTTTACCAGGAAATATGGAAAGGAGAAATAGGTATTTTTCAAACGATCCAAAAAATTATAATGAAACCTAAATCTTTCTCTGGGTTACTTAGTCCACACTTTAGTGTTGTATAAATTTTATGCAACCTTCTTCTGTTGGCTACAAATTCAAGTGAATTTCTGGGGTTTGCATAATATATTAAATACTAAGATGATCAAACAGTCTGCATTTCCACAATATAGTAAACAAAAAAGCAAACAAACAGATTAAAACTATCTAAATTTAGGAAGTTGTGCTGATGCAGTTACCATGTTATTCTTTTGTCCTAGGATCACATACTATACAGATAGACCTTGACTTATGACTTATGACCTCAATATAGTCTGCCCATTATGGGCATAAATTGTGATGGTAACCATAAATTGGGTCACCCATGTGACTGACCTGGTTTTATGACCCTTTTTTGTGATGGTTTTATGACCTTTTTTTGTGATGGTTGTCAAGAAATGCCTCAGTCATTAGGGCTGGTTTTGCCACATACTGGAATGCGGTTTTCTGCAGAACTGTCCTAAATCAGGTTAGAGAAATCATATGCAATTTCATGTCATATGTGATTTCACGTCAGAATAGAAGCAATATCTTTTGTTTTATTTACAGGAGTGTATGGAAGACGAGTGTAAAATGGCTGATTTTGTGGTAAATACCTCTTTGTTCCTCCTCTGTTCTTTCTTTCTGAAATTACGCTCCTTCCATGTGATCGAGGACCCCTTTTGTGATTCCACTCCCACCCCAGCAACCATTGCCATTGTCCCCAGACCTTCAAGAAAGAAGGCAAGGCTAAAATCTTGGGCCAGTTTTGATAAAGCAGCTTCAGGCACTGTTTTACTCCTTAAAACTCAGCCACCATTGCACTGCTGTAAAGCAGGGTGCCTGAAAATGAGGAAGGGTTGGTGTGATTATTCATTATTGTTGTTGTTACCATTATTAGTGTTGGTGGTTCTAAATCTTGGCAACTTTAGTATGTGCGGACTTCAACTTCCAGAAGTCCCCAGCCAGCATGTAGCTGGGGAATTCTGGGAGTTATAGCTGTTATAACCATATAACTCTGGCTCCAAACCCTAATACCTCTTTACGTTGCTGTATGTGTCATCAAGGCCCTATGGAAATTATCCCCAGGAGAAATGTTTCACATTGGAAGGGTCCCTACAAAATTTATTTTCTTTACTTGTGGTTTTCTCTCTGCAAAATATGAAATGCTTTCAACTCAACTATGAAGTTGAAATTGCACTCAAATTGAGTGGTTAAAAAGAGGGTTTCAATATTCAGGTTGGGATATGGCTTTTTGGGAAAATCAGCTCTGACCTTGGAAGTACCTCTTGTACTTTCTCTGCTGATGTGAGGTCTTTCACATCAATATCCTCCATGGCCCTCCCGAATTTATTTTAATGGACTGCAGTGGCCCATGTAAGGCCCACCCAGATGCTCATATCATGTCCTGGCACAGCATAGTTATGAAGAAGTCCATAAAAGAGGATAATGATTTTTCTTTTCTTGTAGGACCTCCTGGAGAAGATGTTATATTTTTTTAAGGAAGTATCACATGGTGATAAGCCAATATATGACTTGATAGTAAGTAGATGTACACTTACATTATCTCATTTCTTCTATGTGTCCTATGTTATCCTTCTTAGATATGAACTGATCAGACCTCTTAAACCTCACTCCCACTAAAAGATCTCCAGACATTTGAGGAAGAATTCCAGCAGGAAGAGGCACTGTTTTGACTATTGTCGGAAGCTGAAAGAGTCCGGCTTCACAGGCCTTCCCTCTGGCATAGGAGAAAAGTTTAAATGAGGATATCAGGAAACCTTTAGAAATGCTGCACAATAATGAGCCTTTTAAGAAAAAAATCATAGAAAAACTATTTTCTCACAACATCTCAGAATGTTATTAATTCATGTGTCTTTTAGGTTTTATCACTCCATCTGTGATTGGAAAGGCACTGCTTCTATCTGGAGAATGAAATATATAGATGAAATTGATAGATGGTACTGAAGTTACCTGTGATGTTATAGTAATAATTATTGATAGTTATCTTATCAGAATAGAACTGATCCTCTTGGTTTCCTTTGTAGAAGGCACTTGTCAAACATGGTCCTCTGGCTGAATTGGTAGTAAGTAGCTTTGATTTGTCTTCTTCTGTTTCTTCCTTTAACTTCTTGCATCTGAACAAGCATCTCTTTCATTTTTCTTCCGTCAGTACTTAGAGCATTACAATAGTGGCGAATACCAGTATCTGTAGCTCAGGTATAGGAAGAGGGTAAAAGTTCATTCTCCAAGCTTGTGGGTTGGTTTCTGAATGTTTCATTACCAGACTAGGCAACATCTTCAGCAGAGTTTAGGGGATGTCAATGTCAGTATTCTGTTTATAAGGGCTTCGGCAGTGTAGGTGTCAAGTGAGGGTCTTGGGACATGTTTTGTGATGAGTCAGCTGTGCACCTCCAGAACCTTGAGGGACAAACCCAGCAGGCAGAATAAAAACATTTGCCTTGTCTTTACATTTGTTTTTTAAACATCTGGCAACTTTTGTTTCCACTGCAGAATGAACTGAGTGAGAAACATACATTGGAAATAATTGTAAGTAGCTCTTTGACCATCTTCTTCTTTTCCATGGGAAATATCTTCCTGGCATGCAATCATGCCTTTTTAAAAAATCCCCACCTCCAACAGTCCCCAAACCTTAATGGGTGGGAATGGTTTGAGTGGTAAAATAACAGCTTTAGGACCTCAGGATGATCTAAAGCGTTTTGGTTTTTTTTTTTCTGGCCAGAAAATACTCCGAATCTCAGTTGACATTCTTGTAGCATTTAGAGGAGGATATATGATGCTATTGTGGGATTTCAGAAGCCCATTTTCACACAAATATGCATATTTAATGTCTATATTTCACATTTGAATTTATTTAGAGGAGGAAAAAGCAGAGGAAGTAGAAGTGGAGTACATGAAGCAGAATAAAATAACAACAACATCCATCATTTTATTTTATTTTATTTTATTTTATTTTATTGAATTTCTATACCGCCCTACTCCCGAAGGACTCAGGGCAGTGAACAGCCATGAAATAAAACACATACATATACAAAATTTAAAATCGAATAAAATGAATTAAATAAATTTGGCTGAATTGATACCCATAATTTAAAATACCCATATTTTAAAATACAGTAAAAATTTAAAATTTACACTTAAAAGGGAGAAGATTTAGGCGAGGCCAGCTTGATGAAATAAAAGAGTCTTCAGCTCGCGGCGGAAGGTGTGCAGATCCGGAATCCTCCGTATCTCTGGGGGGAGCTCATTCCAGATCGTCGGTGCCCCCACAGAGAAGGCTCTCCCCCTAGGGGCCGACAGCCGACATTGTTTGGCCGAGGGCACCTGGAGGAGCCCCTCTCTGTGGGAGCGTACTGGTCGGTGGGAGGCTATTGATGGTAGTAGGCGGTCCCGTAAGTAACCAGGTCCTAAGCCATGGAGCGCTTTAAAGGTGGTAACCAGAACCTTGAAGCGCACCCGGAAGACCACCGGGAGCCAGTGCAGCTCGCGCAGGAGAGGTGTTACATGGGAGCTCCACGCTGCTCCCATAACCACCCGCACGGCCGCACTTTGCGCCAGTTGGAGCCTCCGGGTGCACCTCAAGGGGAGCCCCATGTAGAGAGCGTTACAATAGTCCAGACGAGAGGTGACGAGGGCATGAGTGACTGTGCGTAACGAGTCCCGATCTAGAAAGGGACGCAACTGGCGAATCAGGCGAACCTGATGAAAAATCCTCCCGGTCACGGCCGTCAAGTGCTCTTCTAAAGACAGCCGTGAATCCAGGAGGACGCCCAAGTTACGAGCCCTTTCCGTGGGGGCCAATGATTCGCCCCCAATAGCCAGCGATGGCGCCAGCTGACTATATCGGGACGTCGGAAACCACAGCCACTCGGTCTTGGATGGGTTGAGCCTGAGCCCGTTTCTCCCCATCCAGATCCGTACGGCCTCCAGGCACTGGGACATCACTTCAAGGGCATTGTTGGGGTGGTCTGGGGTGGAGATGTACAGCTGGGTGTCATCAGCGTACAGATGGTACTCCACCCCGAAACCACGGATGATCTCGCCCAGCGGCTTTACATAAATGTTGAACAGAAGGGGCGAGAGAACCGATCCCTGCGGCACCCCACATATAAGGGGCCTCGGGGTCGATCTCTGCCCCCCTGTCAACACAGACTGCGACCGGTCAGAGAGAAAGGAGGAGAACCACCGTAAAACGGTGCCTCCCACCCCCAACCCTTCCAGCCGGTGCATCATAAGAATACCTTAGATGTATAGGTGTATAACAAATGTGAAGAAAATGGAAAAGTGGAACAAAAGGAAAAAGACTCCTGAGAACTCTATTAATTTAAATGTGTTTTTTAGACTAAGCATTCCCTGTTGTGATAAGAAAAGTATGTTTCCTAAGTTGAGGGAAGCAGCAATGCATGTAAATGATATCTAAGAAGGTAATGATGGCGGAGATAGAGAGGTCCTTGGGGGCTTTGAGTCAGAATAGAATTTGACATGCTTCTTTCCTTTGTAGAATGCTTTGAATGCAAAAGAAATTGATAAATTAATGGTAAGTAGTTCTTTCTTTGTTTTTTGCCTTTTCTTTGAGTAATATACTTCTTGCTTGCAATGAAGCATCTCTGTATTATGACAGCACTGACCCAAACCCAAACCCACTTCATTTGGTTATATGTGTGGACAAGGCCCCCAAGGATGTTTTGCACTGAGGAAGATTGTATTGAAAAGAAAATGAAAGGAAGTGTTTCAGAACACAGTTTACCCATGTGTGCCTTTTTGGCTCTGTCAGTCCCTGTTCTGATAACAAATGCATGTATCTCATCTGTAGAATGAAGCAATTCATATATATGATATCAAAGATGGTAGAGATGCCATAATTGGAGAAAACATGTGTGATGTCTTTTCAAAATAAAAGTATTATCTTTTTTGCCCTTGTAGAATATAGGCAAACGTCCAATTAATATTTTTGCGTTAATTGTAAGTATACGTTTCTTCATAATTCTTTGCTTTTTCTGAGTAATAGTCTTCTTGCATCGGAAAAACACTCCATTTGTTAATTCACACCTCCCAGAAAGCATCTTCAGAGACCCCAGAGGAGAAACAGAGAAGACAGGGCCAAAATATTTCATCTGTTTTAACTTTTCTTTTAAAGCAGCTTCAGATAGCACTACACCCAGTAGCCAAGGGAGAAACTTATATTTTGGAATTGTTGCCAAGGGACACTTTTTGGATGGGGAGGGTTTCTCCAAAGTTACTTTACTTATTGTGGTTTTTTTTCTCTGCAAAATGGTAAACTGTTGACTCTAATGGTCTTTCTGTCAGATGCAATTTTCGTAGTGAGACCTGTTTCCTCATTTCCCTTCCCAGGATTAATTTTATCAGAATTTGTTTTGGAAAGCCAGCTTGACTTTGCTCTCCTTGAAAAGGAATAATGAAGTTTCAAGATTCTGCTAATATATATTATGGTAGTTTTCTGAAATCCTTCTTGTAGCCTCCCTGATTATTCCTACCTCAAAGGCTGATGTGGCTCTACGTCCCTACTCTGATGTTGTGAGGCCATTCATATCAATATCCTCCATGGCCCTCAAGGGCTCACCAGTTTATTTTAGTGCAGTGGTTCTCAACCTGTGGGTCGGGACCCCTTTGGGGGTCGAATGACCCTTTCACAGGGGTCGCCTAAGACCATCGGAAAACACATTTTTTCAATGGTTTTAGGAATAATTTTATGGTTGGGGGTCACCACAACATGAGGAACTGTATTAAAGGGTCGCAGCATTAGGAAGGTTGAGAACCACTGATTTTAGTGGACTGCAGTGGCCCAGGCAACTTGTATCATGCATTTGCACAATGACAATGACTTGTGACAGATTCCATAATGTTTTTTCTTCTTCTCATAGTCAACTGGGAAAAAGATAGTACCTATTATCAAGAAAGCCAATCGTGGCAAAGGAGTGTCTAAACTGATAGTAAGTAGATACACAATTTGTCTCATTTCTTCTTTGTTTTCTATGTTGTCCTTCTTAGATGTGACCATAATAACTCTCTGAATACTCCCCCTCCCAATAGGTATACTGTCACACCATAATTATAAATCCATGCTTTTGTTCCCATTTTAGAGTATATTCACTGGTGGTGGTGATGGAAACATGGTAAGTAGGTTCTGTTTATTTTCTTCCCTTCATATTCTTCTTTGAACTGAACAAGCACCCATTTTATCTTTATTCCACCACCTAAAACACTGAGGGGGCCTCACTTTTAGTAAGAACTATGGGTTTCCTATTTGGAGAATGCAGCCATTCACATGTGTACTAGTATCCAGAGATGAAACAGTTGGAGAAGTCATCTTTTTATCATGAAGTTATCATGTGAGGCTCAGACTCATATCCTTCATTTCCTTTGTAGGAAAATAGCAATCATATGTTGGAAAAAATTATGGTAAGTAGAGATTTGTTTCAAACAATCCAATCCAAAATGTTCTGGAGCACTGGTAGCGGAAATTTTGAGTAGTTCGGAGAACCAGTAAATGGCACCTCTGACTGGCCCCGCCTCCATCTATTCTCTGCCTCCCGAGTCCCAGCTGATCGGTAGGAAATGGGGATTTTGCAGTAACCTTCCCTGGAGTGGGGTGGGAATGGAGATTTTACAGTATCCTTCCCCTGCCACATCCACCTAGTCACACCCACCAAGCCACACCCACAGAACCGGTAGTAAAAAAATTTGAAACCCACCACTGCTCTGTATCATATATGTTGTCAGATGAGAATTGAACTGATACCCTTTGTTTCCATTGTAGAATGCACTGAGTAAGGAACATACAGTGAAAATGGTTGTAAGTAGCTCTTTGCCTATCTTCTCTCTTTTCCATGGGAAATATCTTTCTTCCATGCGTTCAAGCTGATCGTTTTGGATTCAATCCCACCAAAATTTAGTAAATATACCAAGGTTTCATATTTAGGAAAATAGTTATTTTATGATGAAAGCTCTGATACTCACTCTTAAACAATATTGCACACTTCCACCCATTCCAAAATTTGGGGAGCGTCTTGGGGTGTGTGGAGAACTTAAATAAGGGTTTTAGGACTCAGTATGGCCTAAATCTATTTTTAACCTTTTTCTGAGCAGAAAATGCTCTGAATCTGAGCTGACATTCTTGTAGCAGTTAGAAGAGGAATTTGCTATTGAGGGATTTCAGTAGCCCTTTTCCCTCCTATGGCCACACTGAAAATCAAGAAGAGCAGTATAAGTGGGGACACAAATACAATACACCTTTGAACTTACTTGGAGGAGGAAAAGACAGAGAGGGGACCTAGGTGAAGGGGAATAAAAAACATTCCATCAAAAAGATGTCTTGCATCTACAGGAAGTCCTCAACTTACAAACACGATTGAGGCCAAAATTTATGTTGTTAAGTGAGAAAATTGTTAAGTGAGTTTTGTTTCATTTTATGACTTTTCTTGCCTCATTGGTTAAGTGAATCACTTAACGAATATGACCAAGGACACTGCAACCATCATAACTATGAATCAATTGCCAAACATCTGAATTTTGATCATGTGACCATGGGGATGCTGCAATGGTCATAGATATGAAAAATGGTCATAAGTCACTTTTTTCAATGGTGTTGTAACTTGGAATGGTCACTAAATGAACTGTTGTAAGTTGAGGACTCCCTGTATAGGTGTATAACTAAAGGAAATCTAGAGTAAGGGATGAAATATGGATATGTAGGGCAATGTTCTGAAAAGGGTGTTGAACCCCAAGTGCCTTCTTGTTAAATTGTTTTTTTAGAATTAGAATTCAATTCAAATTGTTTTTTAGATTCACTTTCTGAAAAAAAGGTGGTTGTTTCCTAAGTGGAGGAGAGCAGCAACTTATGTAAATGCTATCTAAGATGGTAGTGAGGGCATGGATAGAAAGGTCCTTGGGGTCTTCTATTAGGATAGAATTTGATGTGCTGCTTGTTTCCTTTGTAGAACGCTTTAAGCACACAGGATGTGGGGAAATTAATGGTAAGTAGCTCTTTCTTCATCTTCTGCCCCCACTTATTTAGTAATATTCTTCTTGCCTACAATGAAACATCCCAGCATTACAACAACACTGGCCCCAAAACCCAAACCTACTTCTTTTGGTTGTATGTGTGGATAAAGGCCTTTTCAGAACTGTCCCCAAGGAACATTTTTCCACTGGGGAAGACTGATCTGAACAATTTCTTTATCTCTTTCTAATTTCTGACCCTTTTTGGCATGATACATCAGTGTGGTCCAAATACGTTTTGTTGCTCAGGTGGTGCATTGTAGAAGTCATATGTGTTGTGATGAAAAAATAGTAGCAATTCCGTTTCTTTTATTTATAGGATTGCCTAGAAGGCGAGTGTAGTATGGCTGATTCTGTGGTAAATACCTCTTTGTTTATCCTTTATTCTTCCTTGTGACATATTCTCTTTGCATGTGATCAAAGACCCCTTTTGTGATTCCATTCCCACCCCCAGCAACCATCACCATTCTCCCCAAAGCATCAAAAAAGAAGGCAAGACTAAACTCTTGGGCCAGTTTTGAATAAAGCAGCTTGAGGCACCTCTTTATCCCATAAAATACCCTCACCACCTGCACTGTTGTAAAACAGGGTGCCCTAAAGTGAGGAAGGGTCCATGGGATTATCCATTATTGTTGTTGCTGTAGCTGTTATTATTCCTAATAATATTATATCTTCAAGGAAACAACCAAACTCAGAGAGCTCCAAAGATTCCACAGGGTGTATATTTACAATCCAGAATCTTTAACCTAGAAGCTGTCTTGCAATCCACCATCCGAATGACCACATCCAATAAATTAGGATAGATATGCCGAACTGACACTCTGGGAATTGGGCAGCCCATAAATGTAATGTATTATCATATCACCATCAAGATTGTTCAGCTCTGGTTAGGTAGAATGGGTGAGAAAAGGACTCAGTGTAGCTCCAGCTTGACTTTATTGTCCTTAAAAAGGAGTAATGAAGGCTTTGGATGAGCTTTCAGGATTCTGCTACTAAATCTGACAAAAATGTAGTAGTATTTTTGGAATCCCTGCCATGTTTTCCTTGACCTTGGTTGCTTCAAAAGGTTGATATGGCTTTACATACTTTCTCTGATGATGTGAGACCATTCACATCAATATCCTCCATGGCCCTCAAGGCTGCCCAGTGTACCAGTTTATTTTAATGGACTGCAGTGACCCAGGTAAGACCCACCCAGATATTTATGTCATGTACTGGAACAATGTAATGTAGGAATCCATAAAAGAGGATAATTTTTTTCTCCTTCTTTGTAGACCATCATAGAGAAGATGTTAAATATTTTTAAGGGAATATCACATGGTGATAATCTGATATATAACTTGATAGTAAGTAGATACACACTTCTCTCATTTCTTGTATGTCTTCTATGTTATCCTTGTCAGATATAATCTGATCAGTCCTCTTGAGATTCACTCTCCCCAAAGGAACCCCAGACATTTTAGGAAGAATTCCAGCAGGAAGCTATAAGCTCTTGGGAACATTTCAAGAAAGGCATTGTTTTGACTATTGTCAGAAGTTGAAAGGGTCTGACTTCACAGGCCTTCCCTCTGGTTTAGGAGAAACACTTAAACGAGGATATCAGGAAACTTTTAGAAGAGCTGACAATAATGTGTCTTTTAAGGAAAAATCCACAAAAATGCTTTGCTCACAATAAGAAGTCTCAGATTGCTGTTGATTCATGTGTCTTTTAGGTTTTATCACTCAATCTGTGATTAGAAAGGCACAGCTCCTATCTGGAGAATAAAAGATATAGTGAAATTGATGTATGGTGTTGAAGTTATCTGTGATGGTGTAGTTATAATTAATAATAGTTATCAGAATAGAACTGATCCCCTTCATTTCCTTTGTAGAAAGAACTCTTCAAACATGGTCCTCTGGCTGAATTGGTGGTAAGTAGTTTTTATTTATAAAGAAATTCATTTTTATGGCATATGAAATGGCAGGGATAGCATGATAGGAGGAGTCATATATCTTCTCATGTGAGAATAGAGTTTTGATACACTTTGTCTCCATTACAGAATGAACTGAGTGAGGAATATGCATTGGAAATAATTGTAAGTATCTTTTTTACTATCTCCTCCCTTTTCCATGTGAAATATCTTTCTTGCATACAACCATACTTTTTAAAAATTTCCTACCTTCAACCGTCCCCAAACCTTGATCGGTGGGATGGGTTGAGTGGTAAAAGAAAGGCTTTAGGACTAAGGATGGCCTAAATCTTTTTGGGATTTTTTTCTCCCCCCAAAAATCTCAGTTAATAGTCCCACTATATACACACACACACTCACACATACACACACACTATCCTCTTGTAGCTGCTACAAGACTATATATATATTGCAGATTTGTGTGAAAAGGGGCTACTGAAATCCTCTTTAATTATAAAATTATATAAATATATAATTTTTTCACATTTAAATTTACTTGGAGGAGGGAGAGACAGAAGAAGTAGAAGGGGGTTTGCATGAAGCAGAATAAAAACAACAACATTCCATCATAAGGATGTCTTACCTATAACGGTGTAGAACTAATGTGAATCTAAATTCAGACAAGAAATGTGGATATGTACTGTAGGACAATGTTCTCAAAAGAGTGTTGTCTCCCAAGGGCCATGTCTGTTAAAGCTCCTCTTTTTAAAGCAATCTTCTATCTGTTCATGAATAGGTACAATCTTTATTTCTCAGGTTTCTCAATGCATATTTTGAATGTTGAAGAAAATTGAAAAGAGAAAGAAAAGGTTAAAGAAGCCTCAGAACTCTGTTAATTCAAATGTGGTTTTTGGACTAAGCAGTTCCTATTGTGATAAGAAATGTGTGTTTCCTAACTGGAGGGAAGCAGTAATTCATGTAAATGATATCCAAGATGGTAGTGATGACACGGATAGAGATAAAGGTCCTGGGTGTCTTTGAGTCAGAATAGGACTTGACGTGTTTGTTTCCTTTGTAGAATGCTTTGAATGGAAAGGACATTAATAAATTAATGGTAAGTAGCTCTTTCTTCATCTTCTGCTTTTTTGTTAAGTGATAGTCTTCTTTGCATGCTGACATAGTTGGAGAAATCATGTGGGATATCGTTTCAAAATAAAAGTAATACCTTCTGTTTCCTTTACAGAATATAGGTAAAGATCAAGTTAAGAAATCTGAGATAATAGTAAGTAGATTTTTTTTTCAAATGCCATGATTTTTTTGAGTAATATTCTTCTTGCATGCCATAAAATAAGCCTCTTGTTATTCATACCTGCTAGAATGCCTTCTTCTTTTACCATCTTCAGAGACTCTGGAGCAGAAACTGAGCAGGCAGGGCCAAAATATTTCACCTGTTTCATGTGAAGCAGCTTCAAATACCTATTATATCCCCTAAAAAACACTGACTCCTAAACTGGAGTGATGGTTCCCCTGGGTTTATTTTATTTTATTTTATTATAATTTGTTAAACAAAAATGAGAACAAAAATAAAAGAATAAAAATACAGCAACAGGGACGATAGGCACATTAGTGCACTTATGCACGTCCCCTCTATTAACCACTTAACTATGATGTAAGATCCACGGAAGTCAATTTGTGACTGAAACTGAAAATTTGTAGCTGAAACAATTGAATCAGGTAGAGCATTCCAGACTTCGACAACTCTATTATAGAAATCATATTTTTTACAGTCAAGTTTAGAACAATTTACATTAAGTTTAAAGCGGTTGTTGGCGGCGTATTATTGTGATTAAAACAAAAAAAAATCATTTACAGGTAAAACATTACTAAGTATAATACCTAGGCCTGACCGCAAGTGATGCAGTTCTAAGTTATCCAAACCGAGAATTTCGAGCCTAGTAGCCTAGGGAATTCTATTGTGTACAGAAGAGTGCAAGACTTTTCTTGTGAAATACTTCTGAACCCGCTCAATTGTACTGATGTCAGATAAATGGTGGGGATTCCAAACAGTTGAACAATACTCTAAGATTGGTCTAGCATAAGTTTTATAAGCTCTAATTAGCAATGCAATGTTTCCAGAAAAAAAACTGTGCAAAATTACATTTACAACTCTTAATGCTTTTTTAGCAATGCTGTTACAGTGAACTTTGGAGCATAGATCGTCAGAGATAAGTACACTTAGGTCCTTGACAAAGTGAGGGTCATCAGATAGTTCAGTGCCATCTAGCTTATACTTGACATTCTGATTACATTTACCAATATGTAAGACAGAGCATTTATTGAATGAAATTTAGTTGCCAAATAGATGACCATTCACAGACATAGTCGAGATCATTTTGCAAAACAACAGAATTATCTGTAGTATTGAATAATTTTATGTCATCGGCAAAAAGGATGCAATTGCTTTTAAGTTGAATAGCAAAGGGTTCTGAATAGCAAAGGGAGAAGCATATATTTTGGAATTGTCCCCAAAGGACACTTTGGTGATGGGAAATGTTTCTCCAAAGTTTTTCTTTTACCAACTTGTGGTTTTTCTCTTTGCAAAATGGTAAATTGTTGGCTCAAATGGTCTTCCTGTCAGATGCAATTTTGCTAGTGAGATGCCTTTCCCCATTTTGCTTCCCAGGATTAATTTTATTTATTAATTGGTTAATTGACTTAGCCTGCCTTGAAGGGTTGATATGGCTTTACGTACCCCTCTCTGGTGTTGTGAGGCCATTCACATCAATATCCTCCATGGCTCTCAAGGACTCACCAGTTTATTTTAGTGGGCTGTAGTGGCCCAGGCAAGGCCCACACGTATCATGCACTGGAACAACTTCTAAAGGGATCCATAATGGTTTTGTTTCTTCTTCCTTATAGTCAATCGGGAAAAAGATAATACCTATTATCAAGAAAGCTAAGGGTGGCAAAGGAGTGTCTATACTAATGGTAAGTTAACTTGTCTAAATTTCTTCTATGTTCTCAATGTTATCCTTCTGAGATCCTTCTGAGGTAGTCCTCTAGTGACTGCTTCCCCCCCCCCCCCCACTGATTTACAGACATTTCAGGAACAATTGCAGCAGGAAACAAAGGAGGGTATTATTATCACTATTGTTAAGACTTGAGAGATTCTGGCTTCATAGACCTTCCCTGTGGCTTAGAAGGAAAAGTCAAGAAACTCCATCAATATTTGTACTTTTCCTCAAGGTGTCTGTTTGGCCCCAATCACTCTATGTTGTGATAAGAAATGCATGTTTCCTATCTGAGTAATGAAATTATAATTATAAAAATATGATATGTATATCTAATGTTGAAATTGGCAATGACAGCATGGAAAGAAAAGTCATGTGTTTTTAGATGATTGGATTATTGGAAAGTAGCCATTTCCTTGGATCACAGCAGATGTTAAGTGATCTATCTGTTGACGTTGCCTATTCCTTTTGGTAGGAATGGCTTTATCTACTCTGCTCAAACCATCCCATTGCCATTAATACCCTCTGTTGACCTTAGTGATCCGCTCTGAACAAAGAGCAGTGGCCCAGGCCTGGTGCACACAAAGCCTCATAGGATTCACAGCCACTTCATAAAGATATTCTTTTGTTCCATTTTAGAGTATATTCACTGATGATGAAGATGAAAAAAATGTAAGTAGCTTCTGTTTATTTTCTGTCCTTGCTTTCTTTCATATTCTTCTTTGATGGAGGGAGTACCCCTCTTATCTTTATTCCACCTAAACCAAAAGCATCTCCAGAATCCCCAGAGCATCATCACAACAGGAAGAGCCAAATTATTCATCCAAAGGCATCTATAACACAGGATGCCTGTTTTTTTCTCTTTTTTGCAAAAGCAGAGCTGGTCCATGGCTGCAATTCTAGTGCTTGCTCCACACCTTCCTTCCCCTGCTATGTTCTGGGGATTAATCCTTAGCAGAGGCCCTCCCAAGAGGTCTTTGACTCAGAAGCCATGTAGAAAGGCTTTTCAAGGCACGGGTTGCGGTTGGCTGGTTCGAAAGTCAAAGTTGTATTTTGCAGTAAATTCATTGGCTTGGTTCATCATTTTCTCTCTTCCAGGGTCTCCCTTATTATCAAAATGTCCCTGTGGGACTCCATCCTGGGATGTCTGTTTATATGCAAGGCACAGTGCCTGAACGCAACAATAGGTGAGGTTTCTTTGGGGGCTCACAGAAGGGCAAGAGCTACCTCACTGAAAATAATAGTGATAAGTTTATTATGTCCAATTATCCAATTGCATGCCAAGATTAAACCCTTTCTTAATTGTTTGAATAGTTCAACTTCCTGCTTTTTCCAACTCCCAAGTAAGCCATAAGAGCTAGGAACTTGATTCTTCTTTTAAACCAACAAACCCAGCATCCTACAGATTCTAGCTTCAAGGCAAAGGAGAAGGAAGGGGCAGAACTCTACTCTGAGATTCCTGAACCTCCCATTTAATTTTCCGCTTATCTTGTCCTCTCTCTTCCAGAACCTGGGTGAACTTCCAGATGGACTTTGCCTGTGGCCAGGATAAGGAGGCTGATGTTCCCCTCCACTTCAGGTCTCACATTAATGCAGAGACAGTTGGGCTCAGCACACTTCAGGCTGGCAGGTGGGGAAAGGAAGAGAAATTCTTGAATCCCTTTCAAAGGGGTGAGCAATTCGAGGTCATCTTGATTGTCTATGATTTCGGATACCAGGTTGGTACGCATGACAGAGGCTCCTTTGGGGCTACAGGGGCCTCTTTGTTTCCCCCTTAGAATTCACCCTTTGCCTGGAATGAGCCACAAATGTATTTAATACCGAATTTCCCAACTTCGTATCTTCCATGTAGGGTTTAAGTGATGTACAAATAGTCTTCGTTTAGTAACAACTGAGTAATTGATGTGGTTGCTAAGTGAAACCATGGCTGTGTTTCTGATCAAACTTTAGCTTTTATTTGGTTTGCAGTCCTGTGAAGGCAAAGTTACTATTTCATCAGTGTCCTAACTACAAACAATCACTAAATGAGGATGACCTGTAACTGAAGGGAAAACCTTTTGATCTGGAGGGAAAAATGGGTATTCAAGAGCCGAGGTGGCACAGTGGTTAGAGTGCAGTACTGCAGGTTACTTCTGCTGACTGCCAGTTGCCTGCAATTTGGCAGTTCAAATCCCACCAGGCTCAAGCCTTCCATCCTTCTGAGGTGGGTAAAATGAGGACCCAAATTGTTGGGGGCAATATGCTGACTCCGTAAACTGCTTAGAGAGGGCTGGGAAGCTCTGTGAAGTGGTATATAAGTCTAAGTGCTATTGCTATTGCTATCATTGAAATAAAGGCCTCTCCCTTTTTACATGTACATATTAACCTTTTTGACCCCCTCTAGGGGCTCCCTTGCTCACCTTTGGGGTGGGATGTGTTTCTGGGCAGAATAAACAGGGTTCTTTTGCAAAGAAAATGCACCTCCCAACTGAGACTTGATCCCTTTGGCTTTGCCCTCTGATAGATCCTGGGGAACAGAAAGGTCTTATGCAACTATAGGCACAGAATCCCCTCACAAAATGTCCAGCTCATTAGGATTGATGGAGATCTGGAACTGCAATCTCTGTCTGTAATGGGAGGACCAATGATGGTAAGTATTTGTATTGAGATGTTGGCACTTCCTGATCTTGGATCTCTCTTTGGGGATTGATTCTCCAAGCTATCACTTTCTCTTTCCCCTCTCCAGTCACTCTTCTCATACACCTTTCTTCATCCCTACAAATGGTGGCCCTTTTGGGTCCTCAGTTGTGTTGGCTTATGACTCTGCATGCTAGCAAAAATAACCATCCTGGAGTGATGCTAGGACCAGCATCTGAACAAGGAAGAAATTTATCCCAGGCCAAGATCCTGTTTTATCCCTTGCGGATGAATATAAAGAATTGCTTCTCAATTTAACAATATTAAGATGTGTGGCCTCAACTCCTAGAATGGCTTAGCAGATGCCCACACATTCTTATTAACAAACACCAACAGCCAAGAATTATGTGATGGCTGAACACGGCAGCCTGTGTCTTCAGTCACAAGGGGAACTGTGGTGTAGAGTGGCACAGTGGTTAGAATGCAATATTGCAGGCTGACTCTGCTCACTGCCAGGAGTTCAATCCTGATTGGCTCAAGGTTGACTCAGCCTTCCATCCTTCCGAGGTCAGTAAAATGAGGACCCAGATTGTTGGGGGCAATAGGCTGACTCTGTAAACAGTTTAGAGAGGGGCTGTAAAGTCCATGTTGTTTGTGCCCCTCAAGTGCCACTTCCTGCCTCAGCCCGACTCAGCACAGCTACCTCTTACCCTAAACTATGTCCCAGTTAGAATTTTTATGGTGCTCATTTCCTGCTGCTGATTGGACCAACAGGCAGGATTCAGATGTTTGCTAAGCGTATCTCTCTTGCCTGGTTGTTCCTTGGGAAAGTTCAGGGGAAATGCAAGGGGTGAGAACATTGTCTGATCTATTATTAGAACTCCCATCATCCTGTATGTGATCCGGGCTGGTAAAAATTCTGGAACCTGAGGGCCAACATGTTACGAGATTAACCTGGGTGGGAAGCTGTCCATGGGAGGTGGCCCATGGGACTTACCTATCTTGTCCAGGAGATGCTGAGGTCTCAATACAGTTGGTGAATAGTGTGGCCTCTACCTGTCCCCCATAGAGCTAAAGCAGAACCGGTCCATGGCGGCAGTTCTGGTGCTTCCTCCAGCCTTCCTTCCCTGCCACGTTGGGGGAATTAATCCTTACAGAGGCCCACCCAGGAGGTCTTTGGTCGACTCAGAACCTCCTGGAAAGGCTGATACAAGGCACAGGCTGCGGTTGGCTGGTTTGAAAGTCAAAGTGTCAAGTTCGACGCGTGCTCATGCTGTTGCAGCCATTATTGCTTTTCAACTTGCCATTCATCAAGGGGGGAGGGGCGGGGAAGATTGGAATGTCAGTGCCAGACAACAAGAAACTGTCTCATGGGAAGCAAGGCCATTTCAACAGGTGTTTGACAGAGCCATGGACATCTTCTCACAACAATACCTCTACACCTAATTGGACAATGTGACCTGCATTAATGGGCGGAGGGAAAGTTCTATATTTTATCTATACAGGACACGTGGGAGTTAGCTAGAGCTGGTTTTGCTTTCATGCTGTGCTGAAAAGATGTACTCAATAAAGTTTTGCATTAAGAGATTCGATCATCTCAACTTTGCTAGCTTGATTGGGTTTGTCAGTCAGAACCTTGACACAAAGTTCTGTTTTGCAATAGTCATTGGTTTGGTTCATCATTTTCTGTCTTCCAGACTCTCCCTTACCATCATCCTGTCTCTGATGGACTCCATCCTGGAATGTCTGTATATATGCGAGGCAAAGTGCTGAGAAACTGCAACAGGTAAAGTTCCTTTGAGGGTTCACAGGAAGGGCAAGATTACTCAATAGTGTTAAGATTATCATATTGTTAAGGGAAGGTTAAATGATTCTATGCCAAGATTAAAGTCTTCCTTAATTCTTTGGACTACTTCTTCCAACTACAACTAAGATTGATGGCTAGGAACTTGATTCTTCTCTTCAAGCAAAAACCCAGCCTCCTGTAGATTCAGGGCAAAGGAGAAGAGGGAATGAAGACCTCTACTCTGAGATTCTTGCCCCTCCAATTTAATATTCCTCTTCCCTTTTCCTCTCTTCCTTCCAGGTTCTTTGTGGATTTTGCCTGTGGCAAATTTCAGGAGGCCGACATTCTCTTCCACTTCAACCCTCGCTTTAGTCAGGGGACTCTTGTGCTCAACTCATATCAGTCTTACAGGTGGGGAAGGGAAGAGAGACACAAGAATCCCTTCCAAAAGAGCGAGCATTTTGAGATAATCTTCATTGTCAATGATGCCGAATATCAGGTTGGTACATATGACAGAGGTTCCTTTGGGACTGCAGGGACCTCTTCATTCCCCCACCCCCTTTAAATTCACTATTTGTCTAGAATGAACCACAAATGTATTTAATACTGACTTTCTCAACGTCATATCTTCCAGATAAGGTTTAAGCGATATGCAAGCAGTCCTTGTTTAACAATAATGGGGCCAGCAATTTAGTCATTAATGGGGTCAAAATATGACTGTTTTTTATTGGACTTCAGCTTTTCTTTGCTTTGCAATCCTGTGAAGGTTGTAAATGCCAGTGTCAACTTGCAATGCTTTCAAGTTTCAAGCTAGTTGCGAAGTTACTATTTCATTAGTGTCCTAACTGCTAACAGTCACTAAATGAGGACGTCCTGCTGCAGAATGGAAAACCTTTTGGTCCAGGGGGGAAAATATATATCAGTGAAGGACTCTCTCTTTTTACATGTATTCATTTTAACTCTTTTGATCCCCTCCATAACTCTGCTTACTCTGTTCAGATTTGGGGTGGGATGTGTTCCTGGCAAGAATAAACAGGTTTTTCCTACAAAGAAAATGGGTAATCCCAACTGAGACTTTCCTTTCCTTTCAACTTTACCCTCTGACAGATCCTGGTGAACGGGAACCCCCTCTGCAAGTTCAAGCACAGAATCCAACCCCAGTTTCTAAAGTTCATTGACCTTGATGGAGACTTGGAGTTTCAATCTCTGACCATGGTGGGAGGACAAATAGTGGGGAACCTGGTAAGTGTTTGCTATCAACCCTTGATCACTTTTTAGGAATAAATACTGAGTTGATTCAATCTCCAAGCTGTCACTTTCTCTTTCTCCCCTCCAGTCATTCTTCTTGTACATTTTTCTTAACCGTTAAGAATTGCAGCCTTTTGGTCGTCAGTTGTCTTGGCTTACAACTCTACAAGCAAGCAAAAATAAACTAGGACCAGCAGCTGCACAGGGAGCAGTTTTACCCCAGGCCAAGGTCCTGCTCTCCCCTTTGCAACTGTCCATGAAGCAGAGTTTCTCAGCCTGGCAGCTCAACTCCCAGAATGGCTTAGGAGATGCCCACACATCCTTATTAACAAACACCAACAGCCAAGAAGTGTGCAATGGCTGAGCACAGTTTTTAACACCTTCTTTGTATTTCTCTCCCATCAGCTGTTGACAGGCTCTGCAGTCTACTACCCAGTAAGTGTCAAAAGACATGCTAATTCAGCCTGTCTCACTGCTTAATGTTTGGTCTGGTTAATGTTTGGTCTGGTTCACCAAGCCTATAAAATCACACAGAAAGGGGAGGAAAGCAACAGTGACTGGAATATTTAAGGGAAAATCAGCTTCTTTACTGTTAAGAAGGGGGGTTAATATTAGTCCATTTGCCCCATGTTAAAATCTGCACAAGGAAGCCAGCACTTAGAACCAAAGTTTATGATTTGCTCGGTAAAATCAGTCTGTTGTGATAAACCGGGGTTTTCACAGGGTTTGATAAATAAAATTCAGCAGCCATGCCAACCCCATCACAACCCCATCTATCTTTGTGTTCATTGCCCATTGCCATGGTGGCTCTACCTAGACTGCCATCTTGACTGTTTTGACCACAGCCCACTGAGAAGACAAAAGCTTGAACCCAACTGGTGTCTTACTTTTGAGCCCCAAAATTACTTGACTGGTTAAAGGCAGGGATGCTTGTAACCGCATGGAATGCAGGAAAAGATAAGATCCAAGGTAAGATCTCACAAGCTGCCTTCTGCCATGTTGTGGAACTCAAGACCTACTGGACTGCAACTACCTTGACCCACAGGTAGTGGGGACAAGAGCTGCATGGTTGGACAGGGGGCGCTAAGTGTAACCTGGATTCTTGCCTATTTCAGCCGGTGCCCTACATAGGCAACATTCCTGGAGGTCTGGGACCCAACAAGACCATCACAATGCGAGGCTTTATTCTGAAGAATGCTACCAGGTTTCGGGTCTCTCTCTTTTTTTTTTTTTGCAGGGCTGGTTTGGATTTGGCACAGCAAAATATCAGTGTTAGGGCCTGTCGTAGACCTTTCTCAGTTGATGTCCTTTCTCTGACTCTCCCATCTCCTCTGTACATCCACAGGGTCAACTCAGAGGAGAAGGAGGTGAAGGAGAGTGGAAACAAAATTCCACGTGTACTCTTTGTAACTCACTGCCACCAGAAGAAGCAAGGGCGGTTAGCTTAGGGCAGAGTTCCCCAAAGGGGGACATCTGACATGCCATGAAAGGATTGACGAATTGTTTAGGAACTCTAGCTAAGGAGATGGCTGTAAAGAATGATTAAGATCGGAATAGTCCATTAAGCAAGACCAGCTTTTTTTCATTAGAAGAATGCTATTCACTACTAGACTGCTGCTGAATATGCATTTTTTTTTCATATGTGTCTATCTCATTTATTGCTTACAAAAAGTTGGTTTAATTGTGGCAGAACGTGAATGCAATGAATAAATACCTAAAATGATAAATAGAACTTAAATATTCAGCAACAGTCTACCAATAAATAATATTTACAAAGAGGAAGAAGAGCTGTTTTTTTTTTCTTGTAGCCTTCCCCCATGGAGGGATCTGTCAGGCTCCTATTGCATTAAGGGGCTGGGGAAGGGAGAATCAGATTTCCTTTTTATTTATTCCAAGATCTAGTCTTCAACGCCTGTTTTTTCCCTCTCTTTCCAAGGTTTGTAATTGATTTAAAGGCTGGCCAGAATATTGCTCTGCACTTTAATCCATGCATGAAACCATCGAGATATGTGGTGCGCAACACTTATCTGAATGGCACTTGGGGAGCTGAGGAAGATGAGCTGTCCTTTAATCCTTTCCAATTTGGGCAATATTTTGAGGTGAGTTGGGCGATTTCAGCAGGAGGGAGGTCACAAAGCTCAAGATGGCAGCCACAGCTATTCAACTGATGCTATCACCCCTATTTTATGTGACTTGGGTGGACAGCCTGGATCCCATCCCATTCAGTGGTGGGTTTCAAATGTTTTTACTACCGGTTCTGTGGGTGTGGCTTGGTGGCTGTGTCATGGCTTGGCGGGGGAAGGATACTACAAAATCCCCATTTCTTTCCCAATCCAGGGGAAGGATACTGCAAAATCCCCATTCCCTCCCCACTCCAGGGGAAGGATACTGTAAAATCTCCATTCCCTCCCCAATCCAGAGGAAGGATACTGCAAAATCCCCATTTCCTCCCGATCAGCTGGGACTTAGGAGGCAGAGAATAGATGGGGGCAGGGCCAGTCAGAATTTTTACTCCCGGTTCTCCAAACTACTCAAAATTTTCACTACCGGTTCTCCAGAACTGGTCAGAACCTGCTGAAACCCACCTCTGATTCCATCAAAGAGCTTGTTTGGGTTGGCCGACAAGCAGGCAGGCAGTGAGGAGGGGAGAGAAGACCCGGCAAGTGCTTTCCAGAAGTGTAAGACTCCATCCCCCATAATTCCCAGCTAGCACAGCTTTCAGGAATTGAAATCTAGTGGAGAAGAGTGGAATTGCCTCGTCAGAAGGGCATTCAGAACCATGCGTCAACATTCCGACTGACAAACCGAACCAAAGCAAGCACGGCCGAGACGATCCCATCTCTCAATGCAAAACTTTATTGAGTTCATCATTTTGGCAAAGATGAGGACAAAACCAGATCTAACTATTTCTCACACAAACCTACATAGTTAAAGTTTAGATTCTTCTTCCCCCTGTTAGATCAGGTCACATTGTCCAATGGAGTCTCCTGCTATAGAAAAGACTTTTGGCTCTGGTAAACACCTGATTTTGATGCAAGCTGTGGATGGCGTAGGCAGCAGACTGTCCTGCCTGGAGGATCGAAAGTGATCCAGGTGCTGATTTGCCAGACTAATATCCTTCCTCTCTTCCCAGATCTCGATCTCCTGTGACAACCACAAGTTCAAGGTTTATAACAGCGGCCGTCACCTGTTCAACTTTGCCCATCGTTATGCCACTATTGGACACATCCGCACTTTCAAGATTAGTGGAGATGTGACCCTTTCCTATATCAAGTATTAAGCAATGGAGGGGAGGGGGAGAGACCTCAGTAGCAGCACAGATCCCCCTCTTTTCTCTCTGTCTGCCAGTACACTTCGAATCCTGCTGAATTTGAGTAGTCTACAAACTCCAGTAAATAAATCAGTCAATTAAGCAATCAGACTCAAGAACAATATTAAGCAGCATTTTCAATAAAGCATCTTCATCAAGGAATGCAACAGGCTTATCTTTCCGCCTTCTGAATTTGATCTGTAAATGATACAAAGCATTTTGTTAAAAAGTTGGTATCTTCCAGTTGTGTGGGAACAATGTTTCTCAAACTTGGCGAATTTAAGATGTGTGGATTTCAACACATCTCCCAGATATCCCGATCTCCTATTGGGTCCTGATCCATTTTATGGCTTTGTATAATCTACAGATTGCAGGGTGGATGGATTGAGAATGGAACTTTTTCAAAGGGGCAAACAAATTCCCAACTTCCCTAAAGCCTAGGATGCCACAAAGACCAAGTCTCTCCATTCACACAGCTTGTTTTAACTCTGGTGAGCTTGGGGGGAGCTTAGTGTGAACTCCACCCATGTGGTAAATTCACCATTCATTCTCCAAAATGTGGGAAATCAGTAGCCTATTAAATGTGTTGTGTGAAACCGACCCAAGTAGTTGATCCAATCAAAGGGACTGCTGCTGGGTTACCCTTTGCTTTGCTTCAGAATGAGGTCTTCCAGAATCCCCTGACCCAATTGTACAACATGTGCTGTAGAGTGAAAAATTGAGATGACAAGTGGTGCACAATGTTTCTAGTCCTCTTGAGGACAAAACAGTGTCTTTACTCTTAGAAAGGCCCAGCAGTTCAAACACCTCTGTAGGCCAGAATTATCTGATCTGGAGCTTAAAAATATGGCTTCAAATTCAAACTTGGACGACTATCTATAACCTACTTAAGTACCAGTTATGAGGGAATGCAACGCTTGCTTGCTTTGAGACACTTAAAGTAGAACATAGAATAATAGGGTTGGAGGGAACCATGGAGGTCTTCTAGTCCAACCACATGCCCATGGTAGGAGATTCTATACGCGTGTTGGTGAACCTATGGAATGTGTGCCAGAAGCGGCACGCAGAACCATCCCGCGAGGAATGTGCAGCTTTGCTGGCTCCTCTTCCGCGTTCCTGTGCACACATGTGCACCAGTTAGCTTGCTGTCGCGTGCGTGGGAGCGGCGAAACCCAGAAGAGCGGCGTTCCGTCGTGCATGCGCAGCCCAGCACCCAGGGGTGAATCTAAAAATTTTCGCTGCTGGTTCTGTGGGCGGGGCTTAATTAGTGGGTGGGGCTTGGTGGTCAGGTGACTGGGTGGGCATGGCTTGTTGGTTAGATGGGCGTGGCCAACTCGAAGTCATTTCTTTGCCCCTTTTTAACCTACAAAACACAACACAACACAACTGGCTCACCCACAATGTAAAAGCAGCTGTGCTAGACCCAAAATGGTCCCTGCAACAAGCAGGCACCTCACACAGCCACAAAAAGTCCAAAAATCCAACTTTCACACTTTACACACACACAACACAACATAACACAACACAACTGGTTCACCCACAATGTAAAAGCAGGGGCAAAATGGCCCCTGCAACAAGCAGGCACCTCACACAGCCACAAAAAGTCCAAAAAACCTACTGTCACACTTTACCCAAACAGAATTCCACATACAGCTTTGTGAAATTTTGTGTGTTTGTGTAGTTAGAGTGAAACACTACAGAAACACACAAAGTCTCAGAAAGCTGCACAAATATTATTTTATTTTATTTTTATTTTTATATAAAATCAGCTAAATTTAAAACTTCCTAAACTTTAAATGGCTAGGTCTAAAAAAAGAACAACTAAAAAAAAACCCAATTAACTATTTTTTTAAGCTCCCAAAGGGGAAAAAACTTACAGGCAGGCAGGCAGGCAGGCAGGCAGATAAACCTGCTCACCGATGAGCTTGATTGCAGGCAGGGAGATTCAGTTGCTTGCTGATGCAATGGATTGCAGGGATTACAGCAAGCGAAGCAAGGCCGGCGTGCGAAGGTAAGCAAGCTGGAGGCTGTGGGGGAAGGGATTTTTGCTACCGGTTCTCTGAACTGCCCGCTGCCATCGCTACCTACTCGCCCGAGCCGGTCCGAACCGGGAGCATTTCACCCCTGCCGGCATTTAAACCTCTGGGCTTATATCACCCGCATACACGATGGCCAGCTATACATCTAGTGCGTATCTGTGCCAGAAACTGGAAGTTTGGGTGCCAGCTCGCGTATGCATGACGGACCGCCACTCTTCCGGGTATCGGCGCTCCCACGTGTGCAAAAGCCAGCGGGGCCACACATTCCTCGCAAGATGGTTTCATGTGCCATTTCCGGCACACAGGCTGGCACGCAGTGACGTAACAGGCTAGCCATCACTTTCCTATACCATTCCGGACAAATGGCTGTCTAGTCCCTTCTTCTGAATTACATCGCGGTTTGGAATATGGGGTTGAAAGGGGGTTGGGGTTCCTGATAACAATTATGTGGGTGCTTTGGGCATTGATGGGTTTGGATTTTCTGGAAAGAGATGACACAGGTGAAAGCAGGTTAAGTACCTTGACTAAACTTGTAACCTCCAAAGTACAGGTAATCCTACACAGAGTCAGGTAGTGCATTCCAGGTATTGACCACTCTGTTGCTGAAGTCGTATTTTCTGCAATCGAGTTTAGAGCGGTTTACCTTGAGTTTGTATCTATTGTGTGCTCATGTGTTGTTGCAGTTGAAGCTGAAGTAGTCATTGACAGGTAGGACGTTGTAGCAGATAATTTTGTACTACACTTAGGTCAGACCAAAGACGGCAAAGTTCTAAGTTGTCTAAGCCTAAAATTTCAAGCCTAGTGGCATAAGGTATTCTGTTGTGAGCAGAGGAGTGGAGGACTCTTTTTGTGAAATATCTCTGGACTCACTCAATTGTATTAATGTCCGATATGCAGTGCAGGTTCAGCTTCTTGGATGAGAAGGGAAACATTTTCAAAGAAAAACCAGAAAGTCCAGTTGCCTCTTGAAAAAGCACCTTTGGGACAACCATCACCTGGATGACTGAGAATCTCCAGAGACTTTCAGCCATGTGGTTTCCAATGTGTGACTTTGGTTCAATCTTTCTTTCATCCAATTTGGTATAGAAAAGTTACAGGAAGATGTGTTACCCATATGATGTTAAGACTTCACAGAGGGCAGAGACACAAGTTCTGCTTCTTAGTTTCACTTTGAGCATGGACAATGGAATAATAGTGCATGATGCAATGGAAACTTAACTTTTCCTTGCAAATAAAGTAACAATGAAGACATTGGGTTTGGGCAATGAGGCCTAAGGATTAAGATATTAAAATGTGCCAGTGGAGCTGAATAAACTCACTTAGAAGAACAACAAGGACCAGAAGAGCTGAAGAGCAACTAAGGAGATGCGTCTCCTTTTAATCTTTGCTTTGACTTTTACTCTTTCTGCACAGCAGGTAAGGCTAAATTTTGTGGGTTCCAATAGCCTTTCAGCTGGGGTGCCTGCAGATGAAACAAGTAAGCATTTTGTTGAGGTTCTCCCCATGCTTTAATTAATATTTCTTGATCAAGGGGTTGAAAATGCAGGCAGAGGGCTTTGAGTACTTAGTCTTTTAATCCAAAGAAAAATTCAGAGGTTCATTGGTGCTTAAGCCATATATCATATGTGGCTATATTACCTGTAAACATCTAAGGGACCTAACCCTAACCCTAAAGTTTTCTGGTTTTCATTTCAGGATAACAAGAATAATGCTGATGAAGAGTCTACGGTAAGTAAGTTACATCATGCTGGATGTCCTGATTTTTTTCGCCTTTGGGAAAATGTCTATCCTCCTATTGAGAAAAGAAAGAAAGAAAGATTAAAAAAGTCTAAGAAGACCATTAATTCCAGTTTGGGAGTTTTGGCCCTGTTGCTCGCTCGCACTTGTAGTGAGAAATATGTGTTTCCTATTTTGAAAAATGCAGCCATTCATATGTGTGCTATCTAGTGATGGAACAGTGTGAAAAGTCATATATGTTATTATGAGAGCATCAGACTGATACCCTTCATTTCCCTTGTAGGAAAGTGGCAATGAAATGATGACGAAAGTTCTAGTAAGTACAGAATACAAAATAACAGAATTGGAAGGGACCTTGGAAGTCTTCTAGTCCAGCCCCCTGCCCTGCCCATGGCAGGAGACCCTACCATTCTAGACAAATTA
Source organism: Pantherophis guttatus (assembly GCF_059756535.1). Lineage (NCBI taxonomy): Eukaryota > Metazoa > Chordata > Lepidosauria > Squamata > Colubridae > Pantherophis > Pantherophis guttatus. The sequence continues at coordinate 2,335,629 of NC_142072.1, forward strand.
CTGTCTGATCTCCTCTTAAAAGCTTCCAGTGATGGAGCACCCACTATTTCTGATTGTTTTCATTGTCAGAAAATTTTTCCTTATCTCGAGCTCTTTTCTTTGAGTCCTGAATTTCCTGGAGGCTAAAAAGCAACTAACATCAACTTACGGATTCGTATTTCCACCCACACTCACCAAACACCAATTCATAGTTACTGCAGTGAATTTCAGGACTTTCATTTTTAAGTTAAACTTATACCACTTTCCTGCTTAATTGATCAGCTTCAGAAAAATACCACAAAGGGGGGCCACAGACTGCAATGAAAACTGCATCCCACTCCCCATTCCAGCATGTCCCCCAAAGGTCCCCTTCATCCAGATAGGCAGAGGGCTTCCCCGTTGACTGCCTGTGTTCCCTGGTCAGTCCCACCTCAGCTGGCGTCCCCTAGTCAACCCTGATTTCAGATTTTGGCCTTTGCTCCAAAGCAGACAATGGCCTCCAGCCCATCAGCCTTGCTGCCAGCTGATTGGGCACAGGGGCCAGAGGGAGGTGGGAAAAACATCAGGGACAGGTCCCTCCTATCTTCCCTTCCCACACAGCCTACGGGTTTTGGAAAGTGTAGTTGGAAGGTGTGGAGGTGGTCACAACATTCCCTAATTTTATTCCCATTGGAATCATAGGTTCTGGCATTATATATATTACTCGATTTGAATTATTTGGTTCAAGAATGGTTGCCAATTTGGCCCAATTGAAGGCTACAAATGAACTGCTTGGTTCACAGAACCTGCAATTCACAAAATGCAGCTGCTGACTTCAGACAAGTCCCTAACTCTCTCTTTTGGGATCTGTGTTAGCAAAGCCATTTTGGAGCCTTCCCAGGGACCCTTTTTGAATAGAGGAGGGGGCCTGTGGAGAGTTTTTCCCCCCTCTAGTGAAGGATATCGCAACATCAGCAATATTAAGATGTGTGGGCTACAACTCCCAGAATTCTCCAGCTCAGAAAGGGAAATGATTGGAGTCCACCCATCTTAAAGCATGATATATATATTCTCATGTGAAAGTTGATCTAATACCCTTTGTTTCCATTGTAGGATGCACTGAGTGAGAAACATACAATGGAAATAATTGTAAGTAATTCTTTGACCACCTTTTTCTCTTTCATTGTGAAATATCTCTCTTGCATGCAATCAAGAGACCCTTTTGGGATTCTACCCCACCAAAGTTTGCCAGAAAATGCTCTGAAAGAGGGACATTCTTGTAGCAGTTGAAAGAGGAAATAAGATGCTGGAAATTGAGGATTTCAGCAGCTCCTTTTCATCACATGGCTACACTGAAAATCAAGTAGAGCACATGTAAATAGAGACATAAACCTACATATTTATTTATTTATTTATTTATTTATTTATTTATTTATTTATTTATTTATTTATTTCAATTTGTATACCGCCCTTCTCCTAGTGGACTCAGGGCGGTGAACAGCCAGAACTAAAACACATGCCAATACAAAATTTAAAATCATGAGTATATTTCACATTTGAACCTACTTGGAGGAGGAAGAGGCAGGGAGGGTAGAAAGGGGGGTACATGAAGAGGTACATAAAAAACAACATTCCATCATAAAGATGTCTTACCTGTATAGGTGTATAACTAATGGAAATCTTGATTAAGGAATGGAATGTGGACGTGTAGGGTGATGTTCTCAAAAGAGCATCGACACCCCCCCACCAAGTGCCATGTCTGGTATAGCTCCTGTTTCCTAATCTTATCTGTTTCAACCATTATTCCTCGAGTTTCCCAATGCATATTTTGATTCTGTGAATGTTGAAGGAAATTTAAAAGAGAAGGAAAAGCAAAAAGAACCCTCACACCACCATTAATTCAATTTGTTTTTAGAATCACTTCCTGTTTTGATAAGGAATGTGTGTACAAATTCATATCAATGATAGCTAGGATGGTAGTGATGGCATGGATTAGAAATGTCCTCAGTACTTTCATTGTGACAAAATTTGATGTGCTTGATTCTTTTATAGAATGCTTTAAATAAAAACGATATTGAAAAATTAACGGTAAGTCGCTCTTTCTTCATTTTCTGCTTTTTTTTCTTCTTTATTTTTGAGTAATATACTTCTTGTCTGCAATGAAGCATCCCTATGTTATAAGAACACTGACTCTCAGACCAAATTCATTTGGTTGTATGTCTTTTCAGAATTTTTCAGTCCCCAAGGAATCTTTGCCTTTGGGGAAGATTGCCCTGGACACTTTCTTTCTCTCCCTATAATTTCTTTCTTCTTTGGTGTGAGACCTGTGTGATCCAAATGCAGTTTTGTTGGTCAGTTGATGCATTTCCTCATCTCCTTTTCCAGCCTCTGTTTTACCAGGAAATGTGGAAAGGAGAAATAGGTATTTTTCAAACGATCCAAAAAATTATAATGAAACCTAAATCTTTCTCTGGGTTACTTAGTCCACACTTTAGTGTTGTATAAATTTCATGCAACCCTCTTCTGTTGGCTACAAATTCAAGTGAATTTCTGGGGTTTGCATAATATATTAAATATTAAGATGATCAAACAGTCTGCATTTCCACAATATAGTAAACAAAAAAGCAAACAAACAGATTAAAACTATCTAAATTTAGGAAGTTGTGCTGATACAGTTACCATGTTATTCTTTTGTCCTAGGATCACATACTATACAGATAGACCTTGACTTATGACTTATGACCTCAATATAGTCTGCCCATTATGGGCATAAATTGTGATGGTAACCATAAATTGGGTCACCCATGTGACTGACCTGGTTTTATGACCCTTTTTTGTGATGGTTTTATGACCTTTTTTTGTGATGGTTGTCAAGAAATGCCTCAGTCATTAGGGCTGGTTTTGCCACATACTGGAATGCGGTTTTCTGCAGAACTGTCCTAAATCAGGTTAGAGAAATCATATGCAATTTCATGTCATATGTGATTTCACGTCAGAATAGAAGCAATATCTTTTGTTTTATTTACAGGAGTGTATGGAAGACGAGTGTAAAATGGCTGATTTTGTGGTAAATACCTCTTTGTTCCTCCTCTGTTCTTTCCTTCTGAAATTACGCTCCTTCCATGTGATCGAGGACCCCTTTTGTGATTCCACTCCCACCCCAGCAACCATTGCCATTGTCCCCAGACCTTCAAGAAAGAAGGCAAGGCTAAAATCTTGGGCCAGCTTTGATAAAGCAGCTTCAGGCACTGTTTTACTCCTTAAAACGCAGCCACCATTGCACTGCTGTAAAGCAGGGTGCCCGAAAATGAGGAAGGGTTGGTGTGATTATTCATTATTGTTGTTGTTACCATTATTAGTGTTGGTGGTTCTAAATCTTGGCAACTTTAGTATGTGCGGACTTCAACTTCCAGAAGTCCCCAGCCAGCATGTAGCTGGGGAATTCTGGGAGTTATAGCTGTTATAACCATATAACTCTGGCTCCAAACCCTAATACCTCTTTACGTTGCTGTATGTGTCATCAAGGCCTTATGGAAATTATCCCCAGGAGAAATGTTTCACATTGGAAGGGTCCCTACAAAATTTATTTTCTTTACTTGTGGTTTTTCTCTCTGCAAAATATGAAATGCTTTCAACTCAACTATGAAGTTGAAATTGCACTCAAATTGAGTGGCTTTTTGGGAAAATCAGCTCTGACCTTGAAAGTACCTCTTGTACTTTCTCTGCTGATGTGAGGTCTTTCACATCAATATCCTCCATGGCCCTCCCGAATTTATTTTAATGGACTGCAGTGGCCCATGTAAGGCCCACCCAGATGCTCATATCATGTCCTGGCACAGCATAGTTATGAAGAAGTCCATAAAAGAGGATAATGATTTTTCTTTTCTTGTAGGACCTCCTGGAGAAGATGTTATATTTTTTTAAGGAAGTATCACATGGTGATAAGCCAATATATGACTTGATAGTAAGTAGATGTACACTTACATTATCTCATTTCTTCTATGTGTCCTATGTTATCCTTCTTAGATATGAACTGGTCAGACCTCTTAAACCTCACTCCCACCGAAGGATCTCCAGACATTTCAGGAAGAATTCCAGCAGGAAGAGGCACTGTTTTGACTATTGTCGGAAGCTGAAAGAGTCCGGCTTCACAGGCCTTCCCTCTGGCATAGGAGAAAAGTTTAAATGAGGATATCAGGAAACCTTTAGAAAAGCTGCACAATAATGAGCCTTTTAAGAAAAAAATCATAGAAAAACTATTTTCTCACAACATCTCAGAATGTTATTAATTCATGTGTCTTTTAGGTTTTATCACTCCATCTGTGATTGGAAAGGCACTGCTTCTATCTGGAGAATGAAATATATAGATGAAATTGATAGATGGTACTGAAGTTACCTGTGATGTTATAGTAATAATTATTGATAGTTATCTTATCAGAATAGAACTGATCCTCTTGGTTTCCTTTGTAGAAGGCACTTGTCAAACATGGTCCTCTGGCTGAATTGGTAGTAAGTAGCTTTGATTTGTCTTCTTCTGTTTCTTCCTTTAACTTCTTGCATCTGAACAAGCATCTCTTTCATTTTTCTTCCGTCAGTACTTAGAGCATTACAATAGTGGCGAATACCAGTATCTGTAGCTCAGGTATAGGAAGAGGGTAAAAGTTCATTCTCCAAGCTTGTGGGTTGGTTTCTGAATGTTTCATTACCAGACTAGGCAACATCTTCAGCAGAGTTTAGGGGATGTCAATGTCAGTATTCTGTTTATAAGGGCTTCGGCAGTGTAGGTGTCAAGTGAGGGTCTTGGGAAATGTTTTGTGATGAGTCAGTTGTGCATCTCCAGAATCTTGAGGGACAAACCCAGCAGGCAGAATAAAAACATTTGCCTTGTCTTTACATTTGTCTTTTAAACATCTGGCAACTTTTGTTTCCACTGCAGAATGAACTGAGTGAGGAACATACATTGGAAATAATTGTAAGTAGCTCTTTGACCATCTTCTTCTTTTCCATGGGAAATATCTTCCTGGCATGCAATCATGCCTTTTTAAAAAATCCCCACCTCCAACAGTCCCCAAACCTTAATGGGTGGGAATGGTTTGAGTGCTAAAATAACAGCTTTAGGACCTCAGGATGATCTAAAGCGTTTTGGTTTTTTTTTTTCTGGCCAGAAAATACTCCGAATCTCAGTTGACATTCTTGTAGCATTTAGAGGAGGATATATGATGCTATTGTGGGATTTCAGAAGCCCATTTTCACACAAATATGCATATTTAATGTCTATATTTCACATTTGAATTTATTTAGAGGAGGAAAAAGCAGAGGAAGTAGAAGTGGAGTACATGAAGCAGAATAAAATAACAACAACATCCATCATAAGAATACCTTAGATGTATAGGTGTATAACAAATGTGAAGAAAATGGAAAAGTGGAACAAAAGGAAAAAGACTCCTGAGAACTCTATTAATTTAAATGTGTTTTTTAGACTAAGCATTCCCCGTTGTGATAAGAAAAGTATGTTTCCTAAATTGAGGGAAGCAGCAATGCATGTTAATGATATCTAAGAAGGTAATGATGGCGGGGATAGAGAGGTCCTTGGGGGCTTTGAGTCAGAATAGAATTTGACATGCTTCTTTCCTTTGTAGAATGCTTTGAATGCAAAAGAAATTGATAAATTAATGGTAAGTAGTTCTTTCTTTGTCTTTTGCCTTTTCTTTGAGTAATATACTTCTTGCTTGCAATGAAGCATCTCTGTATTATGACAGCACTGACCCAAACCCAAACCCACTTCATTTGGTTATATGTGTGGACAAGGCCCCCAAGGATGTTTCGCACTGAGGAAGATTGTATTGAAAAGAAAATGAAAGGAAGAGTTTCAGAACACAGTTTACCCATGTGTGCCTTTTTGGCTCTGTCAGTCCCTGTTCTGATAACAAATGCATGTATCTCATCTGTAGAATGAAGCAATTCATATATATGATATCAAAGATGGTAGAGATGCCATAATTGGAGAAAACATGTGTGATGTCTTTTCAAAATAAAAGTATTATCTTTTTTGCCCTTGTAGAATATAGGCAAACGTCCAATTAATATTTTTGCGTTAATTGTAAGTATACGTTTCTTCATAATTCTTTGCTTTTTCTGAGTAATAGTCTTCTTGCATCCGAAAAGCACTCCATTTGTTAATTCACACCTCCCAGAAAGCATCTTCAGAGACCCCAGAGGAGAAACAGAGAAGACAGGGCCAAAATATTTCATCTGTTTTAACTTTTCTTTTAAAGCAGCTTCAGATAGCACTACACCCAGTAGCCAAGGGAGAAACTTATATTTTGGAATTGTTGCCAAGGGACACTTTTTGGATGGGGAGGGTTTCTCTAAAGTTACTTTACTTATTGTGGGTTTTTTTCTCTGCAAAATGGTAAACTGTTGACTCTAATGGTCTTTCTGTCAGATGCAATTTTCGTAGTGAGACCTGTTTCCTCATTTCCCTTCCCAGGATTAGTTTTATCAGAATTTGTTTTGGAAAGCCAGCTTGATTTTGCTCTCCTTGAAAAGGAATAATGAAGTTTCAAGATTCTGCTAATATATATTATGATAGTTTTCCTGAAATCCTTCTTGTAGCCTCCCTGATTATTCCTACCTCAAAGGCTGATGTGGCTCTACGTCCCTACTCTGATGTTGTGAGGCCATTCATATCAATATCCTCCGTGGCCCTCAAGGGCTCACCAGTTTATTTTAGTGGACTGCAGTGGCCCAGGCAACTTGTATCATGCATTTGCACAATGACAATGACTTGTGACAGATTCCATAATGGTTTTTCTTCTTCTCATAGTCAATTGGGAAAAAGATAGTACCTATTATCAAGAAAGCCAATGGTGGCAAAGGAGTGTCTAAACTGATAGTAAGTAGATACACACTTAATTTATCTCATTTCTTCTTTGTTTTCTATGTTGTCCTTCTTAGATGTGACCATAGTAACTCTCTGAAGACTCCCCCTCCCAATAGGTATACTGTCACACCATAATTATAAATCCATGCTTTTGTTCCCATTTTAGAGTATATTCACTGGTGGTGGTGATGGAAACATGGTAAGTAGGTTCTGTTTATTTTCTTCCCTTCATATTCTTCTTTGAACTGAACAAGCACCCATTTTATCTTTATTCCACCACCTAAAACACTGAGGGGGCCTCACTTTTAGTAAGAACTATGGGTTTCCTATTTGGAGAATGCAGCCATTCACATGTGTACTAGTATCCAGAGATGAAACAGTTGGAGAAGTCATCTTTTTATCATGAAGTTATCATGTGAGACTCAGACTCATATCCTTCATTTCCTTTGTAGGAAAATAGCAATCATATGTTGGAAAAAATTATGGTAAGTAGAGATTTGTTTCAAACCATCCAATCCAAAATGTTCTGGAGCACTGGTAGCGGAAATTTTGAGTAGTTCGGAGAACCAGTAAATGGCACCTCTGACTGGCCCCGCCCCCATCTATTCTCTGCCTCCCGAGTCCCAGCTGATCGGTAGGAAATGGGGATTTTGCAGTAACCTTCCCTGGAGTGGGGTGGGAATGGAGATTTTACAGTATCCTTCCCCTGCCACATCCACCTAGTCACACCCACCAAGCCATGCCACGCCCACCAAGCCACACCCACAGAACCGGTAGTAAAAAAATTTGAAACCCACCACTGCTCTGTATCATATATGTTGTCAGATGAGAATTGAACTGATATCCTTTGTTTCCATTGTAGAATGCACTGAGTGAGGAACATACAATGAAAATGGTTGTAAGTAGCTCTTTGCCTCTCCTCTCTCTTTTCCATGGGAAATATCTTTCTTCCATGCATTCAAGCTGATCGTTTTGGATTCAATCCCACCAAAATTTAGTAAATATACCAAGGTTTCATATTTAGGAAAATAGTAGTTATTTTATGATGAAAGATCTGATACTCACTCTTAAAAAAATTGCACACTTCCACCATCTCCAAAATTTGGGGAGTGTCTTGGGGTGTGTGGAGAACTTAAATAAGGGTTTTAGGACTCAGTATGGCCTAAATCTGTTTTTAACCTTTTTCTGAGCAGAAAATGCTCTGAATCTGAGCTGACATTCTTGTAGCACTTAGAAGAGGAATTTGCTATTGAGGGATTTCAGTAGCCCTTTTCCCTCCTATGGCTACACTGAAAATCAAGAAGAGCAGTATAAGTGGGGACACAAATACAATACACCTTTGAACTTACTTGGAGGAGGAAAAGACAGAGAGGGGACCTAGGTGAAGGGGAATAAAAAACATTCCATCAAAAAGATGTCTTGCATCTACAGGAAGTCCTCAACTTACAAACACGATTGAGGCCAAAATTTATGTTGTTAAGTGAGAAAATTGTTAAGTGAGTTTTGTTTCATTTTATGACTTTTCTTGCCTCATTTGTTAAGTGAATCACTTAACGAATATGACCAAGGACACTGCAACCATCATAACTATGAATCAATTGCCAAACATCTGAATTTTGATCATGTGACCACGGGGATGCTGCAATGGTCATAAATGTGAAAAATGGTCATAAGTCACTTTTTTCAATGGTGTTGTAACTTGGAATGGTCACTAAATGAACTGTTGTAAGTCGAGGACTCCCTGTATAGGTGTATAACAAAAGTAAATCTAGAGTAAGGGATGAAATATGATATGTAGGGCAATGTTCTGAAAAGGGTGTTGAACTCCATTAACTCTTGTTAAATTGTTTTTTTAAAATTAGAATACAATTCAAATTGTTTTTTAGATTCACTTTCTGAAAAAAGGGTGGTTGTTTCCTAAGTGGAGGAGAGCAGCAACTTATGTAAATGCTATCTAAGATGGTAGTGAGGGCATGGATAGAAAGGTCCTTGGGGTCTTCTATTAAGATAGAATTTGATGTGCTGCTTGTTTCCTTTGTAGAACGCTTTAAGCGCACAGGATGTTGAGAAATTAACGGTAAGTAGCTCTTTCTTCATCTTCTGCCCCCACTTATTTAGTAATATTCTTCTTGCCTACAATGAAACATCCCAGCATTACAACAACACTGGCCCCAAAACCCAAACCTACTTCTTTTGGTTGTATGTGTGGATAAAGGCCTTTTCAGAACTGTCCCCAAGGAACATTTTTCCACTGGGGAAGACTGATCTGAACAATTTCTTTATCTCTTTCTAATTTCTGACCCTTTTTGGCATGATACATCAGTGTGGTCCAAATACGTTTTGTTGCTCAGGTGGTGCATTGTAGAAGTCATATGTGTTGTGATGAAAAAATAGTAGCAATTCCGTTTCTTTTATTTATAGGATTGCCTAGAAGGCGAGTGTAGTATGGCTGATTCTGTGGTAAATACCTCTTTATCCTTTATTCTTCCTTGTGACATATTCTCTTTGCATGTGATCAAAGACCCCTTTTGTGATTCCATTCCCACCCCCAGCAACCATCACCATTCTCCCCAAAGCATCAAAAAAGAAGGCAAGACTAAACTCTTGGGCCAGTTTTGAATAAAGCAGCTTGAGGCACCTCTTGAGCCCATAAAATACCCTCACCACCTGCACTGTTGTAAAACAGGGTGCCCTAAAGTGAGGAAGGGTCCATGGGATTATCCATTATTGTTGTTGCTGTAGCTGTTATTATTCCTAATAATATTATATCTTCAAGGAAACAACCAAACTCAGAGAGCACCAAAGATTCCACAGGGTGTATATTTACAATCCAGAATCTTTAACCTAGAAGCTGTCTTGCAATCCACCATCCGAATGACCACATCCAATAAATTAGGATAGATATGCCGAGCTGACACTCTGGGAATTGGGCAGCCCATAAATGTAATGTATTATCATATCACCATCAAGGTTGTTCAGTTCTGGTTATGTAGAATGGGTGAGAAAAGGACTCAGTGTAGCTCCAGCTTGACTTTATTGTCCTTAAAAAGGAGTAATGAAGGCTTTGGATGAGCTTTCAGGATTCTGCTACTAAATCTGACAAAAATGTAGTAGTATTTTTGGAATCCCTGCCATGTTTTCCTTGACCTTGGTTGCTTCAAAAGGTTGATATGGCTTTACATACTTTCTCTGATGATGTGAGACCATTCACATCAATATCCTCCATGGCCCTCAAGGCTGCCCAGTGTACCAGTTTATTTTAATGGACTGCAGTGACCCAGGGTAGACCCACCCAGATATTTATGTCATGTACTGGAACAATGTAATGTAGGAATCCATAAAAGAGGATAATTTTTTTCTCCTTCTTTGTAGACCATCATAGAGAAGATGTTAAATATTTTTAAGGGAATATCACATGGTGATAATCTGATATATAACTTGATAGTAAGTAGATACACACTTCTCTCATTTCTTGTATGTCTTCTATGTTATCCTTGTCAGATATAATCTGATCAGTCCTCTTGAGATTCACTCTCCCCAAAGGAACCCCAGACATTTTAGGAAGAATTCCAGCAGGAAGCTATAAGCTCTTGGGAACATTTCAAGAAAGGCATTGTTTTGACTATTGTCAGAAGTTGAAAGGGTCTGACTTCACAGGCCTTCCCTCTGGCTTAGGAGAAACACTTAAACGAGGATATCAGGAAACTTTTAGAAGAGCTGACAATAATGTGTCTTTTAAGGAAAAAATCCACAAATTGCTTTGCTCACAATAAGAAGTCTCAGATTGCTGTTGATTCATGTGTCTTTTAGGTTTTATCACTCATTCTGCGATTAGAAAGGCACAGCTCCTATCTGGAGAATAAAAGATATAGATGAAATTGATGTATGGTATTGAAGTTATCTGTGATGGTGTAGTTATAATTAATAATAGTTATCAGAATAGAACTGATCCCCTTCATTTCCTTTGTAGAAAGAACTCTTCAAACATGGTCCTCTGGCTGAATTGGTGGTAAGTAGTTTTTATTTATAAAGAAATTCATTTTTATGGCATATGAAATGGCAGGGATAGCATGATAGGAGGAGTCATATATCTTCTCATGTGAGAATAGAGTTTTGATACACTTTGTCTCCATTACAGAATGAACTGAGTGAGGAATATGCATTGGAAATAATTGTAAGTAGCTGTTTTACCATCTTCTCCCTTTTCCATGTGAAATATCTTTCTTGCATACAACCATACTTTTTAAAAATTTCCTACCTTCAACCGTCCCCAAACCTTGATCGGTGGGATGGGTTGAGTGGTAAAAGAAAGGCTTTAGGACTAAGGATGGCCTAAATCTTTTTGGGATTTTTTTCTCCCCCAAAAAATCTCAGTTAATAGTCCCACTATATACACACACACACTCACACATACACACACACTATCCTCTTGTAGCTGCTACAAGACTATATATATATTGCAGATTTGTGTGAAAAGGGGCTACTGAAATCCTCTTTAATTATAAAATTATATAAATATATAATTTTTTCACATTTGAATTTACTTGGAGGAGGGAGAGACAGAAGAAGTAGAAGGGGGTTTGCATGAAGCAGAATAAAAACAACAACATTCCATCATAAGGATGTCTTACCTATAACGGTGTAGAACTAATGTGAATCTAAATTCAGACAAGAAATGTGGATATGTACTGTAGGACAATGTTCTCAAAAGAGTGTTGTCTCCCAAGTGCCATGTCTGTTAAAGCTCCTCTTTTTAAAGCAATCTTCTATCTGTTCATGAATAGGTACAATCTTTATTTCTCAGGTTTCTCAATGCATATTTTGAATGTTGAAGAAAATTGAAAAGAGAAAGAAAAGGTTAAAGAAGCCTCAGAACTCTGTTAATTCAAATGTGGTTTTTGGACTAAGCAGTTCCTATTGTGATAAGAAATGTGTGTTTCCTAACTGGAGGGAAGCAGTAATTCATGTAAATGATATCTAAGATGGTAGTGATGACACGGATAGAGATAAAGGTCCTGGGTGTCTTTGAGTCAGAATAGAATTTGACGTGTTTGTTTCCTTTGTAGAATGCTTTGAATGGAAAGGACATGAATAAATTAATGGTAAGTAGCTCTTTCTTCATCTTCTGCTTTTTTGTTAAGTGATAGTCTTCTTTGCATGCTGACATAGTTGGAGAAATCATGTGGGATATCGTTTCAAAATAAAAGTAATACCTTCTGTTTCCTTTACAGAATATAGGTAAAGATCAAGTTAAGAAATCTGAGATAATAGTAAGTAGATTTTTTTTTCAAATGCCATGATTTTTTTGAGTAATATTCTTCTTGCATGCCATAAAATAAGCCTCTTGTTATTCATACCTGCTAGAATGCCTTCTTCTTTTACCATCTTCAGAGACTCTGGAGCAGAAACTGAGCAGGCAGGGCCAAAATATTTCACCTGTTTCATGTGAAGCAGCTTCAAATACCTATTATATCCCCTAAAAAACACTGACTCCTAAACTGGAGTGATGGTTCCCCTGGGTTTATTTTATTTTATTTTATTATAATTTGTTAAACAAAAATGAGAACAAAAATAAAAGAATAAAAATACAGCAACAGGGACGATAGGCACATTAGTGCACTTATGCACGTCCCCTCTATTAACCACTTAACTATGATGTAAGATCCACGGAAGTCAATTTGTGACTGAAACTGAAAATTTGTAGCTGAAACAATTGAATCAGGTAGAGCATTCCAGACTTCAACAACTCTATTATAGAAATCATATTTTTTACAGTCAAGTTTAGAACAATTTACATTAAGTTTAAAGCGGTTGTTGGCGGCGTATTATTGTGATTAAAACAAAAAAAAATCATTTACAGGTAAAACATTACTAAGTATAATACCTAGGCCTGACCGCAAGTGATGCAGTTCTAAGTTATCCAAACTGAGAATTTCGAGCCTAGTAGCCTAGGGAATTCTATTGTGTACAGAAGAGTGCAAGACTTTTCTTGTGAAATACTTCTGAACCCGCTCAATTGTACTGATGTCAGATAAATGGTGGGGATTCCAAACAGTTGAACAATACTCTAAGATTGGTCTAGCATAAGTTTTATAAGCTCTAATTAGCAATGCAATGTTTCCAGAAAAAAAACTGTGCAAAATTACATTTACAACTCTTAATGCTTTTTTAGCAATGCTGTTACAGTGAACTTTGGAGCATAGATCGTCAGAGATAAGTACACTTAGGTCCTTGACAAAGTGAGGGTCATCAGATAGTTCAGTGCCATCTAGCTTATACTTGACATTCTGATTACATTTACCAATATGTAAGACAGAGCATTTATTGAATGAAATTTAGTTGCCAAATACATGACCATTCAGACACATAGTCGAAATCATTTTGCAAAACAACAGAATTATCTGTAGTATTGAATAATTTTATGTCATCGGCAAAAAGGATGCAATTGCTTTTAAGTTGAATAGCAAAGGGTTCTGAATAGCAAAGGGAGAAGCATATATTTTGGAATTGTCCCCAAAGGACACTTTGGTGATGGGAAATGTTTCTCCAAAGTTTTTCTTTTACCAACTTGTGGTTTTTCTCTTTGCAAAATGGTAAATTGTTGGCTCAAATGGTCTTCCTGTCAGATGCAATTTTGCTAGTGAGATGCCTTTCCTCATTTTGCTTCCCAGGATTAATTTTATTTATTAATTGGTTAATTGACTTAGCCTGCCTTGAAGGGTTGATATGGCTTTACGTACCCCTCTCTGGTGTTGTGTGGCCATTCACATCAATATCCTCCATGGCTCTCAAGGACTCACCAGTTTATTTTAGTGGGCTGTATTGGCCCAGGCAAGGCCCACACGTATCATGCACTGGAACAACTTCTAAAGGAATCCATAATGGTTTTGTTTCTTCTTCCTTATAGTCAATCGGGAAAAAGATAATACCTATTATCAACAAAGCTAAGGGTGGCAAAGGAGTGTCTATACTAATGGTAAGTTAACTTGTCTAATTTCTTCTATGTTCTCAATGTTATCCTTCTGAGATCCTTCTGAGGTAGTCCTCTAGAGACTGCTTCCCCCCCCCCCACTGATTTACAGACATTTCAGGAACAATTGCAGCAGGAAACAAAGGAGGGTATTATTATCACTATTGTTAAGACTTGAGAGATTCTGGCTTCATAGACCTTCCCTGTGGCTTAGAAGGAAAAGTCAAGAAACTCCATCAATATTTGTACTTTTCCTCAAGGTGTCTGTTTGGCCCCAATCACTCTATGTTGTGATAAGAAATGCATGTTTCCTATCTGAGTAATGAAATTATAATTATAAAAATATGATATGTATATCTAATGCTGAAATTGGCAATGACAGCATGGAAAGAAAAGTCATGTGTTTTTAGATGATTGGATTATTGGAAAGTAGCCATTTCCTTGGATCACAGCAGATGTTAAGTGATCTATCTGTTGACGTTGCCTATTCCTTTTGGTAGGAATGGCTTTATCTACTCTGCTCAAACCATCCCATTGCCATTAATACCCTCTGTTGACCTTAGTGACCCGCTCTGAACAAAGAGCAGTGGCCCAGGCCTGGTGCACACAAAGCCTCATAGGATTCACAGCCACTTCATAAAGATATTCTTTTGTTCCATTTTAGAGTATATTCACTGATGATGAAGATGAAAAAAATGTAAGTAGCTTCTGTTTATTTTCTGTCCTTGCTTTCTTTCATATTCTTCTTTGATGGAGGGAGTTACCCCTCTTATCTTTATTCCACCTAAACCAAAAGCATCTCCAGAATCCCCAGAGTATCATCACAACAGGAAGAGCCAAATTATTCGTCCAAAGGCATCTATAACACAGGATGCCTGTTTTTTTCTCTTTTTTGCAAAAGCAGAGCTGGTCCATGGCTGCAATTCTAGTGCTTGCTCCACACCTTCCTTCCCCTGCTATGTTCTGGGGATTAATCCTTAGCAGAGGCCCTCCCAAGAGGTCTTTGACTCAGAAGCCATGTAGAAAGGCTTTTCAAGGCACGGGTTGCGGTTGGCCGGTTCGAAAGTCAAAGTTGTATTTTGCAGTAAATTCATTGGCTTGGTTCATCATTTTCTCTCTTCCAGGGTCTCCCTTATTATCAAAATGTCCCTGTGGGACTCCATCCTGGGATGTCTGTTTATATGCAAGGCACAGTGCCTGAACACAACAATAGGTGAGGTTTCTTTGGGGGCTCACAGAAGGGCAAGAGCTACCTCACTGAAAATAATAGTGATAAGTTTATTATGTCCAATTATCCAATTGCATGCCAAGATTAAACCCTTTCTTAATTGTTTGAATAGTTCAACTTCCTGCTTTTTCCAACTCCCAAGTAAGCCATAAGAGCTAGGAACTTGATTCTTCTTTTAAACCAACAAACCCAGCATCCTACAGATTCTAGCTTCAAGGCAAAGGAGAAGGAAGGGGCAGAACTCTACTCTGAGATTCCTGAACCTCCCATTTAATTTTCCGCTTATCTTGTCCTCTCTCTCTATTCCAGAACCTGGGTGAACTTCCAGATGGACTTTGCCTGTGGCCAGGATAAGGAGGCTGATGTTCCCCTCCACTTCAGGTCTCACATTAATGCAGAGACAGTTGGGCTCAGCACACTTCAGGCTGGCAGGTGGGGAAAGGAAGAGAAATTCTTGAATCCCTTTCAAAGGGGTGAGCAATTCGAGGTCATCTTGATTGTCTATGATTTCGGATACCAGGTTGGTACGCATGACAGAGGCTCCTTTGGGGCTACAGGGGCCTCTTTGTTTCCCCCTTAGAATTCACCCTTTGCCTGGAATGAGCCACAAATGTATTTAATACCGAATTTCCCAACTTCGTATCTTCCATGTAGGGTTTAAGTGATGTACAAATAGTCTTCGTTTAGTAACAACTGAGTAATTGATGTGGTTGCTAAGTGAAACCATGGCTGTGTTTCTGATCAAACTTTAGCTTTTATTTGGTTTGCAGTCCTGTGAAGGCAAAGTTACTATTTCATCAGTGTCCTAACTACAAACAATCACTAAATGAGGATGACCTGTAACTGAAGGGAAAACCTTTTGATCTGGAGGGAAAAATGGGTATTCAAGAGCCGAGGTGGCACAGTGGTTAGAATGCAGTACTGCAGGTTACTTCTGCTGACTGCCAGTTGCCTGCAATTTGGCAGTTCAAATCCCACCAGGCTCAAGCCTTCCATCCTTCTGAGGTGGGTAAAATGAGGACCCAAATTGTTGGGGGCAATATGCTGACTCCGTAAACTGCTTAGAGAGGGCTGGGAAGCTCTGTGAAGTGGTATATAAGTCTAAGTGCTATTGCTATTGCTATCATTGAAATAAAGGCCTCTCCCTTTTTACATGTACATATTAACCTTTTTGACCCCCTCTAGGGGCTCCCTTGCTCACCTTTGGGGTGGGATGTGTTTCTGGGCAGAATAAACAGGGTTCTTTTGCAAAGAAAATGCACCTCCCAACTGAGACTTGATCCCTTTGGCTTTGCCCTCTGATAGATCCTGGGGAACAGGAAGGTCTTATGCAACTATAGGCACAGAATCCCCTCACAAAATGTCCAGCTCATTAGGATTGATGGAGATCTGGAACTGCAATCTCTGTCTGTAATGGGAGGACCAATGATGGTAAGTATTTGTTTTGAGATGTTGGCACTTCCTGATCTTGGATCTCTCTTTGGGGATTGATTCTCCAAGCTATCACTTTCTCTTTCCCCTCTCCAGTCACTCTTCTCATACACCTTTCTTCATCCCTACAAATGGTGGCCCTTTTGGGTCCTCAGTTGTGTTGGCTTATGACTCTGCATGCTAGCAAAAATAACCATCCTGGAGTGATGCTAGGACCAGCATCTGAACAGGGAAGAAATTTATCCCAGGCCAAGATCCTGTTTTATCCCTTGCAGATGAATATAAAGAAGTGCTTCTCAATTTAACAATATTAAAATGTGTGGCCTCAACTCCTAGAATGGCTTAGCAGATGCCCACACATTCTTATTAACAAACACCAACAGCCAAGAATTATGTGATGGCTGAACACGGCAGCCTGTGTCTTCAGTCACAAGGGGAACTGTGGTGTAGAGTGGCACAGTGGTTAGAATGCAATATTGCAGGCTGACTCTGCTCACTGCCAGGAGTTCAATCCTGATTGGCTCAAGGTTGACTCAGCCTTCCATCCTTCCGAGGTCAGTAAAATGAGGACCCAGATTGTTGGGGGCAATAGGCTGACTCTGTAAACAGCTTAGAGAGGGGCTGTAAAGTCCATGTTGTTTGTGCCCCTCAAGTGCCACTTCCTGCCTCAGCCCGACTCAGCACAGCTACCTCTTACCCTAAACTATGTCCCAGTTAGAATTTTTATGGTGCTCATTTCCTGCTGCTGATTGGACCAACAGGCAGGATTCAGATGTTTGCTACTGATCCACTGAGCACCCATAAAGCAGAACCGGTCCATGGCGGCAGTTCTGGTGCTTCCTCCAGCCTTCCTTCCCTGCCACGTTGGGGGAATTAATCCTTACAGAGGCCCACCCAGGAGGTCTTTGGTCGACTCAGAACCTCCTGGAAAGGCTGATACAAGGCACAGGCTGCGGTTGGCTGGTTTGAAAGTCAAAGTGTCAAGTTCGACGCGTGCTCATGCTGTTGCAGCCATTATTGCTTTTCAACTTGCCATTCATCAAGGGGGGAGGGGCGAGGAAGATTGGAATGTCAGTGCCAGACAACAAGAAACTGTCTCATGGGAAGCAAGGCCATTTCAACAGGTGTTTGACAGAGCCATGGACATCTTCTCACAACAATACCTCTACACCTAATTGGACAATGTGACCTGCATTAATGGGGGGAGGGAAAGTTCTATACTTTATCTATACGGGACACGTAGGAGTTAGCTAGAGCTGGTTTTGCTTTCATGCTGTGCTGAAAAGATGTACTCAGTAAAGTTTTGCATTAAGAGATTCGATCATCTCAACTTTGCTAGCTTGATTGGGTTTGTCAGTCAGAACCTTGACACAAAGTTCTGTTTTGCAATAGTCATTGGTTTGGTTCATCATTTTCTGTCTTCCAGACTCTCCCTTACCATCATCCTGTCTCTGATGGACTCCATCCTGGAATGTCTGTATATATGCGAGGCAAAGTGCTGAGAAACTGCAACAAGTAACGTTCCTTTGAGGGTTCACAGGAAGGGCAAGATTACTCAATAGTGTTAAGATTATGATATTGTTAAGGGAAGGTTAAATGATTCTATGCCAAGGTTAAAGTCTTCCTTAATTCTTTGGACTACTTCTTCCAACTACAACTAAGATTGATGGCTAGGAACTTGATTCTTCTCTTCAAGCAAAAACCCAGCCTCCTGTAGATTCAGGGCAAAGGAGAAGAGGGAGTGAAGACCTCTACTCTGAGATTCTTGCCCCTCCAATTTAATATTCCTCTTCCCTTTTCCTCTCTTCCTTCCAGATTCAGGGTGGACTTTGCCTGTAGCAAATTTCAGGATGCCGACATTCTCTTCCACTTCAACCCTCGCTTTAGTCAGGGGACTGTTGTGCTCAACTCATATCAGTCTTACAGGTGGGGAAGGGAAGAGAGACACAAGAATCCCTTCCAAAAGAGCGAGCATTTTGAGATAATCTTCATTGTCAATGAGGCCGAATATCAGGTTGGTACGTGTGACAGAGGTTCCTTTGGGACTGCAGGGACCTCTTCATTCCCCCACCCCCTTTAAATACACTATTTGTCTAGAATGAACCACAAATGTATTTAATACTGACTTTCTCAACGTCATATCTTCCAGATAAGGTTTAAGCGATATGGAAGCAGTCCTTGTTTAACAATAATGGGGCCAGCAATTTAGTCATTAATGGGGTCAAAATATGACTGTTTTTTATTGGACTTCAGCTTTTCTTTGCTTTGCAATCCTGTGAAGGTTGTAAATGCCAGTGTCAACTTGCAATGCTTTCAAGTTTCAAGCTAGTTGCGAAGTTACTATTTCATTAGTGTCCTAACTGCTAACAGTCACTAAATGAGGACGTCCTGCTGCAGAATGGAAAACCTTTTGGTCCAGGGGGGAAAATATATATCAGTGAAGGACTCTCTCTTTTTACATGTATTCATTTTAACCCTTTTGATCCCCTCCATAACTCTGCTTACTATTCAGATTTGGGGTGGGATGTGTTCCTGGCAAGAATAAACAGTTTTTTCCTGCAAAGAAAATGGGTGATCCCAACTGAGACTTGATCCTTTCAACTTTACCCTCTGTCAGATCCTGGTGAACGGGAACCCCCTCTGCAAGTTCAGGCACAGAATCCAACCCCAGTTTCTAAAGTTCATTAACCTTGATGGAGACTTGGAGTTTCAATCTCTGACCATGGTGGGAGGACAAATAGTGGGGAACCTGGTAAGTGTTTGCTATCAACCCTTGATCACTTTTTAGGAATAAATACTGAGTTGATTCAATCTCCAAGCTGTCACTTTCTCTTTCTCCCCTCCAGTCATTCTTCTCGTACATTTTTCTTAACCGTTAAGAATTGCAGCCTTTTGGTCATCAGTTGTCTTGGCTTACAACTCTACAAGCAAGCAAAAATAAACTAGGACCAGCAGCTGCACAGGGAGCAGTTTTACCCCAGGCCAAGGTCCTGCTCTCCCCTTTGCAACTGTCCATGAAGCAGAGTTTCTCAGCCTGGCAACTCAACTCCCAGAATGGCTTAGGAGATGCCCACACATCCTTATTAACAAACACCAACAGCCAAGAAGTGTGCAATGGCTGAGCACAGTTTTTAACACCTTCTTTGTATTTCTCTCTCATCAGCTGTTGACAGGCTCTGCAGTCTACTACCCAGTAAGTGTCAAAAGACATGCTAATTCAGCCTGTCTCACTGCTTAATGTTTGGTCTGGTTAATGTTTGGTCTGGTTCACCAAGCCTATAAAATCACACAGAAAGGGGAGGAAAGCAACAGTGACTGGAATATTTAAGGGAAAATCAGCTTCTTTACTGTTAAGAAGGGGGGTTAATATTAGTCCATTTGCCCCATGTTAAAATCTGCACAAGGAAGCCAGCACTTAGAACCAAAGTTTATGATTTGCTCGGTAAAATCAGTCTGTTGTGATAAACCGGGGTTTTCACAGGGTTTGATAAATAAAATTCAGCAGCCATGCCAACCCCATCACAACCCCATCTATCTTTGTGTTCATTGCCCATTGCCATGGTGGCTCTACCTAGACTGCCATCTTGACTGTTTTGACCACAGCCCACTGAGAAGACAAAAGCTTGAACCCAACTGGTGTCTTACTTTTGAGCCCCAAAATTACTTGACTGGTTAAAGGCAGGGATGCTTGTAACCGCATGGAATGCAGGAAAAGATAAGATCCAAGATAAGATCTCACAAGCTGCCTTCTGCCATGTTGTGGAACTCAAGACCTACTGGACTGCAACTACCTTGACCCACAGGTAGTGGGGACAAGAGCTGCATGGTTGGACAGGGGGCGCTAAGTGTAACCTGGATTCTTGCCTATTTCAGCCGGTGCCCTACATAGGCAACATTCCTGGAGGTCTGGGACCCAACAAGACCATCACAATGCGAGGCTTTATTCTGAAGAATGCTACCAGGTTTCGGGTCTCTCTCTTTTTTTTTTTTTGCAGGGCTGGTTTGGATTTGGCACAGCAAAATATCAGTGTTAGGGCCTGTCGTAGACCTTTCTCAGTTGATGTCCTTTCTCTGACTCTCCCATCTCCTCTGTACATCCACAGGGTCAACTCAGAGGACAAGGAGGTGAAGGAGAGTGGAAGCAAAATTCCACATGTAGTCTTTGGAACTCACTGCCACCAGAAGAAGCAAGGGCAGTTAGCTTAGGGCAGAGTTCCCCAAAGGGGGACATCTGACATGCCATGAAAGGATTGACGAATTGTTTAGGAACTCTAGCTAAGGAGATGGCTGTAAAGAATGATTAAGATCGGAATAGTCCATTAAGCAAGACCAGCTTTTTTTCATTAGAAGAATGCTATTCACTACTAGACTGCTGCTGAATATGCATTTTTTTTCATATGTGTCTATCTCATTTATTGCTTACAAAAAGTTGGTTTGATTGTGGCAGAACGTGAATACAATGAATAAATACCTAAAATGATAAATAGAACTTAAATATTCAGCAACAGTCTACCAATAAATAATATTTACAAAGAGGAAGAAGAGCTGTTTTTTTTTTCTTGTAGCCTTCCCCCATGGAGGGATCTGTCAGGCTCCTATTGCATTAAGGGGCTGGGGAAGGGAGAATCAGATTTCCTTTTTATTTATTCCAAGATCTAGTCTTCAACGCCTGTTTTTTCCCTCTCTTTCCAAGGTTTGTAATTGATTTAAAGGCTGGCCAGAATATTGCTCTGCACTTTAATCCACGCATGAAACCATGGAGATATGTGGTGCGCAACACTTATCTGAATGGCACTTGGGGAGCTGAGGAAGATGAGCTGTCCTTTAATCCTTTCCAATTCGGGCAATATTTTGAGGTGAGTTGGGCGATTTCAGCAGGAGGGAGGTCACAAAACTCAAGATGGCAGCCACAGCTATTCAACTGATGCTATCACCCCTATTTTATCTGACTTGGGTGGACAGCCTGGATACCATCCCATCCAGTGGTGGGCTTCAAATGTTTTTACTACCGCTTCTGTGGATGTGGCTTGGTGGCTGTGTCATGGCTTGGTGGGCATGGCTTGGTGGGCGTCGCAGGGGAAGGATACTGCAAAATCCCCATTTCTTTCCCAATCCAGGGGAAGGTTACTGCAAAATCTCCATTCCCCTCCCACTCCAGGGGAAGAATACTGCAAAATCCCCATTTCCTTCCCAATCCAGGAGAAGGTTATTGCAAAATCTCCATTCCCTCCCACTCCAGGGGAAGGATACTGTAAAATCTCCGTTCCCTCCCCAATCCAGGGGAAGGATACTGCAAAATCCCCATTTCCTCCCGATCAGCTGGGACTTAGGAGGCAGAGAATAGATGGGGGCAGGGCCAGTCAGAATTTTTACTCCCGGTTCTCCAAACTACTCAAAATTTTCACTACCGGTTCTCCAGAACTGGTCAGAACCTGCTGAAACCCACCTCTGATTCCATCAAAGAGCTTGTTTGGGTTGGCCGACAAGCAGGCAGGCAGTGAGGAGGGGAGAGAAGACCCGGCAAGTGCTTTCCAGAAGTGTAAGACTCCATCCCCCATAATTCCCAGCTAGCACAGCTTTCAGGAATTGAAATCTAGTGGAGAAGAGTGGAATTGCCTTGTCAGAAGGGCATTCAGAATCATGCGTCAACATTCCGACTGACAAACCGAACCAAAGCAAGCATGGCCGAGACGATCCCATCTCTCAATGCAAAACTTTATTGAGTACATCATTTTGGCAAAGATGAGGACAAAACCAGATCTAACTATTTCTCGCACAAACCTACATAGTTAAAGTTTAGATTCTCCTTCCCCCTGTTAGATCAGGTCACATTGTCCAATGGAGTCTCCTGCTATAGAAAAGACTTTTGGCTCTGGTAAACACCTGATTTTGATGCAAGCTGTGGATGGCATAGGCAGCAGACTGTCCTGCCTGGAGGATCGAAAGTGATCCAGGTGCTGATTTGCCAGACTAATATCCTTCCTCTCTTCCCAGATCTCGATCTCCTGTGACAACCACAAGTTCAAGGTTTATAACAGCGGCCGTCACCTGTTCAACTTTGCCCATCGTTATGCCACTATTGGACACATCCGCACTTTCAAGATTAGTGGAGATGTGACCCTTTCCTATATCAAGTATTAAGCAATGGAGGGGAGGGGGAGAGACCTCAGTAGCAGCACAGATCCCCCCTCTTTTCTCTCTGTCTGCCAGTACACTTCGAATCCTGCTGAATTTGAGTAGTCTACAAACTCCAGTAAATAAATCAGTCAATTAAGCAATCAGACTCAAGAACAATATTAAGCAGCATTTTCAATAAAGCATCTTCATCAAGGAATGCAACAGGCTTATCTTTCCGCCTTCTGAATTTGATCTGTAAATGATACAAAGCATTTTGTTAAAAAGTTGGTATCTTCCAGTTGTGTGGGAACAATGTTTCTCAAACTTGGCGAATTTAAGATGTGTGGATTTCAACACATCTCCCAGGTATCCCGATCTCCTATTGGGTCCTGATCCATTTTATGGCTTTGTATAATCTACAGACTGCAGGGTGGATGGATTGAGAATGGAACTTTTTCAAAGGGGCAAACAAATTCCCAACTTCCCTAAAGCCTAGGATGCCACAAAGACCAAGTCTCTCCATTCACACAGCTTGTTTTAACTCTGGTGAGCTTGGGGGGAGCTTAGTGTGAACTCCACCCAAGTGATAAATTCACCATTCATTCTCCAAAATGTGGGAAATCAGTAGCCTATTAAATGTGTTGTGTGAAACCGACCCAAGTAGTTGATCCAATCAAAGGGACTGCTGCTGGGTTACCCTTTGCTTTGCTTCAGAATGAGGTCTTCCAGAATCCCCTGACCCAATTGTACAACATGTGCTGTAGAGTGAAAAATTGAGATGACAAGTGGTGCACAATGTTTCTAGTCCTCTTGAGGACAAAACAGTGTCTTTACTCTTAGAAAGGCCCAGCAGTTCAAACACCTCTGTAGGCCAGAATTATTGGTCTGGAGCTTAAAAATATGGCTTCAAATTCAAACTTGGACGACTATCTATAACCTACTTAAATACCAGTTGTGAGGAAATGCAACGCTTGCTTGCTTTGAGACACTTAAAGTAGAACATAGAATAATAGGGTTGGAAGGGACCATGGAGGTCTTCTAGTCCAACCACATGCCCATGGTAGGAGATTCTATACCCGTGTTGGTGAACCTATGGAATGTGTGCCAGAAGCGGCACGCAGAACCATCCCGTGAGGAATGTGCAGCTTTGCTGGCTCCTCTTCTGTGTTCCTGTGCACACATGTGCACCAGTTAGCTTGCTGTCGCGTGCGTGGGAGCGGCGAAACCCAGAAGAGCGGCGTTCCGTCACACATGTGCAGCCCGGCACCTAAACCTCTGGGTTTATGTCACGTGCATGTGCGATGGCCAGCTATTCATTGTGTACGTATCCGTGCCAGAAACTGGAAGTTCGGGTGCCGGCTCCCGTATGTATGACGGACCGCCACTCTTCCGGGTATTGGCGCTCCCGCGTGTGCAAAGGCCAGCGGGGCCGTGCATTCCTCGCAAGATGGTTTCATGTGCCATTTCTGGCACGCAGGCTGCCACGCGGTGATGTAACAGGTTAGCCATCACTGTCCTATACCATTCCGGACAAATGGCTGTCTAGTCTCTTCTGAATTACATCGCGGTTTGGAATATGGGGTTGAAAGGGGGTTGGTGTTCCTGATAGCAATTATGTGGGTGCTTTGGGCATTGATGGGTTTGGATTTTCTCAAAAGAGATGACACAGGTGAAAGCAGGTTAAGTACCATGACTAAACTTGTCACCTCCAAAGTACAAGTAAACTCAAATCACGACCACAATTGAGCCCAAACTTTATGTTGTTAAGTGAGACATTAGTTAAGTGAGACATTGCCCCATTTGATAACCTTTCTTGCTTCAGTTGTTAAGTGAATCACTGCAGTTGATAAGTTAGTAACTGTTCTGTCCCAGCTATGGACCCCAAAGAACTCAGCACACACAAAGTCTGTACAAACCTTAGTTTATTCAAATAAAATCATTTTTTTCTTCAAACAAAGGCTGTTAATTAACTTTCTTAACAGCCTGCAAGAATCCAAAGAATAAATAATCGTAATCTTACTATGGTTGGCAGAAAGTCCTGAAGCAATTTGCAAAGAACTAAGATCAAGGCACGAAGGTATGTGAACTAAGTTGTTCCCTGCAACTTGCTTCAGTCGGTGTTCCTCCTTAAATAGGCTAAGGGAGTGGCCAATTAGCCCCAAACCTTACTCTCGAGGAGACTTCCTCCTGAGAAGCCATTCCTGCCTTTTGGCAGCTCTGCGCGCCTGTGCATCGAGAAGAGGCTCCTCCTCTTCACTTATGGGAGCTTCTGGAGGTTCTGAAGGCCCTGGCTGAATCCCCGCCTCTGGCACCACATCTTCTCCAGCCTCCTCATTGTCTGACTCGAGTGCCAGCTGCACAGGCTGCTGGCGCGACACCACACTAGCCTCCTCGCTGTCGGAATCAGCTACTAGCTGCACAGGCCACTGACGGGCCACAACAGTAACCTGTTTGTTAAGTGAATCTGGCTTCCCCATTGGCTTTGCTTGTCAGAAGGGCACAAAAGGGGATCACGTGACCCTGGGACACTGCAACGGTCATAAATATGAACCACTTGCCAAGCATCTGAGTTTTGATCACATGATCATGGGGATGCTTCAAAAGGTTGTAACTCTGAAAAACGGTCGTAAGTCACTTTTTTCAGTGCCGTTGTAACTTTGAACTGTCACTAAATGAACTGTTGTAAGTTGAGGACTACCTGTAATACATTTTAAAGAAATGCATCAAGAGCTGAAATCTGTTCTTTTCCTTCTGTTTATCCAGTTATTTGTTTTTGCCACATCTCGGTGCAATTTTTGTTACTTTCCCTGATTCTGGTTTAGTGCCATTTTGGAAAAGCCCAGTGGCCTAGAGGTGGAGCTCTTGCCTCACAATCGGGAGGTTGCGAGTTCGATCCTAGGTAGAGGCAGATGTAGAGTCTCCTGCTTGGGCAGGGGGTTGGCCTGGATGACCTGCAAGGTCCCTTCCAACTCTGTTAATCTGGAACTGTTTCTTGTCTAATTACAGCAGATACAATCACATCCTGGGACTTGTTGGGCCACTCATTCTTATCTTTATGGTGTTGCCAGTATTGGATACTCTTTTGT
The DNA here is from genome assembly GCF_059756535.1 of Pantherophis guttatus. NCBI lineage: Eukaryota > Metazoa > Chordata > Lepidosauria > Squamata > Colubridae > Pantherophis > Pantherophis guttatus. Next base: position 2,361,302 of record NC_142072.1, read on the forward strand.
GTGGCTTCCTTGTATTTCATAAAGCCAATCAATTAAGCCAACACACTGTTTTCCGTCAAAGGGACTTTTGCTGCTTTTGGAAGTCTTTCAGAAGGGATTAACTTCTTGTTTGGAAAAAGTGAGTTAAGCCCTGATAAAGAATTATAAAAAGACATCTGATGGAAAGAGCATCTTGATTACATAAAGTCATTTTGAGAAGGTTGATGAATCAAAATATCAGGGTTTTGGCACCAGAAACAAAGTACAAATAGGGAGTTATGAAATGCCTCTCCTTTTAGAAGTAATATTCCTCAAGAGGAACCTGGATTAGACTTGGTCCTTACAGGGAGATTGAGATGGAATGGAGGAATTAGAGAAAGATGTGTTACCTGTATGAAGTTATAAGTTCATAGGGAACAGAGATACAACTCAGTTTTTTAGCTTTAATTTGAGCATGGAGGATGGAATTGTGCATGATGCAAGGGAAGTGTAACATTTCCTTGTAGATCAAGTAACAATAGAGGCATTGGGTTTGGGCAATGAGGCTCAAGATATTAAAATGTGGCAGGGGAGCTGGATAAAGTCACATAGAAGAACAGCAAGGACCAGAAGAGCTGAAGAGCAACCAAGGAGATGCGTCTCATTTTGATATTTACTTTGATTTTTACGCTTTCTGCACAGCGGGTAAGGCTTAATTTTGTGGGTTGCAATAGCTTTTCAGCTGGAGTGCCTGCAGATGAAATGAGTATGCATCTTTTTGAGCTTGTGTAATTTACACATTTCTTTATGAAGGGATTGAAAAATGCAGACAGAGGGATTTGAGTACTCGATCTTTTAATGATCGGGAATTCAACTCCATCAGTGGTTCTGGATTCGGGTTTTGCATCCTGTTCTCTGCATTAGCTTTCTCGGTGTTCACATTATCATGAGAGTCAGAGATAACCTTTTGTTGGATCTACTGAGTTGGACCAATATAAAATGCTGAAAATTTCTTTGGTTGGAAAGATATAAGTTAAGTGTGCACGGTATAAGAAGAGCTTAAGATGAATAAAAATAAGGGACATAGCAAAATTCACAGGTTCATTGGCACCTAAGATGCATATTGTATTTGAGTCCCTTAGGAATAGGGCGGTATATAAATTTAATAAATAAATAAATAAATAAATATTACCTGGAAACATCTAAGGAAGCGTAATGTTTGACATTTAATTGACATATGGTGTCAAGGCTTATTGGTGGTTGGGTGAATGTGGAAAAATATTGAAAAGAGAAAGGAAAGATAAAAAGGTCTCAGAACTTTATTCATTCAAGTTTGGGGGTTTGGCCCACTCTTGGTAAAAAAAAAAGTGTTTTCTGCATGGAGAAATGCAGTCATTCATATGTGTTCTATTTAGTGATGCAACCATTGGAGAAGTCATATATGTTATCATGTAAGGATCAGACTGATACCCTTCATTTCTCTTGTAGGAAAGTGGCAATGAAATGATGAAAAAAGTTATGGTAAGTAGTTCTTCATTCATCTTGTGCTCTTTCCTTGGGGAATATCAGTCCACTCTCTGGGTGGTTTACAATGTCAGCATATTGTCAGCCCTCAACAATCTGGGTCCTCGTTTTATCAACCTTGGAAGGATGGAAAGCTGAATCAATCTCGAGCCCCATCCACATCAAAGTCCAGGCTGTAGGTTTGCCTGCAATCCTCCATTCTAATCCAGCAGGGCTCTATCATTAAACTATGGATTCTTAATTCCACCTACCCTCATAAAACATCAATTCATATATGCTGCCATGAATTTTAGCTCTTTCACTTTTAATTTAAGCTTACCCTTTGCTTCCCTGCTTCATTGATCAATTCCATTCCAGAAAAGTACCATAAAGGGAGGGAAAATGCACCCATTCCGGCATGTCCCACAAAGCCTCCTTCCTTACAGATGGGCAGAGGGTTCCCCATGAACTCCTGGTGAATGTGAATGAATCTAAAGAAGGAAGGAATTCATTGTTACAGATAAGGAATTGTTGAAAGCACTCTTTGGGACTTACTTGCAAGTCAGCTAGATGCTCACTTAATTGTTTTGCCTTCCAGTCCCACTTAATTAGTATGCTCATTAGAATGCCACAAAGTTCATCATCAGATGCTTTGCTGAAATCAAGATATTCTGCACACATCTACATGTTCAATATTGCCACAATCTATAAAAAAGTTACCCATCAGAAAAATGAGGTATTGTCATGACATCAGTCATTGATTTTGAAGGTGAAGAAGCTGCTCCAGCAGAACCTGTATGTCAGCCTCTGGACACATAAAATAAGGAACCACCTAAGGCTGATAAAACACAGGCTCTTCAGGTAAAACAGACAGATAATGTTGATGCAAAGCTACTCTGCCCTCCCCACCCAACAGGTTTTGTGCTGTTCCTCCTAAACAGAACAGAGTTGGAAGGGACCTTGGAGGTCTTCTAGTCCAACCCCTGCTTAGACAGGAAACTCAATATCATGCACAGATGGCACGGTTGGAGAGTCATATATGTTTTGCTGTGATTAAACCCTTTGTTTCCATTGTAGAATGCAATTGGTGAGGAGGGTCGAGAACAAGTAATCGTAAGTAGTTCTTTAACCATCTTTTCCTCTTTCCTAGTGAAATACCTTCCTTGCATGTGATCAAGCACTCCTTTGGGGATTATACACACACACACACGTGTCTCAAAATTTAGCAGTTTATATTCCCAGGTTAAATTTTTTTTAAAAAAAAATTGCATACTTCCATCTACCTCCAAAGTTTGGGGAGTAGGTGGAGGTCTTTTGAGTTCTCAAATAAGGGTTTTAAGACCCAGGATGGCTTAAATCTTTTTCAGAACTTTTTCTGATCAGAAAGTGCTCTGAATCTGAAATGACATTCTTGTAGCATTTGGAAGAGAAAATGAGATGCTATTATGGTATTTCAATAGCTTCTTTTCCTTACAGGACTACCCAGAAAAAAGAACATAAATAGGTGGACACACAAAACTGCATATTTAATATATATATTTCATCTTTGAATTTACTTGGAAGAGGAAGAGGCAAAGAGATAGGAAGATGGGGGGCTACATGAAGCGGAGTAAAGAAACAGCATTCTATCATAAGGATGTCTTATCCAGACTGTGCCTCAGCATGCTGTCTTCAATAAGCAACTAAGTCAGAAGATTGTTTAAAGGCAATTTATTAGATTACTATGATAAAGAGGGGTCTCTCTATGAAAGTGGAGAAAGAACCTGGAAAAATGGTTTACACTTACTTTTACCGTTAGCACAACAGACATTTCAAAGTAAAAGCTGATTCTGGTTTAGAAACAATCATCTGTCCAGTTACATTATTAGAATTAAAACATCCAATAATATGTGAGCATAGCCGTAGAAAAGAGCATTGTACTCTGAATAAAAGTGAAAGAAACATTTGCAAGGAAATAAACCTCAAATGGGTATGGATAAGTTACATTTGCAATGCTTCTCAACCCTGGGCTTGAATACTTGCATTGTTCATGGAGGCTTGGGAACAGCTGGAAACTAAAATGGTTTATCTACAATGCATTGAATACTCCTGCCAGTCCTAGTTTCTAAAAGGGAGGATTTTTTTATATTCGTATCAAAGGTTAAGGCTTATGACAAATTATTAGCAATACATTTGACGAAAGCAAATTTAAAATATACAAGAAGTCCCATGTTAGTTGGCCACTGCAACTGTTCTACAAAATTGAAAATATTACAGTCCATTTCTCATGGCCCACAGAGGGAAGCAATAATTCATATAAATGGTGTCTAAGACGGTAGTGATGGCAGGGATAAGAGAGGTCCTGGGGTGGGGGGGGTTGTCTTCGGTTAGAATAGAATTTAACGTGCTTCTTTTCTTTGTAGAATTCTTTGCATGAAAGCGATCTTCAAAAATTAATGGTAAGTAGCTCTTTCTTCACCTTCTGCCTATTTTTTTGTGACTAATAGACTTCCTGCCTGCAATGAAGCATCCCTGTGTTACAATAACCCTGACCTCAAACTAAAACCTACTTCATTTGGTTGTATGTGTGTGTAAGGCCTGTTTAAGAACTGTCCCCAAGGAAGTTTTGCACTGAGGAAGATCGTTCCTTTTTGATGTGACTGATCTGCGTGGTTCAAATGTAGTTTGGATCAAACGATCCAAAAAATTATAAGGAAGCCTAAATCTTTGTCTGGGTTACTTAGTCTACACTTTTAATGTTGTAGAAATTTCATGCAACCCTTTTATCTTGGCTACATTACTGGAATTTGCATAATGTAATAAATACTAAGTTGATCAAATAGTCTGAATTTCCACAATCCAGTAACCCAACCCCCCAAATTAACCAAAATTAAAATTATCGTGTTTAGAAAGTTATGCTAATGCAGTCGCTATGTTACTCCCTCGTCCTAGGGATCTTACACAGGTAGACCTTGACTAATCACTTCGGTGAAGCCTGCCAATCACCGGAGTCAGTCATGACAGTCATAAATCAGGTCACCCACAATTTTAGTGGTGGTTAAGAAACATTATCATTAAAATCTGATAGATTTTTACTGAAAATCAGAATGCAGTTTTCAGCAAAACTTGTAAAATGGCTACAACCGGCCATAAATGTGGCCCATTGCCAAGTGCCTGACATATAGGGATGTGACAGTGGGAGAGAGGGGCCCAGCTGTGGGAACTTTGGAACTGGTTGTAAGTACTCTCAGGGAGATCGCTCATAACTTCTCACAGTCGCAAAGCAACCAGTCATAAGTGGAGGACTATAAATATGGACTGTAGAGATTTAATGTCAGGAGGCCAAACAGCTTGAACTCCAAATACCCCTTCTGTTAATGGACCTCTTTTGTCAGGAATCATCTTATCTTTTGAGATGGAAATTAAATATAAGTATTATTCCACTGGATTCTTTGGGCAGAGTCAGGTTGTGTGAAAGTGGAATACTGAAAAGAAAATGAAACAAAATGTTTCAGAACATCATTCATCCTTGTGTGCCTTTTTCACCCAATTGGAATCTGTTCCGATGACAAATGCTTGTGTCACATCTGCAGAACGAAGCATTTTGCGCATATGATATCAAAGATGGTAGTACTGGCAGAGTGTTTTTTTAGTTCAAAGATGTATATAGCTGCCCATCTTGTGACGCAGGATCTGAGTTAGAGAAGTCATCTGTGAGGTCATGTCAAAATAGAAGAAATGCCTTTTGTTTTCTTTGCAGGATTGTGTAGAAAGTGTGTGTGAAATGACTGATTTCACGGTAAGTAACTCTTTGTTCATCCTCTGTTGTTTCCTTATGAAATATTCTCCTTGCATGCGATCAAGTCTCCCTATTGCCATTCTCCCCAGAGTTTCAGGAAAGAAAGCATGGCTTTACTCTATAAAATGCACCCACCACCTGCATTGCTGTAAAGCAGGCTGCCCTAAAATAGCAATAGCCCTTTGACTTATATACCACTTCATAGTGCTTTACAGCCCTCTCTAAGCGCAGAGGTGGGTTTCAGCAGGTTCTGACCAGTTCTGGAGAATCGGTAGCAGAAATTTTGAGTAGTTCGGAGAACCGGTAGTAAAAATTCTGACTGGCCCCACCCCAAACTTTTCTCTGCCTCCTAAGTCCCAACTGATTGGGAGGAAATGGGGATTTTGCAGTAACCTTCCCCTGGAGTGGGGACAGAATGGAGATTTTACATTTTACATCCTTCCTCTGCCACGCCCACCAAGCCATGCAACACCCACCAAGCCACGCCCACAGAACCGGTAGTAAAAAAATTTGAAACCCACCACTGTCTAAGCGGTTTTACAGAGTCAGCATCTTGCCCCCAACAATCTGGGTCCTCATGAGGAAGGGTTGATGGGATCATTCGTTATTGTTGTTATTCCTAGTACAATTACTTAAAGTACAGCTAGTCGTTGGATTATGACAGGAATTGGGACCTGGAATTCTGTTGCTAAGCAACACAAAAAGAAAGCATGTGGCCACCTGATCATGTCACTTAGCAAAATTCCGACTGAGATCAGCATATGTGGGCCTGATTGGGGTAGATTGCAGGGGTGATACAGAAATATAATTTTATGTCATTTTATCCTATCTTACATATTTATGTATTAAATTATTGTATTTTATCCTACTCTTATTTTAAATTGTTTAGGATTTTATTTATAGTTTATGTTTTTACTTGGCTGTTTACCGCCCTGAGTCCTCAGGGAGAAGGGCGGTATACAAATTTAACAATAAATAAATAAATAAATAAATTAAGGACCACAAAATGCCAAATGGTTTCAGCTCAACTATGTTGCCCAAATTACACTCAGATGGAAGACTGGGTGGCAAAAAGAGGGTTTTGATATTCAGGTTGGGTTATGGCTTATAGGGAAATTCAGCTCTGGCCTTGAGAAGGGGAAGGAGACGAAAATGGTTGTTCAGCTCTGGGTAAGTCGAATGGGTGAAAGAGTGAGTCAGCGTAGTTCCAGATTGACTTTCTTGTCCTTAAAAAGGAATAATGGAAGTTTTAAATGGGCTTTCAAATTTCTGCTGCTAAATCCACCAATACAGTGGCATTCCTGGAATCCCTGCCATGGCTTTCCTTGACCTTGCCTACCTCAAAGGGTTGATGTGGCTTTACATACCTTCTCTGGTGATGTGAGACCATTCACATCAATATCCTCCATGGCCCTCAAGGGCTCACCAGTTTATTTTAATGGACTGCAGTGGCCCAGGTAAGACCCACATGCATCATGCACTGGAACCATGCAGTAATGAAGAAATTCATAGAAGAGGTTAATGGTTTTTCTCCTTCCTTGTAGGACCTCATGGAGAAGATGTTAAATGTTCTTAAGGAGATACCACATGGCGATAAACTGATATATAAATTGATGGTAAGTAGACACACACTTAAGTTCTCTCATTTCTTCTATGACTTCTATGTTACCCTTCTTAGATATAACCTGATCACCCTTCTTGAGCCTGATTCCCATCAAATGATCTCCAGACATTTCAGGAAGAATTCCAGAGGAAGTTACAAACTCTTGGGAAGATTTAAAGAAAGGCACTGTTTTGACTGTTGTCCAGTTTCACAGGTCTTTCCTTTGGCTTAGGCCTTAGGAGAAAGGCTTAAACAAGGATGTCAAGAAATCTTTAGAAGAGCTGCACAATAATGTATCATTTAAGGGAAAAAAATCACAAAATCCCTTTGCTCACAGCACTAACAAGTCTCAGAATGCTATTAATTCATTTTTTTAGCCTTTATCATTCCATTTGGCATAGTTCCTATCTGGAGAATGAAATATATAGATGGAATTGATATACTGTATGGTATTGAAGTTATCTGCAATGGTATAGTTATAGTTAGCGATAGTTATTTTATCAGAATAGAACTGATCCCTTTCATTTCTTTTGTAGAAGGAACTCTTCAAACATGGTCGTCTGGCTGAGTTGGTAGTAAGTAGCTTTGATTTATCTTCTTATGTTTCTTTCTTTAATTTCTTCTTGCATCTGAACAAGGATCTCCTTCATTTTTCTTCACCCAGCACTTAGAGCATCTCCAGAGTCTGGAGAGCACAAACCCAGCAAATAGGTTGAAAACATTTGACTTGTTTTTAAGGCAGCTTAAAGCAACCAACTGACCCCCTTCAAAACAAAACCCAAAACCCAGAGGCTAAATTGGAGAGAAGTTTTCCTCTGGGTTTGATTATGAATTAAAAAAAGATTTTATTTCTGACATGGCTGTCCCCATGAGGAGAAGGGATGTGTGCAAGATGATGTCATGATGCAGTTGTGAGTGATGTCAGCGACTAGGTTTGTGTGACCTTTATTTGATGACATCACGATTCATGTCATCATTTGTGTATCATTAGTTGTAGACACTCCTGCTTGAGAAAATGCGGGCCCATCCTGGGCTACATCAAGTCAATCTTGTCCTTATTTTTTTTTATAATAGACTGAATTTCCTACATAATTAGACTAAATTTCCTGACATAATTTAGGACCATGAAATAAATATCAAGAAATGCATAAGAAAAATACATGGATTAGATCACAGAACTTCTAAGAAGCCTGGATCTAGGTTCAGATATGGAAGTGAAGACAGGTAGTGCATATTCCCAAAAGTGCTTTAACCCCAAAAGGCATGTCTGTCAAAGCACCTCCGAAACCCTCTTTTGTGTTCATGTATAAATTCAATACAAGCATTCTGATTCAGGTTTCTCTGTGCTTGTGTGAATGTGGAAGAACATTAAAAGATAATGAAAACAATAAGGCGGCCTCAGAATACTATTAATTCAAGTTTGTGTTTTTGGTCCCAAATCGCTTTGTGCTGTAATAAATAATGAAAATTTGCAATCGGTAGAATGAAGAAATTCATTTTCTTGAGATATGAAATGGCAGAGAAAGCATGGTTGGAGAAGTTATATACCTTCTGATGTCAGAATAGAGCTGATAACCTTTGTTTCCATTGTAGAATGGATTGAGTGAGGAATATACATTGGAAATAATTGTAAGTATCTCTTTGACCATCTTCTCCCTTTTCCATGGGAAATACCTTTCTTCCATGTGTTCAAGCAGTTCTTTTCAGATTCTATCCAACCTCCACCAAAATTTAGTCTTATATAGAAAGCACTGATGTACCCAAGTTATATATTTAGGAGGATTGTTATCTTGCTTTAGGACGAAAGCTATGATTTTTTAAAAAAAAATTAAAAATTTAATGCCCACCTATGAGTGTCCAAATTCTGATGGGTGGGGATGAGTTGGGTGGGAAAAGAAGGGCTTTAGGATGGCATGAATCTTTTTTGAACCTTTTTCTGACTAGAAAATGCTCTGAATCTGAGCTGACATTCTTGTAGCAGTTGGAAGAGGAAATGAGAATAAGTTATTGTGGGATTTTAGTAACCCCCTTTCCTCCCAATAGCTACATTGAAAATCAAGAAGAGCAGATATAAGTGGAAACACAAATTTGCTTATTTAATTATGAGTATTTGAACTTTCTTGGAGGAAGAAGAGGCAGGGGATGTGGAGGTGAGGGTGGCTACGTGAAGCAGAATAAAAAATGAAATTTCATCATAAAGAGAATAAGAATCATAAGAAATGTGTTTTTCCTAAGTGGAGGAGAGCAGCAATTCATGGAAATAATATCTAAGATGATAGCGATTGCAGGGATAGAGAGGTCTTGGGTGTCTAATTTGACGTTTTTGTTTCCTTTGTAGAATATTTTGGAAGCAAAAGACATTGGAAAATTAATAGTAAGTAGTTATTTTTTCATTTTTCGCCGTTTTGTTGAGTGATATTCTTCTTGCATGCAGTGAAGCCCCCCAGAGCAGGCAGGGCCAAAACATTTCACCCCTTTTCTTTTTGAAATAATTTATCCTTTAGAAAAACAGCCACTGCCGAGTAGAAAAGGCAGGGATGTGCCTGTGAGAAATTGGGGGAAGCCATGCCATGCACATGATTGCATGAGGGATTTCTCTCCCTGAAATTTCTCTCCCTTTTTGGTGTGACACACCTGTGTGGTCCAAATGCAGTTTTGTTGTTGTTCAGGTGGGGATGTGACAACAAGGGAGAGGGGCCCAGCCATTCGAACAGGGTTATAAATATCCTCAGGGAAGTCTGTCATAATTTCCCACATTCGCAAAGCAATACATCATAAGTTGAGGAGTAGAAATATGGCATATAGACATGTAATTCTCAGATTTGAACTCTTATGAATATAGGATAAGGATACGAATAAATGGGGACATTAGGACAGGGACAGTAGGCACGTTGGTGCGCTTATACACGCCCCTTACAGACCTCTTAGGAATGGGATGAGGTCTACAGTAGACAGTCTAAGGTTAAAGTTCTGGGTGTTTGGGGAAGAAACCACAGAGTCAGGTAGTGCATTCTAGGCATTGACCACTCTGTTGCTGAAGTCGTATTTTCTGCAATCGAGTTTGGAGCGGTTTTACCTTAGATTTGTATCTATTGTGTGCTCGTGTATTATTGCGGTTGGAGCTGAAATAGTCATTGACAGGTAGGATGTTGTAGCAGATAATTTTGTGTACTACACTTAGGTCAGACTGAAGGTGGCGTAGTTCTAAATTGTCTAATCCCAAAATTTCAAGCCTGGTGGCATAAGGTATTCTGTTGCGAGCAGAGGAGTGGAGGACTCTTCTTGTGAAATATCTCTGGACTCACTCAATTGTATTAATGTCCAATATACAGTGCGGGTTCCAGGCAGATGAGTTGGAGAAATCATATGTTGTATCTTTTCGAAAAAACATATTATCTTTTGTTTCCCTTATAGAATATGAATATAGGTCAAGGTGATAGTTCTAAGTCAATGGTAAGTAGATTGTGTTCATATTCTGAGCTTTCTTTGAGTAAAATTCTTTTTGCATGCAATAAAACACTCCTTTTGTTATTCCACACCTCTCAGAAAGCATCTTCAGAGATCCAGAATAGTAACTGAGCAGGCAAGGCCAAAATATTTCATTTATTTCAACTCCTTTTTAAAAGCAGCTTCAAATAGCACTATACCCTTTAAAACAATAATGATTCCCAAATTGGAATGATGATTCCCCTGGGAACCAAGTAGCAAAGAGAGAGAAACTTATATTTTGGAACTAACCCCAAGGAATATTTTTGAGATGAGGAGGGTTTCTCCAAAATCATTTTTCTCTCTGCAAAATGGCAAATTCTTGGCTCAAGTGGTCTTTCTATCAGATGCAATTTTGCTGGTGAGATGTCTTTCCTCATTTCCCTTCCCGGGATTAATTTTATCAGAATTTGTTTTGGAAACACAGCTTGACTTTGTTCTCCTTGAGCAGGGATAGTATAGTTTTAGACAGGCTTGCAGGTTTCTACTAATAAACCCAACAACATTGTATGATTTTCCATTAATCCCTGCCATGGCTTTCTTTGACTTTGCCTGCCTCAAAGAATTGATATAGCATTATGTTCCTACTCTGGTGTTGTGAGGCCATTCATATCATTATCCACCATGGCCCTCGAGGGCTCACCAGTTTATTTTAGTGGGCTGCAATGGCCCAGGCAAGACCCAGAGGTGGGTTTCAGCAGGTTCTGACCAGTTCTGGAGAGCCAGTAGCGGAAATTTTGAGTAGTTTGGAGAACCCGGCAAATCTCCAACCTTTGGCTGGCCCCGCCCCCATCTATTCTTTGCCTCCCGAGTCCCAGCTGATCGGGAGGAAATAGGGATTTTGCAGTAACCTTCCCCTGCCATGCCCACCAAGCCACACCCACCAAGCCATGCCATGCCCACCAAGCCACACCCACAGAACCAGTAGTAAAAATGTTTGAAACCCACCATTGGCAAGACCCACACATATCATGTATTGGCACAACTTATGAAGGAATCTGTAATGGGTTTTTTTCTTCTTCTTCCTTATAGTCAATCGGGAAAAAGATAATACCTATTATCAAGAAAGCTAAAGGTGGCAAAGGAGTGTCTAAACTGATAGTAAGTAGATACACACTTAATTTGTCTTGTGTCTTTTATGTTTTCAAAGTTGACTTTCTTTTGACAAGTAGCCCTCTTGTGACTAAATTCCCCCCACCCCCAAGGATTTACAGGCATTTCAGGAACAATTCTAGCAGGAAATTAAAACTCTTGGGAATATGTAAAGGAGAGCATCATGATGATGCTCAGAATTTGAGAGATTATAGCTTAGAAGAAAGTCTTAAAAGAAAAGGTCAGGAAACTCCATAAATATTTATACTTTTCCTGAAGGTATCTGCCCATTCTACCTGATTGGATAAAGTAGGTATGCTTTAAAGTTCTTTCCCATAAGATTGCCATCTAGTGCAGTGTTTTTCAGATGTGTGGACTTCAACTCCCAGAATTCCCCAGCTTGTATGCTGACTATGGAATTCTGGATGTTGGAGATCTCACTTCCCTAAAGTTGCCAGGTTTGAGGAACACTGGTGTAATGGGATCCAGAATTCCATTTCCATTGTAACTCCTGCCCGCTGGGTCACTTTTCCTCCTGGGATCCAGTAGGTCTCCTGGAATCCACTTTTTTAACCTTCCGGAAGGCTGTGGGAGAAGGTGAGGTTGTAGCCTGAATATGGTGGCAAGGTCTGGGTTGGAGAATGGTGGCGGCACCAGATTCTTCTTGCTTTTTTTGTTTTTAGAGTGTTTTGATTTTGTACCACAGCTGTGAACCACCCAGAGCTGCCTGCTTTAAGATGGATGGCCATATCAGTTTTTTAAAGCAATTAATTAAGACACATATATTTTTTAAAACCCAGTTCTTTACAAGAATTGCTTGTTTTTGAAAGAAAAAGTTCCCCAAACCCTTTGCTCATGAAAACAAAATAAAACCCTCAATTAATTATTATGCGTCTCTTTGATCCCAATCAGTCTATGTTCTGATAAGAAAGGCGACTTTCCAACTGAGGAATGAAATACAAATATAATTATCACTATAAATATACAATATGGATATATAATATTGGAGATGGCAACTACACCCGTTCTTGATTTGAACAAACTAGTGGCCCAGCCTGATGATCACAAATCCTCACAGGATGCTCTGCCCGATCATGATTTTAAAGATATCCTTTTGTTTCCACTTTAGAGTATGTTTATCGGTGATGGAAATGTAAAAGAGGTAAGTAGCTGGAAACAGAAAGCATCAAAGGGCATCTAAGAGTGATTCTTGCCTCGTTCATTAGAGGGTCACAGAGAGGGAAGGGAAAATCCAATCAGCATTCAGATTCTTGGTATAGCAAAACTGTGCACGTCACTTTTTAAAATTGTTTGCCCTGTGAATATCTCCAGGCTCATAATTTCTTCTTCATTTCCTTCAAGGGAATTCCACTATTTCCATAGCATGTTTAGATGAAGACTCACATTACAATGAGCAGGGGTTGGACTAGAAGACCTCCACGGTCCCTTCCAACCCTCTTTTTCTATCTTCTGTGTTCAGAATGGCCTAGGTCCCTTTGGATCTTTTTCTGACTAGCAAAAATCAGAAATTTGAGCTGAAATTTTATTAGAAATTAGAAGATGACATGGGAATCTTCTTTTGGGTTTCAGAGACCGGTTGCTTCCTACACAGTAGCTGCACAGGAAAACATACAAAGGAGATCTTGATGGACCAAGAAAGCTGTATCTACAACCATGTCTCTCTTTTCCTTTTGTAACTTGCTTTGGAGTAAAAGGAGATGGGGGTGCAGGATGCCTAGAAAGGAGAGGGCCCCCAAAAGATCTTCCCATTAGATATAGCTTTGCATATAATGGATTTCAGATGTAATAGATTCTCTCACTTTCTTTCATTTCACATGGGAATTTTGTGAAACCCCAAAAAAGGAGATTTTCAACTCATCTGAAATATTTAACAAAAAAAAATCTACCTTAATAACCTGGTCTACTACTTCGTGTTACAAAGCACATGCAACACACTTATTCTGGCTATTAATCTATTCTGCAATCTCCATAATATATGAAGTGGTAAGCAGATCAAAAACCTTGACTTGGTTCGGTAACTAACATGAACTCAAAAGTCACATATGGAATGTGATCACGTTCTGTAAGGTTCCTGAAAGAGCTTTTACCTCAGAGCTAGGTCTGTTAAAGGCCCTCAGTTCTCAGCAACGAATTTCATGCGTCAAGGGCTAAACTCAGCGCAACCATTTTTCTCTGTGCACATTATGGATGTGTGAATTTGGAAGGACATTGAAAAGAAATTAACTCTCCCAACAGTTTTTAACAAATATCACTATGTGTTGTGTGAAAGAATGCACATTTTTAAATCTGGAGAATGAAGATATTCATGTATCTGATGCTGAAGATGGTGGTGATGGCACAGTTTGAGAAGTCATAAGTATAACCACATCAGAGTAGAATGTTAATTTTTGTTTCCCTTCAGAGCTTGAATGAGGGTGGTGAGTTTGCAGTGATGGTAAGTAGCTTTTGTTTATTTTGCTTTCTTTCCCATTCTTCTTCCGTCCAAATAAGCAACCTGCTTCATTCTTCCTCCTAAACCAAAAACATCTTCAGATTCCCCCGAGCATAATCACAACGGGAAGAGCCCAAACACTTGGCTTGTTTTTAACCTCCTTTTTCCAATTGATCACTTAAAAATTGGCTAAATCTCCCATACCTGTTTGGGGCTTGATCCCCCACCCCACTGCTTTAACACAATTCTTTCCTCCCAATGTGCACAGTTGCAGCAGCCACCCCACCCATCCACAGATGAAACACAATTCTCCTACAAAAGCTCCAGAAATGTAGAGAAAAACACAGATGCTCTCTTGGTCCCACCAGCCTGACTCAGTTGGCACTTGCAATGTTTCTCCTTTCCTTAGAAGTTCCTCCAGTGCAGGGAGAGATGTGATAAGAGGCTGGCACCAGCCAGTCTACTCAATCCACTGATCATCTATAGAGTTAAAGCAGAACCGGTCCATGGCTGCACTTCTGGTGCTTCCTCCACACCCTCCTTCCCCTGACACGTTGGGGGGATTAATCCTTAGCAGAGGCCCTCCCAGGAGGTCTTTATTTGACTCAGAAGCCATATAGAAAGGCTGATATAAGGCACAGGTTGTGGTTGGCTGGTTTGAAACTCAGAGTTGTGTTTGTAAAGTCCCTGGTTTGGTTCCTTATTTTCATGTCTTCCAGGCTCTCCCTTACCATCATCCTGTCCCTGGTGGACTCCGTCCTGGGATGGCTGTATATATTCAAGGCTCAGTGCCCAAAGACAGCAACAGGTAAAGTTCCTTTGCAGGCTCGCAGGAAGGACAAGTTGCTACCTTATTCAAAATAATAGTAATAAGACTATTATGTTGTTAAGGATAGCTTGTATAATCCAAATTCTGCCTGTTTTAATTTTCCTGCTTCTTCCAACTCCAACTAAGCTATGCGGGTTTTAGGAATTTTGAGTTTTCTCTTAAAGCAAAACAAAACTATCCTACAGATTGTAGCTTCAGAGCAACGGAGAAGCAAGTGGGGAGGAGCAGAACTTTTCTCTGAGATTGCTCCCCCCACTTCCCCATTTTATTTTCCTCTTCTTTTCTCCCTCTTTCTCCAGATTCGGTGTGGACTTTGCCTTTGCAAAGTATCAGGGGCCCGATATCCCCTTCCACTTCAACCCTCGCTTCAGTTGGTGGAATAAAGTTGTGCTCAACTCATTTGAGTCTGGCAGATGGAGAAAGGAAGAGAAACGCAAGATGCCCTTCCGGAAGGGCGAGCATTTCAAGGTCATCTTCATGGTCACTGAGGCCGGATACCAGGTTGGTCCATTTGACAGAGACCCCTTTGGGACTGAAGGCCCCCTTCAGCCTCTTGATTTTTCCTCCAGAATTCGCTATTTGTCTGGAATGAACCACAAATATATTGTATCACTAAGTTATTATTTCATCACTGTCGTAATGCAAACAATCACTAAAGGAGGATGACCTGTAGCTGAATGGAAAACATTTCGGTCCAGGGGGAAAAAGATAGTTATCGGTGAAAAAAAGCCCTCTCCCTTATTAAATTTATTTATTTATGACCTTTTTGATTCCCTCTGTGGCCACTCTGCTCAACTTTCGGCTGGGATGTGTTTGTGGCAAGAATAAATTTTCTTGCAAAGAAAATGGACGATCCCAAATGAGACTTGATCCCTTCTGCTTTGTCCTGACAGATCCTGGTGAACAGGAAGCAATTCTATGTCTTCAGGCACAGAATTCCACCACAAAGTGTGCGGTTTATTAAGGTTTTTGGAGACCTGGAGCTGCAGTCCCTGAATGTGACGGCAGAACCAATGATAGGGAACATGGTAAGTGTTTGCTGTTGACAAGTCAGCACCTCCTTGATCTCTCTTTGGGAACGGATTCTGGGTTGGTTCAATCCCCATGCTGCCACTTTCTCTTTCTCCCTTCCAGTTGCTCTTCTTGTATACCTTTCTTGACCCCAAAGAATGGCTGCCCCTCTGGATCCTCAATTGACATGGCTTACATCAATGTATGCTAGCAAAAATAACCATCCAAGGGTGATACTGGGATCAACAACTGCACAGGGAGAAAATTTACTTGAGGCCGGGGTCCTGTTCTCCACCTTGCAGGTGTCCATAAAGTAGAGTTTCTCAACCTTGGCAAATGTCTATAAAGATTTTCAGTCATCCAGGTCATGGTTGTCCCAAAGGTGCTTTTCTTTTTTCAAGAGGCAACTGGACTTTCTGGTTTTTCTTTGAAGATGTTTCACTTCTCATCTGAGACGCTTCTTCAGCTCTGACTGGATGGTGGGGAGTGGAAGGATTTATACTCCTTGCAGACAGCTGGTCATTTGCATTCTTTTAGCGAGTCATTAAGGTCACCTGGAGGTGTATCTGTATCCTCAGGGTCATGTGTTCAATTTTGACATAGATGGCCTCTTTGACCCCTCTTTTAAACCAGCAGTCCTCTCTGTCCAAAATGTGGACTTTGCTGTGTTCAAAAGAGTGAAGTGGCCTCAACGATCCTCTAAAAGGATGCAAATAACCAGCTTGTCTGCAAGGAATATAAATCCTTCCGTTCTCCACCATCCAGTCAGAGCTGAAGAAGCTTCTTGGATGAGAAGTGAAACACCTTCAAGAAAAAACAAAGTCCAGTTGTCATTTCAAGAAGCCCTTTGGGTCAACCTTGGTAACTTTATGTTGCGTAGTCTCAACTCCCAGAATGGCTTAGAAGATGCCCACCTATTCTTATTACCAGACAGGAACACCAGGGAATGTGTAGTGACTGAACATGGCAAGTTGCCTCTGCCTTCACAAGCTTAGAGGGCTGCTGCATGTACTTTTTCCAGACTCTGAGAAATGGGGTGATAACTTTATGTGAATAATCCACAAAATAAGTTTGGGCCAAGGCCACTGTGTTATTTTTTCCCTTGGTGCCGAGAGAGAGAGAGAGAGAGGGTGGGGGGTGGGGGGAGGGAGGGAGGGAGAGGATTTCTCCTGTGATGATCAGTTTTAGCCCCCCAAGATTAACATAATACTCTTAATCTGTTTCCTCCATTCACACAACAGAGTGATTTGCAACAGGCTAAGCTACCTCTCCAAAACCAACCCAGGTGAAAAGTAACCAAGTTGAGCAAATGGTACAAAGGCACCCATGAAAGCTTCAACTGACCTTGGGTGAATGTGCCACACAAACTCGGCCACAGCTGTCTTCTTAGCTTTTAGGGTACAATATGGGCCACCACTAAATCTTCCTGTAAATACTCAAAATGAAAAAAGGGGGGGCAGCAGGCAAGGACATCCAGGGCTAGAGATTTTGGGAGGAAAAACATGGGGTTGTTAACAGCCTGTTTGGATTTCTCTCCCACCAGATAATGACCTCTCCTGAAATCTACCACTTAGTAAGTACCAAGAGACTTGCTAACCCAGCCTGTCTCTCCTTAAAATGGATACTTCAGCTGACGGGACGTTATCTCTTAGCCAGTATTTTAGTCCCGGGGATCAGGCCTGTGGCGCAGTTGCAGTCTCTACGTGGCTGCTGCTTCTTCCTTCAAATATATATCTGTGAAATCCGCCTACTTGCTCTGTAGTTTGGAACTGGCTTACCACCAGCAGGAGCAAGGGTTTCTGGGTGTGGTGGTGAAGGCAAGCCAAGATCCCAATCTACTGAGGGATTGTGAAGTTGAGGTGACTTGTGACATAAGGCTTATGCTTTTTGTCAGAGCAGGTTTATTGGAAGTAATGAAAATATTGGTCACTTATTTGTCAAAAGAAATTGGCTACCCTTCTTAACACAGTTCCTCCCTCCCAGTGTGCATAGTTCCAGCAAAAGTCCCAGCAGCCCGCCAATGAATCATGGTTCTCCTATAAAAGCTCCAGAAATGCAGAGAAAAAGGCCAACTCTTGGTCCTGTCAGCGTGTTCCTCACACCTGCAAAGTTTTTCCTTTCCTTAGAAGTTCCTCCAGTGCAGGGAGCGATGGGAAAGGATGCTGGCACCAGCCAGTCTGGCTCAATCCACTGAGCACCCATAGAGCTAAGGCAGAACCGGTCCATGGTGGCAGTTCTGGTGCTTCATCCACACCTTCCTTCCCCTGATACGTTGAGGGGGGGAGGGAATTAATCTTTATCAGAGGCCCTCCCAGGTGGTCTTGGTTTGACTCGGAAGCCACATGGAATGGTTGATACAAGGCAGAAGTTGTGGTTGGTTAGTTTGAATGTCAGTGTTGTGTTTTGCAGTTAAGTCATTGGTTTGGTTCATCATTTTCGTGTCTTCCAGGCTCTCCCTTATGATCAAACTGTCCTTGGTGGGCTCCATCCTGGGATGTCTATATATGTGAATGGCACAGTGCCCGAAGAAAGCGACAGGTAATGTTGCTTTGGAGGCTCACAGGAAGGGCAAGATGCTACCTTACTCAAAATAATAGTCATAGGATTGTTATGTTGTTAAGGATAGGTATAATCCAAATTCTATGCCAAGATTAAAGCCTTTCTTAATTCTTTGGCTAGTTCCACTTCCTGCTTCTTTCAAGTCCAACTAAGTCATGAGGGTTGGGAACTTGATTCTTCCCTTCAAGCAACAAACCAGGGCAAAAGAGAAGGAAGGGGCAGAATTGTACTCTGAAATGCCTGTAATTCCCCCCCATTTAATTTTCCTCTTCTTTTTTCCTCTCTTTCCTCTAGCTTCTCGGTGGACTTTGCCTGTTGCCAGCATAAGAGGGCTGACATTCCTCTCCACTTCAACCCTCGCCTTTTTCAGGAGACTCTTGTGCTCAACTCATATCAGTCTCACAGGTGGGGAAGGGAAGAGAGACACAAGAATCCCTTCCAAAAGGGAGAGCATTTTGAGATCATCTTCATTGTCAATGAGGCCGAATACCAGGTTGGTACGGGTGACAGAGGCTCCTTTGGGACTGCAGGGGCCTTTTCATTCTCCCCACCCCTTAAATTCACCATTTGTTTGGAATGATCCACAAATGTATTTGTATTGCAAGGTTAGTATTTCATCACTGTCATAATGCAAAACAGTTACTAAAGGAGGACGACCTGTAGCTGAAAAGAAAATATTTTGGTCCAGGAGGAAAAAAACCAGGTGTCAATGAAATAAAAGGCCTCCCTCTTTCTATATGTACTTATTTTGACATTTCTGAGTCTCTTTCTGACCATCCTGCTCTGTTTTGGGGTATGCTTTGCATTCTTGGCAAGAATAAACATTTTTTTTCCCTGCAAAGGAATGGGATGATCCCAAGTGAGACTTGATTTCTGCCGCTTTGCCCTCTGACAGATCCTGGTGAACGGGAACCCCTTCTGCAACTATAGCCACAGATTTCCACCACAAGGTGTGCAGCTCATTAGGGTTGATGGAGACGTGGATCTGCAGTCCCTGAATGTGACGGGAGGGCCAAAGATGGGGAACACAGTAAGTGTTTGCTATGGACAAGTCAGCAGCTCCTGACCTTGACCTTTTTTGGGGAATGGATCCTGGTGGTTCAATCCTCAAGCTGCCACTTTCTCTTTCTCCCCTCCAGCTGCTCTTCTCATACATCTTTCTTGACCCCTAAGAATGGCTGCCCCACTGGGTCCTCAGTTGTTTTGGCATACAAATCTGCATGCTAGCAAAAATAACCATCCTAGGATGATACCAGGGCCAGCAACTGAAGAGGGAGCCAATTTCCCCCAGGCCAAGGTCCTGCTCTGCCCTTTGCAGAGGTCCATGAAGCAGAGTTTCTCAACCTGGCAGTTTTAAGATGCACGTCTTGAACTTCCATAATGGCTTAGCAGCCATCTGTCCGTCCTTATTAAGAAACACCAGCAGCCAAGAAGTCTGCAATGTTGTTTTCCTATCCTTTCATATCATGATGAACCCTGGATATGGACCACCACAAAATCTTCCTCTAAATACGTAGTCAAAAGGAAAAAAGGGGACAGGGGACAAGGATTTCCAGAGCTAGCGATTTTAGAGGAAAAACATGGAGTCACTAATAGTCTGTCTGGATTTCTCTCCCACCAGATAATGACTTCCCCTGCAATCTACCACCCAGTAAGTACGCAGCGTATCTCTCCTTACTTTACCCAAATTTGTGGGGTGGGACAAAAACCAGGAGGTGGGGAGTCTGTCTGTATGCATTCAGGTTGAATTCAAGGAGGTTATTCTTTCCTAGTGTTTCCTAGTGTTTAGCTTTGATCAAGCTTACGGTGAACAAGGACCAGAAACTGGACGTTTTACTAAGTAATCTTCCAAGTGCTTCACCAAGCCTCTAAAATCAGATGGAAGGAAGAAAAAGGAACAATGAATATTTAAGGGAAAATTAGCTTCCTTGGGATTAAGGGGAGGATTAATAATAGTCCCCTCCCCACAGGTCAAAGGCTACCGGCTCCCCATCTCTCAGAAATTTTCTAACCGAACGAGAGAAGTTGGGATGGAAGATGACTGTTGGGTCAACGTGGGGCAGAGTAGAAAGAAAGACCTATATATTGCACCAGGAAGCCAGTTTTTAGAACCAAGGTTGATGATTTCATCTATAATCTCAGTCTTTCGTGATGCAGGGTCTTTCACAGCCTGTGATTCAAAAAGTCAACATGGCAGCCATGCCAGCAACATCCCCACCCCACCTATTTTCTGTGTTCATTGCACATGAAACAATAGGCTGGGCTTTGTTGGCTCCATCCAGGCTTCCATCTTGAATATTTTGACCACACACTGCAGGCAGCTCTACCGAGCAAACGAAGCACTTGAACGCAGCCAATGCCTGAGTTGCCTGGTTGAAGGAAGAGATGCTTGTAACCACCTGACACAAGATCCCGCAAGCTGCCCCCCACCCATGTTGTGGGTCTCCCATTTGGCACCCCAAGACCTACTGGACTGCAACTACTTTGACCTCCAACTACCAGAGATGAGAGAGCCACATGGTTGGATTGGAGAGTCTTAAGTGTAACCTGGGTTCATGTCTATTTCAGCCGGTGCCCTACACAGGCGACATCCCTGGAGGTCTGGGAGCCGAGAGGACCATCACAGTGCGAGGCTCTATTCCGAAGAACGCTAAAAGGTCTCAAGTCTCTCTTTTTTGCATGATTTGGGGATTCAGGCAGAGGAATGGAATCGTAACCATTGGGCACAGCTGCCTTTCTGCAATCAGGGCCACAAGTCCCACGCTGCTGCATCTCCCTGGCATCACACATTTCAGCCCAACTTGCCACCTGGCCCAAGTTAGACACTGGGACTCTGGTTTGGCACAGCAAAGCACCAGTGTTAGGGCAATGTTAGGGGAGTGGAAGCACAATTCTGCACAGTATGAACACTCACTGCCACAAGAAGCAAGGGCTGTTAGCTTAAGGCAGGGTTCCCCAAAGTGGGGAAGTCTGATGAAAGGTTGGATGAGTGAAAGAGTTTGGGGAATTCTTGCTTAGGAGGTGGATTTGAAGGAAGATTTGGAGTCAAACTGTCACTAAGCAGTAATCAGCTGTTCTTCATCAGAAGAATGCTAGTCACTGCTAGACTGCTGCTGAATATATTTTTATTTTAGCAATATCAATAGTACTTACACTTATATACTACCCTAAAGTGATTTACAGCATTCTCTTGAGAGGTTTACAATGTCAGCCTATTGCCTCCAATAATCCGGGCCCTTATTTTACTGACTTTGGAAGGATGGAAAGCTGAGTCAACCCTGAGAACCATCGGGATTGAACTCCAGGCTGTGGGCAGAGTTAGCCTGCAATACTGCATTCTGCCCTCAACATGAGGGCTCCTTAATATGTGCTTGTCTAATTTATAACCCACTGAGAGTTGGTTTAATTGTGGCAGGATGTAAATGCAATGAACAAATGAATAAATAAATACCTAAAATGCTAACTAGAACTAGCCTTCATCCATGGAAGGATCTGGCAGGCTGCTATTGGATTAAGGGGCGGGGCAGTGGTGGGTTTCAAATTGTTTTACTATCGGTTCTGTAAGTGTGGCTTGGTTGGTGTGGCTTGGTGGGTGTGGCAGGGGAAGGATACTGTAAAATCTCCATTCCCTCCCCACTCCAGAGGAAGGTTACTGCAAAATCCCCTTTTCCTCCTGATCAGCTGGGACTTGGGAGGCAGGGGCCAGTCAAAATTTTTACTACCAGTTCTCCGAACTACTCAAAATTTCTGCTACCGGTTCTCCAGAACCAGTCAGAACCTGCTGAAACCCACCTCTGGGCAGGGGGGAATCAGATTTCCCTTTATTTACTCCAAAGACTGAGATGCCTGCCTTTTTCCTCTTTCCAAGGTTTGAAATCAATTTTATGGCTGGCCAAGAGATCCCTCTGCATATTAACCTTCGCATGAAACCATGGAGAGCCATAGTACGCAATAGTTTTTTGAATGGCATCTGGGGAAAGGAGGAACGCAACTTGACCTTCAACCCTTTCCAGCCTGGGCTGTATTTCAAGGTGAGTTGGCTTTGATTCCAGCAGGGAGGGGTGTCCACAGGGAGGACGTCACAAAAGTCAATATGGCTGTCACAGCTATGCAATCGATATATTGGCCATATTTTACCTGGCTTATGCGGACACCCCTGGATTCCAGCAAAGAGTTTGGCTGGTTGCCAGCAAGAAGGCAGTGGGAAGTGAAGAGAAGTTCCAGCTGGTGACTTCCAATTGTGTAAGACTCCATCTTCCATAATTCCCTGCTAGCACAATTTTGAAATCTGAACAGTTGGAAGGCTGGTGTGATGAATGCCCCCTCTAGTGGAGATGAGTGGAATTGCCTCACCAGAATGCCATTCAGAATTATGTTTTTAGCTCTCGGATGGAAAATTACCCTGACATTGCCCTTGGGGTGTTTAGGGGTGTGTGTGTGTGTGTGTGTGTGTGTGTAGAAAACAGCATGACAGTTGTGACCCCCTCATTAAAGTCTCCATCGCTTATATATAGGGAGTGCTTTTTGATTTTGATGCAAGGTATGGATGGAGTGGAGGACCGTAAGTTATCCAGATGTTCAGCCATGTTAATATCCTCCTTCTCTTCCCAGCTCTCAATCCACTGTGACAACCATGAATTCAAGTTTTATGCCAACGACCAGCCCTTCTTCAACTACACCCATCGTTATGTCCCTATCAAACACATCCGCACCATGGAGATCGATGGAGACGTGACCCTTTCCTACATTAAATACTAAGCAATTGGGGGGGGGGGGGGAGAGAATGATCAGTAGCAGCATAGACCCCCCCCTCTTCTTTCTCAGTCTGCCAATACATTGAGAATTCTGTTGAATTTGAATGGTCTGCAAGTTCCTATCTATCTGTCTGTCTGTCTGTCTGTCAATCAGACACTCAAGAATAATAATATAATATTAAGCAACGTTTTCAATAAACCGTTTGATCAAGGAATGCAACAGGCTTATTTTTCTGTCTTCTGAATTTGATCTGTAGATGAGACAAATGTTTGTTTTTTTTAAGTTGGTGCCCTCCAGATGTGTGGGAACAATGTTTCTCAAACCTGGCAAGTTTAAGATGGGTGGATTTTAACCTCTAGCTATCCCCATCTCATACTAGATACTGATCCATCTTATGGCTTTGTATAATTCACAAATTGCAGGGTGGATGGATTGAGAATGGAACTTTTTAAAAAGGACAAATTCCCAACTTCCCTAAAGCCTAAAATGCCCATAATTGGATCAGTTAAAGACCAGCAGCTCCATTCACACATTTTGTTTGAACCTTGGTTAGAATGAACTCAACCCATATGGCAAATTTACCATCCATTCCCCCAAATGTGGGAATGCAGTAGCCAATTAAATGTGTCATGTGAACCCAACCCAGGTAGTCTCTGTAGGGACTGGTGCTGAGTCCTTTGCTTCAGAATGAGACTTTCAGCATCACCCAGGAGTCCACCTCCAAGCCCCTACAGGACAACCGATTGTACAACATGCACTGCAGGAGAGAAAAATCAAAGTGACTAATAGTGCACAATGCTTCTAGTCCTCTTGAGGACAAAACCGTGTCTTTACTCTTAGAAAGGCCTAGCAGTTCAAACACCTCTGTAGGCCAGAATTATTTGTGTGGTGTCCAAAATATGGCTTTAAATTGCTGGGAAGAAGGTACAGAATCCTCATGGAGCCTGGGAAATGAGAGTGGATGGATCGGGATAACTATCAGCTGGTTTCTATAACTTGCTAAAACACTTATATCCAGGTTAATTAAAATGGCTCTATTCATATCATTTGCAACTCTTGAAGAAACCACATGACAGTTTAGCATAGGGACTCAGAACCCCATTTAGCCTACTTTTTAATGGAATCCTGTCAATGGTTTACGAAAGCCCTTAAGACGGGTCCCCTTGCAGTCATATACAGCTAGTCCTCACTTAATGACCATCATTGGGACGGGCAACTCTCTTACTAAGCAATGTGATCATTAAACAACACATTACATGACTGACATTTGTGATTGCACTGCCAGCTTCTCCATTGATTCTGCTTGTGGGAAGCTGGCTGTAACATGTGCAAATGGTGATCCTGTGACCACGAGACATTGTGAGGGTGATAAACACAAGGTCCAGCCAAAAAGTTACTTCTTCAATGCCACGGTCACTTGGACAGTGGGGGACCTTGAAAGCAGCATTAACAGGCAGACTTTGGTGTCCCAGCCTGGCCTGCCTCACAGGGCTGGCGTGGCACCACACAGCCTCAACCGGCCTGGAGCCCTCAGGTGAGTTTTGGTTGGGGGTCCCAATAGAAAGAGAAGCCTAGATGGACCAGCAAACACCCCGTTCTGAAGAACAGGGAATGGGCCAGGTTGACTTAAATAGGTAGGGTTGGGTGGGTGTGTAAATTGTGAGTGTGGCTGTGGGTGTGGTGGGCACTGCCACCTTGAGCCTCCACATGTGGCTGCTGGTATTCCTACTTGCAGGCACTACCTGAGGGAGTGAGGAAAATCTGCCCGGAGACAGAGAAAGCCTGCCAAAACCTGAGGTAAACGGATTCGACCAATCACAGGCTGCTGACGTCATCTACAAGCTGTATAAATACCAGTTGTGAGGGAACGTGGGACTTGCTTGCTTTGAGACAGTTGGAATATAGAATAATAGTGTTGGAAGGGACCTTGGAGGTCTTCTAGCCCAACCCCTGCCAATGGCAGGAGATCCTATTCTGTTCCGGGCAAATGCCTGTCCAGACTCTTCCTGAAAACCTCTAGTGATGTCAGGAAATTTCTCTTCAGTTCTAGGTTAGATGTGTCCTTGATAAGTTTACGGATCTCTTCCATAAACTTCAATCCGTTATTGTCTTACCCTCAGATGCGTTGGAGAATATGTTGTCCTCTTCCTTGTGACAGTTCATTAGTACAATAATGCGGGTTCTTTCCTCTTGACTCTAACCGAGAAGTGTTTGTTTATTTATTAAATTTATATGCTTTCCCATCTCACCAATAAAGCGACTCTGGATAGTTTACAAGTAATAAAAGAGATAAAAATAAAGTACAAACATTAAAAGAGTTACATAATTAAGAGAAAGGGGATGAAAGTGTCAGAGTTGGGTGACAGCTGAGCACACAAATGTTTCTAGCTAATATTCTTACAAATAGGGAAACAGGAAGTTTCCGCCTTAAGTTTCCCTAATCAGTACAATACAGTAATGTATTGTTCCATTGATTGATTGAGAGTTATGTTGCAATCTATGGCTGTGAAAGTTGGACCATAAGGAAGGCTGAGAAGGCCAAAGAATGGAGGCCTTTGAACTCTGGTGCTGGAGAAGACTCCTGCACCAGAGTCCCTTGGACTGCAAGGCGATCAAACCGGTCAGTCCTAGAGGAGATCAACCCTGACTGCTCTTTCGAAGGCCAGATCCTGAAGAGGAAACTCAAATACTTTGGCCACCTAATGAGAAGGAAGGATTCCCTGGAGAAGAGCCTAACGCTGGGAACGATGGAGGGCAAAAGAAGAAGGGGACGGCAGAGAACGAGGGGGCTGGATGGAGTCACTGAAGCAGTAGGCATGAGCTTAAATGGACTCCAGAGAATGGTGGACGACAAGAAGGCCTGGAGGAATGCTGTCCATGGGGTCGCGATGGGTCGGACACGACTTCGCAACTAACAACAACAAAGTGAGACATTTATTAAGTGAGTTTTGCCCCATTTTACAACCTTTCTTGCCTCAGTTGTTAAGTGAATCACTGCAGTTGATAAGTTAGTAACCCGTTTGTTAAGTGAATCTGGCTTCCCATTGACTTTGCTTGTCAGAAGGGCACAAAAGGGGATGACATAACCCTGGGACACTGCAACCGTCATAAATACGAACCAGTTGCCAAGCATCTGAGTTTTGATCACATGATCATGGGGATGCTGCAAAGGTTGTAACTGTGAAAAACGGTTGTAAGTCACTTTTTTCAGTGCCATTGTAACTTTGAACTGTCACTAAATGAACTGTTGTAAATTGAGGACTACCTGTAATACATTTTAAAGAAATGCATCAAGAGCTGAAATCTGTTCTTTTCCTTCTGTTTATCCAGTTATTTGTTTTTGCCCCATCTCGGTGCAATTTTTGTTACTTTCCCTGATTCTGGTTTAGTGCCATTTTTGTGAGCTCTTGCCTCACAATCGGGAGGTTGCGAGTTCGATCCTAGGTAGAGGCAGATGTAGGGTCTCCTGCTTGGGCAGGGGGTTGGCCTGGATGACCTGCAAGGTCCCTTCCAACTCTGTTAATCTGGAACTGTTTCTTGTCTAATTACAGCAGATACAATCACATCCTGGGACTTGTTGGGCCACTCATTCTTATCTTTATGGTGTTGCCAGTATTGGATACTCTTTTGTGTGGCTTCCTTGTATTTCATAAAGCCAATCAATTAAGCCAACACACTGTTTTCCGTCAAAGGGACTTTTGCTGCTTTTGGAAGTCTTTCAGAAGGGATTAACTTCTTGTTTGGAAAAAGTGAGTTAAGCCCTGATAAAGAATTATAAAAAGACATCTGACGGAAAGCATCATGATTACATAAAGCCATTTATCCCCAGTTTTATTTGCATTATTGATGGAAGAAAACTAAAATAAATTTACTTGCAGATGATACATTATTAACATTTCAAAATCCCGTAGTTATTATAGAGAGGATATATTTACACCTGAATGAATTTGGGAAATATAGTGGATTACAAATAAACTGGGAAAAATCAGAAATGATGTTATATAACCATAGTAAAGAAAAAGTGGAGGTATTGAAAGGAAAATATAAATTAAAAATAGTAGATAGTATTAAGTATTTAGGTATTGACATCCCAAAAGATATTCAAGAGTTAAAGAAAATAAATTATGAAAAGCTAAAAAAAGATATAAAAGATAAAATAGATAAATATGAGAAAGTAAAATTATCATGGTTTGGAAGAATTGCAATGATAAAAATGAAAGTTTTGCCAAAAATTAATTTTTTGTTTTGGATGATCCCAATTAAATCTTCGGATCAAGACTTAAAGCAAATTAAGAGGTTGCTAGAGGTGTATTGTAAGGAGGTAAGAGAGCAAGAATAAGTAAAGCATTGTGGTATGAAACATTAAAAAAGGGTGGGCTGGGTTTTCCAAACATTAGAAATTATTGGGTAGCAAATCAATTAAAGGTGGTCCCAAATATTATAGTAGGTAATTAGAGATTTAATATGGAGTTATATAGAGTTGAAAGAATTAAGGGAAATAGGTGATCCTATAGAAACATATTGGTTTAAAAAGGATATTTAAAAAATTGCTAGGCGGATTCAAAATCCCTTTCTAAAAAATTTGATATAATTAAGGAATAAATGGAGATACCGGTTAATGCCAGGAATTTCTCCTTTAACACCAGTGGTAGGAATGGAGAAATTCCCTAAGACTGAATTGAAAGAATGGATTAGTAAACTAAAAGAAAATCAGATATATAAATGGGAAGACTGGAAGAACAAGATAAAGAATATAACACAACTAAAGAACGTTTTAGCAGATATTAAATTAAATTGGTTGAATTTAATACAATTACAGAAATGGATAAAAGTGGAAGAAAGGTTCAAGGAGAAAAATAGACAGTTAACAAAATTTGAAATGATTATAAAAGAATATGAGGTGAATGGAGAATATATAGGTAAAGAAAGAATTGGGAAAATATATAGAATATTAATTGAATTAGAAGAGCAGGCAAAAGGTTTAAAATTAATTTGGGAATCAGATTTAGGAGAAATAAATCATAATGATCGGAAAAATATTTGGAATAGAAGAGTATATAAGAATATGTCAGTTAGAGTTAAGGAAAATGGATATAAAGTGATATGGAGATGGTACCTAACACTACGTAAATTAAATCAAATAGATGGTAAATATACAAATATTTGTTGGAGGTGCAAGAAAAAAGTTGGAACATATAAACATATGTGGTGGGATTGTGATAGTGCACAAAAAATATGGGACATGGGAGCTTAGAGAAATTAGAGCACTTTTTGAATGTAAATTTAGACATGTCACCAAGAATTGCATTGTTGTTGCTGGTGGAAAAACAGGATATAAATGAAACAAAAAAGAAATTGATTGTAAATCTGATAATGGCAGCTAGATTAGTGATGGCTAAATATTGGGAATGAAATTGGGATATTCAAAGAAATGAGTGGTATAATAAAATTTGGATTATGACAACAAATGAGAAATTAATAAGAAATTAAATTTAAAAAAGGGATGATCAAAGCAAACAATTATAATGAAATACAGGGGGATTTTATAAAATCAGTGTTGGTGGAAGACAAAGGGAATAAACCTACTCAAGAATGTATGTTGTTTTGGAGGGGATAAGGGCACAATTGGAATATATTGGATAGTTTTTAATTGTTATAGACGAAGAGATATAAGGGGGAAAATTGTGTCTGGGGGTGGAGGTGCATTGTAATATTTGTTTTTTTTCCTTTTTTCGTATTTAGATGTATATGTATTATGTTTTGTATTATTTGTATTTTTAAAAAAAAAATTTTTAAAGGACAAGGTTGATAAATCAAAATATCAGGGTTTTGGCACCAGAAACAAAGCACAAATAGGGAGCTATGAAATGCCTCTCCTTTTAGAAGAAATATTCCTCAAGAGGAGCCTGGATTAGACTTGGTCCTCATAGGGAGCAGAATGAGATGGAAGAATTACAAAAAGATGTGTTACCTGTATGAAGTTATAACTTCACAGAGAACAGAGATACAAGCTCTGCTTTTTAGCTTCAATTTGAGCATGGAGGATGGAATTGTGCATGATGCAAGGGAAGCTCAACATTTCCTTGTAAATCAAGTAACAATGAAGACATTGGGTTTGCGCAATGAGACTTAAGGATTAAGGTATTAAAACGTGGCAGAGGAGCTGAATAAAGTCACTTAGAAGAACAGCAAGGACCAGAAGAGCTGAAGAGCAACCAAGAAGATGCATATCTTTTTAATCTTCGCTTTGACTTTTACGCTTTCTGCACAGCAGGTAAGGCTAAATTTTGTGGGTTGCAATAGCTTTTCAGCTGGGGTGCCTGCAGATGAAATGAGTATGCATCTTTTTGAGCTTGTTGTCCCCACTCTTTAATTTACACATTTCTTCATGAAAGGTTTGAAAAATCAGGCAGAGGGCTTTGGGTACTCGGTCCCTTAATGATCGGGAATTCAACTCCATCAGTGGTTCTGGATTCGGGTTTTGCATCCTGTTCTCTGCATTAGCTTTCTCGGTGTTCACATTATCATGAGAGTCAGAGATAACCTTTTGTTGGACCTACTGAGTTGGACCAATATAAAATGCTGAAAATTTCTTTGGTTGGAAAGATATAAGTTAACTGTGCAAGGTATAAGAAGAGTTTAAGATGAATAAAAATAAGGGACAGAGCAAAATTTACAGGTTCATTGGCACCTAAGCTGCATATTGTGTGTGGTTATATTACCTGAAAACATCTAAGGAAGCTTAATGTTTGACATTTAATTGACATATGGTGTCAAGGCTTATTGGTGGTTGGGTGAATGTGGAAGAATATTGAAAAGAGAAAGGAAAGATAAAAAGTTCTCAGAACTTTATTCATTCAAGTTTGGGGGTTTGGCCTACTCTTAGTAAAGAAAAAGTGTTTTCTATGTGGAGAAATGCAATCATATGTGTTCTATTTAGTGATGGCACGATTGGAGAAGTCATATATGTTATCATGAGATAAACCCTTTGTTTCCATTGTAGAATGCAATTGATGAGGAGGGTCAAGACCAAGTAATCATAAGTAGTTCTTTGACCATCTTTTCCTCTTTCCTTGTGAAATACCTTCCATGCATGCGATCAAGCAGCCCTTTGGGGATTACACACACACACCATCTCAAAATTTAGCAGTTTATATTCCCAGATTATAAATTTATGAGGATGGTTGTCTTTTTTATGATACTCATTCTTAAACAAATGTTGCATGTGCCCATCTACCTCAAGAGTTTGGGGAGTAAGTGGAGGTCTTTTGAGTTCTCAAATAAGGGTTTTAGGACTCAGGATGGCTTAAATCTTTTTCAGAACTTTTTCTGACCAGAAAGTGCTCTGAATCTGAACTGGCGTTTTTGTAGCATTTGGAAGAGGAATTGAGATGCTGTTATGGTATTTCAATAGCTCCTTTTCCTCACAGGCCTACCCACAAATAGGTGGACACACAAATCTGCATATTTAATATATATATTTCATCCTTGAATTTACTTGGAGGAGGAAGAGGCAAAGAGGTAGGAAGAGGGGGGCTACGTGAAGCAGAGTAAAGAAACAGCATTCTGTCATAAGGATGTCTTATCTGTATAGGTGTACAGTAGAACTAATGTAAATCTAGATTCGAGTACAAAATACGGACATGTAGAGACATATTCTGGAAAGAGTGTTGTCCCCAATTGCCATGTCTGTTAAAGTGCCTCTTTTCTAAGCAATCATCTTATATGCTGATGAACAAGGTACAAGCATTTCTCCTCAGGTTTCTCAATCCATCTTATACTTCCATGAATGTGAAAGGACATTGACAAGAGAGAAAAGGGGGAAAAAAGCCTTCGAACACTTTTAATTTGTTCTTGAGTCTTACTAATCACTGTTTTTATAAGAAATGTCCATTTCCTAATTGGAGGGGATGGCCAAATCCAGACTGTGCCTCGGCATGCTGTCTTCAATAAGCAACTAAGTCAGAAAGTATAGAAATAAAATAAAACAATAAAACAAAACAAGAAGATTGTTTAAAGGCAATTTATTAGATTACTATGATAAAGAGGGGTCTCTCCATGAAAGTGGAAAGAGAACCTGGAAAAATGGCTTACATTTACTTTTACAGTTAGCACAACAAAGAAATTTCAAAGTAAAAATTGATTGGTTTAGAAACAATCATCTGTCCAGTTACATTATTAGAATTAAATCATCCAAAAATATGTGAGCATAGTCGTAGAAAAGAGCATTGTACTCTGAATAAAAGTGAAAGAAACATTTGCAAGGAAATAAACCTCAAATGGGTATGGATAAGTTACATTTGCAATGCTTCTCAACCCTGGGCTTGAATACTTGCATTGTTCATGGAGGCTTGGGAACAGCTGGAAACTAAAATGGTTTATCTACAATGCATTGAATACTCCTGCCAGTCCTAGTTTCTAAAAGGGAGGATTTTTTTACATTCTTATTGAAGGTTAACGCTTATGAGTTCCCCTCCATTTTCTTTGTATAAAGTGGAGTGGCACAGACAAGTCCCAACCATGAGCCAAAAACATAACAAAATACTTACAAAAGCAGCTACAATCCAGAATGACTGTTTTTTCCACATTTTACAGAACTCAGATACATCAAAACTGATGATACCTTGTCAAGTAACCAGACGGCAAGTCAACATTCCTCTGATGACACTCAGTTCCTTGATGTCTTCTCTATTATTCCTTCCTTGATGTTGTCTATTTCTAGTAGTTGGCACGGCTTTCCTTCATTTGGTTATGAGATGTTTCCCCCATCTTTTATTCTTCTGGTGGTGTCTAAATTGCTTAAATAAAATAAAATTGCAGTATAATAATATCCTTTGTGGGTCTCAATCACATCATTCATTTTATTTACATAAACCACCACGACTCAAGCTTTGCTGACCCTTGTGTTGAAAGCAGGAGAAAATACTTACAAAGCTATCTATAATCTGGGATGACTGTTTTCTCCACTTCTTGTAGGATTCACGTGGCACCAACGATGATTGCAGATTGTCAAGTAACCAGGGGGTAAGTCAATATACCTGATGTCACTCATATCCTTGATGTCTTCTTCATTATTTTTTCTGTCAGACCTGCCACAACTGAAACCTATAAGTTTCATGATTGGGATTGGGTGGGTTCAATAAATAAATTTAAATTAATATCCTTTGAAGGGCTCAAGGATTTTAATCGTATAAAGTGCAGTGGCATAGGCATGTCCCAACCATGAGCCAAAAACATGACAAAATTCTTACAAAAGCATCTACAATCCAGAATAACTGTTTTTTCCACATCTTGCAGAATTCAGATAGCATCAAAACTGGTGATACCTTATCAAGTCACCAGTGGATAAATCAACATTCCTCCGATGACACTCAGTTCCTTGATGTCTCCTCTATTATTCCTTCCTTGATGTTGCCTGTTTCTAGTGATTGGCATAGCTTTCCTTCGCTTGGCCATGTGATGTTTTCCCCGTCTTTCATTCTCTTGCTGTATTCCAATTTTATTTTGGAGCTTTTATTGTTGGGTTGGCTGGTGATGTCTAAATGTCTTAAATCAAATTAAATTACAATATAATATGTGGGCCTCAATCCCAGCTCCCATTTTATTTATATAAAGCACCATGACTCTAGCATGGCCGACTCTTGTGCTGATTACACAAAGTAATCCGGGATGACTGTTTTCTCTACTTCTTGTAGAATTCACCTGGCATCAACACTGGTAGTAGATTTTCAAGTAACCAGGTGGTAAGTCAATATGCCTCTGATGACACTCATTTCCTTGATGTCTTCTCCATTATTTCTTGTGTACGTAACCGCAACCCGTGTGTTGTGACCCCCAAAAATCTCCCAATGTTTGAGGAGTAATTCCAGTAGAAATTTTGAAGTTGTTGGAAATGTTTAAATGAAGAACTTGTAGAGAACCATGGACATGACCTTTGGGAAGGTAGGCAGAGGCGTGTCTGTGTGTGTGTTGAAAACACGTTTTACATTCTGGAAACAGAAAACATGACTAGAGGATCCCAGAGAAAGTGGGGGAAATTAGTCAGGCTTTTAGGTTTCTTGGCATAGCAAACCTCTGTCCCTCACTTTTTCCATTATACCATTTGCCCTGAGAATATCATCTGTAATCTCCAAACCCAAAATTTCTTTTTTGTTTCCCTCAAGGGAATTCAACTATTTTGAAAGGGAGATGAGGTCTATATGAAGACATGTATTAGGATCAAGAACGTCGTAGGCCAGAGGTGTCAAACACAAAGCCCAGGGGCCGGATCCTGCCCATGGGGTGCTTAGATCTGGCCCACCGGCCAGCTGGCCTTCGGTCTCTGCTGCGCATGTGCACATTTGTGCATGTCCACCCATGTGCACACACGCACCTTTCAGTTTGGGCACTCGGTGTCTAAAAGGTTCGCCATCACTGCTCTAGTTGAATAAGCAATTAGAGAAGCTGGGATGGAAGAAGGCTGGTGAGCCAATGTGGACAAAAGTAGGCAGACAGACCTACATGTTGCACCATAAACCCCCAACCCAGTGGTGAAATCTAAAATTTGTTACTATCGGTTCTGTGGGCGTGGCTTGGTGGTGGTAGTAATGTGACTGGGTGGGCATTGCCAATTTTTTTTTTTACTTTTAAAAGCATTTTTTGGCCGAAGAGGTTGTAGAAAAAATGCTTTTAAAAGTTTTTTAAAAAGCCTCTGATGATTGTGCGGCTCAGCTGGGCATGGGGGGAGGGCACGGCTTTTTGCTACCGGTTCTCCGAACCACCCGCCTCCATCGCTACCGATCGGGCGATCCAGTCCGAACCGGGAGCATTTGACCCCTGCCACATTATTAGATTGAGGTGGGGGGTGGGGCATTAATTGTAACCTGGATTTTTGACTCTTTCAGATGCTGCCTTTCAAGAACATCATCCCTGGAGGTCTGAAACCCAAGATGACCTTTATAATACGAGGCTTCGTTCCATGGAAAGCTTCCAGGTCTTCTTTTTTTTTTGCATGCTTTTGGGGATTCAGGTCAAGAAACAGAATTATTATCAACCCCTGACTTAGGAGGCGGCCTTAGAGAATGATTAGGACCTGAACCATTATTATGTAGGGAACTGCTTTCATCAAAAGAATGCTATTTAGTGGTAGACTACAGCTGAATATGGCTTTCTTTTTCTAGTTGTTTTTTTCCTCACATATAGCCCAACAAGGGTTGGCTTTGATTGTGACAGGACCTCCATATTCTGCAGCAGTTTATCAATAAAGGGTATTTGGAAAAAAAAGTTTCCCCCCTTAGCCTTTACCCACTGAAACATGTGGCAAGCTGCTAGTGTGTGTGTGTGTGTGTGGGGGTGGGTGGGGTGGGGGAAATGGAGGGATCACATTTCAAAAGCCTACTTTTCATTGCCTGCTTTTTTTCTCTTTCCAAGCTTTGGAATCGATTTTGTGGCTGGCCCAGATATTGCTCTGCACATTAATCCACGCCTGAGTCAGGGAACGGTGGTGCGCAACAGCTTCCTGAAAGGCAGTTGGGGACCTGAGGAACTGGATCTGCCCTTTAACCCTTTCGAATATGGGAAGTTCTTTGAAGTGAGTTGGCTTTGATTCCAGCAGGGAGGTATCTCTATACAAAGGTGGTTGTCAAAAAAATTAATATAGCTATGCACTGGATGTGTTACCCCTATTTTACCCGGATTCCAGCAAAGAGCTTGGCTGGTTGGCTGGTGGTAAAGCAAATAGGCAGGCAATGGAGAGAGGTGAGAAAATCCAACATGGTGCCTTAAAGATGTGTAAGATTCCATCTTCCATAATTTCCAGCTAGAACAGCCTTGAAGAATTAAAAACTGACCCTTTGGAAGGCTGGTGGGATAAATACACCCTCTAGTGGAGAAGAGTGGAATTGCTTCTCCAGAGATTCATTCAGAATTCCATTTCTAGCTCTCTGCTGGAAAATTGTCCTCAGGTTTTTTTCTTTTGGGGGGGGGGGTTAAAAAAATGTGGGAGCTACAACTCCCTGATTGAAGTCCCACCCCTTATGTATGGGGGGTGCTTTTTGAGTTTGATGCAACTGTGGATTATGCATCCTCCTCCCTGGAGGATTGGAGATGATCCAAATGTGTTGGTTCAGCTGTGCTAACATCCTTCCTCTCTTTCCAGCTCTCAATCAGCTGTGGCAAGTATCAGTTCATTGTTTATGCCAATGATGAGTTCTTATTCAGCTATACCCATCGTTACATCGATTTCCAAAAGATCAACACACTCAAGATTAATGGAGATGTGATCTTTTCCTACATCCAGTATTAAGGGGTGTGTGTCAAAAGACAAGCGCTGGTAGAGATCTCCTTTTTTCTCCTTCTCTGCCAGGCCACTCAGAGTTCTGCTGACCTAGAGCGATCTACAAAGCTCCAGTAAATCAATCAATCAATCAATCAATCAATCAATCAATCAGACATTTGAGAAAAATAAAGAATATTAAGCAATGTTTTCAATAAAACCTCTTGATCAAGCAATGCAAGCCTTATTCTTTTGCCCTCTGAAATTTAAAGACAAGAATAAACTTATAAATGTTAAAAAGTAACCCCAGTTCTCAAGGCAGGTTCTAGGCAGTTGGTTATGCAGTCTCTGCTGGGTAAGGTTTAATTCTTGTCTTCTTCTAGGATTATCTTTAACAAATTGTGGGCTATATCTATTCTATAACAGTGTTTTTTAAACTTGGCAATTTTAAGATGCATTTAGTTCCATTCCCAGAATTCCCCAGTCCCCATTGGGAATTCTGGAAAACACAGAATACATATCTTAAAGTAGTCAAGTTGAAAACCACTCATCTATACATATGTCTTATCAGTTCATATCTGTAGAATCTTTAAATTTGGAAGTGTTAAGTTAAAGAAGGCTGTAACCACCTCCATGAGCCAGCATGGTTGAATGGCTTAATGATTCTGGACATGGTCTTTGCTCCAGTGATTCAAGTCCTAGCAAGGCTGAGCTCCTGTCATTTGCCTCAGCTTCTGCCCACTTAGCAGTTCAAAAGAATGTGCTGTACAAGTAGATAAATCGGTACCACTTCAATGGGGAGACGAGCTGGCGCTTCATGCGGTTAGAATCCTGCCGGTGCTGAACCTTCCTGGTTGCAACGCCTCTTTGTAAGATGGCTTTGGTGGAGGGAGAGAGCCTTGGAAGACACTGCAGGAAAGCCATTCATTCGTTTTTCTTTCTGATGCAGACCTAGCTTGCCTTCCTGTGGCACACCTTGGGAAGCACATGAGAGTGAACCAAACATGGGTAGCAAACAGGCAGTCGAACTACTGCTCTGCATTAGCACTGTAGTCTCCTGACTAACGTAGCATTGCCATACCACAAAACCACCTCTATCACTCTCAAGAGGAAAGATTTGAAAATACCCACTGAATTCATAACCAAGTTACTGATTTTATTCATGTACAACTCAAAAGCACATTTAGATTAAAAAATACTCAACATAAAAAAACTCATGTTTATAGCAACAATAGAATAACTAGAGTTTGTTCAGATTCAGTAACTACAAAGAGCAACTGCTGTAATACATTTGTCTACTTTTCTGGAAACCTCAGAATTGTGCTCCCTTAGTCAGAAAAGTCCATTTGCCCACTGGGACCGACCAGAGACGTTTATGGTTAGAGGGGAGGTCTACTCAAATCTCCAACAACCATGTATGAGGAATGTTGTGTTGCACATGCACCTCATTTATGATGAGTCTTTAAAAACAAACATCAGTGATCATAAAAGAGATATTCATAGCTGGGTTAATGTCTCTTTCTGTCAGAGGGCATTCAAACCCTAATATACTGTCTAAAGCTTGGCCTAGGCCCCATACAAAGGCTTGGCTAGGAAAAGTACTGAACCATATCTCTGAATTAAGCAATTATTTCCTTTTCATTGTTTCACAAATGTAATCAAATCATGCAGGAATTTGATCTACTACAGAATCAGGATACGAGGGATATTCTTCTGCTGAAGATAGCCCTCGTATTTCAGAGACATATTTTCACAAGGGTGTTTGTGCAACCTGTGGCCTGGTAAATTTTGAATTTCTTGCTCATGAATAAAACATTATCTTCTACCTGCTTTCTAAACACTCATCAATAAACATATGCTATGAGTCATCCAGGATCACAGCCTGGTGGTGAAAAAAAGGTCTCTCCTGAAATGGCTTGGATCTCCGTTAGCATAATGATAAATCCTCCCTTCAAGCTGCCAGGTGGGGGTCATAAAAGTCAAGATGATGAGGCTTTCAATGGCTCCTGCTTAAATCCATAATCTGTCTGGGGGGTTTACAGTCTCCCCCAACATCACCAAAACTGTCGTGCAGAAACAAAAAAAATGAAGATCCCTAAATTCCAATGACAATCAAATCCCACTGGAGCTGGAAGTAGAAAAACCCATTTTCTGAGTCAAAATCTTTTCCTAGCCTGGCAGGGGAAAAAAACTACAACCAAACTATCCTGTTAAGAATCTACTGCTCTTTCCACACCAGACTAAAAGAGTGCCCTGCAGCAGCTTCTGCCCTGTCTCCCTTTGCAGGACTGGCCCACCTGGCTCTGCCCCACCCTGCACTTCCCTCCCTCCCACCCCGATTGTCTCTGATGTGAAGTTTCCTTGATTGCCCAACCTTTGGTTTTTCTCCACTGGGAGCCGGCAGAGCCGGTGAAGCTGCCTTGTGGGCATCAAGTCACAGCTGCAGGGTTGATGTCACCCTCCTGGGGAGGCCTGACTCAGCGTGCCCTGGTGGGTGTGGGCAGGGCTGCTGCAGGAAAGATGCTCACGGTAGTCCCGGACATCTATAAAGAGGCTGGGCCGTGCTGCCAGCCTGCCTCCAGCCCAGCGCCGTAGAGATGGCTGTAGAATTCGAGAACTTTGTAAGTAGCACAACCGTTATGATTAATGCTGGAGCAGTTCCAGCTTGTATGTTGTCTTGATGGGGAGGCAGGGAGGGGAAGGGGATGTCACCATTAATGGCTGTGTTCAGGCATGTCTGCAAAAGATGGTCCAAAAAGTCAAGATGATGGCTACAATGGTACATGAAACAATAGTGCAATGCATATTTAAAAAAAAAAACAGGTACGGCTTTTCCTTTCAGATTTGCACTCACCATCTTGACTTTATGGACTACCCTCTGGCTGGGAGATGCAGAGGCCCTGTGTGGGGATTGACATGATCTGACTGCACAATGGTTTAGATACCAA
Source organism: Pantherophis guttatus (assembly GCF_059756535.1). Classification (NCBI taxonomy): domain Eukaryota; kingdom Metazoa; phylum Chordata; class Lepidosauria; order Squamata; family Colubridae; genus Pantherophis; species Pantherophis guttatus. The sequence continues at coordinate 2,399,529 of NC_142072.1, forward strand.
CTCAATAAACCAAGATGGCACCAATCTCACCTTAGCATAAACCTAAAGCCAGTCCAAGAATCAGACCCACAGCAGCTTCTCATCTGATATCTGCCATGGAGTTTGGATTCAAGCCCAACACCCCACTTATTTGCTAGAAAGGATGGAGTGCATTTTTTCCCCTCCTAAACAGTCACATTTTCTTAGCCCAACCTGGACGGACAGAGTTTTGGCTAACCTTTGAGGCCAACTGTGTTCCCATGTGCACTTTACAACCCTCGACCTCCATCTGGAGCAAAGAAGGGGAGCAATTTGCCACATTGTGCAATGCAAGGGGTACCTGGGAAACAGCGTTCTTTAAAAACCAGAGATGCAGAACCACACTAAACCCAGGATTTGGGGAGGGAGCTTGAAGCAGACTTGCGGATGGCATCCAAAGGTGCCTCTGACCATTTGGGTGTGTGTGTGTCCGAAATCCTATCCATTTGGGGACAGGCTGCCAAAGGGCAGCTTTGCAGGATCCAATGGCCTGACTTGGCTTTGGAGGACAGGGGTTTGGACTGAATTCTGCATTCCTCTGGCTATTGTGGGGGGCATCACAATTTGCCCCCTCTCCCTCCAATCTGGCCTGGCCTGGCCTGGCCTACCCAGCCTGTCCTCTTTTCCAAGAGCACACGGGTGTAAGGCAGCTGCCAACCGGTTCCGAGACCGGTTTCTCCTCTTGGGTGTGTGAGTACAAGTCCTGCCTGCCTGCCGCGGCTACATTCCAGGACTACGTTTCCCAGCATTCCTTCAGCAGCAGGCTGGAAGATCCACATTCACCGTCCAGAGTCACCCTATATGAGGGAGAGGGGCGGTTTCTTTTCTTTTTTTTAAAGGACACGTAAATAAATACATTCTGAAGCAGAGTTTCTCACCCTTGCTGCCTGGGAGTTGAAGTCTACACACCCTTATATTCAGGAAACTCTGCTCTGAAGCTTTGGCCGGTTGGTGAGTCAAATCATCATAAAAAAAGAGGGCTGGGAATCTATTTCAGACTCCATTTCTGTGAAGTAATCAACAGCTTTTCCCTCAGACCTGAAGGGGAAAAAAGCGCGCGCCGAATCCCCTCACAACGGATATTTATACCGCTTGTCAATGACGTCAGCGGCCAGCGATTGGTCAAATATCCGTTTAGCTCAGTTTTGGCGGGCTTTCTCCGTCTCCGGGCAGATTTTCTTCGCTCCCTCAAGGGAGTGTCTGGTAATCCCAGCAGCCTCTTGTGGTCCCTCAGTCATATAGGTGTGATAATGATTGTTTCCACCACAACCACACACCTATGTTCACACCCATCCACCCCTGGTTGCCATGTACTGTTACACACTCGTGTTCACATTTCTAAACAGAAGGAAGCAGAAAAGAATGATTTGGGGGTTTGATTCATCAGAGGTTTTAGGGTAACTGGATTAAAAAGATGAAAGCGACTCTTTAGGATCTCAGCTGTTGCTCAGTAAACACCATGAAACTACCCTTACTTCAGAAAACATCCTGAAATTTGGAAAGAGAGGATCTCTGTTGAAAGAGATCTGACTCACTTTTTTTTTATACCCCTCTGGAGGTGGATGACACTGTTCTTCACATCAATGTTCTGCAACAGCGGAAATGTGAGAAACAACAGCTTAGAGAAATTTTCTTGGTACGTAAGAGATTTCAATGCAAGATCAGAAATCCCTGAGACTTATGACAGGTTGGAAGCCACCAAGAAGTCAGTCATAGCAAAATCAACTGGAAAACTCCAGGATGACATGAACAAAGGGCAAGGACTTGAATAGACCAGATTCCTGTTTGATTAAATTCAATCCAGAACTTGATTTATCTATTTCTTTGCTCAAGCTCAGATGCCGCTTCCCTTGTGACCTGTTTACATTTTCAGGTGCAGTTAAAAGGGTAGAACAACCAACGTAATAAAACCCAATAATACAATTCTCTCATCATACCTACCATTTCATTTCATAAATCAGTATAATCCATTAGATATATTCGCCACTATTGCAGAGGTAGATCTTGCTTATTTACTTTGTGACAGTTCAAAGTGGCAAGGAAGTTGTAACTTTACAATGAGTCCTTGCGCTTATAACAACCTCCTATGGTTGTGTAATTGCCACTTGTACGCATCACAGCTGGCTTCCAACAAGCAGAGTCAATAGAGAAGCCGGCTGTACAATTGCAAATTGCTGTGAGAATCAAAAAATATATCCTATTGATCTATTAGAATCATTCAATCCTATGGATGATAGCAGGCTCCAGAAGAAAGAACCAAAGTTTTCAGCTAGGATGGTTTCAAAATGTACCAGAGCTATTTGTAATCCTGCTGAGCCGTTGTTAACTGTGAAACATGTTTTTGCAAAATATGCACATGTATGGATACATTTAAAACAGGAAGAATGAAACTTTGGAAATGAGGAACTGAAAGTAATGTACACAGGTGTTTATGGAAAGTGACAGTTAGTGAAGTTGTGAAGCATGTATATGGTTAGAAGAAGAGTATAAAGGATAGGGTTAGAGATCAGCTCGGAGCCCTTTGATTTATAGCAGTCCATGTAGGATCTGCTGTATATCATTGGACCCCATTGCAATGGCTTGTTAATACAAGTGTATTAATGCTATTATATCTTTTATATCTATTCATTTCTTATGTTCCAAATTATTAGAAACAATAAACCTCTGATCTTAAAGTAAGAATTATTGCTTGTATTGTCTTTGTTTCCTATTGGAATGTTCTTATGACATTGCAATCGTGTAATGTATCACTTAGTGACTATGACACTTAGAAACAGTTGCTACTCCGACTGGTGGTTAAGTGAGTACTAGCTGTATATGATTGCAAGGGGGTGCCCATCTTAATGGTTTTCCTAAACTCCATCAGAGTTGGCAGGATTCCCTAACAAAGTAGGCTAAATGGAGGTTTGGAGTCACTGTGCTAAACCATAATATAGTTTCTTTGGAAATTGTAGATTATATGAACAGAGACATTTTAGTTAACCCGAGTTTAGCAGATTATATTCTCATGGAGCCTGAGAAACAAAGACACTCTCTTGTTTCTCAGGCTCTATGAGGCTTCTGTAGAGTCTCCCCAGCAATTTGAAGCCAAATTTTCAACTCCCAGACCAATAATTTTGGCTTACAGACACCTTTTTGTCCTCAAGAGGACTCGAATCATAGTGTACCATTTGTCACTTTGATTTTTCTCTCCTGCAGCGCATGCCTTACAATCGGGCTGTCCCGTGGGGCTTTGATGCGGACTCCTGGGTGATGCTGGAAGGCCTCATTCTGAAGCAAAGCAAAGGGTAACTCAGCACCAATCCCTTTCACTGGATCAACAACTACTTGGGTTGAGTTCATACATCATGTTTAAGAGGCTACTGAATTCCCATGTTTGGGGGAATGAATGGTTGATTTACCTCGAGGTTGAGTTGACCTCTCAAGCTAACCAAAGTGAAAACAAGCTATGTAAATGGAGTTGCTTGGTCTTTTGACTGATCCAGTTACGGGCAGCCAATTCTTAGGCTGTAGGGAAGCAGGGAATTTTTGTGCCCCTTTGAAAAGTTCCATTCTCAATCCATCCACACTGCAACTTGTAAATCTTACATGGCCATTTATAAAAACTCAGTGCCTTCCAGATGTTAGAACAGAGTTTCTCAGACATGCTACTGTAAGATAGGTGAGCCAACTTCCAGAATTCCCCAGCCAAAACTCTGCTGACTAGCTTGGCATATTTGTGTTGGGTTGACCTAAACAGGAATGTTGCAGATTATGCATCTTTCCTATCCCAGTGAGTCATGGTCGGTGAGGAGAACAATCCATGGGAGATGTTATAGAAGCCAGTCGGTTTCTCCTAGAAAAAGGTCAAGGAAGGGCAAATGGAAACAAGGCAAAAAAATCAAGCGGACTCTGATGTTCTTCTCCAGATTTCATGTGGAATTTGCTTATGGGCAGTTCAATGGGGCCAATATCCCTCTGAAATTCAAACTCCACTTCGAGAGGACACCAGCTTCTTCCAACAGCCCCATCCTGACTCTCAACAGCTTTGTAAATCAACAGTGGGGGAAAGAGATCCGGACGACAACTCACTTCCAGCCAGGCCAAAAGTTCAAGATTTCTTTCATCGTCACCAGCAAAAGTTACAAGGTGATGGGATGAATTGATTGTCCTCCTTGATGGCAGGGTTGGCCTGCCACTTCACTACAGGGTTGCACAAGAAGTAGAGACGGGGAATGGTGGTTGTCCAGCTATATTGGAGGTCAAAATCATTTGGGACTTTAGCATAAACATTTAGGGTGAGGATAATGAAGTCCAGAAAAATTGGGATTCAGTAGAAGAGCCTTCTCCAATCTCATGTCATCCAGATGTGCTTTGGCCAACCTGGCTGGCAAATGTACCAAAGAGCCTTGGTACTACAGTGGTTTAAAGCACCCTGTTATTAACACAGCTGCCTGCAATTTACTGCTGGTTCGAATCTCTCCAAGGCTCAAGGTTGACTCAGCCTTCCATCCTTTCTAAGGTAGGTTAAATGAGGACCCAGTTGTGGGGGCAATAAGCTGACTTTGTATAAATATACAAAAGTATGAAGGCTATTGCTGAACGCACTGTAAGCCGCCCTGAGTCTCCGGAGAAGGGCGGCATATAAATCAAATTAAAAGAAAAAAATGTGAGCCCATCTGGAGGACATCTGGATAGTATAATTCTCACTTAACGTCCAGCTCACCTTGGCTAGCAGAAACAGTTGTGTACTCACAGCTGGGCCAGATGTTGCAAACTTCCTCACTTCCCTGAAGAGCAAGGGTTCTAATCTTCACCCAATCTAATGGGTGAAGACCAGGACTACTTCCTTAAAAAAACATAATAGACAGAGCTCTGTTCTCTAGCTTATGAATCCCTTATGAAAGGGATTGTGAGGACAGGTGCAAAGGGCTCTCTTGATGGTGAACACCTATAAGATGTATGAAAATTCTGGGCAGAAACATCTTCTATACTGTTTAATTCCAGGCATTAAGATGAATTTGTGAACCAGAATTACAGTGCTATCTTACAAGTCTGTTTCTTAGCAAGAGTTTCCAGTTGGTCTTACACAGGCCCGCAACATGCTAGTTTCCCATTCAAATATTAACCAGGCCTGACCTCGCTTAACTATGAAGGATAGAAGAGATCATAAAACCTTCTCTTCACCATCACCAAGCTTGGGGGAATCACACTCCTGATAGAATTGGAGATTTATCTTTTTTGCTGCCTTTTTTCTTTTTCGCCAGATAATGGAGAACGACATTTTGCTTTCTGAATTTGACCATCGTCTTTCACCCAAGGCCATCCGTTTCCTGGGAATGGATGGCGACATCAAGCTGGAGAAAGTAGTCTTCAGCTGGGAGAGGAAAAATGAAACCAGCAATCCTAGGTTTGATGAAGGCTGACTAGAGGAAGAGTCATGCAAATCAAATCATGCATTCAGGCTATTTTATAAGTTGATTTTGCAGCCAACATCGGAGGGCTATCCTGTTGTCATTCTGAGGTGGCATCATAAATCATAAGACAGCACATCTTGGGTGGGTCTAATGTCTGCTTTTATTTGGAACGTCAAAAATAAATGTTATTTGGATTTTCTGGATCTACTTCAGCCTTCAGGAGTGTCCAAAGGGTACGGTCAGAAAAGTCAAGGTGACACACACATCACAGGCACAGCTTCAATTTCCCATCACCTGAACTTGTTCTTCCTCATTCACACCCAGAACCACCCAATTAAAAATTTGGTCTCCTGTCAAATCGATCATAAAAACGATACTGCTCTTACATGTATGAACACAACCGCTTCTCTGGTTTGGCAGCCATGCTGGTGAGGGAATTTTGGAAGACAACCAGATCCTACACTGCTTTAGGATCAGAGTCCAAGTTGACTAAAATTCTTCACATTGTACCTTTTTCCTCGAACTTAGGAAGAAATTCCAGGCCAAAGATGAACAAGGAAAGCAAAACTTAATACTGAGAAACATTTATAAATGGATTTTTCCCTAGAAGCCTTTACTGTACCAATCACCTTTCAGAGAAATACTGCTAGAAAAGGACAGGAAGTGAATAAATAATAAACAATAAAATACTACTGGTAATTTTTGATTCAGCCACCTAAGTCCATACTGGATTGGTCCCTGAAACTCTTTCCAGTCCAACCGGTTTATGGGCCATGCATGCTATGACAAAAACATGTGATTAGTGGAAGACAAATTGTCATGCATATATACTGGATTAGGGAGATTTTTCAGAAACATTTCACAACCCTGTCCCTTCTTGTGGCTTCTTTTTTTAATAGAGACTCAAGTCTTTTCCAGCCCAGGTATAGCAGCTTCCTTCTCTCAATTTATTGATTTTTTAAAAAAAATTTGATTTATATGCCGCCCTTCTCCGGAGACTCAGGGCGGCTTACAGTGCGTTAAGCAATAGCCTTCATCCTTTTGTATATTTATACAATGTCAGCTTATTGCCCCCACAATCTGGGTCCTCAATTTACCTACCTTAGAAAGGATGGAAGGCTGAGTCAACCTTGAGCCTGGCGAGATTCGAACCTGCAGTAATTGCAGGCAGCTGGTTTTAATAACAGGGTGCTTTAGACCACTGTACTACCAAGGCTCTAATGAAGCCTTGAATGAATGAATGAATGAATGAATGAATGAATGAATGAAGGGCACTTTTATTTTTAAAGCAAACAAACCCTCAGCACAATGTATAATTGCATGGCGTTCTCCAGAGGGGAACATATATTCATCAGGTAGGATTACAAAAATAAACCTATTTATTACACATAGCCATTCATCGTACCATTCACCTGGGATGAACTGTTTTGGATGGCTGAAACCCTCCCACAAAAGCTACTTTCAACCCATTTTCAAAATTACGATGGCCGCACCCTATATAGCCACGTGATCAGGGCTTGTCAACTGGCTTGAATTTACAGCCATTTGTAGGGTGCTGTGACTGATTTGCCTTTTTTTTTTTTTGCTCCTTTCCAGCGTTTACTTCAGTTCCTTCTCCCCCCCTAAAAACCCATCCGATAAAATGGATTCAGTTATCCATTGTGGCATTTGCTTAACAATCATTGCAAAAAAAAAAAAAATCAGGGCCCGTCACGTAATGCTGTGACTTATGACCATAACTTCAGGCTCAACTATGGTCGTAAATTGAGAAGTATCTGGAGTAGAATCTACTGATGATGGGAGATGGTCGGCTCACTAAGGATGCCGTCTACCAAGGACCACTTCTCTCTTCCGTTGATTTCCTAACCTTCGGATCAAAGCAGCTTCCTAATAAACCAGGTTGGGGAACAACTTTAGAAACCGAACGTCAGGGTCAGCATTTTCTGACCACGGTTTGGAAGGTGGATAAATCTGGGCTAAGCCGGACTCTCTACTTAATTAAGGCTTTCTAAGGGGAAAAAAGGGACACAGTAGCTCAGTGATCAAGATGCTGAGCTTGTCGATCGAAAGGTCGGCAGTTCAGCGGTTCGAATCCTGAGTGCCGCGTAACGGGGTGAGCTCCCGTTGCTTGTCCCAGCTTCTGCCAACCTAGCAGTTCGAAAGCATGTAAAAAATGCAAGTAGAAAAATAGGGACCACCTTTGGTGGGAAGATAACAGCGTTCCATGCGCCTTCGGCATTTAGTCATCCCGGCCACATGACCACGGAGACGTCTTCGGACAGCGCTGGCTCTTCGGCTTTGAAACGGAGATGAGCATTGTCCCCTAGAGTCGGGAACGACTAGCACATATATGCGAGGGGAACCTTTACCTTTACCGTGAGAAAAAAGCAACTACATACGGGTGAGCCATAACAGTCTGGAAGAACCTTGGAGAAGGCAATAGGGGGAAAAAACAACACTTGAACTCACCCTTAAAAATATTATATTTTATTGACTGGTTTCCCAAGAGCAGGGAGAGCTGCTTCCTCAGAAAAGTGTGGAAATTTTAGAACAGATTTGATGGCCAGTAGAGGCAGACAGAACCTGGTTACTCCTTATTATGTCAGGGCTTTTACCCTTGGTAGACAGATTTTTGTAGCAACTGCAATAAAATAAGTCATTAAACTTTTTCCTGATGGCAAAGAGAAAAAAAAGAGAGAGAGAGAAACAAAACCGAAAGGATGCCCTCCTAACTCCCCCACCCCCAAAACAGTGTGGAAATGTTAGTTTATGGTGCTAGAGGCAGCCGTAACCCTTAACTACATGTTGAAAACGGGGGGGCAGGAAAGGGACAGAAACAATGTGTCCCCACCCCAATCAATTAACAATATACAATGCTAGAGGAATATATATATTTATATTTAATAATAATAATAACCATCTGGATTGTTGTTAAATTGCAACCAATTTGCTGTGTCTCTTTAAAAAACAAAACAAAAAACAATTGAGATTTGCATGGTTCTCTTTGAATTTTGAATTTGGTCCTCAGAAAACCCTGCACCATGATGAAGGAGAAATTACAAACAGACGTACGAGGGAGAAGCGACGGATCGAAAGTGTTATTCAGAGAAAAAGGAGAAGGAAAACTTGATGCTGCCCTCTCCTCCCCACCCGCCCCCCAAAAAAACCACAACAGGAACAGCTGAGCAGGTTCGGAGGACTTCCTGGCGAAAGGTTTGCCGGCTTCTTCCTGCCCCATTTTGCAAACCTGACATTTGCACGTCCTTCTTTCGTGGTCCCACCAGCCAAAGCTTCCCATATGCCTTCCCTTAAGAATCCCCCTTCCAAAATAACGGTAGATGCTCCATGGGTCAATATCCCCTTTTCCTTTATCTTAGTCACTGCCCCACAATGGGGGGGGTGGGGGGAGAGAAAACGTGCAAAAATGGGAAAACCCCAGGCCACCTTTGCAAGCAAATCCTGGCTTGTTTTGCCTTCTTGGATCCAAGAAGAGTCCAAACGGCAGCAGAGAGATTTTGTGTGTGTGTGTGTGTGTTGGACAGTGGGGACGCGTTTGCATTCTCAGCCAGAAGTGCCCTCCACCCAAATAACGATAGCCCACTTCTTCTAAGGCAGAATGTTAGAAGCACCGGCCACCCGGGAACGTATTTCAACAAGGTGGGCTGGGGGGCAGGAGTCATCGTGGGCCCGAGAGACCCCTGCCCAGGTCCAACAATTGTGCCTCCCTACTGTGCTGAACACGGCTGAGAAAGGGGGTGGGGTCAGCTCGCTTTGGCGTTGCTAAATTAAAAAGTGGGTAATGGGTTTTTTAAGACGGCAAAGGAAGGTCCTAGCACGGAAGGATAAGAGAGTAAGTGCCTAACCTAAGAAGGGGAAGGAACGAGAATCCTGTCCAGCATTAAAACATACACACATCCAGAGAAAAGTGGGGTGCCCGCTGGATCCCCCTATTATCCATGCACCAGCACTGTTTAGTTCCTGCCGAGTTCCTGCCTACCAGCTACATAAATTAAAAACAAAGAATGAGAAACGAAGCAGGGGACGGGACAACAGAGCCTATAAAAAAGCTTTCCCCTACTTTTTGAACATGATAAGAAAAATATATATATATACCCCCTTCCCATACCAAGGGATATAAGTTGAACAAACCCCCTTCCCAAACTGTGTCTGGATGCTTGTTTGCTGGACTTGGCGCTCCGGCACCCATGATTCTTCCTGCCCGTCACAGCGACGCAATAATCAACGGGGCTGCTGAGTCCCTCTGGAGGGAGTCGGGGGGGGTGTCTTGCCGAAGGGCCCCCCGAAAAAAACCATGGCTGTTGCATAGGTAACCGTGCTCCTAGAAGTCACAATTTTAAAAAAAAATAGATAAAAAGAAAAAAAATGAGAGGAGGCAGCTTCTCGTCTTCAGAGAAAAGGAATAGCGTGGGGTAGTCCCGTTGGTGCGGTGGGCGGGTGAGTGTGTGCAAGTGAGAGGAAGAGGAAGAGGCAGAGAGAAAAAGAGAGAAAACAAAGATACGGTGTGGAAGGAAACGGAATGGGCCTCCCCTCCTCCCTTCCTAAGAAGTGCCAGCGCTTGCCGCTGCTGCCGTTGCCACACCCTCACAGGTCGCTCTCGCCGTACAGCGCCGTGGAGAAGGATTTGTAGTCGAGGGCCCCGGCAATGGTGTCGGGACCCTGGTAAGGTGCCATCCGGGCAATGCAGTATTCTGCCTGGTCTGGAGGGAGCTCTCGCCGCAGTTCCTCCGCTGTGATGTAGTTCTGAGCGGGGGAGAGAAGCAGGTCTTGTGATAACCATAGCAAGAGCACCTAGACTTATATATTTATATAACTTATATACCGCTTCAAACTGCTTTTACAGCCCTCTCTAAGCGGTTTACAGAGTCAGCACATTGCCCCCAACAATCTGGATCCTCATTTGACCGACCTTGGAAGAATGGAAGACCGAGTCAAACCTTGAGCCGGTCAGGATCGAACTGCTGGTGAGTGGCAGAGTTAGCCTGCGATACTGCATTCGAACCACTGTGCCATCATGGCTCGTGATGCTACCCAACCTGGTTAGCCAGTTCTTTAGTGCGGTGGGAGGACCCGTTTCCCAGGATCATTGGGCCTGCCTCTAGCCAGCTTCTCCCCACTTCTGGAAGCCCCACATCCCTGCCAAAAGAACCCTGGCCAAATTCTGCAGGCAACGAAGTCCTTCAGCTCACCTTGTCTCCAGCCAGAACTTTGAAGGAAGCAATGACCTGATCAGCCGTGTCTGTGTCGGTTGTTTCCCGGGACATGAAGTCGATGAAGGCTTGGAAAGTCACCACACCGCTGTTGTTGGGGTCTACGACGCTCATGATCCGGTTGAACTCTGCGTCGCCCTGATAAGGGAGGGTAGGTGGGGAGGAGAACAAGACTCAATTCTTCCTGCAGGATGACGGAACCCAGGCCCACTTCTGAAGGGTTCTGCACACACACACAATGTGTGCCAAAGCAGGAACTCTTGAATCCTTCATTGGTGGGTTTCTGATCTTTGGCAAGATTAAAAACATGCGGACTTCAACTCCCACAATTCCCCAGCTGCTCTGCATGGCCCCTGCTGGCTGGGGAATTCTGGGAGTCAAAGTCCACACCCCTTAAAGTCGCCAAGTTTGAAAAATGCAGCTCAGTCTGAGCATTAACTCACGGTTTTCTCGTTCTTCTGTCCTCACCCACCCACCAGTCTGCATGATTTCCCCTCCCCTCCCCAATGTCACATTCAAGGCATGGCCTGAAAGCCGTTGCCAAAAAAGGCAAAGAGATGAGCTGGAGCAGCAGCGTCAGAGCAGCGAGAGAGCCAAGAGAAAGGCAAAAGCAGAGAGCGTACCAGGCTGTATCCCGTGGAGATAAGGAGGGCTCTGTAGTCATCTGCATCCATGCTCCCCGTGCGCTTCTATTCCAAGCAGCCAACAGAAAAGGGAGGAAGGAAGGAAGGAAGGAAGGAAGGACAGACAGGAACGAAGGAAGGAAGGAAGGAAAAGTGGCGGGTGAGCAGAGATGGGTAAAGCATGCCGAGAGTCGACGGTGAAAAAAGCATTGACCCCACAGGAGGAGGAAAAGACGCAGAAAGAGAAAAGTCAGTCGGAAAGTATTTGGGATGGGGATCAGCACAAAGGGGGGGGGGTGTAGGGGGCAGGAGCAGTCAAAGGGGACCAGATACCAAACATCAGCACGATAGTCAGAGAGAAGGGAGGGAAGAGGAGAACGTAGCGAAGGAAGAGAGAAAGGAAATCGGTTAATTGCAATCTCGTCACTGGCGGGCGGCGCGATTCACGGGGCAACGGGTACCTGTCGGTCATTCTCCACATCGTATCCCAAGCTGATGAGACAGGCCTTGAACTCTTCGGGTCCCAGGGAGCCGCCGTGGTCCTACCGCCAGGCCGCGGGTAGGGAGGGGCGCAGGGCACGGCACGCCCGTCGAGGAAAGGCGGGGGTGGCAGGGAGGCCCCCCGTGAAGGCGAGGAAGGCGGAGCAGAGGGGAAAAGACACGCCATTAGTTCAAGGCTGGCTGTTGGGGTGGGGGTGTGTGTGAGATCCAAACCAGCTTAGGACTCTTTGACAGGGAGTGGGGGGCTGTAGGACGTCTCCCCATAGCTGGTGGAAGAAGGAAAGGCCAACAAGGGCTGGCCAAGTTACCTTTCACCCCTGCTTAAGCTGGGGACCCCACCTGCTGGCAGAAATCCAATGCCCTGGAACTGCATGGCCACAGTCTGCGCCAGGGCAGCCCAATCTGCACCCCAATGCTTGGGGTTGGGGAGCTGTATCGAGCTCACCCTGGCCTTCTTTTTAGGTGACGGGCAAAGGCAAGAACGTTATGGGATGGCCCTAGCATCGCTTGACCCCAAAGGATCCTTGTGTTATGGAGACCAGGAGAAAGGATGGTTAGTAGTAGGTTTCATGATCTGGGCGGGACAGACCGAGACCCGGTCTCGTTTCATACCAGCCAAGGTAGACGGAGGTTGCTACAGGGATCTTAAGGCTTGGTTTAAGAAAACCCAGATTATAATCCCGATCCAGAAGAACTGGATGATCCTGACTGTGTCAGGTTGGGCTTCCTTTTTTAAAGACGGGGATCTACGTGGCTACGAAACTAAGATAATACCTAGCAGTATCTAGGAGTAAAAACGAAACAATATCCTTGACGTAGCCTAAATCAGGGGTCTCCAAGCGTGTCAACTTGAAGACTTGTGGACTTCAACTCCCAGAATTCTGGGAGTTGAAGTCCACAAGTCTTAAAGTTGCCAAGGTTGGAGACCCCTGGTCTAAATCACAGAACTGTAAAGCTAGAAGGGACTTCGAAGGTCTTCTAGTTCAACCCCTTGCTCAAGACAGGAGCCTTATACCATCCCTTAAATTGTTTCTAACTTTTGTTATTTATGTATTTTATTCTGTGCCTGTTCACCGCCCTGAGTCCTTCGGGAGTAGGGCGGTATATAAATTTAATAAAACATAAATTTAATAAAACAAACAAACATCCCAGTCAAATGGCTATCCAATCTATTTTTGAAAACCTCCAGTTAAGATGCCCACCTCTTTGTCTCTTCTACCCCTGAATTGGACTATATACAAGAAATGCTACCTAGCTTCCCTTCGGAGAGCCAGAGACTTCCAAAGAGCCAGGAAGGACGTGTGGGTAACATCCACGCGTGTAAATGGGCTACACGAGAGAGGCCCTCCCAGCTATCCCACTTCTCCTACTCGGGTACCTTGTCAAAATGATTGAAGGAGGCCCGGAATTCTTGCATCTGCTCCTGGCTGATCCCTTTGGCGTCCCGGGTCAGGATTTGATTCTCCACCTCGTTGATAGTCCGGGCGATGGTGGTAAGGAGCTGTTCCGATCCAATCCGGATGTGCTGGATGGAAAAATGAAAGGAAGAAAGGGTGGAGGTGGGGGTGGGGGGGAACAAACAAACAAACAGCCAGAATGAATTAATAATCGCTTCATCCTCACATGTCCTTCCCCCAAAAGTTGCTCAACTAGCCCAGGCAGCATCCTGAAGTTCATATGGCTGATTTAAGACAGACACACACTTCAATGGATCATTAGAACTGCAGAAAAAAACAATGGTTACCAACCTGCCTTCCATGGAGGGCCTGTATACTGCACGATTCAAAAAGAGGGCTGGGAAAATGTCTACAGACCCCTCGCATCCTGGACATAAACTGTCTCAACTCCTACCCTCAAAACGACACTATGGAGCACTGCACACCAGAACAACTAGACACAAGGACAGTTTTTTCCCAAACAGCATCACTCTGCTAAACAAATAATTCCCTCAACTGTCAAACTATTCACTAAGTCTGCACTACTATTAATCTTCTCTTCCTTACTAGTATCTATCTCTTCTCACTTATGACTATAACCACATTGCATGTATCTTTCAATTTATATTGTTTTTATTTGTTTCCTGGTACGATTTGACAGCTTATTAGTAACCTTGACTATCACTAAGTGTTGTATCTTTTTATTCTTGATGAACGTATTTTATTGTCCTTATGTACACTGAGAGCATATACACCAAAGACAAATTCCTTGTGTGTCCAATCACACTTGGCCAATAAAGAATTCAATTCAATTCAATTCTATTCTATTTTTCTCTATTCTGTACTCTATTCTATTCCTCTCCTCTTCTCTTCTGCATTCTATTCCTATTCTCTTCTCTTCATTCCTCTGTTCTATTCTACTCCATTCCATTCCATTCCATTCCATTCCTATCCCTATCCTATCCTCCATTCTACTTCTACTTCTATTCTATTCTATTCCTATCCTCCATCCTACTTCTAATTCTATCCTATCCTATCCTATTCCTATCCTATCCTCCATCCTACTTCTAATTCTATTCTATTCTATTCTATTCTATTCTATTCTATTCTATTCTATTCTATTCTATTCTATTCCTTCAAGTCACTCTACCCTTTTCTCCTGGCACTCCTGGACGTTCGTCTGAATGAAAGCTATTTTCAGCAATCCCATCTGCTTGTTTAACAGACGCACACATGGCTAAAGCAACGAGAAGGAAAACAACACCCGAGCACGTTTCAAACAAGGATGTCAAAAGTTGAATCTACCCAGCTGGTAAGAACACAAGGAGAAGGCAGCCTGCTGAGAGCACGTTCACACGCGCACACATACACAACGTTCCCCCCTGGTGCGTATTCAGCTGTGTGTTAAAATTATAGCCCGGTTCCCATCCCTAGTCTGGATGACGTACAGGATAAAAGCTGCTGTGAGGGCCCTGGATGCTTATTGGAAGTCTCTCCCCTTACTGGTCTTCACCCACCTTCCCCATAGATCAGTGTTTCTCACCCTTGGTAGCTTGAAGATGGGTGGACTTCAACTCCCAGAATCCCCCCAGCCAGCGCTGCTGGCTGGGGGATTCTGGGAGTTGAAGTCCACCCATCTTCAAGCTACCAAGGTTGAGAAACACTGCCATAGAGCGACCCCCGCCCCTCGGCTGTGTCCTCACCTCCATGGTGTAGTTAGTGTGCTTGTTGTCGAAGATCAGAGCCTCCTGGATGAGCTGGTGCTGCTGTTCCAAGATGTCGATGTTGGGTTTGTACTCGACGATGTTCAGCTCGTATTGCTTGAGGTGATTCAACTGGTCCTCCAAGGTGCCATTCATCTCAATGGAGATGCGCCCAATCTCCTGCTCAAGGGAAGGCCAATGGGATTGAGTTGACACACTTGCTTGGAAGCAGGGGTGAAATGTAAAATTTGTTACTACCGGTTCTGTGGGCATGGCTTGGTGGTGGGGGTGGGGGTCATGTGACTGGGTGGGTGTGCTGTTACAGATAGTGAGTCCTAGTGAATTAGTTACCTTAAGGATTACGAGCTGTCTCCTTAAGAGATTGCATTGTGGGAGATGTAGAGGGAGAGATTGCATTATAGGAAATGTAGTCCATGACATGTGACCATATCTGTGTGTTTGATCGGCAACTGAGGCTCTCTGCCTAGTGCAGAAAAAAGACCCGGCCATTTTGAATTACCACAGAAGAGAGAAGCATGCTTTCTGTACAGGGGGACAGAACTTCCATCATTTTACACTAGGAAATGGGACAGATTACAAAATCAGGATGAATCTCACCTGGACTCACCAAGATTGTAAGTCTATGTTTGAGGATACCCTAATAAACGATCTGTATGAAAACCTGTTTGCTAAGAGTTTATCTGCCTGTTCCCAGTGGAGCCAGATGCCTGGGGAACAGAACAGTGGGTGTGGCCAATTTTTTTTTTTTTTTACTTCTTTAAAGCATTTTTTTACAACCTATTCGGGCGAATAGGTTGTAAAAAAATGCTTTTAAAAGTTAAAAAAAAAAAGGCTCTGACGATCACAGCTGTGCCGCACGATCGTCAGAGCCTTTTTTTTAACCTTGTAAAAGCAGGAAGTAACGACACCCGGGCGGGTGGGCGGAGCCTCGTGCCGCCATCGCTACCGGTTCTCCGAACCACCTGCCACAATCGCTACCGGATCGCCCGATCCGGTCCAAACCGGGACCATTTCACCCCTGCTGGGGAGGCTCACATAAAGAGAGAGAGACCCACGGGCTCCGCGGTCTTAACCACCGGTGCCCTTAGTTAGGTTGGCAATCCAGCTTCTCTTGCCAACAGAAGCTCAAGATTCCCGGGCAAAGCTTCTCACCTCCATTTTGGTCTGGATCCAGGGCCCCACGATGTTGGCCTGGCTGGCGAACTGTCGGCGCAAGCGTTCATTGGACTGCTGCTTGCTCTGCTCATCCTGAAGGGCGCTGTCCCTCTTGGGTACCAGTTGCTGGACCTGTCGGACCCAAAGGAAGAGAGCCACCATTGAAGGCGACGTTCCTGGGCTCCTCACCCACCCAACCCCTGGCTTAGGGAGAACTCGGGTTGCAACCCAAGGCGGGCAGGCTCTGTCTTCAGCTCCGCCCACTGAGTGTGCATATCGGACGGCCCGGGAAGCACAGGCGTACCTACCCTTTCCCACTTGGAGTTGATGATCTGAGGCGTGACGGAAGTGTAAGGATTGTTCCCGGAGAGCTTTATGTTGTTGTAGTCTGCGATCTTCTGCGCTTCGCTCTCGATGCCCAAGATGGCTTCTCGTTCTCTGTCGGCATCGGGCAACGTGGATTTGAACTGATCGTGGGCAGCAATCAAGCCCTGGAAAGGAACCACACATTCAAAGTCGAGATGGGCGAGGCCAGATCGTTTCAGCCCCAGCCCCACGCCCAGAAAAGACACGAACGGGGTGTCCCCAGGTTCATCCCTATTTGTCTTGGTGGGAATCCAGATGTTTCCCAGAACAAGTTGGGCTTCTTCCATTTGCAGCAGGACGGAGCGTGAGGGGGAAATTCCCCCCTCCCCACCAAGAAGTTCTGGGATGGGAAGGAAGCCAGCTAGAAAAACTTCCATCTGGAGTTGGAGTTTGCACTTATACCGTATTTTTCGGACTATAAGACGCACCGGAGTATAAGACACACCTTAGTTTTTGGGGAGGAAAGTAAGAAAAAAGCTGATTTAGGGTGGATCGGTCTCCCGGAATAACCCCAATCAGCTGTTCCCAGAGATGAACTTTAGCAACAGGTTCGTTGGTTATGAGCTCTGCGCCTTGCTTTTTTCCCAGCCTCTCAAACGGAGGTTTCAGAGGCTTTTTTCAGCCTGTGAAACCGCCCCAAAGGCTGGGCGGGACTACATTTGGTGTATAAGACGCACCCAAATTTTCACCCTCTTTTAGGGGGGAAAAAGGTGCGTCTTATACTCCGAAAAATACGGTAAGTAGCTGAAGGTTCTCCTATTTATTTATTTATTTATTTTTTAATATTAAAAGTCTGGCATAATTACAGATGTGTTGCCTCTTTGAAGCTTCTACTTAGCATTTTCTGGTTCTGTAATCTTTTTACATTTCAAGAAATATATTTGGAGCTTTTAAGATTTTATATCCAGTATATATATATATTTTAAAAACCGCCTTTATCCAGTATATGAATTTATTTTTTAAAAAACAGTCTTTCTCCAGTCCCTTGTAACCACGTAACGTAAGTGTGTAATGCAACCTGATTTTAACACATCATTTTTAACCCTTGCATGTTCTCCCTCAAAACCAGCCCCGTAGGAGGCAAATGACAGCAGATTTTTTAAATTTTAAGAAACTAGGCTGGGAATTCATTGCGTCGTGTCTGCCAATTCTGCTTATTTATTTATTTTATTTTATTTTATTTGTATACTGCCCTTCTCCAACAGGACTCAGGGCGGTGAACAGCCATGGTAAAACATAACATATAAAATTTAAAAGCAATTTAAAAACATTAAATTTGGCTATCCAATTAAAACAACCCCGGTTAAAACCAATTACAAATTAAAAATTGAAGGGATGGGATCAAGCCCATCTGGGATTTGCTTCGGCATCGCAATCTTGCCAGCCTGACAATGACGGGAGGGAGAAGAGATTGAAATGTGGGTGGGTGGGATGGAAGCAGAGCTGGCCCCGACTAGGAGGAGCACCCATCAAGCACAAGGTCCGCAAAAGGAATGCGGAGATAGGAAAGGCTTGAACACAGGACCCGTTTCCAAAATAACCTGAGAAACTTTTAATTGAACACTGACTGATAACTTTGGGGCGGGGGGGAGAGAAATGGCCAGGGGCAAAGGGAAAGTGAACTGCCTCGTTTTCGTGCCAAGCCAACGGATTCTGCCTGCTCTAATCTCTGTAACCGCTTGATTCTCAGCGAAGTATTATAATACCCTTGGAAAAAGAAATGAGCCAGGAGTCTTTCTTTGCTAATTAAAACTAAGTGGGATGGATGACACAATTGGATCAGACAGCAGACGTGTCGACTAATCTCCCTTAAGCACCACTCATCTTTCTCTCTCTCTCTCTCTCTCTCTTAGCTGAAGCCCAGGTAGATACTGTTCTGAGCTAGGCTTCCCCAGCAGCACGAAGCCGAGTCCTCGTCCCGATAAAACCCTTTTATTGAATTGACAGTGAATTCCTCTCCAGCAAAGTCTTTCCTCTCCCACAGTCTTTCAAGACAGTTCACAATTACCGACCTTTATCAGGCTTGGAGAGTGGCCAGGCCGGTATCTTTCAGACACCACAATACTTGGCAAGAATGCAGGAATGAACTAATTGTCTCCTGCCAACTCCACTCCCTTTTTGCTCCTCTTTTATTCCCTCTGGGAGGGGCCCTTCATCATCCACCTGTGGCCTTACTTCTGAGTCGACCCTTGTTCTTTAGCTGTTCCCTTCGTCTGGCAACTCTGCGCATGCGCACTCTGGGAACAGGCTCCAGCTGTTTGCCTGCCTCACAGATGTCAGACTCCGAAGGCAGCTGATAACTGTCAGACGGCCCTGGCCCCCTCTCTGCCTCTGATGCAGAGCCCTCCTCAGAGCCTTCCCCAGACTCCAGGACTGGGCCATGTTCCTCCCTAACCTCCTCACTGTCCGAATCTGCTGCCAGATCCGCTGGCCACTGGCGGGCCACAACAGATACTTCCAGATCCTTGTACCATAGAGAGGGTAGGAAAACTCAACAGACAGCCCTCGTACCTCTATCTCCTCTATGGTATGGACAATGAACATATCCTGGAGGTCCTCCATTGCACTTTCCATCCAGTTGTTGAAGGGCGCGGCTCGCTTGGCATATTCCAGATGGAGCTGGTCGATGGTCTCCAGCTGCTTCTCTGTTTTCTTCGGAAAGAGAAACGGGCAAAAAAAGGATTAGGTCTCCTGACACCGTACTCGCTCGCTCACCTCCTCCTGTGGCGGGGCAGGCTTCTGCTCACCTCCAGCGCTTCCCTCCGTGTGTGGGTCAAGGACCCTAGGGAGTCCCACTGGTCACAGATCTTTTGGCACCGGGCGTTGACACTGGGGGAGTCGTAATAATCCAGCTCGCTGTGGGGCAGAGAAAAGGGAGGGCATTGGTGGGGTGGGCAGGTAACCAGGAAAGAGTTCTCTTGTGGGGCCCTAATCGCCTCTCTATGAATGTATGTGGTTATGTTGCTGTAAGCCACTGAGAATCTAGTGACTATCTATCTTCTACCTTTCTATCATCTCTCTATATCTATATCATCTACCTACCTATCTTCTCTCTATATGTATGTATGTATGTATGTATGTCTCTCTCTCTTCTCTCTATGTATCTATCTACTCTGTTTCCCCGAAAATAAGACATCCCCTGATAATATGCCCAATCGGGCTTTTGAGCACATGCACTAAAATAAGCCCTCCCCCAAAATAAACCCTCCCTGAAAATATTTAACCAGACGTGCAGCTGGTCCCTGCCATTTCCTCTGATTAGGGTTAGGGAGACAGAGCGGGTGGGGAAGGCCGTTTTCACCCTCCCCAGGCTCCAAGAAAGGCTCTGGAGCCTGGGGAGAGCAAAAAAATGGGCCTACCAGGCCCACTGTGCCAAAAGCGGGGGGAGCATTCGTGAGGGGGGGGGCATTGAATTACGGGTGTGGGCACGCATGTGTGCGACACCCCCCCCGCCACGCGACCCCTGCTTTTGGCACGCAATGGCAAATGAAGCCTTGGTAGTACAGTGGTCTAAAGCACCCTGTTATTAAGACCAGCTGCCTGCAATTACTGCAGGTTCGAATCTCGCCAAGGCTCAAGGTTGACTCAGCCTTCCATCCTTTCTAAGGTAGGTGAAATGAGGACCCAGATTGTGGGGGCAATAAGCTGACTTTGTATAAAATATACAAAAGGATGAAGGCTATTGCTTAACGCATTGTAAGCCGCCCTGAGTCTCCGGAGAAGGGCGGCATATCAATCAAATTAAAAAAAAAAAAAAAGGTTAGCCATCACTGGTGAAGGGGCTTTCTTTGAGGTTTGCAGTTCCCGGGTCTGGCCACAAGAGGGCACCCGAGTTCCTTCTTTCGGAATGCGGTGCCCAGGGAGACAAGCCAGCCTCTCAAACATGGCTTGTTGCTTTAAGGACCAAAAAGGGAAACCAGCATCCAGCCACTGGCCAAACGAAGCCCCTGCCCCCAGAACGGCGACCGACCAGCCTCCGTTCCAAAGAGTTTCTCCGATGCCAGAGAAAGAATTGAGGGCTTCTCCCCCTCCCCACACACCCAGACCCCCCAGGCTTCCAAATGTTGGCAAGCAGCATCCTCGGGATGAGTGTGCGCTAAGTGTGTTTGTGTAAACGCAGGGGGGCTGTGGGTGAAGTCATGCTGCAGGCTACACACACACACACACACCAGGGTTTCTAACTTCTCGGCCCCTCTCAGCCCCGAAAATAAGGGACCCCCCCCTCCTCCCCTAGTCAAGGCAGGCTCAGCCTGTGGCCTGTGTGTATGTATACTTATGGCGTGTGAGTTTATACGAGGTGGGGGGGCAGGAGGAGTGTGGGGGGTGGGAGGAGTTTGCTCTAAACTCTTACAAGGACCGCATTCTGGCACAACACAGCAAGGGAGGAGGGCTGGAGAACAATGGGGGTACTGTGTAATACAGGGAGGGGGGCGAGCGGCGGGGCAGGGCGGGGCAGGGTGAGAAAAACACCCTTTGAGGAGCTTCCATTCCCCAAAAGAGAGGTGATCCTAGCTGACTTCAGACGGGAGTCAAGGAGGCTGTTTGAAAAAGGATCTTAAAAGATAGGTTTTTGGGGAGGGGGGAGCTGCGAGGGGAGGGGGAGGACGGCTGCTATTTTGAACTTGCCAAAAATACCTTACAACGTCTCTTTTGTGTCTTGCGGCAAGACGGTCCAAATCACACACACACACACAAACATACACACACACAGAGGTTGGCAGGGAAGCTTTTTAAAAGGCTCGGAGGTTGCCAAGGCTGGTTTCTGTTTGTTTTTTTTTAACAGGATGCAGGGAAATTTTACAGCTTCAAGTGCTCCAAAGCAAGGAATTTTTACAGCCCGGTTTAGAAGCCTGGTTCAGGAGGAATAAGGAGGAGCTGGAGAGGAGGAGGAAGAGGAGGCAATTCTGGTGCTCTCTGAGCTGGATAGTTTTCTTGCAGACATTTCATTACCATACTAGGTAACATCATCAGTGTTAGGAAGTAGGGAGATTTGGGAGGTGGTGGTGGTGGTGGTGGTGGTGGAGGAGGAGGGGGAGGAGGAGGAGATTCTGGTGCTCTCTGAGCTGGATTGTTTTCTTGCAGACATTTAATGACCCAACTAGGGAACATCATCAGTGCTAGAAAGCAGAGGGATGCGTGAGGAGGAGGAGGAGATTCTGGTTCTCTCTGAGCTGGATTGTTTTGCAGACATTTCATTACCATACTAGGTAACATCATCAGTGCTAAGAAGTAGGGAGATTTGGGAGGAGGAGGAGGAGGAGGAGGAGGAGGAGGAGGAGGCGGCAATGATTCTGGTGCTCTCTGAGCTGGATTGTTTCCTTGCAGACATTTAATGACCCAACTAGGGAACATCATCAGTGCTAGAAAGCAGAGGGATGTGTGAGGAGGAGGAGGAGGAGGAGGAGGAGGAATCCTCAAGCTGGTGCTCAGATTCCCTATAACAACTTTTATAGTATTACTTTAAAAGCTTTCTCCCCATGATGGAGAGTTGAGTGTGGAAGGCCGGGCATCCTGCTCCATCGGCAATTTAAAACTGGCGGTTTTTAACGGCAGGGGATAATTTACATTATTAGCAGGATTGGGGTCAATCCTTTGAGAAGTCCATCTGTTGAGAAAGGTGATAGGGAGGAAGAGGAGGGGGGGGGTGAGGAACCATGGCCCTTTTCTGCCAGCTCAGGAATTCTGGGAGTTGAAGTCCACAAGTCATCAAAGGGCCACGGTTCCCCACCCCTGATCTGGGTAGTCATTAAGAATCAATGTTGACTTGATGGTACACAATCCATCCCAATTTGGCACCTCATCTTGGTAGTCCTCAAATTATGATCGATGGCTTACGAGTTACGACAGACACCCCCCCCCCCGCTTCCACCCTCAAGAGAGCTTAGATCTGATCCGTTGGGCTGCCCTGGACACAGTGAAGGACCGTCTCGCGGTGCCTCCACCAGTGAAAATGGAGATCCGTTTTCGCTGACAAGAGGGTTGCAAGGAGGCCGTCACAGCCGAAAACGGAGCTCGGGAGCCCATATTCGCTGGCAGAGCGCTCGGCCCTACACAGGCGCCCCGACACGAGTGACGTCAAGCTGGCCACGGCCACCCTGGCCACGGCCCCCGAGGTCAAGGACAACCTTGATGCGGTCCTCGATGAAATCGAGTTTGACACCCCTGCCCCTGCCCCAACATCTGGCCAGATAGTGGCTCCCAAACAGTGGTGGGTTTCACGTATTCTTACCACCGTTGCTCGTTTCACGTGTACGCACACCTTCCGTGCATGTACCCGGCCTTCCGTACATGCACTTGGTTCACGCGTGCGCCTTCCATGCATGTGCCCAGCCTTGAAAACATGGCTAAATAGGATGACAACGTGCTGGGGCGGGTGGGCAATTGCTGCTACCAGTTCTCCCGAACCGGTGTAAACCGGCTGAATATCAGCTCTGCTCCCAACCCTCCTAAATGTGGCTGAAGGGGGCTTGAAGGTCTTCTGCTCTGCTGCCTGCTTGGAAGAGACTGCCACTAATTCCCATTCCCAGCATCCTTGGCTTGTCCTGGCTCCATCTCAGCTCAAACTCACTTCATCCCTCCCTCCTGTTGTTTTGGCTGAACTATAGTTTCCATATCCCAGGGCCCTGCTGCCTTCTGGAGCAAGAGAAAGCCCTGGATCTATTTGGAGAACGCAACACACACACACCCTCAGCATCCCACCCTCCCTCCCCCCCCAAAAAAGAGTCCGGGCGAACGATACGGCAAGGCGCCTTTGCGTACTTGAGCTCTTGAGCGATGGCCGCAATCTGCTCCACGCGGTCTTGGTGGGCCGCCAGGTCGCTCTCAAAGGCTTCGTGCTTCCGGATCAGGGCCTTGATGTCGGACAGGGTGGCCGTCTCGTAGTCCTTCTGCTTCAGCATGGCCTCTTTCCCTGCGGGGCCCAAAACGGAGGAGGGTCAGGGAGAGCTTTTTGCAACCTTCTGACGAGCAACATCAATGGGGAAGCCAGACTCACTTAACAACCGGGTTGCTGAGTTAATAACTGCAGTGCTTCATTTAACAAGTGTGGCAAGAAAAGAGCCGAGGTGGCGCAGTGGTTAGAGCGCAGTACTGCAGCTACTTCAGCTGACTGCTAGTTCAGCAGATCAAATCTCACCAGGCTCAAGGTTGACTCAGCCTTCCATCCTTCCGAGGTGGGTAAAATGAGGACCCGGATTGTTGGGGGCCAATAGGCTAATGCTAATGCAATATGCTAATATGCAATATGCCAAATGCTAACTTTGTAAACCGCTTAGAGAAGGCTGTAAAGCACTATGAAGCGGTACAGAAGTCTAAATAAAATAAAAGAAATAAATAAAAGAAATAAAAGTTGTAAAATGGGACAAAATTCACTTAACAAATGTCTCGCTTAGCAACACAAACTTTCTATTCTATTCTATTCTATTCTATTCTATTCTATTCTATTCTATTCTATTCTCTATTCTATTATTATTTTCTATTCTACTATTTTCTATTCTATTTTTTTCTATTGTATTCTCTCCCCTCCCCTCCCCTCCCCTCTTCCCTTCCCATTCCCATTCCCATTCCCATTCCCCTCTACTCTTCTCTTCTCCCTGGGCCTCAGCTTCCCTACTGGTTGAGATTTTCTTGCTGCTGACATAACTCCCCTCTGTGCCCCCCCCCCACTTTGTCTCCTAGCTTCAGCCTAGGGCCAAGCCCCCTTTTTGCAAGCCCACCTCCACATTGCTGGGGTTTCTCCACTAATTGAAAAACTATTTGGGTCGTGGAAGCTGCGGGACGCTTTGAAAACGCGCCTCTGTTCCAATCAGCTGTTCTCCGGGACACGCTGGCTCAGCTTGGAAAATCTGGTCTTGGCCGCCAGCCAGGAGAGATCCAGACAAGCAAAAAGCCCCCGCGGTGCAGGGGGGGGGGGGGGAGAAACGGCAGTCTCCGTCTGGCTGCGTGCAACGTTAGACGAGAGATCCCTCTGTGTTGCCCCAAGAGAGGCTGAGGTTTTGAGTCCTTGAGCCACGAATATTGGGGATCCCACATAGCAGGAAAGCCCTTTCTTAGGTACCGCATCAAACTGTGATGTTATTCTACAGCAAGGGGGGGAATTGTGATTTCTGGAATTGTGGCATGAGTGAGGAGACCTAGAAGCCCCTCTACGGGCCAGGCCCAGACAGATGATGAAGCTTGGGCCCTTTAAACTTTAAACAGAGCCAATCACAGCATCGATCTAGCCTTGGAGTGACAGGCCAGCGCAGATGTGAGAGCCGGGAGGCGGGGGGGGGGGGAAACCAGCTGTTGTCTCATTAGCTTGACTCTCTGCAAGGCAAGTGTTATGGGTCCACCTGCTACACCCACTGAATTTCACACCCTTAGACAGGCTAAATAAACAAGGCCTCCTTCACCGCGTGTGTCTGAGAACCACATTTTGGAAGTGGGGGAGAGAGATTATGGAATTTTTTTTTTTTTTTTTACAGAACTATTTTTTTTTTTAATAAAACAAGATATGCAGCTGGTATCTTGGCAGCTTTGATGCTGGTCCCATGACTTACGATGGTCAAAGACAGAGGTCTTGGCAACTTTAAGACTTGTGGACTTCAACTCCCAGAATTCCTCAATTGAAGTCCACAAGTCTTAAAAGTCTTACCGTCAGTCAAATTATGCCGACTGGCGACTCCCAGGGGGAGGGCCTTCTCTGTGGGGGCTCCAACCCTTTGGAATGAACTGCCCCCGGAGACACGGAATATCCCTGATCTCCGTGCTTTCCGCCGTGCCCTCAAGACCCTGATGTTCCCACAGGCAGGGCTAAACATACGAACATGTGAATGATTTTTTTTTTAAATGTTATCTAATTCTGGGTTTTATTTAATTGACCAAACTAAGTAATAATTTTAATTAGCAATTTTATGATGTTTGTGTGCCTATATTTTTCTTGACTGTACACCGCCTTGAGTCCTACGGGAGAAAGGCGGTATAGAAATATAATAAATAAATAAATAAAAAATAAATAAATAAAAGCTGCCAAGGTTGGAATTCTGGGAATTGGAAGTCCACGGGTCTTAAAAGTTGCCACGGTTGGAGACCCCTGGTCAAAGAGACACTGGGAAGAAGACACGTAGCTATTTTGGAGAAGCCTCATTTTGGGGTGTGAGAGAAATGGGCATCTCTAGACACACGCGGACACCAACACAGCCACAAGACAATCTGGACCCTCCGGGATTCACTTAACGACGTGATTCATTTAACAGTGGTTCGCTTACCACATGCGTGGCCCAAAAGGCCATTAAAAAAAAAAAAATCAGCAGCGACTCACTTAACAACCTTGCCTAGCCATGGAAATTCTGCTTCCAACTGTGGTCGTAAAGCGAGGACCGCCTGTGAACGAGAGGTCATTGGGCCAGCCATATCTCCCTATCGAAGGCTCTTTCTCACCTTCGGTCCACGCTTCGTGGATGGACGCCTTCTGCCTGAACTTCAGAGCCAGGTGATCCAGTCTCTCCAGCCTCCGGATTTCATTCAGCTGCCACTCTTCGAAACCTTTCTCGGCCTGTTCCAAGCGCTGCCAGCCGTTGTTGATATCCTGGGGGGGGAGGGGGAGGGGGGGAAGAGGATTTGGGGGTATGGAAAGGTGGGTCAAGTTAAATAAAACGCAACCCCCCCACCCCCAAACTCTTAACAGCGAGATGGTTTAATGTGGATCCCAATTTTATGGATTCAATCAAAGGGCCGGCCCTGCTTGCTTAAAGAGGTCACGCTTAAGGTCTGTTATTAATTTGAGGGGAGGGGGTTAATCTTTTATTAATCTGAATTTGGGGGATTATCTTTTATTTAAATCAGTGTTTTTCAACTTTGGCCACTTTAAGGCGTGGGGACTTCAACTCCCAGAATTCCCCAGCCAGCCAGTTGAGGTCTTCACACCTTAAAGGAGTTGAGGTTACACACACCTTAAATTCTGGGAGTTGAAGTCCTCACACCTTAAATTCTGGGAGTTCCCACCCTTAAAGGAGTTGAGGTCCTCACACCTTAAATTCTGGGAGTTGAGGTCCTCACACCTTAAATTCTGGGAGTTGAAGTCCTCACAACTTAAATTCTGGGAGTTGAAGTCTTCACAACTTAAATTCTGGAAGTTCTCACACCTTAAAGGAGTTGAGGTCCTCACACCTTAAATTCTGGGAGTTCTCACACCTTAAAGGATTTGAGGTCCTCACACCTTAAAGCAGCCAACGTTGAGAAAGACTGACCTAGAGAATCCAGTCCTGGACTTACAACAGTTCGTTTAGTGACCGTTGGAAGTTACAATGGCACTGGAAAAAAGTGACTTAGGACCGTTTTTCACTTATGACCGCTGCAGCATCTCCGTGGTCACGTGACCAAGATTCAGCCGTTTGGCGATTGACTCATACTTATGATGGTTGCAGCGTCCTGGAGATCACATGATCCCCTTTTGCGACCTTCTGACAAGCAAAGTCAATGGGGAAGCCAGATTCACTTAACCACCTCGTTACTAACTTAACGACCGCAGTGATTCCGCTTGCCAACGGTGGCAGGAACGATCGTAAAATGGGGCAAAATTCACCGAAACAGCTGCCTCGCTCAGCAACAGAAATGTGGGCCTCCATTTGCGGTGGTTAAATTGAGGACCACCCGTGTTGTAAACTATGCAAACCCAGAAGCGAAGAAGGACGGATGAGGGAGATGCGCGTACTACTCACCGATACCATTCTTCCTTCGGAGGGCATGAAGGCCGGCCGGTTGCTAAGTCGCAGTTTGGTCTGCAAGGTGTTGAAGTTGATCTCCAACTGGCACTTCTCCTGCACTTTGGGGGGTTTGTGGACCCGCCGGTAATCCCGGAAGTCCTCCAGCTTCTGCTGCATCTCTTGCATGGTCTTCTGGGGAACCCGGTTCTCCAGCCAAGGGATGGTGCGCTGAATCCATTCCAGAAGCTGTGGAGAGCACACCAGAAGACAGTGAAATATAATGGACTCGTAGCTTCAACAACCAAAAGTACAACGAGACACGTCTACGGAGATTCTCCAATCATCCAGGTCAACGGTAGTCCCAAAGGTCCTTTTTTCAAGAGGCAACTGGTTTTTCTTTGAAGACGTTTCATTTCTCATTCAAGAAGCTTCTTCAGCTCGGACTTGGATGGTGGGGAACGGAAGGATTTATACTCCTTCAGGATTTATAATGGAAGGATATTTAATGGAAGGATTTATACTCCCAACAGAGAGGGAGGGAGATGACATCATCTATCTCCAATCTACAACACAGATCCTTTCAGCAGTTCCAAGAAGGCTCCCCATCCATTTGCACCACTCAGGTGACCCTGAGGACACAGGTGAACCTCCAGGTGACCTCAACCACTCGCTAAAAGGATGCAAATGACCAGCTGTCTGCAAGGAGTATCAATCCTTCCATTCCCCACCATCTAGTCAGAACAGAAGAAGCTTCTTGGATGAGAAGCAAAACATCTTCAAAGAAAAGCCTCCTGGAAAAGAGAATAAAAATAGCACCTTTGTTACAGCAAGACCTGGAGAGATGTAAAGGTTGGTCATAAATCCAGGGGTTGCTACTAAACAGCAACCTTAACCCTACGTGTTCTAGGAAAAACCTATTTATGAAAGCCGGCTTGGCTTCCTAGAAGTTCTTCAGAGGAAGCCACGTAGCTGTCTTTCAGAGACCTTCTAGCATACCATGACTATGGAATGAAATGACTTTGGAGGTCCAAATCTAGAATTCTCAAAGGTTGTAAGGATGGGTAAGTTGGCCCACTCATTCCAGGATGGATGAGCAGAAGTCACCCAAACTCAGTTTCAGCACCCATATCTGGACGTCCTTCTCAGCTTTTACGATCAACATGTCAAGAGATTCCATCCAGGTGTTCTCCTCTGTGTGCCTTCCCAGTCCTAAGAAGGGCAGGTTAGCATGAGACAGCCAAGAAGATGTGGCAACAATCAAAGACAACCTTCTCCACATTCAGAAGGTGCCAGATTGGGGGAAGGCTGGCCAAGGCAGACTGTTAGCCGATTTGGCAGCTGTTCACAAAGACCAGATGAACGTTTAAGGGCTGAAGAGAGACAGCAGAGGAGAGGATGGAAGTCAAGAAGTTCTCACTGTGCACCGCAGAAGAGAAACAATGTTTGCTTTTGACCAGTGATTCTCACATGGTTGACAACTTGAAGATCTGTGGACTTCAATACCCTGGCTGGAGAAATCTGGGCATTGAAATCCACCCATCTTCAAGTTTCCAAGGTTGAGAAACGCTTCTTTTGACCACGAGAAGTCATCAGGGACCAGCATGTGGTCTTATGAGGTCTCCCGTTGGAGCCCGTCCAGCAAGTTCAGAGATAACATCAGTGCTAGCTTCAAAGCCTCTGCGGCCTTTGCAAGCATCTGGGTTTGCTAACCAAGATAGCAACGCAACCTTGTCTTTGGGGGATACTCTTAATGGTGTCCACCTTAAGAATTAAGTTCAGACTGAGAAGTGATTAAAGCACCCAAAGAAATCACTCCTCTCGATTTCTCAACAGCCTCAATTATATCCAGAGCCTGTTGACAGACGGATTCACAAAATTCTTGGCTTGTCACAGGCTTTGACGAGGGGGGGGGGAGGTGTCACCAGGTTCAGCTCCTGCCTGTTGAAAAACAGGGAAGGCTCATCAACACTCACGTCAGAAGCCAGCTTCTCGTAATCTTCCATCAGGTGCTCATTCTCTTGGTTGACAGCCAATACTTTGCAAATCCTGTTTGCAGCGGTCTCAGCCTACAAGCAAAACAAGAGGGGGAAAAAAAATGGTGACTCGACAGAAAAATGTCCCGGAGACGGGAGATCTACCAAGGAAAGGCACAGCATGAGATCAAAGCAATAATTGAACCATCGTGGTAAATGAGCGAGATCCCCCACAAGCCGAGAAAGAGCAGATGTAAAGCAATTAAATTTCAATCCAGGATGATGACATTATCTGGACCACTTGACATTATCAACTTGGACAACCTGAAGATGCGTGGACTTCAACCAGGGTTGGATTCTTCAACCAGGGTTGGGTTTTCTAGCCACGGTTGAGTTCTCCAACTGGCTAGAGAACTCTGGGAGTTGAAGTCCACCCATCTTATCTTCCAAGTGGATCCAAGCCGATCTGGAAGCTCAGAGTATGGCCAGAAACCACTAACGCAAGCAGAGACAATAGCGTGCCAAGCGTAACTCCAGATCGGTTCATCGGACCAACCTTGGTTTGAGCTGCTGGATAACGGAAGCAGATGAGAAGGCTCATCTTTTGCCATCTGGCAGGATTGTGGCTTGAACCAATGTTATGTCCAAAGCTCATATATACTTCCTGTTTTGGTCCGTAGTGATTGAGCACTTGAATTTACAACTCTTGATGCATCAGAACCAAGACACAAGAGTTAGCATGCGTGGATCACAGCTAGCGTCTTCAAACCGTGGTTTGAGATCCTGATTCAACCCAATACCGATTACCATATTTTCTAACTTTGATGTTAAGGACAAACAACTGGTTTGCATGAAGATTTAAGGCAGTGTTTCTCAACCTTGGTAGCTTGAAGATGGGTGGAATTCAACTCCCAGAATCCCCCAGCCAGCAGCTTTCTGGGAGATTCAGATTCAGATTCTGGGAGCTGAAGTCCACCCATCTTCAACTACCAAGGTTGAGAAACACTGATTTAAGGACTCATGCAAAAAACAACAACCCAACAACCTCTAGTTATCCTAGCTCTTCATAAGCCAAGATTTCAACAAAACAAAACAAAACACTATTGTATTTTTATCTAGGATTCAGAAAGCACTGCAAAAACGGTTCAGCTCTAGCTGTGGCATGTATTCTACTATTATCTCCTGCAAAGTCTTTTCTTTTTTTTTTAATCCTTTTTTCTGCCTTTTTGATCCTTTGCAAGCTACACAAAGTTCTCAGTGGCACGTTTTTGGTATAGCTCCCCTTTCCTAGGTCAACCCTATTTCAACGAGATCATAGTCAAATCATAGAATCCTAGGGCAGGTAGGGACCTTACTCTAACCCTCCAGCAACTGAGGTAGATTGTTATTCTTCACTCTTCGAGTCCCAGTAACTATAACCTTCCCAGTTTTGTACGGATAGCTGCATTCCAAGCTGGCATTAATCCAAAAACTCAAAGAAAGGAGAAATGAAACCGATGACAAACCGTTGTCAAAAACAATAGGATGTAAAAAACGAGTAGTTTTTGGTTTTGCAGGAGCAGAGCAGGTGAAAGGCCTGCTAAAAAGAGGAAGGCCGAGGTATTGGGAGTCCCATAAACACCCATGCCTGGCTTACCCAAAAGCAAAAAAAATAAAATAAAATGGGGGGGGGGCGTGGGGGGACAAATTACACAGAAGCCGTGAAATGGGAAAAGTCAAGAAATCAAGTACCTTACTAGGAGCAGAGAGAGTCCGAGGGAAGGAGATGGAAGCCACACATCAACAGAAAAGGTGAAGAGGAGGGTCTATAGAAGGGGAAGGGGAGAGGGAGAGAGCCATGGAAGAAATGAGTTGCCAACAAAATAGGATATTCGGAAAAAAAAGAAAGAAAGAAAAAGAGAGAGATCTTTTATTTCCATTAAAAAAAAAAAAAAAACTACAGGTTCTCCCCACCCACCCCCTCCACAGTGGGAATCAACCAGAGTTGGGCCGCTGGGGGTTCGTGAGAACCTCTAGCTAAGATTCTGTGCAGTTCGGAGAACCCTCAAATCTCACTCCTGGCTGGCCCCGCCCACCCCGCACCTCCCCTCCCCAGAGCCCCCACACGGCCCGTTTTGGATGCAGGTAAGGGCAGGGTGCGCGCAGAGGCTCGGGGAGGACGAAAAACAGGCCTCTGGAGCCTGGGGAGGCTGTTTTTAACCCTCCTGGAGGCTCAAAAAAAGCCTCCGGAGCCCAGGGAGGGCAAAAACACCCCCCCTCCCAGTCGTGGTACAGGAGGCCGACTAGGCCACGCCCACCATGGCCACACACACACACAGAGCAACCAAGCAGAGAACCTCTTGCTAAAATTTTTGAAGCCCACCCCTGGAATCAACCGACCGACTTAGAAGACGTCTCCCATGCTTGCTTTAGTCCAGTGTTCCTCAACCTTAGCAGCTCGGAGGCGTGTGGACTTCAACCTCCTGGGAGTTGAGGTCCATACAACCTTCGAGTTGCTGAGGTTGGGATGTGCCGCTTTTAAAACAAGGGCTTCCAAAACGTGGCAAATTTGAAGGCTTGTGGACTTCCAACTCCCAAAATTCCTTAGCCACTCCACAAGTCTTCAAGTTGCCAAGTTTGGAGAGCCCCCCCCCCGCTTTAAAAGATTGTTTTGAAGCAGAAAGGAAAGGACCAAGCATGGGAAGTCTAATTTAGCTCTCAAACTCTTGTCTAAATTCAGTGGGATTTACCCGCAAGTGGGGGAACCAACCTCAAAGTCAACGGAGATCCATTATCACACATTGCTCCTGGGCAACGCAGGGAAAACTTGTGGAATTGAATTGGTTACGCTAGCGCATGGGTCTCCAAACTTAGCAACTTTTAAGACTTGTGGATTTCAGCTCCCAGAATTCCTCAACCAGCCATGATGGTTGGTGAATTCTGGGAGTTGAAGTCCACAAGTCTTAAAAAGTTGCCAAGTTTGGAGACCCCTGTGGTAGAGGTCCACGGAGCACCCTCAAACCCAAAACTGTAGACTCGAAGAGAGAGGCAACAGCAGGGGTGGGCTTCAGGTGGTTCGTGCGAACTGGTAGTTGTGACCTGCCGGTGGCCGCCCACATGCCCCGGTGCTATGCTGTCCTATTTAGCTGCGGTTTTTTAAGCCGTGCACATGCGTGCAAGCATGCGCGCGCGCAAGCAAAGCACATGCTCAGAAGGCCGTGCGCCTGCTCACATTTTCGGTGCTGAGGCGAACCGGGTTGTTAAATTATGTGAAGCCAACACATAATGGGCAACAGTGCTGGGAAGACACATACATCTAAATCGGGGGTGAAATGCTTCCGGTTCGGACCGGTTCAGACGAACTGGTAGCGATGGCAGCACAAGGCTCCGCCCACCCACCCGGGCATCGTTACTTCCTGGTTTTAACCAGGAAGTAACCTGTTTTTTACCCTCTGCGCATGTGCAACATCATCAGTGCTAGAAAGGATGCAGGGTTTGCTCTTTGTAAACCCCGTAAACAAAGCCCTGATGACGTTACCTAGTTGGGTAGTTAAACGTCTGCCAGAAAACCAGCAAGCTCAGGACCTCTCATTTCAACCCTGAACTACGAATATTCTCTTTGAGAAAGTCAGAAGCAGCTGAAGCAGCCCACTGTGGCCCCAAAAATGACCCCAGTGGCCTTTCTCTGCTAATATGTGCCCTGCTAGACCAAATGGGAGGCACATGGCAACGTCTACAATAGATTATTATTATTATTAATTCAATTTATATGCCGCCTTTCGCCGGAGAACTCCGATGGGGTTCATCAGCTCCAGACGATGAAGCAGACAGGCCCAGCTGAGCCCCCACCCCCACGCCAAAACTGCTGCTCAGATACAATGGGTGATAAAAAAAGAGAGAGAGAGTAGCAAAAGAATCACACAGCCCACCAACCCAAATGTAGAGAGGAACATCTGCTTGCAAACCCCTCTTGGGTGCAATCAAGTTTGGGCATAGCTTGAAGGGAGGGTTCCTTCCAGCTGGGACCGGCAGAAAAAAATGGATGTTTTTCCTGCATCTGAAAATCAGGCAGAGGCTAGGAGCTCCGACTTGAATATTGGCCTTTTCAGCTATAAAATGGGGATATTTTCTTGTGGACCCTCAGGAATTCTGGTTCGTTCAAAGGACCAACTCTCAACCCCTGGAGCCTCTGAGAAAGGGAGGTGGGTGCATCTTTGCTTTCCATGCTAAGTGATCAAGGAAGGCGCCAAGGCAGGTCAGGTTAAGAAACTTAAGAAACGGTTGGCGCTGCGGAAATCGCAGCTGTTCCTTTAAGAGACAGGATGGGGAATTCTGGGAATGGAAGTCCACGTGTACTACTAAGCTGGGGAAATGGAAGTTCGCCCAGCTTAAAAGTTCGCTGAGCTTTTAAGAGATCAACTGCTCTCTATCACGCCTCCTCGTGCAATCCCATCACTAGCCCAAATTGCATAAAATATTGGCACGTACTCTACCCGTCCTGGCAGAATTTCTTTATTTTTATAATTTTTATTTGGGCTTTATTGGGACTTAAAAAAAAAAAAAAAAAAAACTAGTGAAAAGTTGTAGATTTCTATTAGGAGCCAATCTGACCAGGAGGAACATAAAGCCCCCATAACGTTAACATAAAGAAGCCATCCAAAAAGAAGGAACAAGAACAGAGGAAAAGGGGAAAGGACGCGGGCACAGCAAAGGGGAGGACCAGGAAAATGGAGGTTCGTTGCAGCATACAAAGGAAGGGGAATACACGAAGGAAGGAGCTTTTAGGCAAGGCCTGGCAGGCTTCTCATTTTCCTTTCCAGGCTCCAAGGAGAAGGAGAAGGAGGAGAAGGGACACTTAGCATCCGACGGGGAAGACAGGCTCGTAAACTGTTCGGCATGCAAAAGACAAAATTAGCAAGCAAGCAATTAAGCCAGGGGAGGAGGGGGAAAAAAAGAAAGAAAGAAACAGAACTCTGTGCCAGAAAAACAAATCTCTAAAGCCAGTACAAACTCATGCTTACGGGTGCATTTTTTTGCCGCCCCCCCCCCCCCCCCCAGGCTTGGCTCTGCTCCCGTTAAAGTCACTAAAAGAGCGAGGGACTGGAAGCGAGAAAGCCTAACAGGATCTTAAAAATCCACTCGGGGCAGAGAGGTTTTCACCAGGCCTGGCTAGGAGAAAAATCCAGCTGCTTCTTTGCAGCAGTTAAGAACCTTTTTTTTAAATAATTTCAAGATAGTTTCTCTCTAACCCCCTCCCCCAAAGGAAAAAACAAAGCAAAACAAAACAGATGTTCAGGAAACTGTGCGGTAATTCTTAATCCTGGCTCTGGAGGACGCCGAAGGGAGATTTGCAGAACCCACACCGATCCCCCTTCTCACGGCACGCGAGCGTAGCCCACCCCTCCGGCAGCAATCCCTTCCTGAATGCAATCCCCCCCTTGCAAAGAATTCCTCCTCAGGAACTCGGGCCCCTGTGGGCTCTTCTTCCCAGATTTCAATCCCGGGTTTCTGCCACCTCGAGGGCCCTCCCGCCAGATTTTTCGCCTCCCGCCAAGGGCTAAAAAGAATTCGAAGGGCTGTGCATTTTGCCAGGTTCCTAATCCCAATTCTCCCGGGATCTTTGGAAACGCAGAAAAAGGCTGTGTGGGTTGCCAGGTTAGGGAAGATGCCACACCGACACCTTAAATCGGGGGCATCGTTTTTTTCCCCCCCGCCACAAGCTGCACATCGGTTGCTTAGCTGCCTGCGGCTTCCACTGCTCGCTCTGGAAACGGCGTCGCTCAAGGTCGACGCTAAGCCAAAATGTCAACTGTCACGCCATTCATCCTGTGGTTGAAACCGGAGGACGGTTGAATGAGAGACACTTCATCCAGAAAATTTGGGGGGGGGGGGGGTGTTGTCTGAAAAAAATTCTTGGAAAGTGGGGGGGTCTGTGCATCTCTCTCTCTCTCTCTCTCGTCTGGAAGAACAAGCAAGAATAATCAAAACCAGAAAGACATTTCCAGAGTAGAGGAAGCTTTTTTGGGGGGTGAGGGTTGGGGAGGAGGGCAGTTCCGCAGCTGGTGTCCTTGTGGTGTTTTCTTACACCTCTCCTTAAAGGGAGGGCTTGAAAAAAAAAGTGGCTTTTGAAAGTCAACCTGAACTCGTCTCGCGTTTCATTTCCGCTTCAAAAAAAAAAAAAAACGATGGGAGAAGACGGGGCAGGAGAGGAGCAACAGGCACTTTAGTGGGCTTAGATCAGCCTTTTCTCAACCTCGGGGGGGCCATTCAAGACGTGCCGGACTTCAACTCCCAGAATTCCCCTACCTGCAGGAGTTAAAGTCCACCTCTTTAAGGTTGTCAAAGTTGAGAAACTTTTAGGTACTCTACACCAGAGTTTCTCAACCTTTTCGGCCAGTTTTTTAAGATGCATGGACTTCCAACTCCCGGCGAGGTTCGACTGGGGAATTCTGAAAGTTGAAGTTGGAAGTCCACACATCTTAAAAATAACTAAGGTGGAGAAATATTTGACCTGCTCAGAATCGTGTTCCTGGCCCGTTATTGTAATATTTCTTGGGGGAACCATACCCAATATCCTAACCTACAGACACACCCACATCCTTGTGCTTCCAAGCCCTTTCATGGCGAGATCTAAATTTAATTTATTGATGATTTATTCCAGAGGTCTTCAAACTTGGCGGCTTGAAGACTTGTGGACTTCAACTCCCAGAATTCTCCAGCCAGCATAGTTGAAGTCCACAAGTCTTAAAGCCGCCAAGTTTGAAGACCTCTGATTTATTCAGTCTATTTCTACAGCCATGCTCCGGAAGGCCGAGCGACGAACCGGTTAGTGCCAGCCTTCTCCTACAGCCCAAGATCTTCCCAAGCCAACAGCCGCAAGCAGCACGAAGCAGCCCAAGCCCAGCCCCACGCTCACCTTCTGTGCCCCCGAGAAAGCATGATAGAAGCAGGAGACATAAGTCATGATGGCCTTCTCGTCGGGCCTGAGCGTGCCTACAATATCTGCGCAAGAGGGAAAGAGAAAAAGAGAAGCAGAGTCAAGGGCAACGCAGAAGATCCTCCAGGCCTGCCCGGACATGCAGAAGACCAGAGGCAGGATGGATGGATGGAAGAAAAGTTATGCTCCCTGGGGGAACCAGACCTCAGCTAGGACAGAATTTAGCCGTTCCAAATCCTTTGTTTAGACCAGAGCAAGGGTGGGCAATTAATTTTCCCATGAGAAACTGAGACTGTGGTGGACGGGGCCGAAACAAGAGTGATGTAAAGTAAAGGTAAAGGTTCCCCTCACATATATGTGCTAGTCGTTCCTGACTCTAGGGGGCGGTGCTCATCTCCGTTTCAAAGACGAAGAGCCAGCGCTATCCGAAGACGTCTCCGTGCTCATGTGGCCGGCATGACTCAACGCCAAAGGTGCACGGAAAACGCTGTTCCCTTCCCACCAAAGGTGGTCCCTATTTTTCTACTTGCATTTTTTACGTGCTTTCGAACTGCTAGGCTGGCAGAAGCTGGGACAAGTAACGGGAGCTCACCCCATTACGCAGCACTAGGGATTCGAACCTCTGAACTGTCGACTTTTCGATTGACAAGCTCAGTGTCTTAGCCACTGAGCCACCGCGTCCCTATGGCTGTGTGGATATAGGTAAATTGCATGGGAGGGGAGGGGGAGGGCGGGGAGGAAATAGCAGTCGCCCTCAAAATAAAAGCAGTCCAAACAGGCCAGATAGGGACAGCCAAATGGCCAGATGTGGCCTGGGGGTCTGGCCAGAGGACCCCCAGGGAATCTCTCAAAAGGAACTCAATTTCATCCTTGACCCCTGAAACAAACCCTTCAACTCTTTAGGCCTACAGGATGGCCATACTTCATGTTCTGGGAGTTGAAGTCCACATTTGCCAAGTGAGGCTACTTCCTTAAGTGAGAACTTGTGACCGTGGTCTTGATCAACTCAAGTTCTGATTGACTTCTTTGATGGGGGAAAGGATGAATTTCGATGAGTTTTGGAGTTTGTTTGGTTGGAGAGTCCTGGTTACACCGTCGTAAAGCATTTTAATGTTGCCTCTCCTTCTCCTAAGGTAGCCTCCATCTATGACAAGGTCAGGTCTCATTGGCCACCCTCTCCCCAAAAGGACTTATGGTGAGTTTTGAAGAAAAAGCCCATATTTTTTTTCTGCATTGGGTGTCCCAAAGGTGCCTTTTCAAGAGGCAAATCTGGACTTTCTGGTTTTTCTCTGAAGACGTTGCACTTCTCATCCAAAAAGCAGAAACGGAAGAGGAGGAGGAAGAAGAAGAAAAGAAGAGGAGGAAGAGGAGGAGGAAGAGGAGGAGGAGGAAAAAGAAGAAGAAAAGAAGAGGAGGAAGAGGAGGAGGAGATGGAGAAAGAGAAGGAGGAGGAGATGGAGATGGAGATGGAGAAGGAGATGGAGAAAGAGAAGGAGAAGGAGGAGGAGATGGAGATGGAGAAGGAGATGGAGAAAGAGAAGGAGGAGGAGGAGGAGGAGGAGATGGAGAAGGAGATGGAGAAAGAGAAGGAGAAGGAGGAGGAGGAGGAGATGGAGAAGGAGGAGGAGAAGGAGATGGAGATGG
Organism: Pantherophis guttatus; assembly: GCF_059756535.1. Classification (NCBI taxonomy): domain Eukaryota; kingdom Metazoa; phylum Chordata; class Lepidosauria; order Squamata; family Colubridae; genus Pantherophis; species Pantherophis guttatus. The sequence continues at coordinate 2,437,194 of NC_142072.1, forward strand.
AGAAGGAGATGGAAAAGGAGGAGGAGATGGAGATGGAGAAGGAGAAGGAGAAGGAGAAAGAGGAGGAGAAGGAGAAGGAGAAGAAGGAGAAAAAGGAGAAGGAGAAGGAGAAAAAGCAGTAGCAGCTGCTTCTTGGATGAGAAAGCGAAACGTCTTCAGAGAAAAACCCAGTTTTGCCTCTTGAAAAAAAGCACCTTTGGGACCACCACGATCTTGGAGGACTGAGACTCTTCTTGCCCTGGATCTTTGTAAAGCTTGTCCTGAACTAGCTGAGGTCTGGGTTCCCAGGTTGATCGAAGCGGCGGCCCTCTCCAAGGGAAGTCAAAATAAGCCAGGATGCTGGAAAGAACAGAAGCGGTTAATGGAGGGGAAAAAAAAAATCGCCGTCCATTTCTGGTACCTTCTGCGCCCCAGAGAAGGCATGGTAGAAGCTGGAGACATAGGTCATAATAGCCTTCTCATCAGGACGGGCTGTGTTGACGATGTCTGAAAAGCGAACAAGAAGTATTAAACACATCAGAAACAACTCATCATCCCCGCGAACTAATGTCATTTGCAGTCAAACATCACCCAAGAGACCTCGGGAAACAATCCAGCTTGCAAAAATATGAATGCCTAAAAATCCAGAAGAACCGACACGGGATGGGATGCTTATCCCAAGATTTGTATCGCATTTCCTGCCGTAACTCAAACGTCTGTTTGAAAGACCGCAAAGCTTGTATGGAACGACCATTCCTTGCATTCTTCTATCGCAGCAGCAGGAATTTTCAGGGTGGTTCTGTAATCTTCTGCAAGATCCCTTTTCCGTCACATGGGCAAAGTTGGGCAAACTGCCAGCTAGGCCGGAGGGAAGGGTCAAGCGGGGACTTAGCTTGGAGTCGTTGCACAGCTGCAAACGGCATCAGCTTTACTTCCCCACGGGATCCATAAAAACCTTATCTGGTTCTTCCCAGAGGAAGGGCAAGCAATAGGGGGTGATTCTTGTAACATAGGTTAGAGGCAATAAAGTTTCATACTTCGACTATTCACATCTGGAGCTGGTTGCCTGCACCTGATAGGCGGCCATTCAAATTTGATTAACAATTTTTTTTGGCATTTACATTTCTATTATTATACAACTATTATTATTGTTGGCTTCTCCTCTTTGTCCACTTCACTTAAAGGAGCTTCTGGAGGTTCTGAAGGCCCTGGCTGAATCCCTGCCTCTGGCACCACATCTTCTCCAGCCTCCTCATTGTCCGACTCGAGTGGCAGCTGCACAGGCTGCTGGCGCAGCACCACACCAGCCTCCTCGCTGTCGGAATCAGGTACAATCGGCACAGGCCGCTGACGGGCCACAACAACGATGGGATCGTATGATTGCCATGGGCGACCTTCCCAGCCGCCTTCACAAGCAGCCAATGGGGGAGAAACCTGACTTGCTTAACGACCATGTGTTTCACTTTAACTACTGTGGCAAAAAAAAGGGTCATAAAATGGGGCAAAATTCACTTAACAAATATCTCACTTAACAACAAAAGTTTTGGGCTCAATTGTGGCTGTATGTCTAGGGCTACTTTTAGGCTGATTCTGTAAACTGCTTAAAGGTGGCTGTGAAGCACCATGAAGCGGTATATACCCTGTTTCCCCCAAAATAAGACCCAACCGGAAAATAAGGCCTAGTATGATTTTTCAGGATGCTAGTAATATAAGCCCTACCCCAAAAATAAGCCCCAGTTAATATCGTCAGCAGACGGAGGCATTTAGTAATGTATTTCCCCCCAAAATAAGACCTAACCGGAAAATAACCCATAATGCGTCTTTTGGAGCAAAAATTAATAAAAGACCCGGTCTTATTTTGGGGAAAACATGGTAAGTCTATCGCTATTGCTATCCAGCGCCAAGTTTACTCAACTGGCTTCATTCAAATGGTGTTATGACATCTGCCTCGTGGATTTGTAGATTTGTGGAACAAAACGGGACCCCAAGATATTTTAAAGCATCACCCTCTGGCTTACCTTCTGCGTCTAACATCTTGGGAATGTCAAGGTACTTCTCTGCGACCTCAAAAGCGTTGTTCAGATTCGTGACCGGATCGTCCTACAGAAAAAGGAAAATCGCCAAAGAGGGTTAAAACTTGGGGGCCCTGTCCTAAACGGCTCATCTGAATAATAGTAACTTTATTGTCATTGTACGTATATACACAGTATACCCATACAACGAAATTCACTTAAAACCCAAAGACCAGGTCCAACACACATAACAATCCCCAAACACACCCCTACCCACCAAAAATTCCCCATCCCTAAACCACCCAAACATCCATACAACAGAGAGAAGAGAACGAAAATCCATCTTCCCCTTCTCAAAATCACCAGCCATGTCCAATTTTCTAACCAAACCTCTTGGCTTTCCTAAAACTTCCAAATACAAATATGAAAATGCACCGAAGCATCTTTGAAGTCCTGCTTCTAAAGATTGACTATCCAGAAATTATGGATTCTCTATCATTTTAATAGTGTTGTGGTCCGCCAGCAGCCTGCGGAGCTGGCAGCCGAGTCAGACAGTGAGGAGGCTGGGGAAGAACATGGGCCAGTCCTGGAGTCAGAGTAAGGCCCAGATGAGAGCTCTGCGTCGGAGGCAGAGATGGGGCCAGGGCCATCTGGGAGTGATGTGCGGACTCCGGAGCCTCCAGAGGTGGATAGCAGAGAGGAAGAGGAAGAGGAGGAGCCTGTTCCTAGTGCACTCATGCACAGAGCTGCCAGAAGGCAAGAGCAGCTAAAGCAAAAGGGACGACTCGGGAGTAAGGTCAGGAGATGATTGGGCCCTCCCATAGGGCTTAAAAGTGAAACAAAGGCACTTGGGCCTTTTTGCAGGAAAGCAGCGTCGCTAACTCTGTTTCCAGTTGGCATCTCATATTTGTTTCTGAACTCCGTGAGGCTTTGCCAAGTAAGGCCTTTGGCAGGGTGTCAAAGAAGATAAAGGTTAGTGATTATCCCGAAGGACTTCTTCCAAAGGACTTGTTTTGCAACTAATTGGGACTCAGCTGGGAATGAACGTAATTCTCAGCTGTTACAATAAAATAGGTTTATTTGGGACTAATTGTGTCTTGTAATGACTCAGCTTAGGTCACAACAAATGCGTACTTTCTACGTTAGAACAAACAAGATGAAGTTTCAAATCACTTCGGATCTGGCCCCGATGATTTGGTTCTGGATATTTTGGTCCACAATCGTGGACAAAACCTTGATACTTGCGATCGATCAAGGTCAAATTCCTTTTTCTTGGTTGAGAAACTCAGGTTGGAGATTATGACTTACCCTAGAGCAGGGGTGGGCAAATGTAGCTCTTTTACAACCTGTGGACTTCAACTCCCAGAATCCCTGAGGCAGCCAAGCTGGTTCAGGAATTCTGGGAGTTGAAGTCCACAGGTTGTAAAAGAGCCATATTTGCCCACCCCTGCGCTAGAGCAGTGTCTCTCAACCTTGGCCGCTTTAAGATGGGTGGACTTCAACTCCCAGAATTCCCCAGCCAGCCAGCAAAGCAAAAGCTGGCTAGGGGATTCTGGGAGTTGAAGTCCACCTGCCTTAAAGCAGCCAAGGTTGACTAACACTACTTCTCACCATAGAAAGACAATTGCTGGCTGGAGAATTCTAGGCGTTGAAGTCCACCCATCTTAAAATGGTCACAGCTGAGGGACACTGTCCTAGAGTAACCCAGGTTATTTTTTATTTATTTATTTATTACAGAATTGGGATTTGATTCCCAGGCCTCACTCAACCCACTACATTCTGGAATTGCAGGAAAAAAAGCGAGTTCACCCGGAGTAAAGGGGGAGAATATTTCAAAACCAAGAAGTGAAAGGCAGATCGGCAAACCCGCCCAAATACCTTTCTGAGCTTGTCGTATTCGATGAGTTCTGGTCGGTGTCTGTGGATCAAGGCGTTAAAAGCAAGACCGTCTTTCCAACTGAAAAATAAAAAAATATAAGAGAGGGTCAAGTCCCTTGAGAAGGCCAACAGTGTCTTTAGAACAGGGGTCTCCAACCTTGGCAACTTTAAGACTTGTGGACTGCAACTCCCAGAATTCCTCAGCCAGCAAAGCTTTGGAACTGAGGAACTCTGGGAGCTGAAGGGTCCCACGCATTTGACTCAGTTCCAAAGCTTTGCTGGCTGAGGAATTCTGGGAGTTGAAGTCCACAAGTCTTAAAGTTGCCAAGGTTGGAGACCCCCTGCTTTAGAAGAACGGTATTGCAAAATGGGGTGTCCTGTTGGGACAACCGAGTTAACGGAAGGAGATCAACATCGGAAGGCACACGGCGGCGCCTTTTCAGACACATGTTCGAGTCAAATGCATGGGACCCTTCGGAATGTTACAGTAACATAACTTAAAGGTCCCATAAGAAGAAGAAATGGCAGCAGATTTAGAGGTTGGGGCTGGGCAGCCATTTTTGTGGGGGTGGCTGTGGCTGTTGAGCGTAGCGTCTACTCAGGAGTAAGCTGTGGAGAGGATGAAGATGAGCAAAGAAAGGTGGACTTAATAGGTGGACGAAGGTTGAGGAGCCAGTGATTATGGCTGTATTCTCTCTGACATTTTCTTCCTTCCTCCCTTCCTTACCCCATATTCCTTTCCTTTCCCTTCCCTTCCCTTCTCTTTCCTTCCTCTCCCTTCCCTTCCTCCATTTTCCTTTCCTTTCCCTTTCCCTTCCCTTCCCTTTCTCCACTTTCCTTTCCTTTCCCTTTCCCTTTCCTTCCTCTCCCTTCCTCCACTTTCCTTTCTTTTTTTCCTTTCCTCTTTCCTTCCCTTCCCTTTCCTCTTTTCTTTGTTTTTCTGAGATTCTTCTCTTTTTCCCAAGCTCCAGGGAAGGGCAAATAGCTCTTACCAAAAGTCCAAATTGTTCCCTTGCATGAGTTTTGAAATCAGGCCAAGAACGGCCAATGCCCATCCCCGACCAGGGTCAATTAAGTCGAGGGGGTGGGGGTTGAAAGGCTGCTCTATCACCCCTTAAACCTTGCTGTGGAGTGGAAGGATCAACGCCTCTGGGGCCTTTTCCTTACCGGATGCTTCATTGGATCGGCATCCATCAACCCGCCCAACAGAACAACCTCGCTACAGCCAGCTGTCAACACAAAAGCCTTTTTGTGAAGAAAGGAAATTTCTCCGTTCGCAAAGTTCCTTGGATTCTCCAAATCCTGAGCCTCAGGTCCCAGCAGAAAGCTTCAAAAACTTGGCTTCCTGGCTGGCAGAATCTTTCATGTCGCAGCACTAAGCCAAGAAGTCAATGTTTTGCAGGCTTTCTAAAGAGGTCCGATTCTCTGGATATGAGACGGCTGGTTCTGTGTTGCAAAGAAAAAGAAGAAGGAGAAGGAGAAGGAGAAGGAGAAGGAGAAGGAGAAGGAGAAGGAGAAGGAGAAGGAGAAGGAGAAGGAGAAGGAGAAGGAGAAGAAGAAGAAGAAGAAGAAGAAGAAGAAGAAGAAGAAGAAGAAGAAGAAGAAGAAGAAGAAGAAGAAGAAGAAGAAGAAGAAGAAGCGTTGTGTTGAAAAGTTACCTGATGTGGAAATTTTGCACGTTGACATTCTTGTAGGGAGCGGTCTTCCTTTGGCACCACAGTAAGAGGCCTTCTTTGGCTGAAGTCTCTGCAGAGAAGAGAGAAAGGAGGCAATTGTGTTGCTCGGGTTGTGTTGTCGCAAGGGCGAGTTCACAACATCACACCGTAAGTCCGGGCAGAAAAGGATTGAGCAGTGTTTTTCAACCTTGGCCAATTTTAAGATACGTGGACTTCAACTCCCAGAATTCCCCAGCCAGCTTATTGCTGTGAGTTGGAAGTCCACACATCTTAAAAATAGCCAAGGTTGAAAAACCACCCGAGATGGAGCCAAATCTATAAACCTAAATCCAAATAAATCAAAGCCCATTGGGATATCTTCCCTTCCGCAAAGAACAACATCTTTATACACGCATTCCTTGCACCGAGAGAAGGATATTTTATTTCTCTTTCCCGCTATTTATATTCCACCCCAATCCCTGGACTCTCGGCGGGTAACAGGAGACTAAAACACACAATGCGACATCAGAGAAATAAAACAGATCCCACGGAAAGCAGGTGCCAAAAAAAAGAACTTTTAGGGCTGAACATGTCTTCTCGACAAATGGCTTTCATGTGTCTGCAAACAGCCAGGAAGGGAGTGGGGGGAGAGATGAGAGAGACAGCCTTTGGAGGTATTTTGCAGGATGAAGGCCAAATCAAGCCAGCATTCGAATCACAGCTGGCTGCAGAACGCAACTAGCTACCGTATTTTTCGGAGTGTAAGTCGCACCTTAGCTTTTGGGGAAGGAAAATAAAAAAGCTGATTGGCGGGTGGATCGGCCTCCCGGAATAACCCCAATCAGCTGTTCCCAGAGGTGAATTTTAGTAACAGGTTCCTTGGTTGTGAGCTCTGGGCCTTGCTTTCTTTTGCTTTTTTTTTTTCTGACTCTGACTCTGAAACAGTTTCAGAAAAAACTTTTTTTCCTGCCTCTGAAAGCCTCCGAAACAGAGCTTCAGAAAAAAAGCCTCCGAAACAGAGCTTCAGAAAAAAAGCCTCCGAAACAGAGCTTCAGAAAAAAAGCCTCCCAAACAGAGCCTCAGAAAAAAAGCCTCCCAAACAGAGCTTCAGAAAAAAAGCCTCCCAAACAGAGCTTCAGAAAAAAAGCCTCCGAAACTCTGTTTGGCGGCTTTTTTCAGCCTCTGAAACCTCCGTTTGAGAAGCTGGGCGGGGCTACATTCGGAGTATAAGACGCACCCAGATTTTCATCCTCTTTTTTGGGGGGGAAAAGGTGCATCTTGTACTCGGAAAAATACGGTACTTGAAAGAAAAAGAAAAAAAAAAGATTCAAGGAATTGGAAAAAAAGGGAGAGAGAGGGACATTTGCCGAGCAGATGGGAAAACTAAGAGGGAATGGAAGGAAGGATTTTGTTTATTATAAGCTCCATCCTTCCAGCTACTTTCCGGGCTCCAGATTGAGTAAAGCCTATAAACAATACAGGTACGTCCAGGGGTGGGCTGCTGGGGGTTCGCAGGGGTTCAGCAAAACCTCTAGCTAAGATTCTGTGCAGTTCGGAGAACCCACAAATCCCACTCCTGGCTGGCCCCGCCCACCCTGCCCCTCCCAGGAGTTCTCACACAGCCCCTTTTGGATGCAGGTAAGTGCAGGGTGCGCGCGGAGGCTGGGGAAGGGCGAAAAACGGGCCTACCGGAAGTTCAGGAAGGCCGGAAACGGGCCAGTTTCCAGCTTCCAGAGGGCCTCTGTAACCTGGGGAGGCCATTTTCACCCTCCCGGAGACTTGAGGAAAGCCTCTGGAGCCTGGGGAGGGCAAAAACGCCCCCTCCGCCGTGGTGCAGGAGGCCGACTAGGCCATGCCCTCCATGGCCACGCCCACCCAGCAACCGGGCAGAGAACCCCTTGCTAAAACTTTTGAAGCCCACCCCTGGGTACGTCTTCAACTTACGACTGTAATTCCGCCTGCAATGATGGTCTTTAAGTGGGTCGTCCCCAGACTAAGTCTCATTTTACCACTTTTCTTGCAACCCTCCTTTAGACAGTCATATTTAGGCCACTGAAGTTTGCAGGCCCCAATTTCAAGTACATAAATCCCTATTCCTGCAGCTGAGTGAGCATCTGTGCCCTGAAAGATTTATGGGGACTGATGTAGCGAGAAGCTAAAAGCACAGAAGACACTCCTAAGGCGTGAGCAGCATCCTGAATCACCACAAGGCTTCATCGTTGGTTTTTAAATCTCTTCCTCTCACACACAGTAAAGGCCTTCCTTCAATCAGGCGGTCTCCCCATGTGTTGGACCACACGTCCCATCAATCTTGACCCGCAAAACTGGGTTAAATCGGTATTCTTCCAAACATGGCAACCTCAAGATCAGCGGTGGGTTCCACATATGCTCACCACCGGTTCGCCTTCCACATATACGCTTTGCTCACACGTGCACCTTCCGCGCATTCGCCTGGCCTGGGAAACGTGGCTAAATAAGATGGCATTATGTCCAGCCAGGCGGGCGGGTTTGTGGGCCCGCAGTCACCGCTTACGGTTCTCCCGAACCAGTACGAACCGGCTGAATACCACCTCTGCTCAAGATGTGTGGACTTCAACTCCCAGAATCCCCCAGCCAGGAATTCTGGGAGCTGAAGCCTGCCAATCTTAAAAATCTTAAAAACAAGCATGCTGGCCAGGGAGTTCTGGGAGTTGAAGTCCACAAAAAAATGTTTGAAAAACACTAGGATAAACGGAAGGCTGTTGTCGACTTGGGATGGACAAAAGGGCCTAAATCAGGGGTCTCCAATCTTGGCAACTTTAAGACTTGTGGACTTCAGCTCCCAGAGTTCCTCAGTTCCAAAGTTTTGCTGGCTGAGGAACTCTGGGAGTTGAAGTCCACAAGTCTTAAAGTTGCCAAGATTGGAGACCCCTGGCCTAAACGATCTCACAAACTCAAATCTTCCTTTCTTACCTTCCACTGAGATATCCTGGATGGCAAACCGGAGAATGATGGTCCAGATCATACCCAACGTCATCTTGGCGTTGCCATCGACAATTTCTGGAAAAAAAGATAGCAGGAAGAGAATGAGCAAGGAGACTCTGCGGGGGCATATTCGGAAGTTTGTAGGAAATGAAGATTATCCAGAGGGAAGTGTCTATGGAGATTCTCAGGTTGTCCCAAAGGGGCTTTTTCCAAAGGCAACCGGCCTTTTTTGTTTTTCCTTGAAGACGTTCCGCTTCTCCTCCAAGAAGCTTCTTCAGTTCAGTTCAGCTCAGAACTGAAGAAGCTTCTTGGACGAGAAGCGAAACGCCTTCAAGGAAAAAGATAAAAGTCCAGTTGCCTTTGGAAAAAGCCCCTTTGGGACGATCCGGATGGAAATATGCAGGAACTGTTACCGAAGGAAAAGAGGTGGAAACATTTCCATCAAGGTCACCTTCCTCGCTCTCTACTACACCTTCCTCCTGGAGTGGGTGCACACCCTGGCTGAATGCAGGCGGAAGCAGGACATGCCCGAGAACAAAGGAACTGCCTGTTACTATCAGTTGGCGACACCGGGATGATTAATTGCCAAGCAGGCACAATGCTTTCTCGGTCGCCCGGGAAATGATCCTGCGTAAAGGCCAAATGCTCGCAATTGTACCTGTGCTGGTTTACTATACCATAAAAATCTGGCGAACGGGTTCACAGCACAGGTGGCACAAAGCTAGAACCCTGACTGATTCACTCAAGCACATCCTCACATACAGACCACGAACACTCTCAACTAAATGAAAAGGCTCTGGAGGCTTTACTTGAGCCTCTGGGAGGGCGAAAACGGCCTCCCCAGGCTCCGGAGGCCCTCCGGAGGCTGGAAACAGGCCCGTTTCCGGCCTTCCTGAACTTCCGGTAGGCCCGTTTTTCGCCATCCCCGAGCCTCCGCGCACGCCCTGCACTTATCGTATGTATTAACTCAGGAGTGTAAAACTGAAGGCCAGTTGGCCGGAACTGGCCTGCAGGGTCCTTAAATCGGGCCTGTGAGGAAATAGAAAAGGACCAGCCTAGGGTGCCTCAGGCAGCCAAATGGGATATGGGGAACCACGCATGGGCCCCCCACACCCCATTTTTGGCCTGGACGGCCTCCTGCAGCACTCTGCCGGCCAAAACAGATACGAGGGGGGACCCTGTTTTGGCCGGCATGGTGCTGCAGGAGGCCGTCCAGGTCAAAAATGGGATGCGTGTGTGTGTGGGGGGGGAGGCACATGAGGCCCCACCGTGCTCCATTTTGGCCAGCAGGGTGCTGCAGGAGGCTGTCCAGGCCAAAAACGGGTTGCAGGGGGGCTTGCGCAGAGCACTCGGACCCCCGACACGAGTGATGTCAAGCTGGCCACACCTACCCTGGCCATGCCCCCCCACCCCCGAGATCAAACACAACCCTGATGCGGCCTTCAATGAAATCGAGTTTGACACCCCTGATCTACGGGGAAGGGTAGGGGGATCCAATCAGTAGCCCACCCTGTTCTTAGCTTAACCCTCCTAGGATGGAGATGAGCCGGGAAGGGGTCCAGACTTAAAGACAAATGAGTACCCTACCCCCCTACCCCAAATATAAAGGTAAAAAAAAAAAAAACCAGAGTTCACTTTGAAGGCAGCTAATTTTTCTATCACTAGACCTTTGCCCCTTGATTAGGAAGTGTTAAAAAGTTTTAAAAGTCCCACTTTAGTTACAGTGTGAAGCAAATTGGGGGCGGAAAGCAGATTATCGGTGCAAAACTCTTCTTTTTTTAAAAAAAAATTGCATTCACAGGCCGGCCATCTTACCTTCAGCCCCTATGGAAACCAACTTGACTCCTTTGCTGGCGATGAAATCCAGAGCTTTGTTTACGTTGTTGATTTTATGGACTCTCATTTTCCCTCTTTCCGGCTTCGGTAACCGTTCTCCTGAAATCAATAAAGAAGAGAAGGTTAAAAAGATTCCGAAAACGAACTTAACCGAGAAGCAGAATGTGAGTACAGGTAGTCCTCGACTTACGGCCACAATTTCTGCGGCTAAGTGAGACATTTGTTAAGTGAATGTTGCCCCCTTTTTACGAATGTTCTAGCCGCAGCCGCTAAATGAATCACTGCAGCTCTTAAGTTAGTAGACGGGCTGTGAAGTGAATGCGACTAACCCATGGACTTCGTTCGTTGGAAGGTCGCAAAAGGGTATCAATCACATGACCCTGGGACACTGCAATCGTCATAAGTGTGAATCCGTTGTCAGGCGTCTGAATTTTGATCACATGATCATGGAGGTGCTGCCAAGCGTGAAAAAGGTCATAAGTCACTTTTTTTCAGTGCCATTGTAACTTTAAACAGTCACTAAATGAACCGTCGGAAATCGAGGACCACCTCTACAGGTAGTTCTCGACCTACAACCATTCGTTCAGCAACTGTTCAATATTCCAGTGGCACTGAAAAAAAGTGACTTACATCTGTTCCTCGCACTTACGACCGTCGCAACATCCCCACAATCACGTGACCAAGATTTAACCACTTGGCAAATCAGCATGTACCGTATTTATGACGACCGCAGCATCCTAGATCCTGTAACCGCCATTTGCAAAATTTCGCAGCTGGTTCTGACAAGCCAAGTCACCAGGAGAAGCGATTTCGCTTAACGACCACGTGACTCAGTGAATAACTGCAGTGATTCGCTTAACAACAGTGGCAAAAGAGGTTGTTAAATCGGACACCACTCGCTTAACAACTTGTTCTGCTTAGCAACAGAAACTTCCAATTGTAGTCATAAATAGAGGAATACCTCTAGCCCTCCGGGATTATCATAAATTTGCATCCTGCCATATTGAGAAAAAACTCTATAAACAATTAGAGAGAGAGAGAGACAAAGCCATCTGTTTTGCTTGTCAACCTTCTAGCTGTATTTTTAAAACAACATAAAATTCATTTCCTCATACCTCTGCATCTGTTTTTTTTAATTGGCTCTTTTCCTTAAAGGGTCACCAGAGTCTCTGCATGCCTTTTGGGGCAGACAGGAACAGAATTTTTACCCCAAAGCGTATTCCTCCAATTATATTGTTCTCTCTCTCTCTCTCTCTCTCTCTCTCTCTCTCTCTCTCTCTCTCTCTCTCTCTGTACAATTGCAATAGAAAAGAATATTTGTAGCTCACGGTCGATAATACAATTGTTGACATATGATGCACCATTTCCCCCCTCATTCACATATTTTTCAGTATAATTGGAACGGCCCTGAAAAAATCAAGGCAAGAGGCCTATATCTATTTCTCTATCCATCATTCTATCTATCTATCTATCTATCTATCTATCTATCTATCTATCTAATCTAATCTAATCTAATCTAATCTATCTATATATATCTCCCTCCATCATTCTATCTCTATCATTCTATCTATTTATCTATATCCCTCTCTCTAGCTCTATCTAATCTCTATCTATCAATCTCTATCTGTCTCTCTTTAATCTATATCTATCATCCATCCATCCATCTATCTCTCCCTCCATCACTGAATCTCTCGTTCTATTTATCTATATCCTTCTCTATCTCTATCTAATCTCTATGTCTCTCTCTCTAATCTATATGTATCCATCTATCTATCTATCTATTTATCTATCTATCTCTAATCTCTCTCTCTCTTTCTCTAATCTATATTTATATCTATATCTAGATAGATAGATAGATAGATAGATAGATAGATAGACAGATAGATAGATAGATAGATACCCTCTTTCCCTGAAAATAAGACCTCCCCTGATAATAAGCCCAATTGGGCTTTTGAGCGCATGCACTAAAATAAGCCTCCCCCCGAAAATAAGCCCTCTTCGAAAATATTTAAACACAGAGCTGGAAATCAGGTAAGACGGCAAGAGGAGCCCCATCTTGCTCCACGCACCCCAAAAGAATAAGACCTCCCCAAAAATAAGGCCAAGCACTTATTTCGGGGTTCAAAAACAATATAAGACAGGGTCTTATTTTGGGGGAAAAACGGTAGATAGATGATAGGTAGGTAGGTAGGTAGATAGTTAGATGATAGATATGAGAGAGAGAGAGAGAGAGAGAGAGAGAGAGAGAGAGAGAGAGAGAGAGAGAGAGAGAGAGAGAGAGAGAGATAGAAGATAGATGATAGGTAGATAAATAGAAGATATAGATGATAGATAGATAGACAGACAGAGATAGATAGATAAGATAGATAGATAGATAGAGGTATAGATACAGATACACACACACACACACACACACACAGACAGAGAGAGGGAGGGAGGGAGGGAGGGAGAGAGAGAGTTGTTTTTCGGTTGATTTATTAATTAATTCCAGAAGTATAAACCCAATGAATTTCATTCCCACACCCTCCAGGGGCTGAAGAAGAGCTGCGACAGAAAAGTTTCAAACAGAAGACTTTTTGTATACATTTTTACATGTAAATAAGACAGTACTGGATGGGGTTACATCCTGCTCTGTGATTACTTTCCTGCTTTTTTTGTGTGAGCTGTTGTAAACACCTGCCAATTTAGCTCATTCTTAATGAATGCTACAGCGTACTGTTTTACCATTTTAATCTTTTGTAATACTGTTTTTACTATCTGGTATGCCACCCAGAGTCACCTGCCTGCAAGGCAGGTGGCATATAAATTTAATAAATATAATAGATAAACACAAGTCACCCTATTGTTTAATTGTTTCCTTCCCTGATTTGTGTTGTCCTGACTGTTCATCACTGAGAATATATTGTAACAGAGAAACTCGGTAAATATAACACATTCATAACTTGTGAAGAATCTCTCTCATGTGCTCGGTTCAAATCAACACGAAAAATTAAACACAACCAAAATTCCAGATTTAAATGGGCATAAAGAAAAAAGAGAAGGTATGTTGGTGATCCATTTCTGAGTGTAACTCCTGGGATTACAGATAGTCCTTGATTTACAACCATTCATTTAGTGACCATTAGAAGTTATGACGACACTAAAAAAAAAGTGATTTATAATCGTTTTCACACTTGCAATTGTTGTCGCATCCCCATGGTCATGTGATCAAAATTCAGACGCTCGGCAACTGGCATGTACTTATGACTGTTGCTGTGTCCCGGGGGGGGGGGTGTCACGTGATCCCCTTTTGCGACCTTCGGACAAAAGCCAAGTCGATGGGGAAGCCAGATTCACTTAACAAGCGTGTTGCTAACTCAACAACTGCAGCGGTCCGCTTAACAACTGTGGCAAGAAAGGTCGTAAAATGGGGCCAAACTCACTTAACAGCTCTCTTGCTTAGCGACCAAAATTTAGGGTTGTGATCTGTGGTCGTGATTCAAGGAGGTAGCAAAATTTAAGAGCTTTGGGAATGTCCCTCAAGAAAATATTTCAGACACCTGGTTATCTTCCTCATCCAACAGCTTTAATCAACCTGATACCCTAAACATTGTTTGGGAATTCTCAGAATGGCATTTCCAACAAAAATGGAAAGATCCCCGTTTGGAGAGGACCATATCAGGAAGACCCAAGCATCCAAGAATCATCTCAAGAAGTTACCAAGAGAAGGAGGTCTTAAGAGACCTGAGAAGTCTTCGGTGGTCTCACAGCATGTTGGCCATTTGAAGCCTCACCTGAAATGACCTCCAGCAATAGCATCAGTTTGAGACCATCCCGGAAGTCTTCGTCGATGTTCTCGATCTGCGTGCCGGCTTTCCGAAGGTGGGAATTGCACCATGCTGTGAAAGTCTAGAAGAGAAAAGGTGAAGAGGTATGAAATTTAGGAACATTTAAGACTCAAAAATGCATAGATGAGCACAGCGCTGGACCATCGGAGACATTATTTCGGCCGAGAAGAAGACATCCATAGGATGCCAATTTTCTGCCCCTCATCCCATCCGCTATGTAGCTGCTCCAAAATAGAGGTAGTATCAGGAACGACAGAAGTTACTTCCTAATAGTTCCTTTGTTGTTTCTTGCCTGTAGACGGAATCTTGCCAGACTAAAGCAACTATCTGCAATAACTATTAAATATATTGGGTGGTCCTCAACTTACAACAGTTTGAAGTTACGACAGCACTGAAAAAAGTGACTCATGACCACTGCAGCATTCCCAAGGTCAGGTGATCAAAATTCAGACGCTTAGCAAGTGGCTCATATTTATGACCGTTGCAGTGTCCTGGGGTCATACAATCTCCTTTTGCGACCTTCTGTCCAGGAAAGCCAATGGACAAGCCAGATTCACTTAACAACCGGGTTACAAACTTCACAATTCATTTAGTGACTGTTCGACTTTACAACGGCATTGAAAAAAGTGCCTTATGACCATTTCTCACACTTACGACCGCTGAAGCAGCATCAAAATTCAGAGGCTTGGCAACTGGCACGCACTTATGACGGTTGCAGGGTCCCAGGATCACATGATCCCCTTTCGTGACCCCTTCCGTGAAGTTAACAACTTCAGTGATTCACTTAACAACTTGTGCCAAGAAAAATCGTAAAATGGGGGGACAAAATTCACTTATCAACTCTTCTTGCTTAGCCACAGGAGTTTTGGGCTCAATTGTGTAAGTCAAGGAGTCACAAGGGACACCACTCGGGTGGTGTGAACTTGGGTGAGCTTCCTGGAATCGTCTTTCAAAAGCAGGGGAAGAAATGTAGAAAAGTCCCCGTTGCAATTTCTTCTTTTTGGAAAATTGCATAAGCCGCACAAAGTTTACTTAGGCCTCGTCTGCTGTACCAGGGTTGGCTTTAAGATGACCCTATCGGTTTTTGGAGGGAAAGGATGAGTAAGGAACACATGTGGGGAAAACGGTCTGAAGGAAACTGTTTTTCATCCTCTTTGCACCATTGCGACGAATCATCAAGAGGAGAAGATCAGAAAGGGAAAAATGGAAATCTAATCTAATAAGTGGTACTCATGATCATCCCAGCATCTGATGAAACCATAAGTTGCGACCAAGATGCAACCACTATAAAAGGAGATATTTTCCCCCCACCAAAATAGGTTGGGTTTATGCGCCGCATTAAGAATAGAATAGAATCACAGAGTTGGATTATAGCAGGAAATTCTATATCATTTTAGACAAATCTCTTCTTAAAAACTTCCAGTGTTGGAGCATTCACAACTTCTGGAGGCAAGTTGTTCCACTGATTAATTTATCTCCCTGTCAGGATAATTCCTCCTTAGTTCTAAGTTGCTTCTCTCCTGGATTAGTTTCCACCCGTTGCTTCTTGTCCTGCCTTCTGGAGCTTTGGAGAGAAGCTTGAGTCCCTCTTCCTGCTATCATGTCATCCCTACTCCTTTTTTTTCATCAAACCAGACACACCCAGTTCCAGCAACCATTCTTTGTATGTTTTAGCCTCCAATCCCCTAATAACCTTTGTTGCTCTTCTCTGCACTCTTTCTAGACATAGTTTAGGAAATACATCACCACTGGGTTCATACAACAGGCTAAGGCAAGACAAAAGGAGCCACATTAAGGGCTGGAGAACAGATCCCTCAACACTGTGGCTCAACAGCAGAGAGAAGTTGAGCCCATGTGCCACTTTGACCGATAGCCGCTGGAGTGACCCGCTTTGGAAGGTTTTCAAGAACTACCCACCTATATATATTGTTTGGGAACCAAAGACTCATCTAGGTGAACCTGGGACTGATCCAACTAAACTCTCATAACGTGAACTCACCGGGATGGCAAGATGGAAAACCAAACCAACATGCTCCACAAATGTTATCGTGTTTTCCCCAAAATAAGACCGGGTCTTATATTAATTTTTGCTCCAAAAGACGCATTATGGCTTATTTTCCGGGTAGGTCTTATTTTGGGGGGAATACAGTACTAAACGCCTCTGTCTGCTGACGATCTTAACTGGGGCTTATTTTTGGGGTAGGGCTTTTATTATGAGCATCCTGAAAAAAATTATACTAGGGCTTATTTTCCAGTTGGGTCTTATTTTCAGGGAAAACAGGTTAGTCACCCAAAAAACAATACCGTCCCTATCAGGGTGGATAAAAATCAATGATTTTTTTTTAAAAAAATCAGATTTTTTTGATTTAAATCGGATTTTTTTTTATTTTTATCAAATTTATTTTAATAAAAAACTTTTGGGGTATAAATCTATTGTAAGATAGTTTTCTATTTAAGATACATGAATAATTTAGTTTATTCAGCATGAAATGGAGCTTAGTTATGTAGCAGGAGGCTGTATATTCTGCAACACTGGGACTATCGGTGAGTCAACAGTGGGTCAAAGGAGTAGCAGAGATGACAGTTGCTCTTTAAAAATTATGATTTAAATCAAGTTGATTTAAATCAAGCCTTTTTATTAGTGATTTAAATCATGATTTAAATCGTGATTTAAATCAACTCGATTTAAATCAAATCCACCCTGGTCCCTATTGAGAGATTAGTTGAGAATTGATCCCCAATGGTGCTTCTCCAAAGGCAACCGGACTTTCACTTAACAACCAGATTACTAATTTATCAACTGCAGTGATTCATTTAACAACGATGGCAAGAAAAGTCATAAAGCGGGGACAAAACTCACTTAACAAATGCCTTCACTTAACCGCAGAAACATTTCGGGCTCACAATTGTGGTTGTAAGTTGAGGACTACCTGTGCAATAGCGATTCTTCGAAAGAATCCCTGATTTGTTCATTTGCGAAGGGATAAAATAATTTAAAAAAAAAAAAAAAGATCAGGAGACACCTGGGATCACCTTTTCTGACTAAGAAAAGCCATTTGTTCTGGAATTATTTGGTTACACCTAACAACTTAATCATCACCATTCCTCTTGAAAGTTTTGCTTCAGGGAAAAGCTGATTTTTATTTTATTTTTTTTGTGCCAGCGTAGGTATTTTCTCGGCCGACACAAGGCACGTTAAGTCTTTTGTGAGTTGTTTCTGTTGCTTTTGAATGAAATGCGTTAGTCAGAAAAGGGCTCCTGAAATCCTTTTGATTCCGGGCTAGCACAGATCAGTAATAGGGTTTCCCTCCCACAATGCTGCCTTTGAGAAAAGGATGCCCAAGGTAAATTTTATACGTCCTATTTATTTAATCGTGCATTTGATCGATACGGCCGCCTCTCTCGGTAGGAGACTCTGGGTGGCCGAAAGAACTAAACACTGTAAACAAAACACTAAATTACAAACTAAATAAACTAAGCACTAAACGTTAAACGACACTAAAAGGTAAACACTAAACTTAACTCAAAACTAAACTAAATCAATGACAATGAAAGGCATTACAAAAATAAAAAATGCAAAGCTGCCACCCAGATCAGGCGCACAATCTAACTGAAACACCTTCCGTCCACCCATCCCTGGAAGTTCAACCACATCTCTCTTCTCCCGCCTCTGCGCATGGACTCCCTCGCCCATGCTGCTCTGCCCTTGCCAAATGTGCCCATTTACGTTCAAAGGGAGAAGCCCCAAGGAGGCGAGGCGGGTGGCGGTGATGGAGCAGACTTTTCTAGTTATTCAGCTCTGGGGCTATGAATAGGTCTTGTCATGCTACGTCTGTTGTCACCCACAGCAGCTCCAACTCCCAACACCTCCCTGCGTCTCACACTCACATGCACGCACACACACACACAGGGAACAGATGGCATGGCCTCCTCAATCATCCATCCATCCAGTGTCTGCATGTCTGTCCATCCATCTACAGCAGAGGTCTTCAAACTTGGCAGCTTTAAGACTTGTGGACTTCAACTCCCAGAATTCCCAGAGTTGAAGTCCACAAGTCTTAAAGCTGCCAAGTTTGGGGACCCCTGATGTACAGTCTCTCCATCCGTCCCTTCATCCATCCATCAACAAGGTCTCTATCCATCTAGTGTCTGTATGTCTGTCCATCCGCCCATCAACAGTGTGTGACTGCCTATTCATCCATCTACAGTGTTTGTCTGTCTGTCCATCCATCTACAGTCTCTCCTTCTGTCCCTTCATCCATCCATCAATAAGGTCTCTATCGATCTAGTGTCTGTATGTCTGTCCATTCACCCATCAACAGTGTTTGTTTGTCTGTCTGTTTATCCATCTACCGTCTGTCCGTCCATCCATGTATCCACTCATCAACAGGGTCTCTCTATCCATCTACAGTGTCTGTATGTCCGTCCATCCACCCACCCACCAACCGTGACTATCTATTCATCCATCTACAGTGTTTCTTTATCTGTCTGTCCACCCATCTAGCGTCTGCCTGTCCATCTACTCATCTCTCTCTGTCTGCATCTGCCTATCTAATTTACATGGCCGCCCGTCTCACCAGAAGTGCCTCTGGCCGGCGTACAACAATAAAACCCTAGTATCAAAACAACCAATATAAAACTGTAATAAAGATAGGGACAATCGTGATTAAAAATGAAATGAAATTAAAATATAAAACTAATATAAAAATTAGAATTCTTTTTTTCCGGACAAGTCCCCAGAGGAGCTAAGAGGGAGGTTTCACTCACCTTCTTCATTCAGAAATGGAGACCAGACCTGATCGAGGGACCAGCCGTGCCACCCCAGCTCCTCTGTAAGTGCCAATGGGGCTGGGCACACTTGCCCAAGCTGCTTTAAACGGGCCTTCAGAGCCCCGGGCATCTTTGGACCCCCACCCCGGAACCACGGGACAATTGGAAGTGGAAAGAGGCAGCCCGGATGGAGGCAGAATCCAGCGGGCAGCTTTGTCCTCGTCCCCAAAGCTGGCAAACCAGTGCAAAGTTGAGCAGCATCGGAAAGAATCGGAAAGGGCAAAGGGGAGGGCCCAAGAGACCCACAAGAGAAGCTCATCTGTTTTTCTCAAGGCAGGCAGGACAGCCAGTGCTCGAGGTGCGGTGGGGGGGGCAGGGGAGAAGCCAGAAGCTGGGCAAAGGCACCGTGTGGCACAAAGAGACCAGTGTTGAGCTGGGCAGTCTGCAAAACACGGGAGATCGGGTGCCGGGGTTCCTCCTGAGAATCACACACCAATTACCTAATTCCGTGATGGTGAACCTATGGCACGCGTGCCACAGCGGGCACGCGAGCCGTCGCCCAGCTGTCCACTGTGCATGCACGCGCACCTCCTGCCAGCCAGCTGATTTTTCAGGATGTGCAGAGGATGGGGTGCATGCAGGAGACGCGTGCACATGTGCAGGGGGTCATGCGTGCGTGTGGGGGGCAGGGGAGCACAGGGGGGGAGCAGCGCGCATTCCGGAAGTGCGGAAACGGCACTGAGTTGAGGCACTGAGCCGAGGTGGCATAGTGGTCAGAGTGCAGCACTGCAGGCTACTTCAGCTGACTGCTAGCTGCAGTTCAAATCTCACTGGCTCAAGGTTGACTCAGGCTTCCATCCAACCACTTAGAGCAGTGTTTCTCAACCTTGGTAGCTTGAAGATGGGTGGACTTCAACTCCCAGAATACCCCAGCCAGCAACGCTGGCTGGGGGATTCTGGGAGTTGAAGTCCACCCATCTTCAAGCTTCCAAGGTTGAGAAACACTGACTTAGAGAGTGCTGTAAAAGCACTATGAAGCGGTATATAAGTCTAAGTGCTATTGCTATTGCCCGCCCTTCCTTCCTTCCATCCATCCATCCATCCATCCATCCATCCATCCATCCATCCATCCATCGTTTGCAGTGGTTAGAATGCAGTATTGCAGGCTGACTCTGCCCACTGCCAGGAGTTCAATTCTGACATGCTCAAGGTTGACTCAGCCTTCCATCCTTCCGAGGGGGGTAAAATGAGGACCCAGATTGTTGGGGGCAATAAGCTGACTCTGTAAACCGCTTTAGAGAGGGCTGTAAAAGCACTATGAAGCAGTATATAAGTCTAAGTGCTATTGCTAAGTGCTAAGTTCGCAACAAACTAGATTTGGGGAGGTTTGACTTTGATTGAGGATATTCTGAGCATGATGCCTCCATGATGATGGACTACTTCACTAGCTGGGGCTTACCCCATCCCCGCTCTGTGGCCTATTCAACAGACCATCATTCTAGCAAGCCATGGTGTAAGGCAGCGCCTGACTCCGTTTCCCTCTGCTTGAGAGGAAAGTCATAAGAGTAAAAAAAAAACAAAAAAAAAAGGATTTTTGCTTTTTTTTTTTTTTTTTTAAAGAGCTCAACATATTTTAAAGTCATTATCCCGATGTCTCGTTTTTTTCCAAGTCCAATGCAACTTGGACTTGGAAGCATTTCTCTCCGGTCAACAGAAGCCCGATTTCAATTCCCAGGACTTTTTGCTGGAATTTGGGATGTTCTCTTCCAACCAGGAAACCAGAATGTATTTTGCTCCAACTCCAGCTGAAGCTCATCTTCTCAACTCCAAGGGATTCCATGGAGAACGCTGCCTATTTTTATATAATTCCTGCCTGAGGGACAGCTGTTTGGATCACAAGGCAGAAAGGGGAAAAAATATATGGGGTTTTGATTTTTAATGTATTTTAATATGCGTTTAATATGTATTTTAACATGTTTCTTACTTGGGTTGAGATTGTATGTCTTAACTGTTGTGAGCCGCCCTGAGTCCTATGGAGATAGGGTGGCATATAAATCTAATTAAAATAAATAAAATAAATAAATAAATATCTATAAACACGAAGCTGATCCAGCTTTATATAAATGTGCTTTGGCTGGCCATTCGAACAATGGGTTTTTTAGATCAATGTTTTCCCCCAACCTTGGCAACTTTCAAGATGCGTGGACTTCAACGCCCAGAATTCCTCTGCAGTCAGCATGAATTCCCCAACCAGCATGAAGAATTCTGGGAGTTGAAGTCCACACCTCATAAAATTGCACGATGGCTGGGGAAATTCTTAGAATTCACAAATCTTAAAAAGTTGCCGAAGTTGAGAAAGAATTTAGAATAACAAAGTTGGAAGGGACCTTGGAGGTCTTCTAGTCCAACCCCCTGCTTAGGCAGGAAATCCTACACCACTTCAGACAATCCTAGTCCAAAAAGTCCGGATTAGATATTTCTGCGCGAACCAGTTCCTAAGTGACAGGCGTTGCTCCACGTTCAGAGAGAGAAAGAAAAATAAAATAAACCAAATTAGTCTCATTGCATATTATGTGACATGGAGCTTTCTGAATGTCTGTAACAGAATCCGGGCGCAGCCGTATCCAATATCAAAAAATGCAATTTTTTTATTTTTACTTTTGGGTCTACGAATAACCCAAGGACAGGGGAAGGATCAAATTAAATGCATCCTGTTTTAGGGAGAACCTGATAGACAAACCTCGGTTAACTCTCCTTTCTCCAGCCAGCCGAGCCTTAAGGTCAAACTGCAGGCAGTGCTGAAAATTAATAAGACTTAAATGTGTGATTTTTGACAAGAGGGTGTGACTTGGCATTTAGAGAGAAAGCGAAGGAGGTAATTAAGCACGCCCGTGTTTTGCCAGGTCCCGTTCTGGCAAGTTTTCCCCTCCACCCTTGCCAACCGTTCAACACTCAGGGATTGTTAGCTAACTTTTTTTTTTTTTTCACGAGAGCCCCATCAGCCCAGATCTCTCTGGTGGTTTTGCGAGCCAGCATTTTCCCCTCCCCACGCTGCTCAACCGCTTCGGCCTGCTTCTTGTTGCAACGGGCACGGCATCCGAAACCAGTCCTGGGAAGCGTTCGTCAAACGAAAGCCGGGTCCTGGCAAGCCGTGTCTCCAAAGGTGCGGTCCAGAAAGTCAAGATGGCAGCCGGGAGGGTTTGGCTGTCGAAATACACCCCCTTGTTTTTATTCGCAACCGTGGCCAGGAGGAGGAGGAGGAGGAGGAGGAGGACTGGAGGATTCTTGGCACTCTCTGAGCTTGGTGGTTTTTCTTGCAGACGTTTCATAACCCAATTAGGTAACATCATCAGTTCTAGTCCAACTAGTTTGGGTCATGAAGAAGAAGTGGTGGAGAAGGACAAGAAGGGGGGTGGAGAAGGAGTGATGGAAAAGGAGTGATGGAGGAGGAGAAAGAGAAGAAGCTGTTGCAGGAGTGGTGGTGAAAGAGGAGAAAGGAGGAGGAGGAGGAATGATGGAGGAGGAAGAGGAAGAGGAAAAGGAAAATGAGAAGGGGTGGGGTGGGGTGGGGGTTGAAGGATGGATGGATGGAAAAGAAGTGGTGAAGGAGAAGGAAGAGGAGAAGAAGAAGAGAAAGTGGTAGTGGTAGAAAAGCAGAAGACGGAAGAGAAGGAGTGGTGGAGAAGAAGAACTGGTGGTGAAGGAGAAGTGGTGGTGGAGGAGAAAGGAGTGATGAAGGAGAAGGAAGAGGAGGAGGAGGAGAGGAGAAAGTGGTAGTGAAGGAATGGTGAAGAAGAAGGAAGAGAAGACATTAAAGGAGTGGTGAAGGAGAAGTGGTGGAGGAAAAGAAGAGGAGTGGTGAAGGAGAAGGAAGAGGAGAGGAGAAAGTGGTAGTGAAGGAATGGTGAAGAAGAAGGAAGAGAAGACATTAAAGGAATGGTGAAGGAGGAGGAGGGATTGAGGAGTGGTGAAGAACGAGGAGCCATCAAGTTTGTCTGATCTTCCTCAGATCAGGAGGAGCCACTGGATATTGTCTGACCTTCATCAGAAAGTGGCCTCCAACATCTCGGCCTTTGCAGAGCACGAAACTCTGGAGTCCTTGACAATACAAGATGCTTGTTTGATGCATTTAAGTCCTGAGATCAACTGTTTTTGTCTCCTGATCTGATATCTGGGAGATTTCAACCAAGCTGCTCTGGAACCCTGGCTAGATGCCATCAAAAGCTGTGGACATCTTCTTACACAGAGCTCCCTTTTTTCCCCCCCACTCCCTGCATGTATTCTAAAAAGGGATCTCGGTGTGAAGACGTTCAATCAAGCTCCCTTACGGACCAACCATCGCACGCTCTTGATTTCAAGCGAGAAAGATCTTCCTTGCAACCAGTTGTCCCCTTCAGAATGTCCCACAAACACCTCTGTAATTCTGGCAACAGAAACATTTGAGAGGAAGGCAAGAAAAATGTCGGCAGGACTCTCCTCGGTGCCATGCGCCAGCTGCGAAAATACACTACAAAAACAATGCGGGGGGGGGGGAGAGAACGAGATGGAATTGGAGATCTTCCAAGAAGCACTGGGGGAACAGGATAGGAAAGAAATATTTATGGAAAGTTTGATATATGGAGGAGAAGGAACGGTTTGCCCCAGGAGGGGGCGGATCTGTAGGAAAGTGGAAATTTGGAAGGGAAGACAGTGCATGCAATTCATAACAGGAGACGCTGTTTAATTTACGAGCTCTGGAAATAAAAATACCTCATTAAAAAAGATCCATATTTATTATGCTTTAATTTCAGTGCTCGGCTTCTGCCTTCAGGAACTCAGAAATGCAAAAGAGAGAAAGAGCGAGGGAGGGAGAGAAAGAGGGAGGGAAGGAGAACCACTGCAAAGCACTTACGCTAAGAAGCAAGAAAAACTGGATTTCGGAGTTAAATTCTTCCGACAGAAGTTCAGAATATACAAGTCTCTCAACTTTTTCCATGCCACTTCTGGCCTCTCTGTGGCCACACCTAAATTCTTTTAAGTTCGCCTTATCTGAGGCCGTGGCTGAATCCAGGCGAGCAGGAAGTGAAGCAGGACAAAGCTGGGCTCCCAAGATCAAACACCGGAAGATTTAATCTTCCTTGCCAAACATCAAATCCCACGAGAATCGCTTCTTCCCACAATGCAAAAACCTCACAGTAAGGATTATTCCACCAGCGACAGGCCAGGTTTTTCGAACATGGAACACGAGTTTGCAGAAAACTGGGGGCCCGGTAGACAAGTCCTCCAATTCTTTGGCTCTTTATTTTTTTAAAAATATATATTTTATTTTATTCTGTTCAATTTTTTTTTCTTTTGGCTTTTTTTAAAATTTTGGCACCTGACCTTATATTTAAAAAAAACTAGCAATCCGAAGCTGAATATTTTTTGTCCATTTTCCCCCAAACCAGAGGTGAATTTCAGCAGGTTCTGCAGAACCGGTAGCGGAAATTTTGAGTAGTTCGGAGAACCGGTAGTAAAAATTCTGACTGGCCCCGCCCCCATCTATTCTTTGCTTCCCAAGTCCCAGCTGATCGGGAGGAAATGGGGATTTTGCAGTAACCTTCCCCTGGATTGGGGTGGGAATGGAGATTTTACAGTATCCTTCCCCTGCCACTCCCACCAAGCCACGCCCACCAAGCCATGCCACGCCCAGCAAGCATTAATTCCACTTAATAGGTGGAACAACTTGCCACTAGAAGTTGTGAATGCTCCAACACTGGATATTTTTAAGAAGATGTTGGATAACCATTTGTCTGAAGTGGTGTAGGGTTTCCTGCCTGGGTAGGGGGTTGGACTAGAAGACCTCTAAGGTCCCTTCCACTCTAGAATAACTCTGTTATTCTATTCTATTCTAAGCCACACCCACAGAACCGGTAGTAAAAAAATTTGAAACCCACCACTGCCCCAAATCTCCAATTCTTAGGCCTAGCAGAACCAATGGCTGGCCAAATTATTATTATTTCAAAGACAGCATTTCAAGCCACGCTGGACTGTTGACTTTCCTTCTCCTAAGCACTTCCAGAGCAGTTTTCAAAAATTAAATGTTCCCTTGCCTCTCTCTTCTTGTAAACGCTGGACTTACGGTTTCTTCTGACCAAACTCTGTTGGGCATTGTCTTGCTTTCTTATTTACTTTTCCATCATACATTTTAACAATTGGACGTTGGGTACAGATCTGCTGCTGATGTGTAGAGTAGACGCGCAAACAAAAAAAAAAAACTTATTTATTTTCCAAGCAGGAGCCCTGGAAAGTCTGGATCTGGAACAGGGTTTTTCAAACTTGGCCACTTTAAGAGATGTGGACTTTAACTCCCAAGAATTCTGGGAGTTGAAGTCCACACAACTTCAAGCATGGTGACTGAGAATTCTGGGAGCTGAAGTCCACACAACTTCAAGCATGGTGACTGAGAATTCTGGGAGCTGAAGTCCACACAACTTCAAGCATGGTGACTGAGAATTCTGGGAGCTGAAGTCCACACAACTTCAAGCATGGTCCCTGGGGAATTCTGGGAGCTGAAGTCCACACAACTTCAAGCATGGTGCCTGGGGAATTCTGGGAGCTGAAGTCCACACAATTTCAAGCATGGTGCCTGGGGAATTCTGGGAGCTGAAGTCCACACAACTTCAAGCATGGTGACTGAGAATTCTGGGAGCTAAAGTCCACACAACTTCAAGCATGGTGCCTGGGGAATTCTGGGAGCTGAAGTCCACACAACTTCAAGCATGGTGACTGAGAATTCTGGGAACTGAAGTCCACACAACTTCAAGCATGGTGCCTGGGGAATTCTGGGAGCTGAAGTCCACACAACTTCAAGCATGGTGACTGAGAATTCTGGGAGCTGAAGTCCATCCTTTATCCAGAACCTCTCCACTGGCATTTCCAATATCCTCTCTTCTTTTTCCTACCTTGCCTAGTTAATATTAAAGAAGTTTCTTTAAAATGCTTCAGGCTTTCCCAATCTCCGAGGCCGACCGGCTCTTCAACGACGGAGCCTCCCCCCAAATTAACTGAGGGAAAACAAGAAGGGCAGATCTCCCCACAATCTGCATGGGGACGAGAGGTTTCCTTGCAGCAGCCCTTGACTAGGGTCACTCCTTAGCTGCTTTGTAGTCCTCTGCCAGGTGTTTCTGGAGCAAGCTCCCCCCACCCCCAAAGCCAGCAGCCTAGCAAAGGGGGAGGGGGCTACAGAATCATCTAAAGGTGAGACCGGGGAGGGGGGGGGCAAATCCCCGCCACACCGTTCACAGACCATGGCACACGGACGGACGGTGCAAGGCAGCTCTGCCCAGGCCTGACTGTTTCATTAACCTGAAAGGTCAGGAAAAGCGATCCAGGGATAATCTGTCCACCGTTGTTGCTCGGCAACTGACATGTCCAGGACACGCGGTCTGGAAAAGAATGGTCAAAGGGCCAATGCTTTGTCCCCCCCCCCCTTTTAAGGGGGGGTGGGTGGGTTAAATCAGGGAGCCAACAGGTAAGAGTAAGAATAAGAATAATTTTATTTCTATACCGCCTTTCTCCCGAAGGACTCAGGGCGGTGCACAGCCTATTAAAAGCACAAGACAAACATCAATTAAAATTATTTAAAATTATTAAATAATTCGGCTCAATTTAAAACCCCAGAAATTTAAAACACCCAATTTAAAAATCATTACATTGATAGCCCGGTTTGGCGGAACAGCAGGGTCCTATGCCATGGAGCGCTTTAAAGGTGGTGACCGAAGTGGTACACCGTGGTACACCGAAGGGTCAAATCTTTCCTTCCTCCTCCTCCTCCTCCTCTTCCCAAATTAGCTTCCAGAATAATTGCAGGATTGGGATGGGTTGGCACCCACCCACCCACGCCCATCCATTGCCCCAGCAGGAGGGGTAAGGGGGCGTAGCGGCTGTTTAAAGCATCTTCCTTTTTTTAAAAAAAAACAACTTCCAACTTCCTGCTAAGGATGCTAAAAGGAGGAGGCTGGAATCAAACAGGGAAACAAAAGAAAAGAAAAAAAGACACTGATTATTTTGGGAGAATTATGGTTTTTGCAACTGCAGGTTTGGCCGAAAGCATCCCGCTGCGTCGGGTGGGACAGGGAGGAAGCGGGAGAGGGTCACCGCTGGTCTTTAAATACCAACAAACCGGGTTTCAACTGTGATCTCAGCGGCCGCAGCATGGACTGGGGAAAGGTGAGGATTAAAAGACCCCCCTTCCTTTGCAGCCCAGAATACCCAGAAAGTGCCCAATTCGAACTCGGGTGACAAGTTCTGTGTAGGCAGGCACCAAATTAAAACTCAACCACCGGTATAAACGACCGAGGAGAGGACATGCCGAAGTCAAGTCAATGGAGTTTCTCCATCATCCAAGTCACCGTTGTCCCAAAAGGTGCTTTTTTTCCCCAAAAGGAAACTTGCAATTTTTCTTTTCTTTTTCTTTGAAAATGCTTTAAAGTTATTTAGAACTAAAGAAGCTTTTTGGATGAGAAGCGAAATGTTTTCAAAGGGAAAAAGCAACAAGAACAAAGGCCAGTTGCCTTTTTGGGGGAAAAAGCACCTTTGGGACATGCTGAAGTCGTCCACCAACCGCAGGAGAAACGAGGGGCACCTAAGAGGCATCCAAACCCCTCTTCTCTGTTCCTTCAGCCTTCTGCAAATACCGATAGGTTCCTGGCTGGGTCAAGGTGGGCTTCTCTAGGCTTGGAGGTGCCCACCATGCCTATGAAGTGCATGTTTTAAATGGGGTGGAAGTCCATTTACAAGAAAGTCCTCAAGTTACAACCATTCGTTTAGTGACTGTTTGAAGTTACAGCGGCACCGATAAATGTGATTTATGACTGGTTTTCACACTTACGACCGTTGCAGCATCCCCATGGTCACGTGATCAAAGCTGCCAGCCTGCCTGCATGCCTCATCATTTATCTATTATAATACCTATTTCTATTATCTATCATCTCTCTGTCTTTGTCTGTCTTTCTGTCTGTCTCTCATTTATCTATTACCCTATTTCTATTATCTATTTATCATCTGTCTGTCTTTGTCTCTCTCTTTCTATCCATCCTTATCTATCTATCTATCTATCTATCTATCTATCTATCAATCTATCATCTATCTATTGTTTTATCTAACATTCTATCTATCTATCCATCCATCCATCCATCCATCTATCTATCTCTCTATCTATCATCTATCTATCGTTTTATCTATCATTCTATCATTCTATCTATCAATCATCTATTGTTTTATCTATCATTCTATCTATCTATCAATCATCTATCGTTTTATCTATCATTCTATCTATCTATCTATCATTCTATCTGTCTATCTATCTATCTATCTATCTATCTATCTATCAATCTATCATCTATCTATTGTTTTATCTAACATTCTATCTATCTATCCATCCATCCATCCATCCATCTATCTATCTCTCTATCTATCATCTATCTATCGTTTTATCTATCATTCTATCATTCTATCTATCAATCATCTATTGTTTTATCTATCATTCTATCTATCTATCAATCATCTATCGTTTTATCTATCATTCTATCTATCTATCTATCATTCTATCTGTCTATCTATCTATCTATCTATCTATCTATCTATCTATCTATTTCATTGGCCGCCCATCTCACCACAGATGGGCTGCTTACAATATTAAATTTACAATATTTATGGCATGCTGCACTCTCCCGCCGTCATCCGATCACCATTTGTGACCTTCCCAGCTGGCTAAAGTCAACGGGGAGAAACCCAGATTCACTTCATAACTTCATGACTTACTTAACAAGGGCAGCGATTCGCTCAACAATTATTATTATTATTTTATTTTTATTATTTATTTGATTTGTATGCCGCCCTATCTCCATAGGACTCAGGGCGGCTCGCAACAATTGCGGCAAACAAGTCATAAAATAGGACGCAATTCACTTAATAACTGTCTTGCTTAGCGACAAGAAATGTTGGGCTCCGTTGTGCCCGTTAAGTCGAGGACTACCTGTACTTGAGATCTAATGAAACAGAAGTCAACATGGCAATCTCAAAGGAGCCCCCCACTCCAAAAGTTGCTGATCTGCAAGCGAGCATCTCCAGTTTACGCTCCACTTCTGATGCCGCTTCAAGGGGTCTCATTTGCACCTCTATATTTATATTTTGGCTAAAAGCCAAACCTCCTCATTTCTATTCAGGTTCGGAATAGAACCTGCATCTCGCAGCATCTGCGGTCCCAACTCTTAACGCTGGCTTCCAACTTTAGAGCAACCGCAAGTCAATGTGTAAAAGCATCCGAGACTTCTAAAACAGCCTTTTCCGCTTCTAAAAATTAAATCCCTCGGGCCTCACAACTCAAACTCTCTCTCCACAGGACGCTAAGGAACCAGACGTGTCCTGTCTTCAACCAGAAAATACCAAATTAAGGGAAGGGGGTGGGAGGCAAAACCGCATGCTTCCCAAAGATTAACTAGGAGGGACCTTTCTCAGCTCAGGTCCTGCACTGCCCCCCACCCCACCCCCCATTAAAAAACACCGGAAGGGCAGCAGGTTAAGAAAGGTCTAGTCACGAGCAAAAGCTTGGGAAATTTAAGATGGTAAATCAAGGTTTGAGCTGAGAGAGTGTGTCAGCCAGTCTTGTGAGCAAGGCCAGGTTAAAAAAAAAAGAAAGGTGCCGATAAAGGAGAATATTGGTAGCGCAGGATGGAAATGAGGGGTCCTTGGTGCTCCCTGAGCTTGTTTTCACACCGACGTTTCATGACCCAGCTTGGGAACGTGATCAGTGCACCAATGGTGCAACCCTTGTTTGATAAATGAAACATCTGCAAGAAAAATATAATTTAGAACTATTAATCAGTGGAACGACTTGCCTCCAGAAGTTGTGGGGTGCTCCAACACTGGAAGTTTTGAAGAAGAGATTGGACGACCATTTGTCTGAAGTGGTGGAGGGTCTCCTGCCTAGGCAGGGGGTTGGACTAGAAGACCTCCAAGGTCCCTTCCAACTTTGTTATTCTATTCTAAAACGACGAAGATCAGAGAGCAGCAAGAACCCCTCAAAGAGGTGGGCCCATAAGAATACTAAAATCTTTTTTGATAGGAAAAAAAAAAACTTTTCCCCCCCATAAAACTTTGAAATATGGACAGGATATTCTCCTTCTTTCCCTCTTATATACCAAAGAAGCAAATCCATTCGGTCTAGTGCAGTGTTTCTCAACCTTGGAAGCTTGAGGAGTTGAAGTCCACGAGTCTTAAAGCTGCCAAGTTTGAAGACCTCTGCTTTACGGCCTGTGGAGAGTTCAACTCCCAGAATTCCTGGGCCAACTAGCTCAGGAATTCTGGGAGTTGAAGTCCACAGGTCTATAGGAGGGACCGTAGTTGCCCACCCTTGCTATAGACCAGTGATGGCGAACCTTTTCAGCACCAAGTGCCCAAACTGTAATGCACGTGCGTGCCGGAGCGCCGGAAACCCGAAGAACAGCTGGCCAGCACATGCATACATGTTTTTAGCCGGTTTTGGGGCTTTTTTCAGGCTGTTTTCCGGCGCACCGGTACCCAGAAAAACCAGCTGGCGACGGAGCGTGTGCCCACAGAGAGGGCTCTGCGTACCAAGAGTCTGCGCCATCACGGCTATAGACTCTTCTTTTGGGGCTTTGGACATGATCCTTGAAGAAGCCTCCATTGTGTTCCTCCCCCAAATCGTCTTCGGATGGAGAAGAAGGTCAAGGTTTCCAGATGTAGGGTGGATGTAGCTAACAGCCTTAGTTACGTCTCTCCCTCTGCGGAGGACACCGGGATGACCTTGCAGGAAGCTTTGCTGAGACTGTAAACAAATCGTGGGCTTAACAGGAAAGAGTGAGGAAGAAACTCAAGTTGCCTGCTTTGACCTTCTTTGGTATTGATTTTATTTGATTTGTTCCGCACCTTCATTATTTTTACAAATAAGACAAAGCGGCAAACATAGCCAACAGGCCCATCCTCTTCCGCCCCCTCACAACAACCCTGTGAGGTGTGTTGGGCTGAGGGGGAGAGCTGCCCCAAGGTCACACCAGCAGGATTTCATGCCTAAGGTGGGACTAGAACTCAGCATCTCCCTGTGATTGGTCCAGAGTCATCCAGCTGGCTTTTTGTGGCTGTGTCAGAACTCGAACTCATGTCTCCTTGTTTCTAGCCTAGCATCTTAACCACTAAACCAGCCAGCAGTCTGGGGGATTCTGGGAGTGGCTGGAGAATTCTGGGAGTTGAAGTCCACGAGTCTTAAAGCTGCCAAGTTTGAAGACCTCTGCCGTAAAGGGACCATAGTTGCCCACTTCTGATCTCCAGGATGAACTTCTCGATGACTATTTAAAACATGCCAAGACCCAACACTCTCAAAATCTGGGTTTAGCTTCTTTGGACCATCCGAAGGCCCAAAGCTACGCTTGTTATCGTTTATACCTTCGCATTCCTCTTGCCTACCAGGCCAGGAACGCCCATCAAACCCAGTCACTTAAACCAGAGTCCAGAGTCCATTAAACTTTCAGCAGAAAGCAAATAATATCTGGAGGCAGGATCCTGGACCTTCCATAAAGCAGGTGGAGGAGGAGGAGAAGTAGGAGGGGGCCAGCTCCCCGCTGGGGACCTGATCCACCATAAGGCGTGAAGCAACCCGGTTGGCCGAATCTGACCTCTAAATTCCATTTAAAAAGAAAAAAAAAAAAAAGAAAGACACAGGAAGGGAGGGGTCAACCTTTCAAGGTTAGTAGCATGTCCATAAGTGGAATAAAAAGTTCCCGGCTATGACAAAGCCTTAAAAAAAAAAAACAGTGCTGATGACTAATGATGAATGAATTTGACCGAGAAGAGGTCATATATGGTACTAAATTGTCACCTCCTCTTAATCACAAATTGGGGGGGGGGATTTCCCAGACCAGTGGCTATAATTCCTACTATGCAGGTTCAAAAACCGGAACAATGTCCCTTCCCGGAGAGAGAGGGGGTGGGGGTGGAATCATCACAGGTAGTCCTCGATTTACGACCAGAATCGAGCCCCAAATTTCTATTAAGTGAGGCATTTGTAAAGTGACTTTTGGCCCATTTTATGACCCATTTTTGTATCACAGTTTTTTTTTTTTTGTTAATTTGATTTATATGCCGCCCTTCTCCGGAGACTCAGGGCGGCTTACAATGCGCTAAGCAATAGCCTTCATCCTTTTGTATATTTATACAAAGTCAGCTTATTGCCCCCACAATCTGGGTCCTCAATTTACCCACCTTAGAAAGGATGGAAGGCTGAGTCAACCTTGAGCCTGGTGAGATTCGAACCTGCAGTAATTGCAGGCAGCTGTGTTAATAACAGGGTGCTTTAAACCACTGTACTACCATTCGCTTCTTAAGCGAATTGCTGCAGCTCTTAAATTAGTGACATGGTTGTTAAGTGAATCTGGTTTCTCCCACTACCACCACCAATGACTTTTGCTTGTCAGAAGGTGGCAAAAAGGGACCGCAGGACATCGGGATATTGCCGCCGTCATAAGCGTGAGTCAGTTATCAAACATCCGAATGTAAATCAAGTGACCGTGGGGTCACGAGTGCAATGGTCACAAGTGTGAAAAGCGGTCGTAAGTCAGGTTTTTTTCCAGCGCCGTTGCACAACTTCGAACGGGTCACTAAATGAACTGTTGTAAGTGGAGAACTACCTGTATGAGTAAAGTTGTAGAAAGTCCCCAGAATGGAGAGATTGCTGTTCTTGTTATGGCGAACCACACGGTTGGTTAAAGCCATCCCTTACGACAAGTAAAGAATTTATTCAGGAAACCACTCCAAAACTTACTGATATATCTTAGGGGGGAAAAACAGACATAACTGGGATTCAGCCGGTTCGGGCAAATCGGTAGTTAAACTGCTGGCTGGCCCCGTCCCGCCCTTTCCAGGAATCCCCACGCGCCCCATTTTGGCTCCCAGGTAAGTGCAGGGAGGCCTACTAGGCCCAATAAGGGGCAGGGGGTGTGTGACATGCTCCCCCAGCCCGTTTTTGCTCCCAGGAGGCTGCAGAGAGGCCTACTAGGCCCAAAACGGGGGTCGGCATGTGTCCGTCCCCCCCACCCCTGGCAGCCCATTTTTGCTCCCAGGGGGTTGCAGGAGGCCGAGTGCTGCCTGTCACACACACCCTGGCCACGCCCATCATGGCCACGCCCACTCAGTCTATCCTTAGGGGAGAGAACTGTAAGAGCCTTGGTGGTGCAGCGGACTAAAAGTGCTGTTAAGTAGCACTTAGCTGCCTGCAATTACTGCGAGTTCAAATCTCCCCAGGCTCAAGGTTGACTCAGCCTTCCATCCTTCCGAGGGAGGTAAAATGAGGACCCGGATTGTGGGGGCAATAAGCTGACTTTGTATAAAAAAAGAACACTGCTGGGGGGCGGGGGGCAAAAGCCCTACTAAGCAGGTATGTACAAAAGTATGAAGGCTATTGCTTAACGCATTGTAAGCCGCCCTGAGTCTCCGGAGAAGGGCGGCATATAAATTGAACCAATAAATAAATAAATGAATAAATAAACTGGTTGTTAAAATTATTTGAATCCCACCACTGGACCCAACCCCCAGTTTTGGCACGGTTGATGTCATATAAATATCATACACTATTTACAGTATACAGTAAAATCAAAAGTGACGGTCGGGAAGGAGGCTGGTTATGGAGAGAGCTTCCCCACTCATAGTCATCCTTGCCACACGAGGAATGTGTGGGGGTGGAAGGAAGAGAAGGGCTTACACATCCATAGGCACGGACACACACACACACACACACACGTAAACCTAGATGTCTAACGTAGGGGAGCTGTTCTGCTTTTACTTGCCTCCTTGCCTGTAAAAAAGGAGATGATGAATCACAAGGAAGTGAAGAGTTGCAAGCGCGTTGGATGCCAGGCTGAGTTTCGATGGCCAAAATCTTGGTTCCCCACCTCCGTTCTCCTCCGGTTTACAGATCAGGCTGCCTTTGTGTAAATCGGAATCTCCACCAGACTTTTAAGTGGGATCTATTGGTGGTCCCAAGAATCACTCGGTCACCTCTGGATTAGGGAGGCGAGGGAAAAAAAACAACCCTCCCCCCAAAATCCAAGTGTCGACACCCCAAAGCTGACGGGACCCTAACTGTACTTAAGAACCATTGGCAAAAAAAAAAAAAAAAAGATTGTAAGATTGGACGCAACTTATTTAACGATCGCCTTGCTTAGCCATGGAAATTTGGGTCTCACCACTGTGGTCGTAATCTGAGGACTACCTGGAGTTTCAACCTAGCTGGATCTGCAATATTTTCGACGTTATCCAAAGCAAGCCTACACTCATGTAGGATTTTTATTTTTTATTTTTTTTTTGCAGCCTACTGTAGAACAGCTGCGACATACTGAGGTCACCATCTTGTAAGGAATAAACTGAAGACTCATCTTATATTTTGCTGCAGATATTCCTATTCTCCCCCCCCCCCAAAAAAATTGTTTTCCCCACCCACTCCCGATAGGAGTGTGCAAATTCTGTGTGCGAGCACACACGCCCCACTTCCACAACAAGATGCTTGGATTCGCAGGAGGAGAAACCGGAATTCTTCAGCCTGTAATCGATGATGAATCACAATGTGATGGGAGATCCTTCCAATTAGGATTAGGGACAGCCGGTTCGCAGATCCTCGTTTAACCATAAACCGCTCAATCGGCCTTCCTCTGCGGGATGGTTCCAAAGTTTTTAAAATAGGGGTGTCCACTCTTGGTAATTTTAAGACCTGTGGACTTCAACTCCCAGAATTCCCCATCCTACAGTCATCAGCCAACCAGTTTTCATGCCTAAGGTAGAACTAGAACTCATCGTCTCCTGGTGATTGGCCCAAGGTCACCCGCCGGCACTCATGCCTAAGGTGCGACTAGAACTCCCAGTCTCCTGGTGATTGGCCCAAAGTCACCCAGTCAGCTTTCATGCCCGAGGTGCTAGGAGCTAGAATTCCCAGTCTCCTGGTGATTGGCCCAAAGTCACCCAACCGGCACTCATGCCTAAAGTGGAGCCAGAATTCCCAGCCTCCCGGTGATTGGCCCAAAGTCACCGAACCAGCCAGCTTTCATGCGAAAGGTGGGACTAGAACTCACTGTCTCCCGGTGTCTTAAGAACTAGACCAAAGTGGTTATGGTCAGGGCTGCATTCCCCGCCCCCTCCAAACGTGTGCGTGGCTCAGAACAAGGCATCAGGCCAAGTGTCCGATTTTACGTCAGTCCTAGCATGAAGAACTTTGGACTTCCGGTGATCTGCACAGCGGGATGAGCAAAGACTCAACCGAGGGCCATTCAGCAGAGTTAATCTCCTCTTTCGTTTGGTAGAGTGCCAAGGACCAGGCAGGATGGACTCGTTGCCGGCTGGGGAAGTCCACCAATCTTCAAGCTGCCAAGGTGGGGAAACCCTCCAGTGGGGCCTCCTATTACAAAATCAATGCTACCACACCCTTCTCCGGCATCGGATTCGACAACCGGATGGGAGGTCACCTCAAACGCAATCCATCAAAAATGGGATCCCAGAGGAGGCTGATATTTTTATCTCGGTCCCCCATCCCCTACCTAAGGTACACAAACTTATTCTTCTCCAAGGACCAGTTTCCAAAACAGGACAGTAACCAGAGGCCGGTTGGACCAGCTCTGCTTAAGAACATACCGGTTTCCAAAGGAAGTTCTCAGAAAACGGAGCAAAACCTGCTGGAAATGAAAACCCCACTTGCAAAAACCTCTTGCGCCCACAAAATGTGCCTCTTTTAAGCTTTTGCGCTCTTCGCAGGAAAACCACAAGAGTTAGCGGTAGCTCGCTTCTTTTAGCAAAAATGCTTTAAAGAAGAAAGAAAAAAAGAAAAGGAGAAAATTTCTCAGCCAGATACAGGTAGCCCTTGAGTCGACTTACAACCGCAATTCGAGCCCAGATATTTCCGTTGCTAAGCAAGAGTGTTTAAGTCAATTTGCTTTGCTTGGCAGAAGGTCACAAATCAGGGATCAAATGACCCTAGGACAGAGGTCTTCAAACTTGGCAGCTTTAAGACTTGTGGACTTCAACTCCCAGAATTCTCCAGCCAGCTATGCTGGCTGGAGAATTCTGGGAGTTGAAGTCCACAAGTCTTAAAGCTGCCAAATTTGAAGACCTCTGCCCTAGGACACTGCAACCGTCATAAATACATGCCAGTTGCCAAGTGTCCGGAAATATGATCACGTAACCAAGGAGTTGTTGTACCAGTTGTGTGGAAATGGTCACAAGTCAACTTTTTTCAGTTCCATTCTTGGCCATAATGGGATTGATCAATCACTCAACCAACCCATCAATCAGAATAGAGCTGGAAGGGCCCTTGGAAGTCTTATAGTCCAACCCGCTGCTCAAACAAAAGACCTTATACCATTTCAAGCAAGTGGCTGTCCAGTCTCTTCTTAAAAACTTTCCAGGGATGGAGCTCCCACAACTTCTGGTGGCAAGCTGTTCCACTGGTTAATTGTTGTCACCATTAGGAACTTTCTCCTTAATTCTAGGCTGCTTCTCTCCTTGATGAGTTTCCACCCATTGCTTCTTGTCCTGCCTTCAGGGGCTTTGGAGAACAGCTTGACTCCCTCTTCTTTGGGGCAGCCCCTGAGATATTGGAAGACTGCTCTCATGTCTCCCCATGTCCTTCTTTTCATCAAACTAGACATACCCAGTTCCTGCAGCCGTTCTTCCTATGTTTTAGCCCCCAGTCCCCTAATCCTCTTTGTGGCTCTTCTCTGCACTCTTTCTAGAGTCTCAACATCTTTTTTACATCGTGGCAACCAAAACTGAATGCAGGATTCCAAGTGTGGGATACCTTCTCACACCCAGGCCCCTCAAAGAGACAGCGGGGGGGGGGGGGGAAACCTCAATGCAAAATCTGCCTGGGAGAACTCGCCGGGACCCCCCTCGGGCCTCCAGACGTCATCTCCATCCTTTGTGTCTCCAAAATAACATCGCCTCCCTACCCCCCCCCTACTCCCTTCCTCCCCATCACATCTGAAGCTAGAGAGAGCAACTCCAGGGAAAAGCCACAGAGAATTCCCATCATTCTTTTGCCTTATTAGGCTGCAGAAGCGTGTAATTTGGTTTTGTTCTGAGCGAAAGAGATTTAGTGGGGGGGGGGGAGCGTCAGCAGGAAGCAGCTTTGGGGAGGGGGTGGGAGACGAAGCATGGAAAACAGAAGCTGGGTGGCAGAGATCAATCCCAGCGGGTCGAGCCCTGGCAGAACTGATCTTCCCCACGCCAGAATGTCTCAAGGTGTGGGCAGGTGTGTGCCTGCCACTTCGGAAGACTCTTGAAAGAGAGGCGATAATCTTCTGGACGCACCCTTCCCGTTTGAAACTAACCAGCCTCCCCAGGCACGCTGAAACTAAAAGAAAAAAAGAAGAACATCAAAGGCCTTTGTTTCGCAACTTCGGCCACTTTCAGATCGGTGGACTTCAACTCCCAGAATTCCCCAGCCAGTCAGCAACACATAGGACAGGAGTCGGCAACCCGCAGCTCTGGAGCCGCATGTGGCTCTTTCATCCCTCTGCTCCCTGTGGCCGGTTGGTAAAAGGAAAAAGGACGCCGTGCTAGAAGGAGACGATGGTGGGGGAACCAGACCATCCGGTCGGCTCCAGAATTGAATGGGGGGGGGCTTCTGGTTAGGACCTCTGTGGCTCTTTGAGTGTTTAAGGTTGCCTGATGTAGGAGAAGATGGAGACTTTGAGATTTCAGGCTTCGCAGGCCCACCAGCCTAAAGGAAACGATGTGTTTCTGGAAAGGTGATCAGGGGTCGAATCCCCCAATAGCCAGCCCAGTGGCGTCTGGGGAGGGTGGGTGTGATAATCCAGCTCATCTGGAAGTCCCAAATTGGCGAAGGTTGCCCTAAAGTTTCCCAGTGCTCTCTAGATCTGGGTTTTCTCAAACTTAGTGACTTGAAAATAAGTGGACTTCCAACTCCCAGAAACTGTTGGCTGGGGAATTCTGGGAGTTGAGGTCCACCTATCTTAAAGTCACCAAGGTCACTCAAATGGACTCCCAGGAACTTTTCACTTCTACAAAGAAGTTATGGGGGAGATCTACCAGGCTGACTCTAAGCAAGATGCATAAGGGGGGAATCATCTGGTTGAGCATCTGAAAGCAACCTACATCTCCCTCACTTCTGGGTCATCACCGCAACAGGCTGGATTAACAACTCTCCTACAAACTGACTATGGGAGTCGATAGTACCACACACCTTGGAGCACGGGTCTCCAACCTTGGCAACGTTAAGCCTGGAGAACTTCAACTCCCAGGAGTTGAAGTCCTCCAGACTTAACGTTGCCAAGGTTGGAGACCCCTGCCTTGGAGAAAGCCTGGCTGAAGTGGGACCACTCCATTTGTGCTTCATACTTTCCCCGTCCTTGATAAATGTTGCAACCCGAAGTTCTTCTGAACATGTCTCAGGCTATTTTATGCCCTTCCCAGTCTTTCCCCCAGTCACTGATCTTGTGCAAAGAACTATGAATCATGGTTGGAATGGGCTTGAGGGAAGGACAGCCCGTTCATCTTTTTTTCAAGCAACTGTTCCTTCTTGGGGCTCGTTGCAGTTGTGCAAACCACTGGTTCCCACAAGCATGCAACACCCCTTCTCACAAGGTATGGGTTACGTAATCCCCGGCCCTTTGAAAAAAACCGAGATAATGATCAGCATCTATGCCCTGACGTAGCCTGCAGGAAGCGTTTCTCAACCTGAGCAACTTCAAGATTTGTGGACTTTAATTCCCAGAACTCTCCTACCTATCACGGATGGACTTCAACTCCCATGCTGCACGGTGAATTCTGAGAGTTGAAGTCAACAGGTCTTCAAGTTGCTCAGGCCAAGCTATGGTGGCCTACAGGAAAGCAAGCTGGATTGGAATGAAGATCTTTTCGGCCTCATTCTCGGAAGGAAGGAAGGAAGGAAGGAAGGAAGGAAGGAAGGAGAGAGAGAGAGAGAGGAAGGAAGGAAGGAAGGAAGGAAGGAAGGAAGGAAGAAGGAAGGAAGAAGGAAGAAGAGAGAGGAAGGAAGGAAGAAGGAAGGAAAGAGGAAGGAAGGAAGAAGGAAGAAGAGAGAGGAAGGAAGGAAGAAGGAAGGAAGGAAGGAAGGAAGGAAGGACAGAAGGAAGGAAGGAGAGAGAGGAAGGAAGGAAGAAGGAAGGAAGGAAGGAAGGAGAGGAAGGAAGGACAGAAGGAAGGAAGGAGAGAGAGGATGGAAGAAAAGAAGGAAGGAAGGAAGGAGAGAGAGAGAGAGGAAGGAAGGAAGGAGAGAGAGGAAGGAAGGAGAAGGAAGGAGAGGAAGGAAGGAAGGAAGGAAGGAGAGAGAGGAAGGAAGGAAGGAGGAAGGAAGAAGGAAGGAAGGAGGAAGGAAGGAAGGAAGGAAGGAGAGGAAGGAAGGAAGGAGAAGGAAGGAAGGACAGAAGGAAGGAAGGAGAGAGAGGATGGAAGGAAAGAAGGAAGGAAAAGGAAGGAGAGGAAGGAAGGAAGGAAGGAAGGCCTACACCATCCAACTACCATTTGATGTTCTCCAGATGTGCTAAAACTACAACTCCCAAGATTCCTAGCTAATAAAACCACCTGGAAAGCATCAACTGCGGTGACGGTTCTTAGCAGTTGTAAGAGCAACACAGCTCCCAGCGCCCCTTCTCTACTAGGCAAACATGCAGATAAAATTTTGCAGGTCCTCCCAACGGAGAACCCCTAATTGAGGTAAGTCTTAAGCCTCTTTCTCCACGCGGGCAGGATGCCCGCAACCCCTCAAAGCACATCGGGCAAGTGCTAAAGGCCCTTGCTTCCTCAGTAATGTCAATGTTGCATTTTAATTTCTTCCTGCAAGGGTGGAGAACCGCCCGGCCTTTGGCCTCTGGAGCCAGAATCTCTCCCACACAATAGTACTTTGAGTGCCAGGCTAAGCTAAGCAAGTTTACTCTTGCATCGAGCTGCTCTTAAGTGCCACTTGTAATGAAGCCGACCTCTGACTCCCATATGCTGAAAGCACGAAGGCTTGGAACATCTTGACGAGTGCAATTCCATCATCTATAAATTCAGATATCAATGCCCGGTATGAAATGTTTAAGAGTCTTCGGTGCCAAGATGCATAGACCACGGTCTAAGATTGACTCAGGCTTCCGTCCTTCCAACGGGGGTCAAATGAGGACCCAGATTGTTGGGGGCAAGAGGCTGACTCTGTAAATCGCTTAGAAAGGGCTGCAAAGCACTGTGAAGCGGGATATAAATCTAAGGGCTATTGCTATTGCTCTTCCTTTTCCCCTTCCTTCCTTCCTTCCTTCCTTCCTTCCTTCCTTCCTCCCATCCATCCATCCATCCATCTATGGTGCAAAGTGGTTAGAATGCAGTATTGCAGGCAAATTCTGCCCACTGCCAGCAGTTCGATCCTGATGGGCTCAAGGTTGACTCAGCCTTCTGTCCTTACCGAGGTGGGTCAAATGAGGACCCAGATTGTTGGGGGCAAGAGGCTGACTCTGTAAACTGCTTAGAGAGGGCTCCCATTGTTAAGCAGGACAGTTGATAAGTCAGTTTTGCCACATTTTGCAATCTTTCTCGCCGTGGTTGTTAAGTGAATCGCCGCTGTAATTCAGTTCGTAGCACGCTTGTTAAGCGAATCTGGATTCCCCATTGACTTTGCTTGTCAAATAGACTTATATACCGCTTCACAGGGCTTTAACAGCCCTCTCTAAGCGGTTTACAGAGTCAGCATCTTGCCCGCCCCCAACAATCTGGGTCCCCGTTTTACCGACCTGGGAAGGATGGAAGGTTGAGTCCAAGCTTGAGCCGGTCACAATCGAACTGCCTGCAAATACTGCCTTCTAAACGCTGCACCACCATATGGCTCTTAAAGATGACAAAACTGATCATGTGACCTCCCTGGGGACATTGCCAATCGTCAATAAATCGTCAACCTGCCAGTTGCCAAGCGTCCAGATTTGGATCAGTGACCGCGGCGATGCTGCAACAGTCATTAAGTGTGAAAAACAATCATAAGTCACTTTTTTTCCAGTGCCATTATAACTTTGGTCACTAAACGAATACTTGTTAAGTTGAGGACTATCTGTACATGGGGGCAGGGGGATCTCCAAGTGGAATCACCCTCTTACACCCTCTAAATCCAGGTCAAGGTGATTAGGAATATATTAGGATGTGCAGAAATGAATAGACTAACACTAGCAATTAAAGAGAAAGAACAAACTGATTACTATATGATAGAGGAAGCATTTTACCAATGGTTAGAGAATAAAAAAGGAAATTGGAAATGAAGAAGTCAGTAAGAATAGAAAATACATTAAGATAGAGATAAGAATAAAATGGCAACTGATAACATGAGTATGATGAGAATAACCATGTTTAATTTTATTATTGTATTTTTATTAGAAGATACGTTATGAAGGAAATGAAGAGTTACACAAGGTATAATTGTTCAATGTATATAATTTGTGGAAGGATGTTGCACAGAAATATTTGTGCCCAGACGACACTCTGCTTAAGGAGAGATGAAATGTTTAATTGGAAAATAAATAAAAAAAAACTTTAAATCCAGGTCAATTTTTATCACCTAACTGCTCATTCTCCAATATTCTCTGCTGCGATTATCAATCTTTCTTGACCGTGGCAACTTTTAAGATGTGTGGACTTCAACTCCCAGAATTCCCCAGCCTGGCTGGGGAATTCTGGGAGTTGAAGTCCACACATCTTAAAAGTTGCCACGGTCAAGAAATACGTTTTAAAAGGACACTTAATCACCGTACCTTTTCAAAACTTATGGAAAGCTCTCTAAAAACGCCAGCTAAGATCCCCCTGCTCGTTGTCATCCTCACTGGGGAATTCTGGGACTTGAAGTCCACAGTATCTTAAACTTGCCAAGGTTGGGGAAAAAAAAATTCTACGTTACCTGTTGGCTGCTCTCAGCTGAACCCTCACTTGACAGCTGGCAGAGAACTTTTTATCTATTTTTTTTCCCCCAAAAAATTTTCCCCATCACTCCCTTACCCCTTAAAAGGAATCCGACGTCCTTCCCGAGATGGGTTTCTGGCTCTAAAAATAGTTTAATTATTGACAAAGCTACACCATGGGAAGTCAAAAGCTAACTTGTTTGCTGGGGTAAGTGGGGGAGGGACGAGAAGGGAAGGGGAGAAAGGGGAGAAAATTGGATTGAGTTACCAGGCGCTCTACGAAAACACTGGCTTGAATTATACATCCGGCCATGAAAATTTTAGTAGCTACCCACTTCAGCTCTACCGGTTGCAAGGAACAAGCCATCCAGGACGGCCTAAGAGACAAGTTAAGGCTTGTTGAGCAAAACATGTACTGTCACACGCTGTTTGCTTAGAAGTGGGCCGTCAAGCAAGGATGAAGCCACGTAGCGCCAAAAATAATGCTAGTAACCGGGTAGAAAACGCCGGCAACCATCATGTGTTGTTGTTATTTTTTTAAAAGGTGTGCATGCGATGATGCGGTAAGTCCTCGACTTCCAACCATTCGTTTTAGCGACCCGTTCAATGTTACGACGGCCCTGGAAAAGGGACCTATGGCTGTCAACCACTGAAGCATCCCCATAGTCACATGATCAAAATCCGGACGCTTGGCCACTGGCGTGTACTGATGGCAGTTGCAGTGTCCCGGGGTCACGTCATCTCCTATTACGACCTTCTGACCAGCAAAGTCATTGAATAACCGTGTGATTAACCCAGGGGTCTGCAACCTTAAACACTCAAAGAGCCATTGGGAGCCGTTTCCCACAGAAAAGAAAACACCGGGAGCCACAAAACCCTTCCCGTGCCTGACTATTTTTTAAGCGGCCACAAAACTAGCCTATGTAGTTGAATTAAATGTTCTGTTTTCTTCTGAATTGGATTTATCCATGGTTGGCCTACCGGAGGTTGAAAAGCTCCATAAATCGTGTGCCGGCGGGTGTCGCACATTGGCGGTTGTGATGCATATTTTGAGTGACAGGGAGCCGCAGCAGAGGGGTGAAAGAGCCACATGCAGCTCCAGAGCCGCAGGCTGCTGACCCCCTGGATTAACCCAACTGCAATGATTCACTCAACAATGGTGGCAAAGAAGCTTGTTCAATCTTCACTGTCTCGCTTAGCGACACAAACGTTGGGCTCAATCGTTGCTCGTCAGTTGAGGGCTACGTGAATGTGTGCAGGGAAGCTACCGCGTTGTCAAACTTTCATACGAAAAGGCCACAGGGAGGCTGAATTCTTGTACGTTTCCTCCTTCGGGCCAACGCCGTTGTGACGGACAGTTTTTGACCGAATGCCAGCAGTGAGGTCAACAAAGAGACGGGATCTTCAAGGCACAGATTTGTCACCATCGGTGCTTTCACTAAACAACTCTCTGCTGCACAATTTGTACAAGGGGAACAGGGGGCACACCCCAGGCACCATGCCCCCAGAGCTTACCACCTGTCAAAATACCAGACCGGTGGAATGTAGTTCTACAAGAAAATCCAGATTGTGTTACCTTTATAAATGATGCAATGGTTTGCCAGAATTGACTAATCACAGGAGGGGTCAAGGGAGATTATATAATATACGGAGAGAGAGAGGGAGGGAGGGAGAGAGAGTGATAGGTAGGTAGGTAGGTAGCAATAGAGAGAAATAGATGGTAGGTAGGTAGGCAGATAGGGAGGGAGAGAGAGAGGGAGAGGGGGAGAGAGTGATAAATAGGTAGGTAGGTAGGTAGCAATAGAGAGAAATAGATAGTAGATAGGTAGGTAGATAGCGAGAGAGAGAGGGGGAGGGAGAGGGAGGGGGGAGAGAGTGATAGGTAGGTAGGTAGCAATAGAGAGAGAGAAATATAGTAGGTAGGTAGATAGGGAGGGGGAGAGAGAGAGAGAGGGAGGGAGGGGGAGAGAGTGGTAGGTAGGTAGGTAGGTAGCAATAGAAATAGATAGTAGATAGGTAGGTAGGTAGATAGCGAGAGAGAGAGGGGGGAGGGAGAGGGAGAGAGAGAGTGATAGGTAGGTAGGTAGGTAGCAATAGAGAGAGAGAAATATAGTAGGTAGGTAGATAGCGAGAGAGAGAGAGAGAGAGGGAGAGGGAGGGAGAGAGAGTGATAGATAGGTAGGTAGGCAGGTAGGTAGCAATAGAGAGAACTTACCTACTATCTAAGTAGATAGTGAGAGAGAGAGAGGGAGGGGGAGAGAGAGTAATAGATAGGTAGGTAGGTAGCAAGAGAGAGAGGTCCTCAATTTAGCACCATTCATTTAGTGACTGTTTGAATTTACAAAAGAAAAAGTGAAAAAAGTGCCTTATGACCATCTTACGACCGCTGCAGCAGCAGCAGCATCAAAATTCAGAGGCTTGGCAACTGGCACGCACTTATGACGGTTGCAGGGTCCCAGGGTCAGGTTAACAACTTCAGTGACTCCCTTAACAACTGTGGCAAGAAAAGTCATAAAATTCACTTCACAGCTCTCTCTCTCTCTCTCTCTTAGCAACAGAAATCTGGGCTCAACTCAACTGTGGTCTCCTAAGCCCAGAACTACCTGTACTTATAATTTAATCAACGGCATTTCACAGTTAACGAACATTGTGGTTTTTTTTTTAAGTCCCCAGCTTGTCTGTAATTAAAACCTTTTGCTCTTTCCCCCCCCAAGTCCTCCTAACTTCTTCCAATTGTGAACAAGAAATAAAATGACAATAAAATAAGGAAAAACCCTGCCCCACCCGCACAACCACAAGGTGAGAAACATTTTTTTCTTCAGAGGCTAACGTGTCTTTTTAGGCAATGTGGAGGGTCAAGCTGTCCCTGCGGTCATTCGGCCAGGAGTCCCATATCTAATATCCAAAAATCCCCCAGGTTAAGGATCGTTCATTGTTGAGAAGACGACGACAAAACTCAAAAAGAGGAAAGAGCAGGGTCGGAGTGAATGCCAGGATTTCGCTCGTCCCGACGATGTTTCTGAAAGTAAGTTCATCAAAGAAACCAATGGTCCAAAACACACACACACAAACATACACACACACACACACACAC
Source organism: Pantherophis guttatus (assembly GCF_059756535.1). Lineage (NCBI taxonomy): Eukaryota > Metazoa > Chordata > Lepidosauria > Squamata > Colubridae > Pantherophis > Pantherophis guttatus. The sequence goes on from NC_142072.1 coordinate 2,482,119, forward strand.
ATTGCAGGCTTTGACCGCTGCACAACTTCCGCATTCTGTGTGCATTGTTAGGCTGTCAGCACTTTGGGCTCCAACAGCAGGGGCAAAGTTTCCCTTCCTGGGTATTGATTTTTTTCCCCCCTTTTTATTATTATTATTATTAAGCTTTTGCTTCTTTTAAAAAAAAAACATCTGTTGGCTTAGAAAAGTATTAGGAAAACATTCCTAAACAGGAACTGGAGAATCTGTCTGGCTTTTTTCCCCCACCCCTGTAATGTACATTTTCCAAGTCAAGTCTGGAATTTGGCTGGCTTTTCTTTACTGCAACGAGACACCTGAAAACAAGGGGAGGAGTATTTTAAAAAAAAAAAAAAAAGGAAACCTTTGAAGAACAAAAGACACTTAGTGCAGACAAAGACTTGTTTTTTTAAAAAAAACAACAAACAAACTCAGATCTTTGTCTAAAAAGTTGCTCTACCTGTCTCAAATGGGCTTTTCTTTTTTTTTCTTTTTTTTATGTTTACGGCTGTTCTCCTTATATGGAAAGGAAGGACAGGTTTTGAGAAAGAGGTTAGTTCAAGCCAACGACAACCCCCCCAAGACATGGGTGGGAGCTGGGAACCACTTTTTCCACTCTAGCGGGCCACTCTGCGTCTTTTAACACTTCCCGAAATAATAAGAATAGAAAAGAATACTCTTTTTTTCCTCTTTTTGGCCAAGTGTGATTAGACACGCGAGGAATTCGTCTCCGGCGCAGAAGCTCTAAAACAGTGGTGGGGAACCTGTGGCACGCAAGCCGTCGCCCCAGTTCAGCTCTGCCATGCATGCGGGCACGCCTTCCGCCAGCCAGCTGGTCTTCAGGTCTCTGCCGTGCATGCGGGGGACGCATTCGGAGGGCGGGATGCATGCACGGGGGTTACGCGCATTGCCTTTTGCGGGGGGCTCTTTGGGCACTCAGTCCGGAAACGTTTAGCCATCACTGCTCTAAAATGTGCACACAAAAGCAACAGAGTTGATAATAATCATAATCATAATAATACCAATAACAAGACGAAGGATAATAATAATACCACAGCCATACGATATGGGTGAATATCCTTAAGACGTGAGACAGTACTGCGGGAATTTGGTGTTCGGCAGAGTGACGGCACGAGGGGGAAAACCTGTCTTTGGGTCTAGTTGTTTTGGCATGCAATGTCTTATATAGCGGGGAGGGGTTGAAAAAGTTTATGTCCAAGGATGTAACGGGGTCGGTAGATATTTTCTCAGCCCTCCTTCTGACCAGAGCATCTGTTGTGGTCCGTCAGCGGCCTGTGGAGCTGGCAGCAGAATCGGACAGTGAGGAGGTTGGGGAGGAACATGGGCCAGTCTTGGAGTCTGGGGAAGGCTCGGACGAGGGCTCTGCGTTAGAGGCAGAGAGGGGGCCAGGGCCATCTGGGAGTTATGTGCTGCCTCCAGAGTCGGGTATCAGCGAGGCAGAGGAACAGGGGGAGCCTGTTCCCAGTACACGCATGCGCAGAGCTGCCAGAAGGCAAGATCAGTTAAACAGTGAGTCCCCTTGAGGAGAAGGGCGGTATATAAGTTGAATTAATAATAAATAAATAAACAAAAGGGGCGACTCGGGAATAAGGCTTGGAGATGAAGGAGGAGCAAAGGCACATGAGCCTTTGCAGGAAGCAACTTTGTTCGTGCCGGTCGGTTTAACTTCTGAAGCTCCGTTTTGACTCTGTGCTCCCTGTGGCCTTGCAAAGCGAATTGCCAATTAGGATTTTGGCAGCGTGCCAAGGGAGATAAAGGTGGGTGCTTATCAGCCTTATCCCAAAGAACTGTAGCAGACTTCTGTCGGACTCTTTACAAACCGTTTGTGACTCATCACAGGCTGTGAATGAACATAATTCACAGCCGTTGAAATAAAAAGAGGGTTTTTGGGACTAACTATCTCAGGAAGCCTAAGTCAGAACAGTAACAGACAGGCCCTCAATGGAAAGCATTGCTGTTTCTGCTGTCCTAACTATCCGAAGGGAGTCTGTAGCTCTCCTGTTTGGCTCCTGTACCAAACCAGACAGTTAAAATACCTGTGGGACAGAACAGAATTCTGCAAAACATCTCCAAATAAGGTCAGCAAGTCGTTCTTGGAGAATACAGAAAAGGAGAAGGTCACCCAAGTTTTGAAGATGGCACAATTTGCTAGAAACCACGCACACGCACACAAACACACGCACAGAGATCAAAGCCAAAATGGAAAATGTGTCTCATTCACCAGCCATTTCACCGACGGTCACAAAGAGGTTGGAAAATAGCTCCTCGCCTGCTGTGAGTCCACAATTGTCTTCAGCAAAACACGGAGAGGATGCGTTATGAAATTAAAACTCAGCTTTGTTCCATTTTTAAACCAGGAATCAAAATAAAAGCCAGTCTTGCCTCATTTTTAAACCAGGAATCCAATTAAAACCCAGTCTTGTTCCATTTCTGAACCAGGAATCGCTAACTTAGGGAAGCTGACGTTAGAAACAAGCAATTTAGTTCTAAGATAGAAGTCAAGAATTCTTCAATTTTGGTCATCTTGGAGTTGAGTCCCGCTGTGAAATAAGAGGTTGTACTAAGTAACCGGAAAGAGGCATATTTTCTGAGCCCCCTCCCACTGCCACCATTAGGGTATCGCCTTTTGGCGATATCCTTGATGTAGTCTAAATCAGGGGTCTCCAACCTTGGCAACTTTAAGACTTGTGGACTTCAACTCCCAGAGAGTTGAAGTCCACAAGTCTTATAGTTGCCAAGGTTGGAGACCCCGGCCTAAGCCAGCATCTCCCACATTGGTGGACAACTGATGTTGCTGATGGAACTTCAACCCAATGAAGTTAAAGACAAAGAACAGAGAAGCAGAATCGGGGTACAAATTGCTGGCTGATGAGGAACCCCTTCAAACGGGTGATGGAGAACTAGCTCGTTTTCCACAAACAGGACCAAAAGATGCCAAGATGGACTTAACCCCCGGAGTCCAACAGTTCTAAAATTGGCCAACAGATTCGCCATTCTGAAGACATGTCGACTCCTACAGAGAAATTAAAAAATAGATCTGTGGTCTCTTTTCGGGCTTCTAAATTTGGAAGAGGCACATTCTGAACGTCCATTTGCTTTCGTTGGGCACATGGCTTTAACGTCACCCGTCCACATGGGGGCACGGGGAACGGGAGAAGGCCAGTTCTCAACCTTAAGGTTGAGGCAGTGAATAAATCATAATCCACTACATCCACTACAACCAGCCAGACTCTGTTCAGGGTGCCACTCAGTGGTGGTATTCTACCGGTTCGCACCGGTTTGGGCGAACCGTTAACTTCGACTTTCAGCCGTGAGCGAACCGGTCCGCTCCGTTTTTGAAGTGGGCCCACCCGCCTGCCCTTATGTTATACTTACCTATATTTCCATTTTCCGAAGCTCAGCTGATCAGGGGCGGCAGAGTGCATTGCCGCCCCTCAGCTGTTTTCCTTGCCAGCAGCACTGCGGAGGGTGAATTTTCTGCAAACTGTGCATGTAGCACGCACACGCTCAGCGAACCGGTTCTCAAACCGGTAGGATCCCACCCCTGGTGCAACTCTGTTTTAGAGTCAATGGAGATTCTCAGTCATCCAGGTCATCGTTGTCCCAAAGGTGCTTTTCTTTTTTCAAGAGGTGACTGGACTTTCTGGTTTGTTTGTTTTTTCTTTGAAGATGTTTCGCTTCTCAGCCAAGAAGCTTCTTCGGCTCTGACTGGATGGTGCGGTATGGAAGGATTGATACGCCTTGCAGACAGCTGGTCATTTGCATCCTTTGCGAGAGTCGCTGAGGCCTCTTGGAGGTTTATGTGTGACCTCAGGGACACCTGAGTGGTGCAAATGGGGTGTGGGGTCTTCTTGGAAGTGCTGATAGGGCTGTGTTGTAGACTGGAGATAGATGACATCATATCCCTCCCGCTCTGTTGGACGGTAAATCCTCCCATTAAACATCCTTCCATTATAAATCCTGAAGGAGCAGAAATCCTTCCGTTCCCCGCCATCCAGTCAGAGTTCAAGAAGCTCCTTGGATGAGAAGTGAAACGTCTTCAAAGAAAAACCAAGAAATTCCAGTTGCCTCCTGAAAAAAGCACCTTTGGGACACCCATGACTTGGATGACTGAGAATCTCTACAGACTTTTAGCTATGAAATTTGGGATGAACATCCTTCGAATGGTCTGGGAGTACGAACGGATTTCCAGAATAATTGCAGAGTCCAGGAACCAGGAGCACTACAGTGTTTCCCCGAAAATAAGACCCTGTCTTATATTTTTTTAAACCCTGAAATAAGCGCTCAAAATCCCGATTGGGTTTATTATCAGGGGATGTCTTATTCTGGGGGAAACAGGGTACTCCAAGTGGCCTCAATGACTCTCTAAAACAGTGTTTCTCAACCTTGGTAGCTTGAAGATGGGTGGACTTCAACTCCCAGAATCCCCCAGCCAGCAGAGCTGGCTGGGGGATTCTGGGAGTTGGAAGTCCACCCATCTTCAAGCTTCCAAAGTTGAGAAACACTGCTCTAAAAGGATGCAAATGACCAGTTGTCTGTAAGGAATATAAATCCTTCCGTTCTTCACCATCCAAGTCCGAGCTGAAGAAGCTTCTTGGATGAGAAGCAAAACGTCTTCAAAGAAAAAAGCCCGGTTGCCTCTTGAAAAAGCCCCCGCTTTAGAGCCAAGTCAGCATCTTTAGAACTGATGTCCTGCAAAAGGCGTCCGGAACAAGCAATCCATCCCAGCCAGCCATGACATCTCGCAGCTTGGATGTGCTCCAACCCCATAAACGTTAAATCATGGCTGGTTACTCGGGCACATTTATCTCCTGCCCGGCTCTTCAAACTAACTCAAGCAAAATAATAATAACAATAATAATTTTTTTAAAAGAAATGCCCAGGCAGCCCAGGTTTCTCGGCTGCCAGAAACTTGGACGCAGATCCTTTTAAGCGTGCAATTTACAGTCTGGGCTTTGTAAGAGATGGATGGAAGAAAGGTGCTTCCAAGGTGTTTTCTGAGCCAAGATTTTGACTTCCTGGCTGTATGACAATCATTGAGATGTTTCTCTGGGCTGGGAACAATTGGAAAATATACAGGAGGAATTCCTGTTTATTTTCAACGGCACAGAAGGCCACGGCAGCTGCTACTGAAAAGGTGCAGAGCTTGTCACCTGCGAGACTAAACATCCTCAACTGTCGGTTCCTGAAACAAAACGCCTGACACACAATGCACAACTTATTCACACGTGGGCATGCACTGTTACCTAACTTGTTGGGTTGGCAATATATAAGCCATCAATGTAGCTTTAAGACTGCTGTACTGCTTCATACTGCGTCCTGATTGGTTAGCTCTGTAGCCAACGTCCTTAAGAGGGAACTAGAAACATGGTTTGTTCTCTTTGCTAATTCTTGCTCTCTGATATCTCTGTATGCTACTGTTTGCAAATCCAGAAGAACTGTTTATTGTGAATGACTGCGACAACTGGTAAGAAGACTTTGTTATTGGATTATTCCTGGACTGTCGTTTTGGCTATCTCCTGCTTTATATGTGTATGACCTGGACTGTTTTTTGGACTGTGCCTTACTATTTCCTGAAAGTAAACATAACTCAGTGTATCTTGTGTGTGGACTGTGTTTATTCGTAACTACTCTCAGTTGCTTTCATGTGCACACCCTTGCTACTCAAGGGTTACTCTGCGAATTCCTTAACACGCACTTTCCATATGTTTCTTAACTGCAGTGATTCACTTAACAACAATGGCAAGAAAAGTCATAAAATGGGGGGGGGGGAACTTGGGGGACCCCTGAAAGTAAAGGAAAGCTGCGGCCAGATCAGAAACACAGTAATGGGTTTCCCTCGTTGATCGGTTCACTTAATGACTGAGTTGCCAGTCCTAATTGTGGTGACTCAAACGAAAGGCTACCTGTACAGAATTAGTGTGGCTAAGAATTACTGAATTAGTACTAAACTAAGACACTTGTCAATTAAAAGGTCGGCAGCTCGGCGGTTCGAATCCCCAGTGCCGCGTAACAGGCTGAGCTCCTGTTGCTTGTCCCAGCTTCTGCCAACCTAGCAGTTCGAAAGCAGGTAAAAAATGCAAGTAGAAAAATAGGGACCACCTTTGGTGGGAAGGTAACAGCGTTCCGTGTGCCTTTGGCGTTGAGTCATGCCGGCCACATGACCACGGAGACGTCTTCGGACAGCGCTGGCTCTTCGGCTTTGAAACGGATATGAGCACCGCCCCCTAGAGTCGGGAACGACTAGCACATACTTGCGAGGGGAACCTTTGCCTTTACCTTTTACAGAATTCGTATTTAACAAGGCCTCCTTGCTAGAGAGGCCTTGTTTACAGGTTATTCCGGTTTACTGAACTGTCAGCTCTCCAAAATTCATTCCTTCTGCTAAGAAAAACAGAACCATTTCCCCAAGCCAAGAGATAACACGGTCGCAATTCTCCTTCCTACTTTTTATGTTGCTTCTTGAGAGTTGCAACTTTTGATATGCACTCAACTGGGGGGCACTTCAATACTGTTACACTATCGGCTCGCTGGCCTTTTTTCAAAGCCAGGAAGAAAAATCCTTCCTATTCAAAACGTATTTTGGAGGGGAGGGAGGGGGAAGTGGCGGGCCCATTAAGCCCCACCGGGAATTCTCCTTGGCCAATTAAGCAAAAAAAAAAAAAAAAAAAACACGCCCGAAATCCGAATCCTGTTAGTTGTGCAAACTTTTATCGTTGTCGTTTTTTTGTTTTTTTTCTCAGCAGCTCTGCAGAGAAGGCACCGAAACAAAAGCTAGTTGGGTGCGTCACATCCATTTGTGCAGGGCCTACAAAGAGACGGCTGTTTATCCCTGCAAGGACCACCCATCGCATTCAGGATTCAGCACACTTGCAGCCGGCTTTCGCAAAGTGTTTCGTCCCCCCCCCCCATTACAGGCCGCAGAAATGCACCTGAATGAGGAACATCACACGCTCTCCAAATATTGGCATTGGCGCTCAACACACCTGCCCCTCAGAGGGGTCCACGCCTCTCTTTTTTTTGTGGGGGGGAAGGCTTGTAAAAATCCAAACATTCATCCCATTCTATATAAACAAGATTCCCTCTTATGCTCACAAACAGGAAATGCATTATAAAAAGATACCCGTTACTTTAAACTATCTTGGTATTAATTAACTTAACTGAAGGTAAAATTCACATCAGAAAACCTCTCGCTGACCAGCCCGGTGTGCCACTGTCCCTAAAGTGTTATGTAATTGAATATACTATATATGTGGTGTTTGTGTATTTGGAATATATATATATCTGGTATATATCTATATATATCTATATCTATATATCTATATCTATATCTATATCTATATATATATATCTGCGCCTTGGTGGCACAGTGGACTAAAGTGCTGTTAATTAGCACTTAGCTGCCTGCAATTACTGCGAGTTCAAATCTCACCAGGCTCAAGGTTGACTCAGCCTTCCATCCTTCCGAGGGAGGTAAAATGAGGACCCGGATTGTGGGGGCAATAAGCTGATTTCGTATAAAAAAAGAACACTGCTTTGGGGGGGGGGGGCAAAAGCCCTACTAAGCAGGTATATACAAAAGTATGAAGGCTATTGCTTAACGCATTGTAAGCCGCCCTGAGTCTCCGGAGAAGGGCGCCATATAAATCGAACCAATAAATAAATAAATAAATAAATAAATAAATAAATAAATATCCATCACTATCGCTTAAGAGTTATGTAATTCAGTATACTATGTATTTGGGGTGTGTGTAGATAGATTAGATAGATAGATAGATAGATAGATAGATAGATAGACAGACAGACAGACAGACAGATAGAGACAGACAGACAGACAGACAGACAGACAGACAGACATAGAGATTAGATAGAAAGATTATAGATATTGGATGGATGGACAGAGAAAGAGAGAGAGAGAGAGAGATAATGGAAAGATATATTTGGTATATATCCATCAATCCAAAATTCAAAACTACTTCTAAGCTTCAAATGGGCTGTATGCAGGTAACCCTCGACTTATGGCCACGATCAGGGAGGGAATGACTGTCGCTAAGCGATGCCGCCATTAAGTGAGTCCTCCTGTCTAATTTTACAACTTTTTTTTTCTCCAGAATCATTAAGCCCATCCAGCTACCTTTAAAGACTTGGCTTGTTGGAAGCCGGTTGGGAAGATCATAAAAGTGATTCCTGGACACGACGACGTCATAAATACAGACCTGTTTGCCAAGCACCTGAATCTGAGTTGTAAGTGCAAGGGAAAACTGTAGGTCACTTTTCTCCACCATAATTTCAAACGTTTGTTAAATGAACGGTCATAAAATCAAGGGTTACCCCTTACAGATCGTCGGATTGGAGAAAAAGTAAAATTGAATAAATTGGGGCTTTGAAGCAGAGGTAGCAATTTTAATAATGGTCAAGCTCTTGTTACTCACTGCCACACCCACACCCACAATCGCACACAGCTCCACTTTCCAGGGGCAGGAGCACTTTTCATCGTGTTCTCAAAATCCAAAATGCAACTCGTGTTTCACCCTTCCTTACGGTCTGACCAAGAGTTGAGAGGCCCCGAGCAACCCAGATTCGGCCCATCTGGATGGAAGCAGTTATGCAAAATACATTCCATATGACTACCTAACTGTGAAACGGGTTCACCAAGTAAGTGGAAACACAACAGATTCGCTTCGACTTCAGGAAGTCGCCAAGAAGCAAACGTTTTGGGTTAGAGGGCCAAGCGGTGATTTTTTCCAACCGGGAGTTTTATGCTTTTCATTTATTGTTTTAGTGGCTTGATGTGGTTATTTTACTGAAGGGCTGTCAGGTGCCTAGAGGCACCTGGGTAAGGCGTGTTAGCGTAGCAGCTTTGTAAATAAGTAATAAAATAACTAGGTCCAATATTCTGAGCGGCTCAAGGTCGACTCAGCCTTCCGTCCTTCCGAGGTCGGTAAAATGAGGACCCAGGTTGTTGAGGGGCGATAGGCTGACTCTGTAAATGGCTTAGAGAGGGCTGTAAAAGCACTTTGAAGTGGTATGTAAGTCTAAGTGCTACTGCTATTTTCCTTCCTCCCTCCCTCCCTTGTGGTCAGAATGCAATATTGCAGGCTGACTCTGCCCACTGCCAGGAGTTCGATCCTGATGTGTTTAAGGTTGACTCAGTTGTCCGTCCTTCCGAGGTCGGTAAAACCAGGATCCAGGTTGTTGGGGGGCGATAGGCTGACTCTGTAAACCGCTTAAAGAGGGCTGTAAAACAACGGTGAAACGGTATATAAGTCTAAGTCAGAGTTTCTCAATCTTGGAAGCTTGAAGATGGGTGGACTTCAACTCCCAGAATCCCCCAGCCAGCAGTGCTGGCTGGGGGATTCTGGGAGTTGAAGTCCACCCATCTTCAAGCTTCCAAGGTTGAGAAACACTGGTCTAAGTGGTATTGTTAATATTGCGAGAAGTAAGACACAAAAGAACCACGTGTGAAGTTCCCAACGTATCCCTTTTCCACCAAACAACACCCCGTTGGTCTTTTGATTCAGGGGTAGGATAGGGATGAGCTTACAACAGCAACAAATAGATAGTCTTCAACTTACAACCAGGTTTTACAACAGCATTGAAAAAAAAGCGTTTTCTCCCCACACTTACGACCGTTTCAGCCTGGTGAGATTTGAACTTGCAGTAATTGCAGGCAGCTAAGTGCTACTTAACAGCACTTTAGTCCGCTGCGCCACCAAGGCTCCTGCACCATTTGTCCGAAACGGTACAGAGTTTCCTGCTTGAGCGGGGGGGGGGGTTGGACTAGAAGACCTCCAAGGTCCCTTCCAACCTCTATTAATCTGTTAGCCTCGCCCACATCTTCTCCTCCTTCAACCTCAAGCGAAAATGGAAAAGGAGGAAGGGGGGGTGTTACGGGCTCTCCGGGACCTTAAATTTTCCATAGTGAATCGAAATGAGGGTCATTCCATGCGGTCTGCAAAAACAGGAATGCAGAATATCAGACCCGCAGGTAAGTGAAGGAAAGAAGGGGGCCCGCGTTCCAGTTACACACACAAAAATTCACTTTGCCAGTCCCCATCCCCCCCCCTTCTGGTTTCTTTATACACGCAGAGAAGTGGCTTTCCAGGCTGGCACTCAAACATAAAACTTACACTCCCCCCCCCACACACACACAAACACAGAGTGAGAAATGCACACATACATACTTCCAACTTACAGCCTGGCGGGAAATTCCACGCTGCTGCTGCTACTCCAATCGGGCCGATCCTACCGAGTGGCAGAGAGACCCACGGGGGAAAAAAAATCGCTCGGGTGCCACGTCACCGGGACTGAAGTGTGGAACCGAAGAGGCCTGCAGCCAGGTGTTGAGCTCTGCTACGGGTTTGCAACTCTGCACGCACCTCCGTCTCTTTCCCCCCCCCCACCACCACCCCGGGGCCCTTTATTCCAAAAAGTTTGACTCAACCAGCATTTGGAAGGAGACGCTGGCATTCGCGTCAAGCCACAACTATGCCAGAAAAACATGGAAAAGCTATTAGCTGCTCGGAGCTGGCGCTGAGTCAGGATAGTATGTGAGTCTAGCGTGGCTACTATTCGAGTTCAGTGCTTCTCAAATTTGGTACGTAGCTTTAAGAGGGGGGGACTTCAACTCCCAGAATTCCCCAGCCGGCATGGCCGGCTGGGGAATTCTGGGAGTTGAAGTCCCCTCCTCTTAAAGCTGCCACAGTTGAGAAACGTTGATTTTTTTTGGGTTGGGGTCTTGATTTCTGCCTAGCTCCTTAATTTCAGAGCGAGGAATAAGCACAAAACTTCAAAGCTATTCCCTGATATTTTTAAAACATCCTAGTCCAAAAAAAGTGCGGTGTAGGGATTTTTTTTTTTGTCCTGCCAATTCAGAATTTCAACCACCGCCAGAGCTCACTCAGCCTTAAACCGGTTGGCAGCTCGGATCATTTAACTGAATAGCAGATGGCCAAATTTGGCTTCCCTCATATTTGCCCACAAATATCCAAAGGACAAGTCCTGGGCTGGATGAAGCCAGCCAACCAACCATGCCGGAATTCAAGAAGAAAACTCCCGTCAAATCTTGGGAGTAATTCCAAATTCTGAGAAGGGGAAAACTTATTTTTTTATTTTTATTTTTTAGCCTTGATTTGCACTCCGGCAAAACTTCCGGTTCCGCCAGAGAAATTCTCTCATTCCAATACAGATAGCCCTCACCTCTTAACGTCCGACCACAATTGAGCTCAAAGTTCCTGTTGCTAAGCGAGACCAAGGTTAAGTGAATCCTGCCCCGTTTTACCACCTTTCTCGACACGTTTGTGAATCGCTGCGGTCGTTAAGTTAGTATCATGGTTGTTAAGTGAATCCGGCTTCTCCGTTGACTTTGCTCGTCAGAAGGTCGCAAAAGGGACCCCCTGCCGGGACACTGCGACCGTCATAAGTATGAGTCAGTTGCCAAACATTCAAATTTTAATCACGCGATGCTGCAATGAACAACAGTCATAAGTCACTTTTTCCAGTGCGGTCGTAAGTTTGAACGGTCACTATGTTGTAAGTTGAGAACTATCAGAAGTTAGGTGGTCGTTTCAGGCAGAATTAAATGAAAAATCACATCATCACAGCTACCCTTCAAATTTAGCTTGCTTGCAAAGCCTTCGTAACAGGAGCCACGCTGAATTATTTGACTGATTTATTATGATTTATTACGTTTATTTGCCACCCCATCTCGTCTACGAAGCAGCTCTGGGCAAGCTTACTGCTTAATGTATTTAATTTGCATGCTACCTGACTCCTAACAACGCACAATTGAAAAAAACAATAAACAAAAACAAGGAATGCCACACCTGGAATGCCGCATCCATTTTTTTTTTTTTTGACACATTACAAAAAAGATGTTGAGACTTTGGAAAAAGTGCAGAGAAGAGCAACTAAGATGATTTAAAGGCCTGGAGACTAAAACAGGAGGATTCCAGTATTTGAGGGGCTACCACAAAGAAGAGGGGGTCAATTTATTTTCCAAAGCATTTGAAGGCAAGACAAGAAACAAGGGTTGGAAACCATTGATATGGGAGCTATTTTTTTTTTTAATTTGATTTATATGCCACCCTTCTCCGGAGACTCAGGGCGGCTTACAATGTGCTAAGCAATAGCCTTCATCCTTTTGTATATTTATACAAAGTCAGCTTATTGCCCCCACAAACTGGGTCCTCATTTTACCTACCTTAGAAAGGATGGAAGGCTGAGTCAACCTTGAGCCTGGTGAGATTCGAACTTACAGTAATTGCAGACAGCTGGTGTTAATCACAATGCTATCAGTCTGCTGAGCCACCAGCAGACACCATTTTATCAATGGATAGACAATAAAGAATAAAGAATGGAGATGAAATATTACATATGAAATGAAATTTGGATAAAATGTGTAAACAGTTGTTTTTAGTTAGATGAAAGAACATTTGTCACAATTGAAATTTTGAAAATGTTGAGAGCACGAAATGACTTTAACCGATCGAAACACTCTGTCTGTAAGTATATGGAAGGATGATGTTTTTATGTTGTTTTTGTTTAAAAAAATAAAAAACCTTCTTCTAAAAAAGAAAAAGAAAAAATGGATGGAAACTAATCAGGGAGAGAAGCAACCTGGAACTAAGGAGAAACTTCCTAACCGGGAGGACAATTAACCAGTGGAACAGCTTGCCACCAGAAGTTGTGGATGTTTCATCGCCGGAGGTCTTTAGGAAAAGACTGGACAGTCACTTGTCTGAAACGATATAAGGTCTCCTGCTTGAGCAGAGGGCTGGACTAGAAGACCTCCAAGGTCCCATCCAGCTCTATTCTGATTATGACTCAGAGAGCAAGAGAACAGAAACCAGAGTGGAATGGGGGAAAAAAAAAAGAAAAGAAAGAAAACACACAGAGAGAATCGAAACTATCCAAGGACTCCAACTCACTCAAAAACCTGGGGTTTTATTTGCAATTTACTCAACAGGCCTTACAACAAGTGAGATCTGTGTAGCTACAAATGGCCGGGATTCGAGGCCCCCACATTGCCATAAATTGAATATAAGTTGAATTAAATAAATAAATAAATAAATAAGACGACCACCCACCAAGGTCAGGAGTGGGGGTGGAAAACAGCAACACTTCAGACATCTCCCAGTTCACATCTCTGCCGCCTGCTCTCCGGAGCTATAATAATTATGCAATTTTCCGAGACTCTAGGCACCAAAATACATACATACGCCTCTGACTCAGGGAGTTGGGAGCAGTTTAAAAATACAACCTGGATCTGGCAGAGACTTGCGCCCAAAATGCACATCAACGCTTGGAAAGAGGCGGAGAAGTAATTCAATGGCCTGGGCTAATATGAATTTTAGAATGGGTGTAGGTGTGTTTTAATTTATGGGCCACATTTTTATATATCCAATTTTAAATTGTTTTAAATTTTGTAAATTTATATGTGTTTTAATATGGCTGTACACCGCCGTGAGTCCTTCACGGGAGAAGGGCGGTATAGAAATCTGATAAAGATAAAGAATGGCGTTTAATAATTCTGTCTGTCTGTCCTGAAAACGGTCGTTTGCAACACACAGGTCGTCCTCAACGACTACAATCGAGCCCAACATTTCTGTCGTTGAGCGAGACATCTTGGTCAAGTGAATGTTGTCCCGCTTTACGGCCCTTTCTGTTGTTGAGCGAAACGCTGCAGACAGTAAATTAGTAACACGGTTGTTAAGTAAAACTGGCTTCCCCCACTGCTTGTCAGAAGGTTGGCAAAGGGGGGGGGATCACATGATCCCCCCTCCCTGGGGACGTCACAACCGTCATAAATAGGAGTCAGTTGCCAAGCCTCCGGATCTGGATCACGTGACCATGGGGAAACTGTGGGGAAAAGATCATTAAGTCACATTTTTCGGCGCCCTTGTAGCATTGAAGAGTCACTAAATGAACTGTTGGTAAGTCAAGGACTACCTATATAACCATTTGAAATGTTATTGGGTTTGAACGGGGGAAGGGGGGGTGGACTAGATGATCTCCAAAGTCCCTTCCAACTCTGTGATTGTTACATCACAGGCAGTGGAAGTAAGAGGCAGGGAGATTCCCTGTTTTTGTAAGGGGCCAGGGACCGTATGGGTCAGCTCTCCCTCCGACGTGACAGCTGACCTTGGGGAGAAGGCTGGAACCAGAATAGGGAAGTGAGGGGCGTGGCAGGAACCCTTTGATCCCAGGGCCAAATAAAACCAGGCGACACCGGTGCCTCCTAAATACAAAAGGGGAAAGAGGCAAAAGAAAAAAAAAAAAAAAGGAAACGAACTAAAATGCAGCAATCATCTAAAATTAGTGCCTGGGATAAATTATAATTGTACTGTGTATTATTATTACACCTGACCTAGCCGTATTTATAATAACATATATTTATACACATATTTATAATTACAGTTCCTTCCTCGGGAATTATATTGTACAAATGTAAGCCAAATCAGGAAGGTAGTGGGGGGGAGGGAGGAGGGATAGGGGGGAAAAAATAGAATTTTCTGCTTTTTTTGCAAGGCAGGGACTATTCAAAGCATCCCTATATATATATATATATATATATATATATATATATATATATATATATATATATATATATATATATATATATATATATATATATATTATATGGGGTGGCAGGGAGATGAGGAGAGCTTTGCTCCAAAATGACCACTTAACCTGTGACATTTTTATTCTTGGAGGATGCAAAGGCACCCAAATCAACTTGTGGTGGCTCAAGGCTCCCAAGGGACGGGACTGCACTTTCAAAAGTCAGTTTTTCCCACACTCCGTAGGCTAAAATGATGGGGGGGGGGGGGGAAGCAGCTCTAATCTCCCATCTCATCCCACATTGCTGGATGAATAATTGTCTAGGGGAGGGAGGGAGGGAGGGAGGAGGCTGGCAGCCCTTCAGCAGGCAAATGGAGCTGCCCCACCCAGCCCTACCGTTGGCTTCTCTTCCTGCCCCCACTCCCCTTTGGTAGGCAAACACCAGGCACCTGACTGGCAGCCAAGCTCCGGTGCCCTCTAGGAAGGTAATCCAATGCTGACCTCTGCCCTGCCCACCCCATTCCCCTTGATGGGCACTTTCTCCACGCCTCGCAAGCATGGAGCATGCCAGATCAGACGTGACGGCTTCAACACGCCACTGCCCTTCCCGGTCTGGTCTCGCCCGGACAGGCCTCTCTTGAATCTTCAGAGCCATTCGCCTGGCAGCCTCCAAGCCACCCCTCTGGCACCCACATACAAAGCAACTGGGACCCCGCACTCCACCCCAAATGCCAACGTGGGGCAAAGGGTTCCTTTCTTCAATGGGAGGTCGGGAGCTTTGCTGGGGTCATTTAGGGTGCAGCTTCCATGCCAACTTGGGGTGCTTTGATTTCTCGGGCTCCCCTCCAGCCAGAGACCCCCCCTCCCCAATGCCGTTCCTTTCCAGCCTCTGCACTGCACAGGCAAGCCAGGACTCCAAAGCCCATAGATGCCTACAAAGGCCACCCTGACCCTCCAGCCGTGCCCAGGCGCTGCCCGAGGTGGTGCCAAGGGCCCTGTGCCCCCCCCCTTCCTCCTCCTCCTCCCCAGCCGTGACTCAGGACCACTCCCAGCCAGCAGGATTGCGCTGCCCGACCTGGCCCTGGCTGGGAGCTCGTCCTTCCCCCGGATGGCACCTGGCGCAACATCAGCCGCCTCGCCATCAGGTGAACCACTGTGATTGCGGGCCTTCCCTCTCTCCCACCCACCCACCAGCCCCCTTCGCCGCAGGGCCCCCCGAAACCCGGCCTCCCCGGGCATGCATGCCCTGCAACCCCCCCACAAGAAGGCGAAAATCCAGAAGGCAGGAAAGCCAGATCGCTTCTTCACTCGAATTCATGCATTTCCCTTCCTCTTCCAGCCACGAGACACCAGGGAAGCCACGCACGAAAGTAAGTTGCCCGGGTCTTTTTTGCCCAGCGCCAAGCCCAGTCCAGTCCCCCCTTGGGCGTGCAACGCGTCCTCCTCGCCACGCCGGAGGATGCCCAAGGTGGGTGGGCGAACAGGCGGCTACCCTGGTTGCCCAAAAAGCACGCCACCTCTTTGCATTGCCTTCGAGCAGAGCAAGCACTCTGCCCATGCCCAGAGGCACCCTCGCCTTGTGATTCTCCAGCTAGAAGGTGTTTTCCCCCCCCCATTGCATTGCCTTCTAGCAGAAGCACTCTGCCCATGCCCAGAGGCACCCTCGCCTTGTGATTCTCCAGCTGGAAGCTGTTTTCTCTCACCCCACCCCATTGCATTGCCTTCTACCAGAGCAAGCACTCTGCCCATGCCCAGAGGCGCCTTCCTCTTTGAGTCTCTAGCTGGAAACTGTTCTCCCCTCTCCCCCAAATTGCTTTCTAGCAGAGCAAACACTCTGCCCATGCCCAGAGGCGCCCTCCCCTTGATTCTCCAGCTAGAAGCTGTTTCACACCCCCCAATTGCATTGTCTTCTAGCAGAAGCACTCTGCCCATGCCCAGAGGCACCCTCGCCTTGTGATTCTCCAGCTGGAAGCTGTTTTCTCTCACCCCACCCCATTGCATTGCCTTCTACCAGAGCAAGCACTCTGCCCATGCCCAGAGGCGCCCTCCCCTTGATTCTCCAGCTGTTTCCCTCCCACAATTGCATTGCCTTCTAGCAGAAGCACTCTGCCCATGCCCAGAGGCACCCTCCCCTTGATTCTCCAGCTAGAAGCTGTTTCACACCCCCCAATTGCATTGCCTTCTAGCAGAAGCACTCTGCCCATGCCCAGAGGCACCCTCCTCTTTGAGTCTCTAGCTGGAAACTGTTCTCCCCTCTCCCCCAAATTGCTTTCTAGCAGAGCAAGCACTCTGCCCATGCCCAGAGGCGCCCTCCCCTTAATTCTCCAGTTGTTTCCCCCCTCCCCACAATTGCATTGCCTTCTACCAGAGCGAGCACTCTGCCCATGCCCAGAGGCGCCCTCCTCTTTGATTCTCTACCTGGAAACTGTTCTCCCCTCTCCCCCAAATTGCTTTCTACCAGAGCGAGCACTCTGCCCATGCCCAGAGGCGCCCTCTCCTTGATTCTCCAGCCGGATGCCGTTTCCTCCCCTCCTCCCGCCCGCCCTCACCTTGCGCTGCTGCTTCTCCCAGGCGGGGTCGAGCAGGAGGTCCCGATCCCAGTCGTCCTCCTGAGCCATGTAGTCGCCGATGCCCGGCCCGTTGCCTCCGTACTGATAGGCAGGCTGTCCGGCGGTGTGGTAATCCACCATGCTACCCGCGGGCGCTTGAGGGGGAATTGGGAGTCGAGCGGCGGCGGCGGCGGAGAGAACGAGCGGCAGCTCCGAGCTCGGCGGCTGCACGGCACCGACTGACGACGACGCGCCCCAAGCGGGGGCCGCTGCGCCTGCGCCGCCACGCCCCCACGGCCCGAAGAAACCCCGCCCCCACGGGAGAAGACAAGAAAGCCCGCTCTTGCCCGACCGCCGACCAATCCGCGACGCTTTCGCCAGAAGCGCAGGCGCTCAAGAACCCGGCTCTGCGCAGGCGCAAAAAAAAGAAGCCGTCCGCGAGCGGGAAGAGCGAATATGAGGGGAAAAAAAAAAAAGCGTTTGGGAATCGTCCTGTGGGGCCGGTCCCTCAGGAGGAGCGGTGCCCAGTGCGCGTGCGCGCGAAGGATTCCGATTCCCCCCCCCACGCGGTTCTGCCCTTTTTTGGCATCTCCCGCGTGGATGGATTTGCTTTTAAGTGTTATAGTTTCAAAGTAAAGAGGCTCCATCGGGGAGTCGTGGACGTGGGTGGGTTAAAGTGGCCCTTTGGTTCATGATTCAGACAAATTCTTACAGAGTTTCTCAAAACTGGGCAACTTTTGATATGTGGACTGCAACTCCCAGAATTCCCCAGCCAGCCTTGCTGGCTGGGGAATTCTGGGAGTTGCAGTCCACATATCTTAAAAGGACACCATGTTGAGACACAATGCATTAGGACAGTGTTTCTCAACCTTGGAAGCTTGAAGATGGGTGGACTTCAAGCTTCCAAGGTTGAGAAACACTACATTAGGGATTTGTAACTTTACTTCTCCTAATATCTCTCTTTAATTCTGTAGAGATTCTCCATCATCCAAGTCACGGTTGTCCCAAAGGCGCTTTTTTCAAGAGGCAACTGGACTTTGTTTTTTTTTCTTTGAAGACGTTTCTGCCATTTGTCAGAAATAGTGTAGGATCTCCTGCTTGGGCGAGGGGTTGGACTAGATGACCTACAAGGTCCCTTCCAACTCTAGTTAATCTGACGTTTCGCTTCTCATCCAAGAAGCTTCTCCAACTCCTATCCTGTCAGAAGTGAAGAAGCTTCTTGGAGGAGAAGCGAAACGTCTTCAAAGAAAAAAAACAAAAACAAAGCCCAGTTGCCTCCTGAAAAAAAGCACCTTGGAGACATCCATCTTTAATGGTAGCATGAAAGACAGTGATTCAATGGGTACTTTTATTAGGCCATGGCATCTGTCAAGGAAGAAATTAAGTGATTAAACAATCCATACTGATTTTTAACAATAGCCACTATTTTTTTTTATTTGTTCAGTCATGCTGGTTCTTGGAGGATTCGACCACTTCCTTTCTTGGTGCAAACTTGAGGTTACAATTTAAGGAACTTGTGGTTTAAAATAACCTGAGGTTGCATCTTCTTCCCTAAAACTAGTCTCCAGTGCTAAAGGACTTAAGGAAAGTGACCTCTGCCGTCTTAATTTTTCCTTCTGCATCAGGGATCACAGGATCTGCTCAGCTGCTTGGAAGAGCGAAATGGAGCAACCCCCAAGGGAAGTTTTATTGATTTCAAAGAAATACAGGCTCCGTTTATGGAATTTTCCTCCATCCTGCCTCAGATAACGTCTATTCTGTTGTGGCTCGTAACACCTCACCAATGACTATATGGAGATTCTGTCATCCAGGTCAGGGTTGCTCCAAATGAGACCTCTCAAATGAGATTTCTCTACCTTTTATTTGTACCTAACGATGTGAACGCTGGCTAAGAAGGAATTCCTGGAGATGAATGAAGTCTATATGTCTTAAAAGTTGCTAATTCTGTTCAACGATCCAGTAAGACAGTCGGCATTCCGTTGCTTTGCTGGGATCTGGTGACTTGGTCATTTTAAATGCAGAGTTAGATTTAATGCACTAGCGCACGGATGTCAAACTTAAGGCCCACGGGCCAAATCTGGCCCTCAGAATGCTTAGATCTGGCCTGTGGGGCCACCCTAGAAACAATGAAGGACTGGCCCATGGTGCATCTGCCAGCAAAAACGGAACTCGGGAGAGCCGTTTTTGGCCGCGACGATCTCCTGAAACACTCTGCCAACGAAAACAGAGCTTGGGGAGGCCGTGCGCAGCCTGCCTGGGCTCCGTTTTCACTGGCAGAAGGCTGCAGGAGGCCGTCGTAGCCGAAAACGGAGCTGTGATGAGTGACATCAAGCTGGCCACGGCCACAGCCGCCATGGCCCTCATTCCCGCCCCACACCCACACCCCGGTCAAACACATCCCTGATGCAGCCCTCAAGGAAATCGAGTTTGATACCACTGCATTAGTGGAGGGCAAACCGACCAGCAGAGAAGGAACACTTAAGATCAGGATGGTGTGTGTCATTTCCCGCCCCCCCTCCCAGGCAATTATTACTTGGGAAAGGGACAATTTTGGTGAAAATCACAGCCTAGCAAAAAAAAAGTTAATCACCCCATCCCGCCCACCGCCCTGAACTGCAGCACATGTCCATATTCTTCTTTCTTACTTGAGATTTAAATCGTAAAACCGCAGGCAAATTTAAACCTAGTCCGACATTTACCATAACATGTAGTTTGGCTAGAAGGCGAAGGCAATGATAGGTTGCCAAGACACCTAACTTTACTAATTACGGACAGGAGCTTTGTCGTTCTTATCTCACCACCCTGACTCTGGTTCTAAAACTATTCCATGCCGCTTTCATCCCACAGAAAGCCTCCAAGACACAGAACAATTAAAACTCGGACCACACGTTTTGTGAATTGTTTTTATCCCAGAGCTATAATTGCACTCAACAATGAACTAAAGGGCCACCATCGGTGAGCTGTTGGACAGCATTACTTGGTCTGTTGTGTGGATGTTTGGGTGGTTTAGGGGTGGGGAATTGTGGTGGGTGGGAGTGCGTTTGGGGAGTGTTATGTGTGTTGGACCTGGTCTTTGGGTGTGAAGTGAATTTCGTTGTATGGGTATACTGTGTATACACGTACAATGACAATAAAATTATTATTATTAAGAAGCCGCTGCAAGAGATAATATGAGTGGTTCTCAATTTAGGACCACAACTGAGCACAAAATTTCCATGCCTAAGCCAGGCAGTTTTTAAGTGAGTTCCAGCCAGTGGTGGGATTCAGCCGGTTCGGGCGAATCGGTAGCTAAATTGCTGGCTGGCTCCGCCCTTCCCCTTGGGCAACCTTCTGACCAGCAAAAGTCAATGGGGGAAGGCAACGCTCCCTTCATGATCGTGTTACTTGCTTAACAACCGCCGCAGTTCACTTAACAACTGTGGCAAGAAAGGTGGTAAAAATGGGGCAAAAATTCGTTTAAGAAACGTTTTGCTTAGCGACCGAAACCCTGGGCTCAACTGCAATCGTATTTTTCTGTAGTCAGAAAAGCCGCTGTTAACAATAAGTGGAAAACGGATGTCCACTGGATCACCCTGGCAAGCGAACGAACAAGTGACAACAATAACATCCTTTTCTGGCCGCAAAAAATCCAACTAAATTTTGTTAGCCGTAGTGAAAGTTGCTTATGGACCAATTCTTCGGCGTCATGTCTCTAGACCAGAGGTCTTCAAACTTGGCAGCTTTAAGACTGGTGGATTTCAACTCCCAGAATTCTCCAGCCAGCGTAGCCAAGTTTGAAGACCTCCGCTCTAGGCCCAATTCTCATCACCGGCTGGAAGGAAGGGGAAAAAAATTCAAGTGGCAGATACTTTCAATACTCAAATCGCCCTTCGGGGATATCTAAACAGGCAGGACTCACAGGAAGTGACCAGCAACTATTGGAAGATTCCGGAAAGTT
This sequence comes from Pantherophis guttatus, assembly GCF_059756535.1. Lineage (NCBI taxonomy): Eukaryota > Metazoa > Chordata > Lepidosauria > Squamata > Colubridae > Pantherophis > Pantherophis guttatus. The sequence continues at coordinate 2,503,185 of NC_142072.1, forward strand.
TTTAAGACCGTCTGGTCCCACGGGAGATCCCCAAAGCAGCAAAACCCTTCCCATCATAATTAATTCACCAGAGAAGGAAGATGCCTGAATTAGCTTCTCAGTCACATGAAGAGAAGGCATTGACCCTTAACCAGAGTGTACATTTCCTTTTACAAGAAATATGTGAAATGTTCTAAAAACGACACTGACCCCCTTAAGCCTTTAACAGGAACAGTTGGAAGGGACCTTGGAGGTCATCTAGCCCAACCCCCTGCTCACACAGGGGACCTGTACTAGGGATTCGAACCGCCGAACTGCCAATCTTTCTGATCGACAAGCTCGGTGTCTTAGCCACTGAGCCACCTAGTCAGGTTATCTTTCTCAATCTTGGTAACTTGGAAAGATGTGTGGACTTCAACTCCCAGGATTCCCCAGCCAGCATGGAATCCTGGGAGTTGAAGTCCACCCATCTTCACGCTTCTGAGGTTAACGCTCTCCCCATGAATTCCCATTTCCCCACCCCCTGCTTTTTTACGGTCGGCTTTCATTCAAAAGCTCGCAACTATTGCAAAAATGTGTTGACTTAAGCCACGATTGTTGTGGCTATCCAGTTACACTTATGAAGTGCAATTGATAAGTGGGTCCTTTGCTTTATTGCCCTGTCTCTATGGAAACAACACAGTTTTGTTTTTCAGGAATTTGCTCTTAATAATCATTATTTCATGGTGGTGATGACATACCTTGGGTGTGGATGCGATAACCGTTCTTGTTCCTAACGCTGATCGTCCTTCGACTCTTGCGGGCACAAGTACAGTTCAGCCCTTGGTAAAAGGTTAAGATAACACAAAATACCAACACAATGAGGCAGTTGTCAGCATTATTTTTTGCATCCTTTTTTTTCCATCTTCTAGTTCAGGTGATTGTACACACCTTTTTTTTTCCTCCTACTTCCTCCTCTGCCTAATATGGAAAAAGTCACTCAGGGAGAAAAGTTTACAGCTTGCATTACGGGTACTCTATAAGAAAAACACGTGTCACCTTCCACGGTATGCAAAGGAGGGGCCCAAGAACTCAGCAATTTATTTATTTTACAGCCTATCCCAACCATGATGGATTCTTGGAGGCATCCGGAAATAAAAGATAGATACACCTGAGAAATCAAATGCATTAGAACAAGTGTTTTAAAACCTGGAAATATTGAAGATGTGTGGACTTCAAGTCCCAGAATTCCCCAGCCAGCATGCAAATGAGATTTAAGACTTGTGGACTTCATGTCCCAGAATCCCCCAGCCAGCATGCAAATGAGATTTAAGATTTGTGGACTTCAGCTCCCAGAATTCCCCAGCCAGCATGCAAACGAGATTTAAGACTTGTGGACTTCAAGTCCCAGAATTCCAAACCAGCATAGTAATAAAAGACCTGTAGACTACAACACCCAGAATTCTCCAGCCAGCATGCTAATGAACTTTAAGACCTGTGGACTTCAACTCCCAGAATTCCCTGGCCATCATGGTAAGCAACTTCCAAGATGCATAGCCTTCCAGAATTTTCCATGGTGGCCTGGGGAATTCTGGGACTTGAAATCCATGCCTCTCCAAAGTTGCTGCAGTTGGGGGGGAAAAAACTGCATTAGAAGAGCACATTGTGGGTCAAAAAGATCGCTGCAACACAACCGCCTTAGCTTGTGAATTAACACGGTGATTTGCGGTAGCAGGAGGGAAAGTTCCACAATGTGGATTTGAGAAAACCGTCCGTGGGAGCAATGCATTATGCATGTAATCAGTTCTCTAACCGGTTTGCAAAGCTAAATAATAATCCGTCACTTTCTAGCATCCTTCTTCCCTCTTTTCCCCCTTTGCTGCTCCTAGATGCCGGGGAAGCCTGCTGGTTGGGGATGATGGGACCCGTCAGCCCAGATCTCAGGAGTAAGAGAGTATTTGCATCCAGCTGCACCAACCCAGCTCCATTCTCGAGGCCTGGGACTGGGAGAGCTCCTGCGTGGAAGGATGCAAAGTCACGGCCAGCATTTAAATGCTCATTTATCTCTGGAATGTTCAGCATCTCTCCGGACAGGAAAAGACGAGGGCACAACCCTTTTGGATCGCTCAATGGAAAACAAAGGGGAGGGGAGAGCAGACGGGGAGGGAGGGAGGGGAGGGAGAGGGGAGGTCAGGAAAGAAAGAAAGAAAGAAAAAAAATGTGGATAGAATTGCAAAACAGCGAGGAGGATTCCCGGCCAAGTTTTGAAACGGCCCCTCAAAACGGACTCGTCTGGGGGGGGGGGGTTAGGCTGCCAAATTCCCAGCCTTCCTGGAGAATTTCTCCCATCTGGAGACAGCCTTTATATGGCCACCTTCTGGAACCATGACAATGCCCCCCCCCACCCCCCCGGCTTTGCAATCTGTGTAAATCTCAGACACAGCACCGACCCGCCAGACAGACCAGGCCTGTGCAAAGCCGTCTCTGCAAAGGGAAGAGGGGGGGGGGGAAAACCCCCCGGCGGCGTCTGATCTATGGCCATCTGGCTGTCAGGAGCCCGAGCCTTTTCCAGACCGGCTGCGTTCACACAGACCCGGGGAAGATCAGCCTTCCCCGCTCACATGGGGCGGCCCCTTTGGCAGCCAAGAGGTGGCTTGGGTTTGAATTCTGACATCTCCCTGGCTTCTCGTCGTCGTCGTCACGGCTGCGCACGGAGCATTCCCACCATCGTGGTTTTCGATTTTCGTAGGTTTAGCTCCGTTCTGCTAACATCCTTTTTTTCTCCTTTCTCTAATAGCAATAGCACTTAAGACTTATATACCGCTTCGCAGGGCTTTGAGGCCCTCTTTAAGCGGTTTACAGAGTCGACATCTTGCCCCCCCCTCCCAACAATCTGGGTCCTCGTTTTACCGACCTGGGAAGGATGGAAGGCTGAGTCAACCTTGAGCCGGTCAGGATCGAACTGCTGGCAATTGGCAGAGTTAGCCTGCAGTACCGCATTCTAGCCACTGTGCCACCAGGGCCCTCCCTCCATCCCTTCCTTTCCTTCTTCTCCCTTCTATCCTTAGCACTCAGCCATAGCACATAGACTTGTATATCGCTTCAAAGTGCTTTCCAGCCCTAAGTGGTTTACAGAGTTGGCATCTTGCCCTCAACAATCTGGGTCCTCATTTTACCGACCTGGGAAGGATGGAAGGCTGAGTCAACCTTGAGCCGGTCAGGATCGAACTGCTGGCAGTCGGCAGAGTTAGCCTGCAGTACCGCATTCTAACCACTGAGCCACCAGGGCCCGCCCTGCCTGCCTCCTTTCCCACTTAGCAATAGCACTTAAGACTTATATACCGCTTTACAGCCCTTTCTAAGCAGTTTACGGAGTCAGCATCGTGCAGCATCTATAATGGCAGGCTTTTGGTACCCTCACTTTTTGGGGAGGGGGCTCTGTGGGCCGAAGGTGGCTCCAGGGTCCCCACTCCTGCCATAGAAAACCCAAGGAGCTGCGATCTGTAAGGTTTGCATTTCCCAATCACCCTGCAGGGCAGCTCCGGCAAAAGCAATCCGGTTCGTCCAGCCTTAGTAAGGTGGTAAAGCCAAACCCAACAGGATTTATCGATTTGATTGAATCTGACCTGTACAGATGTCCCACCTCACCGTCGTGGCTCTGCTGGGCAGCCAGCAAGAGACTTAAAAACTCAATGAAAGATACAGAAAAGGCAGCCCAGGAAGGCCTTTTAAGGACAGCCAAGATCAACAACCCGTCAGAGATAACTCACAAACCGCAGCTATGTGGCCTCTGACCTCCCAACTCAGGAACCCATCCCTCTCTTCCCCTGCTTTGCAAAAGGCCTGCAGAGTTGGGGCTGATTGAATCTCAGGGGTAGATTGTCCCAAAAGGACCCACTCTTGGCTTCTTGGACCTCTTCCTTCTGCTTCTCCTCCTCCTGCTGCTCTTCTCTTCCTTCTTTCCCCCTTCTCTTCCTCCTGCACTTTATCTTCCTTCCTCCTCTTCCATTTCTCTTCCTTCTTTCCTCTTCTCTTCTTTCTCTTCCTTCTTTCCTGTCTTCTCCTTTTCTCTTCCTTCTTTCGTCTTCCTTCTCTTCTCCTTCCTTCTCTTCCTTCTTTCCTCCTCTTCCTCCTGCACTTTATTTTCCTTCTTTCCTCCTTCTCTTCCTCCCGCACTTTATTTTCCTTCCTCCTCTTCCATTTCTCTTCCTTCTTTCCTCTTCTCTTCTGTCTCTTCCTTCTTCCTCTTTTCTCTTCCTTCTTTCCTCTCTTCTCTTCCTTTTCTCTTCGTTCTTTCCTTTGTCTTCCTTCTCTTCTCCTTCCCCTTCTCTTCCTTCTTTCCTCCTTCTTTCTCCTGCACTTTATTTTCCTTCTTTCCTCCTTCTCTTCCTCCTCCACTTTACTTTCCTTCTTTCCTCCTTCTCTTCCTCCCACTTTATTTTCCTTCCTCCTCTTCCATTTCTCTTCCTTCTTTCCTCTTCTCTTCTCTCTTCCTTCTTTCCTCTTCTCTTCTCTTCTCCTTCTCTTCCTTCGTCTTCCTTCTCTTCTCCTTCCTCTTTTCCTCTTCTCTTCTTTCCCCCTTCTCTTTTCCTTCCTCTTCTTTTCCTTCCTCCTCTTCTCTTCCTCCTTCTCCGTTTTCCTAGTAAAAGCTTACGCCCGAAGGCACAAGGGAAGGGAAGTCTACCTTTAAGGAAGGTGGTGGCTGGAGGCTTTATTGTTCTTTGAGTTGACATTGCTTTATTATATCTCAGAGGCTGCCGGAGAGGAAGTGGTGCCACTCCCTTTCAAATGAGGCTATCAACCTTTCTCATAAATAGACATCCTGCCGTTTTCCCAGCTTCCTCAGAGCAAAAGCACTATGGACCGGTAGCCTTTTCTTAGCCTAGAACTGACGGGGTTTCTGGCTACCCGGATATTAAAGAGCCACGGCTGAACTTTGGGGGAAATGGCAAGAACATGAAACCGAAGGCAGCTAGATGTCCAACAGTGGTGATGCCTGCCACGGTTGAGTTTTTGGTGTTCTTTTGAGACGTTTTATGACCAGGTGAGGGAACGTTCCCAGTACGTAGGACAGTGAATTTTATAAACCTCATTCCCCATAAATCTTTTTCAGCCTGGCAATAATTCATCTGCAGTTAACGTAATGAATCACGTGCCAGGAAAGCGACTAAGCTACCCAACAATGTCTGCTTCCTTTCTATTGGGGGTTATTTTCAATAACCCACAATTTTAAGAGCTCAACAGGGTAACAAAATAAGGGACCTTGGAGGTCTTCTAGTCCAACCCCGTTCAAGCAGAACACTTTAAACCGTTCCAGACAAATGACTGCCCAATCTCCTCTTAAAATCCTCCAGTGATGGGAGCACTCACAACTTTCAGAAAGCAAAATGTTCCACTGGTTTAATTTTTCTGACTGTCAGGAAATTTCTCCTTACTTCTAGGTTGCTTCTCTCCTTTTTTTTTTTTAAATTTGATTTATATGCCGCCCTTCTCCGGAGACTCAGGGCGGCTTACAATGCGCTCAGCAATAGCCTTCATACTTTTGTATATTTTATACAAAGTCAGCTTATTGCCCCCACAAACTGGGTCCTCAATTTACCTACCTTAGAAAGGATGGAAGGCTGAGTCAACCTTGAGCCTTGGCGAGATTCGAACCTGCAGTAATTGCAGGCAGCTGGTCTTAATAACAGGGGGCTTTAGACCACCGTACTACCAAGGCTTCTTGATTGGTTTCCATCCGTTAGCTGGTTTTCTCTAGCTGAAGCATCTCTAATCACTAGCCTGGCACTTAGGATCGGGCAAGCAAAACTAACACAAGTGTTCGAATAGAATAGAATAGAAGTTGGAAGGGACCTTGGAGGTCTTCTAGTCCAACCCCCTTAGGCAGGAAACCCTACACCACTTCAGACAAATGGTTATCCAATCTCTTCTTAAAAACTTCCAGTGTTGGAGCATTCACAACTTCTGGAGGCAAGTTGTTCCACTGATTAATTTATCTGTCAGGATAATTTCTCCTTAATTCCAGGTTACTTCTCTCCTGGATTAGTTTCCACCCATTGCTTCTTGTCCTACCCTCAGGTGCTTTGGAGAACAGCTTGACTCCCTCTTCTTAGGGGCAGCCCTTGAGATATTGGAAGACTACTATCATGTCTCCCCTAGTCCTTCTTTTCATTAAACTAGCCATGCCCAGTTCCTGCAACCGTTCTTTATATGTTTTAGCCTCCAGTCCCCTAATCCTCTTGGTTGCTCTTCTCTGCACTCTTTCTAGAGTTTCCACATCTTTTTTACACCGTGGCGACCAATTAGAAGTTGGATTCCCAAGACAGATGTTCCTCTTCAGACCTCTTACCGAAGATCGGAGTGGCTTCCCTTTTAGGTACCCAAAGGACCATGGAGATTTAACTCTTCCCCCAAGCATTGGGGCTGAGAGTTGAGCAGTAGACTGTTGAGCAGAAGTAGACTGTTGAGTAGACTGTTGAGTAGACTAGTAGACTGTTGAGCAGAAGAACACTGTACCTTTTAGCTACCTTTTATGGACAGTTGTAAACTGCCTAGAATCCTTATAGCAGGAAGTCCTCGTTTAGCGACCGTTTGCAGTCACGACCGGGCTGAAAATACAACTTTGCAACCTTCTCCTCGCATTTATGACCTGTCCAGGTTTGCAAAGCAAAGGAAAGTTGAATTCAATTCATAAGCACAGTTGCTGGTTCACCTTAATTATTGCTTCACTTAGCGACCAAGTTTCCGGTCCCAATTGTGTCGCTACAGAAGGACTACCTCTATAGGTGGCTATGTAAACACTATAGGTCAGTAAATAAATAACGTTCTGAAAATATAGTCCATCGGCAGACCCAAGTCCACAAAAATCCTTAGCTGCTTTTCACATCTTAACCTTTCTGGCGACGCAAAGCAGACGAAAATAAGCTAAACAACAATAGTACATGGCGTTGAAGACCGAGGACAGAAATTCGGTTAAATGCTATTTTAATCTCTTGACGGTTTTACTATTTTTCACCGACACTCACTTTATTATGTCTTTTATTTTTAGATCGGCTTGCCCTGAGCCTGACCCTCCCAAGCAGTTAGTACTTTACTTACTATAGGGCCAACTGGCAAACTTTTAGAAATGAGTTAAGGATTCTTCAAAGAGAACCTACTGCCCCTCCTTGGCAGCCTGACCAGAAATAAATTTAAAAAAAGGAATATCGCCCTCAGAAATGGGACTGACTTCATTCAATCCATCGCCCTTCCCAGAATTATCTGTGGCAGTCACTGCAGGGAAAAAAAAAAAACCCTGAATAAACAGATCCAACAGTCCAAGGATAAAAGAGATTTCCTGCCGAAGATTTCAGATTAGGAATGGCATAGAAAACTCAAGCCTGTTTGCGGATCTTTTAACGTCGTTGCCTGCCACAGGGTTGGTTTTTAGGTAGGAAAAAAAAACAGAAGAATTTGAAGATCCCAAACAATAGGAATACAGGTAGCCTCCAACTTAGAACCATTTCTTCATTTAGTGACCGAAGTTACAACAGCACTGAAAAAATTGACTTATGACTGATTTTTCTTATAGTCGCAGCATCCCCAATGTTGATCACGCAATCAAAATTCGGACGCGTGGCAACGGGTTCGTATTTATGACGGTTGCAGTGTCCCAGGGGTCACCTGATCCCCTTTTGCACAACCAGAAGGCTGTTGAGTTCGATCCTAGGTAGAGGCAGATATTTCTCTCTCTCTGGGCACAATGAGAATATGTCTGCTGAATAAAACTCCGCATTGGTGACAGGAAGGGCATCCGGCCAGTAAACACTCAGCTTCATTCAGTTGCCCAGACTCCACTCCGCAAGGAATTGTGGGGTCATTACAAGATGAGTGATTCATTTAACAACTGTGGCAAGAAAGAGGTCATAATACAGGGCAAAACTCACATAACTGTTTTGCTTAGCAACAGAAATTTTGAGCTCAATTGTGGTCGTTAAGTCGAGGCCTGCCCGCAGAAAGAGAAGTAACGCGGTGGGGGTTTATAAAACCAACACTGGCAATTCCTAGCAAACCTCAGAAAATGGGAAGGGAGGCCTCCTTGTTCCTTTCTGATGTTTGTTCAGGTAGAGAATCGGTTTACAAGGAACAAGCAGGTTCTTTCTTCCTTGTTTCGGAGGTTCTGGGCCCAGTTCCCAGTTCCCGGGCCAGCCCGAAAGATGTTTCATTCAGGTTTGTTCCCAGGTGGGAATCCAGAGTGACTGCAGAACCAATCGGAGGAAGGAAAAAACAGGTCTCTCTTTCGGCAAGCCAAGATCGGTGCAAAATGAGCTGGGAAAGAGCGATGGGAGATAAAAAACCCAACCATCTTCCCTAAACAATAGGCCTCCTTTAGCCGTTTCTCAAAGGTTCGTTTGTGCTCTTTTGAAGCCGATTGTCCCAAAGGTGCTTTTTCCAAGAGGCAAACGGTGGACTTTCTGGTTAGGAGAACTTTAGAAGAATGGGAACCAGTAAGTCCAGTTGCCTCTTTAAAAAAAGCACCTTTGGCAAAATCATGACATGGATGGCTGAGAATCTCCATAGACAGGGCTTTCAATTGTGTACTTGTGGCTGCTCTGGCGACTTTTATTTTTTTGACACACAACACACGCACCCTGCAAGAATCTCCCAAATACTGAAAGACAGGAAAAGCAGGGAGGGCTTCCTCCATAGGCATTTTAGGCAGATTGCTCCTTCCAAAAGATCCATCAACGCAGGTCACCAACATTGCTGGCAGAATAATCTGCAGTTGGGGAACCCAAAGCGAGAGGGCCATGTGGAGAGGACCAAAGCCTTGGAATCCAGGCACTCCTCGACTTACGACCGTGCAGTGTTACAACGGTGCTGGAAAAAAGCAACTTTCAACTGGTCCTCGCAATTACGACCGTCGCAATGTCTCGGCAATCACAACCCGGGTGCTTTGGCAACCAGCCCGCGTGGACAAGGGTTGCAGCATCCCCAGGACACCTGACCGCAGTTTGCAACCTTCCTCGGGGTGGGGGTGGGGGACCTCCAAACAAGTGAAGTCAATGGGGGGAGGGGAGGGGGAAGCTGGATCCGCTTAACAATTGCGGCAGAAAAGGTTGTAAAATATAAAGCTCACTTAAAGACTGCCTTGTTCAGCGACAAAATTCTGGGTCCTAAGTTGAGGACTGTACAAGTTGTTCTCATTTAGTGACCGTGCAGTTCCCATCTCGACGGCGGTTGTAAGTCGACGTCTTGAGAAAGGCAAGTCGGAAGCTGCCCACGTGGATCAGATGGAGTAACTTCGTGGAGTAACCTGCTCACCTGGCGGCCCCAGGTATCTCTTTGTCTTGGAGCCTCTCCCAGTCCCAAGGGCGGGGCCAATTCCCAACCACACCTCGTGAGTCATGCCCGTTGGAAGTTCCTGCATTTGCAAGTCCAAATCTGTAGGTGAATAACTGCGCCTACAATCCGCCTTATAGCTGGAGAACCCTTGGACAATGTTCCTTTTCAGGTTTGGAGGCAAAAATGGCAAATCAAAAAATCTGCTTGGAGGGAAAGGGTGCTTGGGCTCCTGGGTATCCCACTCACAGCTGAACCTGAATCCTTGTTTCCTCTCCCAATCACGCCCTGGTTACGACCGACACAGAGTGAAAAAACTCCTTGCTTAGTGAGCTAGTGGGGGAAAAAAGCAGTTGAGTCTTATTTCTTCTTTCGGCTCCCCAGCCCCATCTAGTGGAGACTCGAAGAACAGCACAACCTGGGTCACAATCTGATTGTCCTCCTGTATTTTAATTTCATTAATTTTTATTTTTGTTTTGTTTTACCCTACCTTTGTGAGTTTGATGTGGATTTCAAGTGGTCAAATCCTATCCACCGAGGGTGGTGTCTAGGGCCACGGATGATATCCTGTGTGGCTCAGGTTCTTGTCTTTGAGAAGTGCCCATTTCTAACTTCGTTATTTTATTTGTTTCGTGTGTGGGACACAGCAAAATGCAGCACAATGTGTCACAATCACAGAAACAACATTTAAAATCAATGGTGGGCTGCTGCCGGTTCGGGAAAACTGGTAGTTCCGATGATCAGCTGGCCCCACCCACCGGCCCCTGCTCTATCCTGTTCTGTATTTCCTTCTTTCTGGCACAGCTGATTTCCATGCCTCCGCTGTTCTCCTACTTACCGGGGCTGCCTTAGAAGGTAAGCAGCTGAGCTTCAAATTGCTGTGTTTCAAACGCTGCGTGCAAGTGCATTAGGCGCGAGTGCGCACGAAGCCCACAGGCAGTTGTTAAACCGGTTGCAGCCCACCGCGGGCTAAAATGCGTATCCAAAAAATATAAAACACCGGAGCTGTGAATTATTTTAAAAAACGTACAGCACGAGTGACCAATACAATGATGAATAAAGTCAAATTGCCCATTCCTGATGGAATCCAGGACGCCAGACTGAAGTAATAGCTATGTGTACTATTGGCAAATCAGCTGTTTATTGGTTTTAATAAGCGCCCTTAAAAAATGGGGCTGAAATTAGCATGGTGGATAAGGAGAGTGCCGGGGAAGGGGGGGGGGGGAATGTCACTGGGAAGAAGCCATGATACTGGAAACACCTGAAAGAAAGCAGAGAGGGAACAGGGGTGGTGAAGAGAGAGAAATTCAGAAAGTGATACGGCCTTTGCCTGATCCAGATAAACAATCACAAGCTGGCAAACTGTAGAGCAAGGGTGTCAGACTCAAGGCCCGGGGGCTGGATTCGTCCCATGGGGTGCTTAGATCTGTCCGGCAGGGCCGCTCTTGAATCAGCAATGGATTGGCCCACTGTGCCTTTTCCTGCGAAAACGGAGCTCGGTTGGGCCGCATGCAGCCCTCCCGAGCTTCGTTTTCGCTGGCAGAGGGTTGCAGGAGGCAGTCGCAGCTGAAAACGGAGCTCGGGACCCCTTTTTTCTCTGGCAAAGCACTCGGGACAATTGTCACCGACATGAGTGATGTCGAGCTGGCTACGCCCCCCACTGCCCCCCCGATGTCAAACACAACCCTGATGCAGCCGTCAATGAAATTACGTTTGACACCCCTGCTGCAGAGGATTACATCTCCCATCCATCTAAATTAGCATAACCGCATCCAAAACAGGCCATGTGGAAACTCCTGGGAGGGGCAGGGTGGGTGTGGCCAGCCAGTCCTTGCAACTACCAGTTCGGCGAATCAGATGTAAAAGTAGCATCCGGTTCGCCTGAACCGGTCCGAACCAGCTGAATCCCACTGCTGGGTGCAGATTTAGGAACTTCCAAACCTTTCCTTATGTTCCTGAATCACCGGGTGCAGAAAGTGAAGGAATGGGTGATATGTTGAAGCTGTGGCTAAACAGAGGCTGCCATTCTACCTGGGGGGCTGGGGGGGTGGGGGGTGGGAGAGAAACATAGCAACTGATGAAGTTCAGCTCATAACATCATGATGGTTGTGAGGATTTGCCTGCATGGGGGACCTCATCAAGTTAAAAAAAAAAGGGAATAAACACAGCTTCCAAAAATTAGAAAAGAGTTACACTGGGCTTCTGAGTTCCAAATGGACATAACACACCCGGACATGCTCTTCTCAGCAACTTCTGAGAACTGAAGTCAGGCAAGCGTCACATAGGAAAACGCGATGGCACATGCGATTTACATATTGCAACCCTTAGCTCCAAAGAGCAGAATCTATAAGTCATGCCCTCTTTAGTTTAGGGGGGGAAGGGTGGGAAATTAAAGGAGGAAGAGGAGCAGGAGACGAAAAGACACTCACTGTCAAAGTCTATTTTCTCCACAATGTTTTTAGGCTTGATGTTCTCTTCCTGGTTGCAAATGAATATTGTCCCAGGTTCTGTTTCTACCCAGCCATATTTGCTCATCCAAGACTTCAGCTGATTATCTGCAACCAAAGAGAAGAGTTACAAGCTGGGAGGATTGGGCTAAAGAGAGAATTGCATGTTGCATTAGAAACTCTCTTTCTTCCAAGTTTATGAAAACGATTATTAATGTGAAAATATACGAAGAAATATCCAAACTGTGAAAGCAGTGGAGAAGTTGGAATGGGAATAACAAAATGAATTATGTATAGCTAAGAACCCAGGAATGGTTTCACCACGTGGAAAACTAAAGAGAAATGTAAAATGTATTTGCTTCCCATTTTAACATTTGCTTATCCTGTCACCATGAGATGGGTGGCAATTTGATTGATTGATAGAACAGATAGATAGGATAGATAGATAGGATAAATGGATAGATAGGATAGATAGATGGATGGATAGATAGATAGATATATGGACAGATTAGATAGATAGATAGATAGATAGATAGATAGATGATAGACAGATAGATAGATAGATAGATAGATAGATAGATAGATAGATAGATAGATGATAGACAGATAGATAGACAGGACAGATAGATGATTAGGTAGATAGACAGACAATTTTGCAATTGTAGATTAAAACAAGATATTCCAATGTTTTCCCCCATATCTCTCCATTCTAAAAATCAGCAGGCTCCAAGGGACAACAAAACATTTTTATGAACCCACATCACAAAGGGAAGGAAATTATATACCTGCCTTTACAGCCACTCACCTGTTAGATCGCCCAACATTTTGGCCAGAAGCCACCGGTCTATGTGCTGGTATGTGATTCCAACTACGTGACAAATGACTGCAAAAGGAAAAAGGGTACACTGAGAATCCTAACCGGGGTTAAGGCGACAGACTTTAACTGATCTTTAAAGAGGGGGGTGGGGGCGGAGAGAGGAGATTTGCCTGGTGAGGAGGGACTGGAAGACTCGTCGCTAAAGTGACTTGAAGAGTACTGCACAATCACTCTGTAACCAGAGCCTTCTGCAAGGGGCATCAAAAAGAGGACAGGACTTCAATTGTGCAGCTGTGGCTGCTCTCGTGACTTTATTTTTTTGACAAATACACCCTGCAAGAACTTCCCAAATATTAAAAGAAATATAAAGCAGGGAGGGAGGGGGAGAAAACCTCCCTATATGGACCCCTACTTTAGGACCCCCTCCAAACAAATTGCAATACTTTTGACTTACATTTCCTTACCGAATCTTCAAATCCAATGATCCCATCTAGGAGTTTCATATTCTTATCCAGAGCTTGCTATTATTTAAAAAAAAAAAAAAAATCAGAAATAAGAGAGGATAGTCTTGGTCAATGCCAGGACATGGTCAATGACAGATATTGCTCTACAGTTCTACAACGAAAGCATCTATATTTACGGTTTATTTCGTAAACACAAAGCAAAATGATTTATTTCATTTCCACAGGCTTATCAGTCACATCGGTGTGAAACTATCAATACGGTTGACTTACCCAGAAAGCCTGAAAGTGACAGTTCTCCAACAATTCCCCCAGGTATAAGATCTGACGGATTGGGCTCTCTTCTTGCTGGCACCAGCAGAGTTAAGGAATGCTACATATGAAGCTGGAGAAATGCATGGAATTCCTCCCCCCTCTATCCCAGGATCTTTTGGATCGGACAAGCTATTAAATACTCCCATGCTTGGTCTCAGACAGAAAGCCACTTCAAGAGACCAGAAGCATTTGAAAATGTGGATTTACAGGCAGCTGTTACGTATAAACTGGGTTGACAAAAATCAGAAATGAGGAAGTGATAAGCCGCGTGGGAAAGCCGAGAGAAATCATCAAAACCATAAAAAAGTGAAAGTTAAAATATTTTGGACATGTGATGCGACACCCGGAAAAATACGGCACACTTCACTTAATCCTCCAAGAAAAGACTGAAGGCAAACAAGGTCCAGGCAGAAGATGTTGTGGCTCCGTTACCTGAGCCAGGTGTGTGTGTGAGACGGGGACAGAACAGAAGATGATCATGGCTTCAAAATCGAAGGGACTGGCTTGGAAAAACTCAACAGTACTTTTGAGTGCGGCTGTTGATAAAAGTAGGATCGCCAACATGATCACCAAAGTCCGATGATGGATATGCCACAAGAAGAATGCTGCCCAAGCTAAAATAGAGGCTTCTTAAGAGCACCTGATCATACCTCCCCCTATCTGAGTAAGCCTGATGACATATTTGGTAGCTGGCTCAGGAATTCTGGGAGTTGAAGTCCACAAGTTACAAAGGGACCATAGTTGCCCCATTCCTGGTCTAAGCCATCGTTCTCCACTGAATTCTCCATCTAGACCTTTTCCTGGTGAGCTGTGCCTGGTGGGGAGGCTTCCAATCCCAATAGGGATTTGGGGGAAGTTATCCTAGAGTACAAACAGGATACGCGAGCCTGGTCAATCATGCACTTGCAGAGTGTGAAGTCCGTGTGAGGCAGGTTGGTCAGTGCTTTGAGGAGAATCTGGGCAGTCACCGAGACTTGGAATAAGTTAGGATTAAACTGATACCTAGAGGAGAAAAAGGACGGCGAGATCAGAACCCGACAAGGTTGTGGAGGAAAACCAACACGAAAGCACAGCATTTCCGCTCCTGGGTAACCATTGCAGGATTTCTCCCTCTAGAATTTATTTAAGAAAAATTTAGATGGCCGCTCAAACTCACTCTCATTGACTCCAGGCAATTTACAGGGATAAAAGACTAAAACAACAACAAGGAAGAAAGCAGCAAGCCCTTCACCCTCTTGCCAACAACCACCAACTGAGTCAGCAGATAGGCTCCATCCCACTTCTGGATCCCCAGGTCTTGCCTTCTGCGCTTTGTTGAAAGAGTGTGAAAGCGTCAAAAGATCAGCGACTCACAGTTTGAGCACAGCCAGGTTGGCCTCCAAGTCATAGGCATTCTCTTTGGCCTGGGTCTCCACGTAGTGCTGCAGAGTGACAAGATTTTCTGGGTTGTATCTGAAATTCAGGAAAAGACAGAAGAGCTGTCAGGAAGGACATCCTAAGGACCAATGGAGACAGGCAGAGGTGACCAGTGACAAGCGGTTTTTTAGACTTCCAGGCATTGGCATCATTATTGTACTAAAAAGCTCCAGTTCCCCATTCCTGCTCCTGGTGTCTCCTTGCACCCCTCTCTCCGCTCTGGGCCTGGCTTCCGTCGGCTGTGTCTCAAGAATGAAAGGCCTGTTTGTGGGGAGGAACATTTGAGGAGCAGCTCAATCACGATGCACGTACTTATTAAATTTAAATGCCACCCATCTCACCTGGAAGCAATCCTGGGTGGCTTACAATCAATCTAAAAAAAGAGCAAAAGCATCAAAACCATAAATATTAACACTAAAACGGATTTCATCATCCTAGCCGTTGCCCATCCCCTGCAGGATGAAGGAGGTCTCCTCTGCGTGTTTCCAACCAACGCAGTCTCTAGCTCTCCTTTGCCACAATTGGCCCCGCAATACAAGTCGATCCATCTTGTTTTAGGTCTTTTTCACGGACGCTTTTTAAAAATTGATTTAAGACTGACAAAGATGCCCCACAGGGGATAAAATTGTTTTATGATTTTTAATAAAATAAAAAGAAAGGCAAATGTATTAATAGAGAAGTAAGAAGGAGAAGATATAAAAGATGTATTAGATGATATATTCAATGATTGATTATGTATTGTTTGTATGTTTGATTATAAAAATAAAAAACTTTTGTATTAAAAAAAAAGATGCCCCACTTTACATCGAGGAGGGCTGTGTGGAGAGAGTTTCCTCCTTTAAATTCCTGGGAGTCTATCTTAGCAAAGATCTCACCTGGAAAATCAACACGACTCAGGTGGCCAGAAAGGCCCAAGAGAGACTCCACTTCCTTAGGGTCTTGCAAAAAATAATAATAATAAAGTGGAACAACAACTGATGACCTCCTTTTACCGGTCCACAATAGAAAGCGTCCTCACTCAGTGCTTGACGGTGCGGTATGCCAGCCTGACAGCCACGGATAGAAAAATATTATAGAGGGTGGTGAGCACAGCACAAAACATCGTGGGCTTCCCCGATACCACTAGACTAGAGATCGCTAGGGCTTGCTGCCTTAGAAGAGTGAGGAAAATCCTCAGGGACGACTCACACCCTGGTCAGCTACTTCTTTATTCTCCTTCCATTGGGAAGGAGATATGGAAGCATAGGGAGCCGCTCAGACAGGCTGAAGAACAGTTTTTATCCGTGGGCTGTCAGGCTCCTGAATGAAAAATAACTACTACAGCAACATAGTACGATTGACTTGCGGGGCCAGCGCGACATGCAATAAGTTCACATGGTGCAATAGAATTGGGTGATTGTTAGCAGGATTCACTGGGCTAGGGATTTGGGGGTTTTTTTGTTTTTCACTGTGAATTGTATTGTGTTGGGGGGGTGCACGAAGGGAGGCTCAGCCAATCTCATAGTACACATGTTGTATTCCGACAATAAAGGTTTGAATTGAATTGAAGGGAAGGAAGAGAGCAAGATCGATGCATTGGATGCAAGAATGCAAGAAAGGAAGCTCAGGGTCTGTTTGATCAAGTGGGGTGGGGGAGCAACTCCCCCATGCCAATGCTCTTTCCTCCACCCCACCTCTCCAGGGATCTCCTGGTGGTCCCCATTCCCACCGCCTGAAGTCAAGCGGTGGAGAAAGGCAGAACCAGGGGAAAAATCCAGCAGGTTCTGGAGAACCGGTGGCGGAAATCTTGAGTAGTTCGGAGAACCAGCAAACACCACCTCTGGCTGGCCCCAGAATGGGGTGGGAATGGGGATTTTGCAGTATCCCTCCCCTGCCACGCCCACCAAGCATACCACGCCCACCAAGCCACGCCCACAGAGCCAATAGTAACAAAAAATTGAATTTCACCCTCAGTTTGATTTAAAAATCTAATGACGGTTATTAAAATTGGGAAGTAGGCGAATTCCTTCCGCCCCCCCCCTTTTTTTTTAAGCTAAAAGGAGAAGCGGGAGACGCAGAAATGCTGCCTGCCCGGCGAAGACGTGGGGTTCCTGAGCATGAGCAGAGTGCCGTCCTCTCACAGAGCTTCCTGGCTCAAAGGTTTCAGGTTCCGGGACCCCTTTCGGGAAGTACCTGTCGATGCCCTTCAGCAGCTTCCCCACGCTCGCCCGCATCTGCTCGAAGGCCGCCATGGCTGCGGAGGCAGGAGACGAAGAAAGGGGAGGCCGGAAAGGAAGCGGAAAAAGCAAAGAGAAGGTCACTTCCGGTGAGGAAAAAAAAAGACGCCCACTTCCGTTTCCCGCTCTAGGCTTTGCCGGAGGTCTGCTGGGGTGGGGTGGGGTGTGGCACACGGCGAGCGCGTGCGCAGTGAAGACCGGGCGTGCCGAAGTCGCGTAGGAAGAAGCGCTTTTCTCCACCTCAGCCGCTCTAAAACGCGTTGGGACTTCAACTCCCAGCATTCCTCAGCCGGCTCTGCTGGAACAGAATAGGCTCCTTCGCTTGGGCCCAGCGAATCCAGTGCATTGTGGGAGTTGAAGTCCGCAGGTCTTAAAAAAAAAAAGCGGCTGAGGATGAAAAACATTGGCACAGAGCCCACCTATTCCCCGCCCCGCCTTATAAGTAGTCACGCCCACTTCCCGCCTCCTTATAAAAAGCATGTGCTTTTTTTTTTTTTTTTTGGACAATGAGGGCTAGGAACTTGGTTTGCTTTCTTCATCACCTCTTTTGAAAATAAACTCTCCAAATATATCCTAGCTGTGTGCAATAACCACAAAAGCTTATAAATGACTTCCAAGCCTCAATTAATAAATTCAGAGAGGGCTGTAGATTGGAGGGGGGAGGCATTTCCCCAACCTGCTTCTTCTCTGATTGGCTACCTCAATGCCCCCTGGCAGCTGCCAACCAAGGAGGAGGGCAGGAAAGCAAGCTGGGAGCACCCCCCCCCAATTCTGGCATCTCTGCAGCTTACCCTATCGGACTCTGCTACAACCTCCCCACCTTCCAAGAACTTTCGGACCCTACCGGTGGTTGCACGGGCATCCGGGATGGGGCTGGGGGCTTCAGCATGCTCTTAGTACAGGGATGTCCTAACTTGGCAACTTTTAAGATGAGTGGACTTCAACTCCCAGAATTCCCAAGTCACCCATGCAGGCTGGGGAATTCTGGGAGTTGAGGTCCACACGCCTTAGAGAAGCCTAGAGATTTGCCCCCGTGAGATGCCCACGGTCCCAGCCTAGGAGATCATCAGTCAAGCGCGGAAGAGAACCCACCCGCTGGAGGTGATGGAGAAATCTCATAAATGAAATACCACATGTGTGTTACCTGTGAAAGGTGCAACCCAGGTGGGAGGCGCAGCTGATGCGAGGTTTTCAAGCATCACCTGAGAGCCTTGGTGGCACAGCAGACTAAAGTACTGTTAAGTAGCACCAGCTGCCTGCAATTACTGCAAGTTCAAATCTCACCAGGCTCAAGGTTGACTCAGCCTTCCATCCTTCCGAGGTAGGTAAAATGAGGACCCGGATTGTGGGGGCAATAAGCTGACTTTATATATAAAAGAACACTGCTTGGGGGTGGGGGGCGAAAGCCCTACTAAGCAGGTATATACAAAGTATGAAGGCTATTGCTTAATGCATTGTAAGCCGCCCTGAGTCTCTGGAAAAGGGCGGCATATAAATCGAACCAATAAATAAATAAATAAATAAATCTGCCCCCAAAGTAAACATTATCTTTCTATGATCCCATATCACTTTTGGAAAAGACCCCAAGACCCCAAGTTCCATATTGCATGTGAATGGGAATGCTTTGCAGGAGAAGGATGAAGGGGGTATATGCTTTCTACAGTAAACATTTTAGGGTATTTGTTGATTTATTCAATGTATATGGTTCCCCTGCCCCTTGCAGGAAGTAACTTGGCAGCAAACAGAGTGAAAAACATCAATGCAACAATATAGAAAATAAAAATAAACTCCTGTTAAGATGTTAAGATAAGGGAGGAATCAATGCTTGACTTTGGGATTTGAGGACTAGATCTGATCTGACTTGAGAAATATAGTGGTTTTTCATCTACACAGTTATTTGCATTTGACAATATATTCTGTGTTAAGATTATCACGAAGGGCAGAACATAACGTGAATTTTGCCTTTTGGAATGTTGTTTATTAGTATTTTAAGATATTTGAAATATGGATTATTCGTTCAAGCTTAGAGGTAGTTGTATTTTATCTCTGACCTAAAAAAAGTTAGAAGCCCCTCTTGTTAATGTTACTTTAAAGCTATATTTAATGTACCTTTTGTCACTTTTTAACTTGCTATTCTCCTCCCTTTTCCCTCCTTTACTTTAGCTTGTATTTTAACATTTGTTTCTGAAATTTGACACAAGATAATTTTTAAAACAAGAAGAAAATAAGAAAAAAAAAAAGAAGAAGTGACAAGCTCAGGATAACCATCTGGAAGAAATGAACAATGCATTAAAGGCTCATCTCACCTCCAGACTCCAACACTGAAGGTTTTCAAGAAGAGATTGAACAGCTATTTGTCCGGAATGATATAGAGCAGTGTTTCTCAACCTTGGAAGCTTGAAGATGGGTGGACTTCAACTCCCAGAATCCCCCAGCCAGCGCTGCTGGCTCTACTACAAACTCTTAAGTCAGTGTTTCTCAACCTTGGAAGCTTGAAGATGGGTGGACTTCAACTCCCAGAATCCCCCAGCCAGCGCTGCTGGCTGGGGGATTCTGGGAGTTGAAGTCCACCCATCTTCAAGCTTCCAAGGTTGAGAAACACTAGTATAGAGTCTCCTGCTTGAACAGGGGTTGGACTAGAAGACCTCCAAGGTCCCTTCCAACTGCGATTCTGTTATTGTGGCCTGGAGGACCCTTCCCAACACGTTCACAAAGTTGGAACCAATGAATCAAATCTCGAGGCAACAGCATTCTAAGCACCCATTGCCTATTCATTTCCTCCTCGGTGTGGCAGGAAACTCAAATGATCACCAATCAGTATTTGTTTTTTTTTTTTTAAAAAAAGGATTTTGAGAGGGATTTGGGGCAACCTGCAGGTTGGAAAGACCCCCACCTGCACCCAAAGTGTCAAGAAGGGTCTTGGATCAGTTCTGGATCAGCTGAAGAGGGCCTTTCATCCTTCGGCCCCCGAAATCTGCTCGCCCACATTAATCACGCTGCAAATCAGGAAGCAGAACCCGACTGAAAAAGTTCACCCGTATCCTGACCACAGCACAGAGGACGACGCCTACACGCGTGCAGAGTTTATACTCTCTGCCTGCACACGGGGTAGGGAAACCCTGAACGATGGATGTTCGAGAAAGAGCGGCTCGACTAGAGATTTCCACCCGAAACCCTCAAGAGGACTTTGAACTTCTCCAGCGGGTTGGCGGAGGGACCTATGGGGAAGTCTATAAGGTAACCTCCGTTGTCCTGCACAAGGTTTGGGTTCGAGTGCTGCTTGGGCACCTTTTTTTCAGCTGTGGGGTGCTTAAACGATTCTGTTCCAGACATTCCAGACACGTTCCAGACACAACAAATATAGATCAAGCTTCAAAGAAAAAGCATGGTGCAAAGGATTTTTTTTTTAAAAAAAAAAGTTAGTCTGTGGAACTTTGGGCCACATGATATGGGGGAAACTCATCTTATTAGTCTAATAAATAAAGACGCATCTCCAGCTGTTTGCAATGCATTAAAATCCTGGTTGTATCTTAGTTAAAACTCATAACGGAAGGATAATCTGATGGTTTAGGAATAAGTGTACTATAATTGTTTTGGGTGGAGTCCTCAAGGAGAAGCAGGCATAAAAGTACAGAAGAGTGGGCCTTTTTTGAGTCCCATCAGTGGTCCCTGACTCCATCCGTGGCTGAGAATTCTATCATTTAATCGGCTTTATGTGGGCAAGAAGGTATGGGATGGAGTGACTGAATCCAAGCCGGGACTAATTGTTTGCAATTTTTTCCCCTGCAACTAATTTGTTTAAAAGGCAGAAGAGTTTGGTAGCCCTCCTCACAAATTGCATTAAATCATTTTTTTTATTAAAGGCTAATAATTAATTTAAGCAAAAGGCACAAGCCTGCAAAATGAATAAAATTTGGTAGTCGAAAAAAACACTCTTACATTATTCCTGATTGTTTTGCTCTTTCTTTTTCTTTCTTTCTTTCTTTCTTTCTTTCTTTCTTTCTTTCTTTTTCTTTCCTTCCTTCCTTCCTTCCTTCCTTCCTTCTTTCTTTCTTTTCTTTCTCTCTCCTAAAAATATATTGGAAATAGTCATAAGGGCAAGCAGTCCCTGGATTTTGGCTCTGTATGGCTCTCCTTAGGGAATGTAAGAATATGTCCCAAGTTCTGATCAGATTTGATTTAATTTAATTTGAATGCTCATACTGATGGGTTCATTAAGCCAGTTCCAATCATCCGACCGATTAAGCTGGGAGAGAGCAGAATCCGTTTAAAAGTGAGCTGTTGCTATGTAAAAAGCGTGTTAATTTACCATACCTCGAGGGACGTTTGGAACTGAATCAGTTTGACTTTCTGTTTTAACAGTGTTTCTCTCAACCTTAGCAACTTGTAAGATGCGTGGATTTCAACTCCCAGAATTCCCCAGCAGTCTGGGGGAATTCTGGGAACTGAAGTCCACAATCTTAAAAATGCCAAGCTTGAGACCCATGGCTGGATAGCATCGTCCTTGATTCAAAAGAGAGACTATTTTGATCCCTGTGCCTGCCAAAGGAAGAAGCCTTGCATTGTGCAATCCTCCATTAAGTTCAGTTTAATTGCTGCAATTTTAGGCTTCTCTGTAAAGATTCCTCAAAGCTGTGGGAGGCAGGCAGCCCAGTATAAAGTTTCCTGTTTACTACTATAACTTTTTATTTATTTATTTACTTGTTGTTTTTTATACCCCTGTAATCGAACAAAGCTTCGCAGTTTGGCCAGATGTACGTAATTACACAGTATTTTTTTCCCCTTCTTCTTAAATAATCTCTGCAAGAAAAGGAAGTTTTCTCCCCATTAATCACACCCCTCACAACTGAATTAATGCCCATGCTTGAAGATCCCCTCCTTCAACCGTTTAGCCCAGCAAGGGGCTAAAATCCTTTATTTGCTCCGCTCTATTTTTGCAAAAAAAATATATATATTGTTTTGTCCTCAGCCGGTTTCACACGGCTCTGTTTTCCAAGGAAGGAGCGATTGAGCAATCTCTCAGGCTGGCATTGCTACGATTACTCCCAATGCTGTCTACAAACCATAAAAATGTTGCTTGAACAACACAAAATGTGGATGAAGATAATAATAATATCAAAAAAAAAAACCAAAAAAAACAAAACAAAAAAAACTAGCTGGCTGAGGGCAAGCAGCTGTATCCTCTGCCAGCAATACACAAAACGTTTTCAGCTAGGGCTTCCTCTTTCTCACTTTCCCTTCCAAACTGGAAAATGTCTGAGAAAGCCAAGATGAAGAGGGGGGGAAAAAAATGATGGTAGAAACAGAGTTCTGACAAAACCAGCCGAGATGGAGTAAGATGCGGAATTAGAACTCGGCTCCTGAGCCAAGGTGGGTCTTTTTACCTTTTTGTCGTTCCATTGGCTCGGTTTCAATAGAATATCTGCCTCCTGCCCCTGCCTTCAAAAATAAAAATAAATAAATAAACTTTTTATTAACTTTTGGGTCGCTGTCTTCCTCTCAGGCAAAGAACAGGGAGTCGGGGAAGCTGTCTGCCATCAAAATTGTAAAGATGGAAGCAGGTGAGCGAGGAAAACAATTAGGCCAGGGCTTCCCAACCTTGGCGGCTTCAACTCCTATATTCCCCAGCTAACCACGGGGAACCTTCCCAGCTGGCTTCCGGCAAGCGAAGATAATGTGGGAAGCCAGATTCGCTTAACGCCTGCATTATTGGCTTCACCGCTGCAGTGATTTGCCTTAACAACTGGGGCAAAAAGAGGTCGTAAAATGGGTCAAAGCTCACTTAACAACTGCCTTGCTGGACAACGGGCATTTGGGGCTCGATTGGGATCGCAAGTCGAGGACTATCGGTAACACAACAACGTGGTGGAGATGTTGGCCGTTGAAATCCTGCAGCATCTGGAAAGCTCAGATCCAGTTGTTTCAATAAAGGAGAATATTTGTAGCTCGGGGTCGACATGAGGGGTCCCTGTGCTCTCTGAGCTTGCTTGTTTCACTGCAGACATTTCATGACCCAACTAGATAACATCATCAGTGCTAGAAGGGTAAGCCTGTTTCCATTCTATCCTAAAACCCTAAATCCTAAAATGCCTGTTTTCCTTCTTCTTTTTTTTGCCCAGATGATGATTGCGTTGCTATCCAACAAGAGATCGTGATGGTGAAAACCTGCAAACATCCGAACATCGTGGCCTACTACGGGAGTTACATCCGGTGAGCGATCCTTTTTCTGGAGATGGGCCGATCCTCTTGTAAACGTTTCCCGGCCTTGAGAAAGAGGCTGGGTGGGTGAGATGCAAAAACTGGTGTACGACAAAGGCGTGCTGGTGCAGTGGCTAGAATGCAGTATTGCAGGCTAATTCTGCCGACCGCCAGCAGTTCGATTCTCACCGGGCTGAAGGTTGGACTCAGTCTTCCGTCTTTCTGAGGTCGGTAAAACGAGGACCCGGATTGTTGGGGGCAAATAGGCTGATTCTGTAAACCGCTCGGAGAAGGCTGCGAAGCACCGTGAAGCGGTATATAAGTCTAAGAGTGCTATTGCTACGATTAGAAAGTGCTCAAGGGAAATCTGGATAGCTGGTCCCGATTCTTCTTCCTCCTTCCTCCCGTTCTCGTCGGCTTCCTTCCACACGAACCCTCTTTTCTCTCCTTCCTTCAGGTTTAAGAAGCTGTGGATTTGCATGGAATTCTGCACAGGAGGCTCCCTTCAGGACATCTATCAAGGTAGCTGCTACAAAAACAGGATAAATCTCATTTGCACTTCCTAAGATGAGTTTATAAGAGAATCATAGAATCCTAGGGCTGGAAGGGACTTCGGAGGTCTTCTACTCCAGGGGTCTCCAACCTTGACAACCTGACGACGACTTGTGGACTTCAACTCCCAGAATTCCTCAGCCAGCAAAGCTTTACGACTTGTGGACTTCAACTCCCAGAATTCCTCAGCCAGCATTTCTGGCTGAGGAATTCTGGGAGTTGAAGTCCACAAGTCGTAAAGTTGCCAAGGTTGGAGACCCCTGTTCTAGTCCAACATCCTATTCAAGGGAGGAGACCCTATACCATTCTGGACAAATGGTTGTCCAATCTCTTCTTAAAATCTTCCAGTGTTGGAGCACTCCTAACTGGTGGCAAGCTGTTCCACTGATTAATTGTTCTCCCTGTCAGGAATTGTCTCTTTAATTCTAGATTGGTTCTCGAAAAAGATGTCGAGACCCTGGAAAGAGTGCAGAGAAGAGCAGCAAAGATGATTAGGGGACTGGAGAGTAAAATATATGAAGAACACTTGCTAGAATTGGGTACGTCTGATCTAATGAAGAGAAGAACTAGGAGTGACATGACAGCAGTCACCCAATATTTGAGGAGCTGCCACAGTGCGGAATTCGCATTTTTTTACTACTGGTTCTGTGGGCATGGCTGCATGGGCATGGTGTGGCTTGGTGGGCGTGGCAGGGGAAGGATATTGCAAAATCCCCATTCCCTCCCCACTGCAGGGGAAGGATACTGTAAAATCCCCATTCCCACCCCACTCCAGGGGAAGGATACTGCAAAATCCCCATTCCCTCCCCACTGCAGAGGAAGGATACTGCAAAATCCCCATTCCCTCTCCACTCCTGGGAAAAGGATATTACAAAATCTCCATTCCCTCCCCACTCTGGGACCAGCCAGAAGGTGGTATTTGCAGGTTTGTTTTTTTAAAAAAATTGATTTATATGCTGCCCTTCTCCGGAGACTCAGGGCGGCTTACAATGCGTTAAGCAATAGCCTTCATACTTTTGTATATTTTATACAAAGTCAGCTTATTGCCCCCACAAACTGGGTCCTCAATTTACCCACCTTAGAAAGGATGGAAGGCTGAGCCGACCTTGAGCCTGGGGAGAATTGAACTCGCAGTAATTGCAGGCAGCTGGATGTTAAATGCTGCCTTAGTAGGAGGCATTAGCCTCCTACGCCACTCAGGTTCTCCAAACTACTCAATTTTTCCACTACCGGTTCTCTGAACTGCTCAAAATTTCTGCTACCGGTTCTCCAGAACCTGTCACTGGATTTCACCCCTGCAGTGTAGAGAACTTTCCTTTGTTCTTATCTCCCAAAGTGTTTTATTCTAAATTTAAGTACATCAAGTATGTCACTTTGGGCGCCAGGTTCACAAGCTCCTTGGGGAAGGAGTGCAGCCGAATAATCAGGCAGTCCTTTTTTGCAACAGAAGTGAAACCAACTGCGGTCGTCGGCTTTCTCTAGCATGTCAGTTGCACCTGCTTCAAAGGAAGAGACCCCGCATTGTTCAGCTGGCTTAGGTTAGCTTGCAAACTTCCCCCTTTCCAGTCTGCTTACGTTGTTTCGCACTTCAGAGTCGTCTTCTGCTGCTTACAGCAAGACAGCTGAAAACCATAAAGGACACAAGGGAGTCACAAAGCTAGGCACTCCTATTTCTTGGACCAACACAAAGCTTCGTTGGCTTTTCGGCCAGCTTGAAAGAAGAATTGTTAACTGGCCGGGAGGAATGACTGCGTGCGCGGTAGGTTCCCAAGCGTATACTCTTAAGTCTAATCAGAAGGAAAAACCTGCAAGAAAGAAATTGAATGGGATGGGATCGGTGGTGGGATTCAAGTAATTTAACAACCGGTTCTCTGCCCTAATGATTTCTTCCAACAACCAGTTCACCAAACTGCTCAGAAAGTTAACAACCGGTTTTCCCGAAGAGGTGCGAACTGGCTGAATCCCGCCACTGGATGGTATCGAGGAGAGGTTCCCTGGTCTGCTTTTTATTCGATATAATTGCAAGTTAAAGAGTGCGCTTAGCGTAGGAGAGCATTCCAAAACAATTCCCCAATCTTCAGATCTTCTAAAGAAGCAGCACTGATGAGGTTACCTAGTTTGGTAATGAAACGTCTGCGAGAAAGCCACCAAACTCAGAGAGCACCAAGGACTCCACAGTTCAACCCTTGAGCTACAAATGTTATCTTCTGTCAGTCTAAGACAGTGTTTCTCAACCTTGGTAGCTTGAAGATGGGTGGACTTCAACTCCCAGAATCCCCCAGCCAGCGCTGCTGGCTGGGGGGATTCTGGGAGTTGAAGTCCACCCATCTTCAAGCTACCAAGGTTGAGAAACACTGGTCTAAGAGGTCTTCTGGCTAGCTGTGTTTGTCCTCTTCTTCACCGAAGAACCCTCCAAAGACACCCTGGAGATGTTGCCACCAATGTGATCCGCTTGTGAGCTTTCGAGATTTCATAAACGTTCTCTGAACCATCAAGAGACCCATCCCATCTACCGCCAAAGTCATCCCAGCTCCAACATCAAACTCTCTGTTAAAGCGTGAAAGAACGTAAGCATGGGATCTGCTGGATAGGATCTACTGGCCCATCTCGTCGAGCAGCCTGTTGGCGAAGTAGCCAACCAACCTACTCGTCTCCCACCAGGTGGTCTTCAGAAGCAGCTCCACCACCATCAAAGGCCAAGAGCCATTGACCTCCAAGACTTCCATGAATTGGTCCAACTCTTTTTAAGCGAGACAAGTGGATCACCGGCACGGCATCTCAAGGCAGCAAATTCCAAAGTTTGATTATGCGTTTGGTTTAGAAAAAAATAAATAAAATCCTTTTGACCATCCTGATTCTATCCTTCAGGGCAGAAGGAAGCAGGAGAACGTCTGTTTTCAGGAAGCTCCGTTCACAGAAGGGTGAAGAGACCAGGCGAGCGGTGGGCTGCAGTTGGAACAAGCAAGGAGGGCATTTCAACAAAGGCTAACCGGAGCGTCCTTGTTGTGGGGCACGGAAGCCTCGGTCTCCCCGCCTTCTGGTTTCGGAGTGGGGACAGAGAAGCATCACAAGAACAACCTGAATGATAACAGGCTGACCACAACACTGCGTTCTCGTTTTCATTTTTAATGCTTTCTTGCCGCTTCTTCACTTCCTCCCTTCTGTAGTTGCATCTCTTGGGAGGGGGGGGGGCGGATGGTGGAGATCAAAAGTCAGCTGGAACACAGCATCCCAGCATAGGGCAGAGATGGGGGGGGGCGGCGCGAGGTTTGCTTGTTATACAGAATACAGACAGGTGGAATCTTAGGGAAATAACTAATTTAGGCAAGTTTCTTTTTTTTTAAAAAAAAACTTGCTTTGATGGTTACGGTGATGTAAGCAGGATGAAGTGTCTTCAAAGCACAAGGAGAGTTGGATTGATGGAGACCCACAACAGGACAGTGCCAGCACCAATGTTTTTTTTCCTATTTTAAAAAAGTGTTATTTTTATTTTACTTTCCTTTCTTTTTCCCTTTGGCCTTTACTGTACTCAAAAATAAAAGAGAGAGAGGAAGGAAGGAAGGAAGGAAAGAAAGAAAAAAGAAAGAAAGAAAGAAAGAAAAAGAAAGAAAGAAAGAAAGAAAGAAAGAAAGAAAGAAAGAAAGAAAGGAGAGAGAGAAAGGAGAGAGAGAAAGGGAGGGGAGGGAGGAAAGGAAAGAAGAAAATAGACAAGAAAATGGCAAGTACACTTCAAGAGGGGAGAGAGGGAAGGAAGGAAGAGAGGGAGGGAGGAAGAAGAGGGAGAAGGAAGGAAGATAGAAAAGAATGAGAAGGAAGAAAAGAGAGGGAGAAGTAGGAAGCAAGGAAGGAAGAAAAGGGAAGGAAGGAGAGGGGAAGGAAGGAAGGAAGGAAGGAAGGAAGGAAGGAAGGAAGGAAGGAAGGAAGGAAGGAAGGAAGGAAAAAAAATAGGCAAGAAGAGGGCAAGTACATTTCAAGGGGCAGCCACGTCGAAGATTTATATTTCTATAATTAGAGATATGGTTTTACTAAAAGTCACCCAGGCAACACAATGGCCATCTAAACCTCTACAAATAAAAACCAAAACTATTTAAACGCACCACGAAAATTCATTTCAGAGCTCCAGGGTTAGGGTTAGACAGCGCCTCTTCTCTACCCGCAAACTCATCTGAGCCAGCCTGTTTTGGAATTGACATTCCTCCATTTCTCCGGCAACTAAATTTTCCCACGCGCGCTGGAGGAGCAGCGAAATTCTTGCAGGATGCAAAGTGGTATCTGTCTCCTTCTTGTTTTTCAGTCACAGGGCCCTTGTCGGAGCTACAGATTGCCTATATCTGCCGGGAAACCTTACAAGTGAGTAGAAATCTGTTGACACCCCTTTTTTCCACGCTATTTTCCCCCGAGGGCAGAAGTGTGTTAGCTTTGGCCTGAACCTGGAATATCCCACGTGCAAAGCAGCTGCTTTTTTATAACTCTCTTTTCGTGAAAGAATTAAAAAAATAGAAAGCTGGACTCATTTAACGACCATGTGATTTGCTTAATGACGGCAGCAATCTGCTTAATAACCATGGCACGAAAGGTCATAAAATAGGGTGTGGCTAACTTAACAATCACCTTTTTTAGCAACCGTATATTAGGTTGTTATATTATGCATATTTCAAAGATAACAGGATCTAAGCTTTATTCTTTCATCCTTCCAGGGTTTGTCTTATCTTCACAAACAAGGCAAGATCCATCGAGATATAAAGGTAAGAATTACGAAGCTTATTCATCTCTTATGTTATTGTCCATCTCCAGTTTCCTTGAGAAAATTAATTCAGGATAGAGTGTAAGAGAAGAGCTGGTGGAGTCAAGAGAGGTATTAGCTTGGAATTTTTATGTTCTCACAAGAGGTGTAGGGCCAACCCTTCTTGAATTCCACTATTAACTCTTTATCTAGTGGCAATTTAGTGCTGACCGTTAGTTGACTAGATTCTTGTGCATAAGCTAGAGCAGAGGTGTCAAACTCAAGGCTCGGGGGCCGGATTCGGTCCGCAGGGTGCTTAGATCTGGCCCGCAGGCCTGCCCTGGGAACAGCAAACGACTGGCCCATGGTGCCTCTTGCCAGCGAAAAGGGAGCGCGGGAGGGCCATGTTCAGCCCTCCCGAGTTTCTTTTGGGCCGCAACGGCCTCCTGCAACCCTCTGCCAGTGAAAACGGAGCTTAGGAATGCCACACACGGCCCTCTGGAGCTCCATTTTCACTGGCAGAGGGCTGCAGGAGGCCGTCATGGCCGAAAATGGAGCCCAGGCAGGCTGTGTGTGGCCTCCCAGAGCTCCATTTTTGCTGGCAGAGGGCTGCAGGAGCCCATCACGGCCAAAAATGGAGCCCAGGCAGGCTGTGTGTGGCGTTCCAGAGCTCCATTTTCACTGGCAGAGGGCTGCAGGAGACCGTCACGGCCGAAAATGGAGCCCAGGCAGGCTGTGTGTGGCGTCCCAGAGCTCCATTTTCACTGGCAGAGGGCTGCAGGAGCCCATCACGGCCGAAAATGGAGCCCAGGCAGGCTGTGTGTGGCCTCCCAGAGCTCCATTTTCGCTGGCAGAGGGCTGCAGGAGGCCGTCATGGCCGAAAATGGAGCTTAGGCAAGCTGTGCGTGGCCTCCCAGAGCTCCATTTTTGCTGGCAGAGGGCTGCAGGAGGCCGTCATGGCCGAAAACAGAGCCCAGGAAACCGAGCCTTGATGAATGACATCGAGCTGGCTACGCCCCCCCCAGCCCCCCTCCACTCCCCAAGGTCAAACTCAACCCTGATGCGGCCCTCAATGAAATTGAGTGTGACACCCCTGAGCTAAAGCAATAAATCAGCTTAACTGGAAGTGTGGTCCCTGATAGTTCACACCTGACACGGAAAAAGGAAGCCATCATTTTGCTGTTTCTGCTATTTTTAACAGATGGCACCTTGCCTCATTTCGTAGTGTGGGTCTGTAAACCACAGATTTAGTTAGGATGCGGAGTTCAGCTGGCATCCCAACCCAGGTGCTGGGCCGAACCTTTCTTCTGCATTTGTAAATAAGTGTTACTAATATCCTTAATATCAAGAACATTCTGGGGACCCCCTTGTCTGACTGGGGTGCAGGTCACTGGCAGAGGTGAGCAGACGGATGTCTACGCAGAGAGTAGATAGATAACAGAAAGCAAAGTTGGTAGCGGTCATATATTTTGCCGGCCCGCAGTCACAAAATGAGGTAGAAAAGTTGAAAATCTTTTTGCAGAGCAGTTTGTAAAAATTGGAACTCCAAATAGAGCCTGGGAATTGGGAATATTGTCGTTACCTTCTGGATGCAACACAGTATACAGACAACTAGAATCTTTGGGAATTAGCCAATTTTAGGCAAGATTTTTAAAAAAAAAAAAACTTACCTTGATGGTTCAGGTCAGGTGATGTGAGCAGGATGAAGAATCTTCAAAGCCCAAGGAGAGTTGGATCGGTGGAGACCCACAACAGGACAGTGCCAGCACCAATGTTTCTTTTCCTATTTTAAAAAAGTGTTATTTTTATTTTACTTTCCCTTCTTTTTTCCCTTTTCTCTTTGACCTTTACTGTACTCAAAAATAAAAAAGGGAAGGAAGGAAGGAAGGAAGGAAGGAAGGAAGGAAGGAAGGAAGGAAGGAAGGAAGGAAAGAAAGAAAGAAAGAAAGAAAGAAAGAAAGAAAGAAAGAAAGAAGAAAGAGGAAGATAGATAACAGAAAGCAAAGTTGGTAGCTGTCATATATTTTGTCAGCCCGCAGTCACAAAATGAGGTAGAAAAGTTGAAAAACTTTTTGCAGAGCAATTTGTAAAAATTGGAACTCCAAATAAAAAGAGAGCCCGGAGCCTGGGAATGGGGGATATTGTCTTGTTGGGTGAGGGAGGTTGTTACCCACTGGACGCCAGTCCATTTCACTCTGAGTAAGTTTCACTTCCTTTTTCTGTTCTTCACCTTTCAGGGAGCTAACATTCTTCTCAACGACCAGGGGGAAGTAAAATTGGGTAGGTTCATTCTCTGGACATTGTTTCTTCGGGCTAGTTACCCTTAGTCACCCTATCTGGAGGGTCCGTGGCCACCATGTAGCCCCTCAATCCTATCCACTAGGGCTCGGCTCTGTGGGCAGCACTTAAAAATTCTGGTTTAACATTGTGTGAATTTACAGTAGTGGCCAAAATTGTGGAAACTGTTTGGGAAACGTGTATTTTCTAAAACTAGCTAATAACACCACTTTTTTTTGGAGTCGTACCCTAAAATTATAGATCAATGGAAAGATAATTTAATCAAGAATGTAATGCAATAACGTTTAGGAAGGATTTGCTATTAGAATAGCAGTGACAGTATAAAGAAAAGTGAAACACGTAGAAAAAACGAGATATGCAAAAATGATCACCTTGTCAGTTAATCCTTAGTTAGGTAACCTTTAGCATAAATTATGGCCTTACAACGTCTACCCATGGAGTGAACCAAGTCTTTTCGTTCTGCAACTGTTATCATGTGAAACCAAGATTGAATGATGGCTTCTATTGACTGGGTTTTATTGCTGGGTCGCTTCTGGCTAACAAGTCGGCTCCACAGATTTTCAATTAGGTGAAGATCTCGGCTATTCACAGCCCATCCCAGCAGTGGAATAGGATTATCTTGAAGCGCCAAAAAAAAGTGGTGTTATTAGCCATCAAACCTCAAAAATACACTTTTCCCAAAAGGTTTCCACAATTTTGGCCACTACTGTAATTCTGTGTGTATATTTTGCAATTGATCCCAAAATTTCCCTTGCTAATTAGCAAGACAGTTCTTCAGTGAAGTCTGTCCCATTTTGTGACCTTTCTTGCCAGGCTGGGTTACGTGATTCACTGCAGTTGTTAAGTGAGTAACACAGTTGTTAAGTGTGTCTGGCTTCCCCCTTGGCTTTGCTGGCCAGAAGGTTGCAAAAGGGGAATCACACGACACCCCCCCCCCACCCCTCCGACGCTGCAATTGTCATAAATACGAACCGGATGCCAAGCATTTGAATTTTGATCGTGTGACTGGGGAATGCTGCAGCGGTCGTAAGTGTGAAAGACGGTCATAAGTCCCTTTCTTCAGTGCCGTTGTAACTTCGAACGGTCACTAAACGAATGGTTGTAAACCAGGGGTGGGCAAACTGTGGCCCTTTTGCAACCTGTGGACTTCAACTCCCAGAATTCCTGAGCCAGCTTGGAATTCTGGGAGTTGAAGTCCCTGGGAGGAATTCTGGGAGTTGAAGTCCACAGGTTGTAAAAGGGCCACAGTTTGCCCACCCCTGTTGTAAGCCATGTATGTGTGTTTGTGTATGTGTGTGGGAGAGAGAAAGATTTCAGAAAAGGTTAGAAGAGTTGTAAATTTCATTGTGGAGTCTCCCTTAGGAGAGCCAATGTATAAAGGCAAAATTTCAGGAATCTGGAATTTTCCTAGTAACAGATTCCATCCCAAGGCTTTGCGGGTTGCTGATTGTGTTGGATGGATTTCCTTGAAGTCCACACTCTTTTATCTTCCCAAACTAGAGCACGATGCAGATCAACGACAAGAGATTTTTTTTTTCAACTTCTCCCTTTTTTCTTTTCTCTTCTTCTTTCTTTCCGCCAGCTGATTTTGGAATCTCAGCTCAACTGAGTGCCACCTTTGCCCGCCGAATGTCCTTCATTGGAACTCCTTACTGGTAAAGAGAAGCCACCCGCTGTCCCGATGGGTATCTGAGCCGTGAGATGCCAAGGAGAAGAGTGGCAGATTGGAAGGGCTCCCCTCTCCTATCCAGTTTCAGAATCTGTTCCTCAATATATAATGCTAACCAAGGCCCCCAGTTGTGTGCATTTTTCCATACATTCCTGTTCCTTTTTCAGGGACAAATTAATGCAATAGCATTATCCTTTCTGCAAGGGGCATTGGTGAGCCAGGAAACAAGGGAGAAATCCTGGTTTGTAGGCTTTTGTGCTGATAAACCTGGTTAGCAGGTTGGAAAAGACCGGGGTGCTCCTAATGGGACCCAAGAGGCCCTTGAAGGGGTGGTGAGCCTGAATGTCATATACAGCCCAGGGGTGGGATTGAAAAAATTCAGCAACCAGTTCGCTGCCCGGAGGCCAGAAATGGGCCCTTTTCTGGACTTCCGGTAGGCCCATTTTTCGCCCTCCCCAGGCTCCAGAGGCTTTTCTTGAGCCTCCAGGAGGGAGAAAATGGCGTCCCCCGGGCTCCGAAGGCCCTCTGAAGGCTGGAACCAGGCCTGTTTCCGGACTTCCGGTAGGCCCGTTTTTTGCCCTCCCAGAGTCTCCACACGCACCCTGCACTTACCTGGCATCCAAAACGGGACATGTGGAGACTCCTAGAAGGGGCAGGGTGGGCGGGGTCAGCCAGTTCTTGGAACAACCGGTTCGGCAAACCAGATTAAAATTAACATCCGGTTAAAATTAACATTACCTCTCTGTTCCAGGATGGCCCCGGAAGTGGCCGCAGTGGAACTGAAAGGCGGCTACAACGAACTGTGTGACGTGTGGTCAGTGGGCATCACGGCAATCGAGTTGGCTGAGCTGCAGCCACCCATGTTTGACACGCATCCTTTGCGGTAAGGTGACCCGGCCGGCGGGTCCTGTTTGCGTTCTCTGATCCCTGAGGATTGAACAAAAATCTTTTCCATGAAGCGGTTTAAGGAAGAGACTGCTCCCTGGCTAATCTGTGGCTTGTCTCCCTGTGCCACCTTGCAGGGTGCTGGTGTTGATGACCAAGAGTGGCTACCAGCCTCCAAAGCTGAAGGAGAAGGCCCGCTGGTGAGTAGTGTCAAGGGGTCCTTCAGAAGTGGTGACAGAGCCTTACTTAGTCTCAACAAAGGAGAGTATTTGTAGTGCAGGGTTGAACCGAGGGGATCCCTTGGTGCTCTCTGTCACTGCGTTCTTTTATTTACCAGCTGAGCTCTCATTTCTGGACTATCAGACTTTCCATAGCTTGCCAAGAATCCTTATCAGTAAGCTAAACTGCGCATGTCTCTCCACCCACATTCCTTCTCACTCCACATCCTCTTTTTCTTTCTTCTCTTGCCAAGAAGTCCGACCACAGGGAGGTGGCCGGCACGAACGTTATAGAAATGTAACTATTAGATTAGTAAGATGTTTTATTTTCTTTATAACAAATAAATGAGTTTTCTTAGAAGATATATCTTCGGGTTTGTTTTCTTAAAGTATGCTGGCAAGGAAAAGTCTCGATCCACCCCTCTTAATCAAGGTGCGATTATCCCAAAGGCAGAATGGGATTAATCAGCGCCCTGACACTCTCTTGAGTTTGGTGGTTTTCTTGCAGACGTTTCGTGATCCAACTAAGTAACATCACTAGTCTATAAGGGAGTGGGTTTGCAGAATGAAGGAGGAGGAAGAGGAAGAGGATTGTGGGGTCCTTGGTGTTCTCTGAGCTTCATGGTTTTCTTGCAGATGTTTCGTGACCCAACTAAGTAACATCATCAGTCTATAAGGGAGTAGGTTTGCAGAGAGGAGGAGGAGGAGGACTGTGAGGTCCTTGGTGTTCTCTGAGCTTGCTTGTTTTCTTGCAGATGTTTCATTACCCAGCTAGGTAACTTCATCAGTTGTAGTAAGGGATGGGTTTTGCTCTCCCTTTATATTCTAGTGGCTTGCCTGGCCAGTGTTGGTGAGAGTAGTCTTGGAAGCTCTTTGGTTGGGCTATTTACTGTTTGCTTGTTTGGCGGTGTTTTTATTGGAGCATCGTTTACTTCTTGATTGTTGGTCTGATGTTAATCTTAGCGTTACCCTTTGGGGCAGAATGCCGGAGGTTTGGAATACAGGTGAGATAGCCCTTGACTTGTGACCACAATCGGAACCAGAGTTTCCACTGCGAAGCAAGGCAGTTGTCAAGCATCAGCTGCGTTACAACGCTTCCAAACATTTCTCCTCATGGCTGCTGCTGCTGCTGCTGTCTCCACAGGTCCCCCGCCTTCCACAATTTTGTCAAGGTGACCCTAACCAAAAGCCCCAAGAAACGGCCCAGCGCCTCCAAGATGCTCACGGTGAGGACGCCCACCTCTCTTTCCACCTCTACGCAGGATGTGCGCGCTGCAGAGTTGGGAGCAAAGCCCCCCAGGGCCAGCTGTCCAGTGTGTGTGTGTGTGTGTGAGAGAGAGAGAGAGAGAGAGATTCTACAATCATTCCGGATACAAATTCAATTTCTACGTCTGTTAAGTGAATCTGGTTTCCCCCACTTTGACTCTGCTGATCCGAAGGTCGCAAAAAAGCAATCACTTGTTCCGGGACATGCATGCAACCCTGTGGTGGGTTGCTACCGGTTCGCCCCGGTTTGGGCGAACCGGTAGCAGCAGTGGCGGGAGGCTCCGCCCACCCCCCCTAGATGTCATCAAATACGATCTGCGCCTGCGTAGAAGTGGTGTGCACGCACGTGAAGTGAGCACGCGCGCGAACCGGTAGCAAAGGTAAGTGAAACCCACCCCTGATGTAACCATCATAAATATGAACCTGTTGCCAAGCCTGCGACTTTTAATCATGTGACCATGGCATGCTACGACGACGATCCTGTGAAAAATGGTCGTAAGTCTGAAAGAACTGAAAGACTGAAAGGACCGTGCTTTGTTGAGAGAGTGCTGTTCCATTCTGAGCAGAGGAGAGGGGGGGGAAACGACATCATCTACCTCCAGTCTACAATGCAATCCTTTCTGCAGTTCCAAGAAGACCCCACACCCATTTGCACCACTCAGGTGATCCTGAGGACACAGACAAACCCCCAAGTGGCCTCAACGATCCTCTAAAAGGATACAAACAGCCAGGTTGTCTGCAAGGAGTATCAATTCTTCCCAGTGATGAAATCCACATTTTTTTACTACCGGTTCCGTGGGCGTGGCTTGGTGGATGTGGCAGGGGAAGGATATTGCAAAATTTCCATTCCCATCCCACTCCAGGGGAAGGATACTGCAAAATCCCCATTCCCTCCCTACTCCTGGGGGAAGGATACTGCAAAATCTCCATTCCCACCCCACTCTGGGGCCAGCCAGAGGTGGTATTTGCCAGTTCTCCGAACTACTTAAAATTTCCGCTACTGGTTCTCCAGAACCTGTCAGAACCTGCTGGATTTCACCCCTGATCTTTCCCTTCCCTTCCCCCATGAGCCAGTCAGAGCTGAAGAAGCTTCTTGGATGACAAGCGAAACGTTTTCAAAGAAAAACCAGAAAGTCCAGTTACCTCTTGAAAAAAGCACCTTTAGGACATTATCCCCTTCGTCTTCCGTTTTGGTTCCGGTCCCCGGGTTGGAACCCAACTATCGTCACTTTTCTTTTCTCAGCACCAGTTTGTAACCCAGGCAGGGCTCACGCAGAGGCTGACCCTTGATCTCTTGGAGAAAGTGCACAATCCTGACCAGCTCCCCAGAAGTGAGGCAGAAGAAGAGGACCAAGAGGTGAGAGCCAAGAGATTGGCTGGGAAAGTGGGAGAGAGAAGGAGGAGTCATCTCCTCGTCTTAGGAGTCATCCACACCTACTTGAAATTGCTTCTTGGAGATGCCAGGTTTAGAGGTTCTTAGAGGTTCTTCTCTTAAGAAGGTGTCCTCACAATGCAATCTTCGTCTCATCTCCAGTCTACAGCAGAAGCTATGTGCCATAGCTAGGGCCAAGGAGGGGTAATTATTACCGGTTCGGTGAACTGATGCCCATTATCCCTAGCGGTTGGCCCGAACCAGTCCAAACCGGTAGGATTTCACCCCTGATAAGGGGACATCTTTGGACCACCTGCCCACCTGGAGAGAAACACATTAAACCAGCAATCTGGAGGTGCCCAGTCTGGAACCTTCAAGTTTCCATGAATCTCCTCCATCTTCCAGTGACCACCTGTGATTAGAACTTTGTTTCTTCTCTTCCCATAGCCGTCATAAGTCCTACAGTGAAGCAACTGATCTTTAAGACACATTCAGGACTTGGGCCTTGGTTGTTCTACTGTCCCAGATTTTCTCGCGAAGGTTACTCCTGTCCTAATCCAGAATATCGACATCACCATACGAAAACGGGGGAAATTGTCCAGGCTACTAATTCCCCCACACACACACTACACCGATAAATCTAGGACCCTCTTGTCTTGCTCAAGTCAAACTCAAGGGTGTTTTGGAGGGGCTGGCAAAATAGGGGCTCCTCTTAGGGGCACACACAGCCACAGAAGCCCTCTGTTTTGGGGTAGCCATCACACACCCCTCCAACATGCCTCTTATCTTCTCTTCCTCAGTTGCCTCCACCCCCGGTGCCCCGAAGGATTCACTCTAGTCAACGGCAGGGTGTGACTTCTCCAGGATATGCTGGTGTCCAGGGTATGGTTGTCCACTCTCGTTGGTTCAAGGCTCACCTGTCCAGTTCATCTAAGTGGAATCACCCCACTAGGGGGAAAATAACATGGTTGCTTGGTCTCTGCACCCTCCATTTCCTTCCTCACTGCTCTAAATCCCGTTTCCCATCTCATTGCAGAGCATAACTTCAGCCCTATCTTCCAAAGAAGGCAAAGTCTGAGGTCTTCAAGCTCTATGGTAACTCTTCGTTGGCTCTTCTGCTCTTCCCCTTGAGAAAAGTCCTCCTCTCTTGGCCTTCTTCAAGATCTGGGTCCTACCCTGAAGTCTGCCACTTTTGGCACCGACAAACTCAATGGACCAAAGATCTCACAGCCGATTCTTCTTTTCTCCTTCTTCAGCTCTTTCTCTAGATGAGCGTTCCTCAACCTTGACTTTAAGATGGGTGGACTTCCATTCCCAGAATTCCCAAGCCATCGTGCAACTTTAAGAACTGTGGGCTTCAGCTCCCAGAACTCCCCAGTGAGCATGGCTGGCTAGGGAATTCTGGGAGTTGATAGTCCACCCATCTGAAAGTCGCCAAGGTTGAGAAATACTGGAAGTAGGGAAACAGGCTGTTTCCTGCCTCTGGAGGGCCTCGGGGGTAGGGGGGTTGGGGAAGGCCATTTTCGCCCTCCCCAGGCTCCTAGAAAGGCTCTAGAGCCTGGGGAGAGCAAAAAACGGGCCTTCCAGTCCCATCGGAAGTTGGCAAATGGGCCATTTCCGGCCTCCAGGGGTGGGAAAGGCCATCACTGCTCTAGGGCAACCTTTGCCAACTTGGGGTCTCCAGATGAGCTGGATTATCATGCCCATCATCCCCAGATACCACTGGGCTGGCTTGTTGGGGAATTTGGCTCCTAATTCTGCTGGAGACTTGCCTAGGATGAAATTTCCAATCCTCTCTCTTCTCCTGCAGGAGATCGTGCTAGACCCAGGCTACAGCACGATGGACCAACCTGAATCTGAATTCAACAGCAGGTGAGGGACCCCAGAAGGGGCCTTGGGTACCAACTCCCGTAGCTGCTGCCTAGATGGGAAATAAAATCTATTTCAGCTTTGTTTTCCTGACCTTTGCAGGAAGAGCGTAGCCGACTCAGACGACTACGACGATGTGGATATGTGAGTTCCGTCTTAACTGCTTACAGTTAAAGCTGGCTGGGGAATTCTGGGAGTTGAAGTCCATCAAGGTTGAGAAACAGGAGGTTTTGACCATGGCCAAACGTCAACCAAGGACTCGTAAAACAAAGTCAAAGTGGCCATGGGTGCCACTAAACTCCCTGAGCATAATCCCACTCGGTCATTCTTTCTCTCCTAAATTCCCCTTCCCTCTTTTCTCCTCTGTCTTCCAGCCCCAGCGGACCAGACCTAATCAGGTAACCCTTTCTCCTAGAATTCTTAAAATATCAAATTATAGAACGCACGGTCATTTAGCCAAACGTTGGGAAGACAGACGGATCTCGGGATCCAGCAAGGAGCTAGTCCCTAAGACGAAGAGATTCCTGCTTGGGATTTGGAAATTACAGTCCTGGAAAATAAACGTTTTCTTTGCTGACTTGAAGGGATTTAGCTTGCCGGGAGTAGCTCGGTGAGACCTGCGGTGACTTTTCACAGTGAATTATGATGTCTTGCTAGGGGGGCCTCGATGCCCTTTGAGACTGGTTGTTCCCTTGAAGACGTTTCATGACCCAGCTAGGTAACATCATCAGCGCTAGAAGGGAGCGAGGTTTAAAAACAGAGAAAAACCCCCACACCTTTCTAGAACTGATAATGTTTCCTAGTAGGGTCATAAAATGTCTGCAACCAAGCTCAGAGAGCACCAGTTTAACCCAGGGAAGGTCACTTACCTTCGCTACCGGTTCGCAAATATGAGCGTGGGGCCTTCCACACATGCGCAGAGCATCAAAAACGGGACATGATGACTTC
The DNA here is from genome assembly GCF_059756535.1 of Pantherophis guttatus. Taxonomy (NCBI): domain Eukaryota; kingdom Metazoa; phylum Chordata; class Lepidosauria; order Squamata; family Colubridae; genus Pantherophis; species Pantherophis guttatus. The sequence goes on from NC_142072.1 coordinate 2,542,134, forward strand.
CGGGTGGGTGGGTGGAGCTTCCCACAGCCGCTGCTACCAGTTTGCACAAACCGGATAGAACCAACTGAATGCCATCACAGGTCCAACCCCAAGCTACAAATATTCTTCTCTATTAGTAACATCTTGCTAGAACAATTCATGTGTGTGTGTGTGTGTGTGTGTGTGTGTGTGTGTATGTGGGGGTGGGAAACAGGCAGCAACCCCCCCCCCCCATCTCTCTGTTTTTGAACCTGGTCATTTATCTTTCCTCCCAGGGACGCTCAGCCTGTGAATCTCCCGCCCCCGCTACCTCCCAAGGTAAACCCTCTGTGGGAGCAAAGTAAGTTTGCAACCCTCCTCTCTGTCCTTGCAGGTGGAGATTACACCAAGGTGAGTCCCGTTACTCCAGTGGGCAGCCGTGGTCCAGGGTCTTCCGTGGGTGGTGCAGATTTAGTCCACGGACACCCTCCCCACACACACACAACTCGGCCGCCCTTAGCGCAGGTTCGTTTTTCCTGCTGACAAATGCATTTTATGCACGCTGACATTTCTCTCTCGAATAGCCCAGAGTTTGGCTCTCCTCGGATGAAACGGCGGCGGATCGATCCCGCGACCACGTTCCTACCAAATGCCTAATCCGGGGACGGTGCTCCAGCGGTCCCATCCTGAGTTGGCCCTCGCCACAAAGTCATTCTGGGAGAGCCGAAGCTTCCCACCTCACCGCTAAATCGGGTACAACTTTCTTTCTCCCAGAAAATAGGAGTGAAACGATGGGAGGAGGAGACGCTCCCAAACTTTGTGGTGTCCCAGGGTCACATGATCCCCTCTGACAAACCAGAGTGAACGAGGAAGTTGGATTCACTTAACAACCGGGTTATTCTTTTATCAGCTGCAGTGATTCACTTAACAACGGTGGTAAAACGGGGGCAAAACTCACTGAACAAATGTTTCACTGAACAACATAAATATTGGGCTCCATTGTTGGTTGTAAGTCGAGAACTGCCTGTAGAGGAAAAATAGCCCGGGGCAGGGACCCTTTTCATTCCTGGAACAAGCCTTATAGGGGTTATATTCCTAATAAAAGGTTTTCTAGGACTAATCCATAGGACCCAATGGAATGGTGCGCTGGCCTAGAGGTGGAGCTCTCGCCTCACAATCAGGAGGCTGTGAGTTCGATCCTAGGTAGAGGCAGATATTTCTCTCTCTTGAGTTCCCACACTGAGAATATATCTGCTGAACAAAACTCCGCATTGGTGACAGGAAGGGCATCCGGCCATTCAAATACATAATCCTGCAAGGGTTATGGGGTCATTAAATGAAGATGATGAATCCATAGGACCCAACCTGAATTTGGAGAGTCCAGAGTAAAATAATAAAGACTTAGTTTTGTTGCCAGGTTGAGATCTGGGGGTCAATATTCCCAGATTTAGATTTGGTGGTGTGGGGTGCTGACTCTTATTTTACTCCCCTGCAGTCCCAGAACTGCGTTCAGATCCCTTGGATGAGAGGCCCCCCAGCCTTCCTCCTAAGCTGGAGAGGAGACAGAAACCGGTAAGCGTGTTCAGCCTCCACATTGGGCCAATCGGCTCCGGTCCAAATCATTCCACTATTGCTCAAATTAAACTTTTTAAAAAAAAAACTGAGCCTGCTTGGAAGAGAGAATAACTTGGATTTTTCTTGGGGCCAAAATGCAGAAGGGCAAGGAATCTTTCTCCTCCTCCTCTTCCACCTCTTCCCCCCTTTCTCCTTCTCTTTCCCTTTCCCCCTTTCCTTCTCCTTCTCCATTGTCTTCTCCATTTTCTTTCTCCTCTCCTCCCCTTTCTCCTCCCCTTTCCTTTTCTCCTTTCCCCCTTTATTTCTCCTTTGCCATGTTCTCTCTTCTTCTCCCTTTCCTTCCTCTCCACCTCCTCCATTTTCTCTTTCTCCTCCTCTCCTCTCCTTTCTCCTCCCCTTTCCTTTTTTCCCTTTCCCTTTTACTTCTCCATGTTCTCACCTCTTCCTCTCCTCCTTTCCCTCTTCCCCTTTCCTTCTCCTTCTCCACCTTCTCCATTTTTTCTTTCTCCGCTCCTCTCCTCCGCTTTCCTTTTTTCTCTTTCTCCTTCCCCATCATCTTCTCCATCTTCTCCTCCATCTCCTCCCTTCTCCTCCTCTTCCCCTCCAAAATATTTCAAATCAGTTTGGAAATCACGAGGGTGAAATTAAAAGAGGAAGAGATACCATCAGGAAGTGAGAGAGAATCGCCTGAGGGCCAGGATGCATACCTGCTTCTCCCAGGTGCATGTTCATGGATGGCTCTGGCCTGCTTCTCCTCCTCAGGACAGGACCCTCTTCAAGAAAGTCTTCAACGAGTGCCCCTTGCACCTCACCTCGGCCACCGCCTGGACCCATCCACACACCAACGGTACACCTGGAGGAGACCTGAGGAGGGACGGGTGGGCGGGGCGAGAATGCATTGGTTCCTTCTGCAGACCTGAGCGGCATCTACCCTGTTTCCCCGAAAACAAGACCCAACTGGAAAATAAGTCCTAGCATGATTTTTCAGGATGCTCATAATATAATCCCTACCCCCAAAATAAACCCGTTAAGATCGTCAGCTGACGGAGGTGTTTAGCACTGTATTTCCCCCCAAAAATAAGACCTAGTCGGAAAATAAGTCATAATGCGTCTTTTGGAGCAAAAATTATAATATAAGTGTGAAGTTTCCGAAAGATGCCCTAATTAATTCATGAGCCATGAGTCGAACTTCAAAAGAAATACAGTCATTTATTAGGAGCACCATTTCGGCAATATTCGGATGCAGTTAGAACTAATCCCACGTAGATTTACGTTCCCCTATGACCCTGTCTCTCCCTTCCTCTCTGGCCATGTCATAAATCACATTTTCCAACTTTGGCTGGCTGTGAAATCCAACACCCTCCTTCTGATTGCGGTAAGGAAGAATGTATGGAATGCACTTCAGTTAGGGAAATCAATCAGCTCTATCAGTTCTCCCTCCCTCCTGCTCATGGCAACTTGAAAGCTTTGCAAGTTGACAATAAGAGGTGGTCTTATTTTGGGGGAAACATGGTAGTCCTAGTGCTGTTCTTTTGTCCAAGGCTCCTCGTCATAAAATGATCTAGAAATAATTACTTGGTTTGCAACTGAGCTCCAGGATGGCTCCTTCACCTAGGACTACCATGTTTCCCCGAAAATAAGACCCTGTCGTATATTTTTTTGAACCCCGAAATCTTGGCTTTATTTTCGGGGCGGTCTTATTATTTTGGGGCACGTGGAGCAAGATGGGGCTCCTCTTGCCGTCTTCCCTGATTTCCAGCTCTGTGTTTAAATATTTTCAGGGAGGGCTTATTTTCAGGGGGAGTGTCAGCTTATTTTAGCACATGCGCTCAAAAGCCCGATTGGGCTTATTATCAGGGGATGTCTTATTTTCAGAGAAACAGGATAGTGCTTCTGAACATCTTGGGGGACGCGACTACAGGTGGTCCTTGACTTACTACAGTTTGTTTAGTGACTTTTCCAAGTTACAACAGCACTGAAAAAAGTGACTTATGATCCTTTTTTCACACTCCTCAGATAGGCCCTGCACTTACCTCGCATCCAAAATGGGCCGCGTGGAGACTCCTGAGAGGGGCAGAGAGGGTGGGCGGGGCCAGCCAGTCCTTGCAACTACCGGTTCGGCAAACCAATGTAAAATTAGCATCTGGTTTGCCCAAACTGGTCCGAACCGGCTGAATCCCACCCGATAGTGTCCCACCTTAATTTTGAATTCCCTCCCTATTTTCCAGAGCTGCACTTAATTCTGGGGGCTGAAGAAGGCATCTTCGCCTTGAACCGGAGTGAGGCAGAACCTGCTCTAGAACTGGTGAGACTGACGGGGTGGCAGGAACGAGTCTGAACGACAGAAGGGAGAAGGCAGAGAATTCAGTTTCTGGCTTGCTTTGAAGAACGTCATTTTGTCGTCTTCTTTTTTTTTATCCCTCTCCGTTTCTCAAGCTTTATCACAGCCGAACGACGTGGGTCTATTGCATGGGGAATGTTCTCATGTCTCTTTCAGGTAAGTTGGAAAAAGTGCAGAGAAGAGCAACAGAGGATTAGGGGCCTGGAGGCGAAAAGATATGAAGAACGGTTGCTGGAATTGGGTATATTTAGTCTAGGGACCAGGGGTGACATGATAGCAGTGTTCCAATATTTGAGTGGCTGTCACAGAGAGAAGGGGGTCAAGCTGTTTCCCTTCCAGCTCTATTCTGATTGATTGACTGACTCGTGGCTTCCCTGCCAGCATCCCAAGGTCTGTTTCTTCTCCTTTTCAAAATTAGAGGCTCTGGAGACCTATGGGAAGCGAGCAGCCCCTGCCCGCCCCCCCAAGAATTCAAGACTATTCCACCACATTGGTTATTTGTGCCAAAACCTGGCATCATTTCAGCCTGCCTTAGGGTTCTGTAATGCTATGTGTAAAGGGCCTTGGGAGATAGATAGACGCATTTAACCTGGTTAGGGAAGCTGCTCATCTGCTGGGTTTGCAATGTATCGAAGCATAACCTAAGCCAGAGGTCCTCAAACTTGGCAGCTTTAAGACTTGTGGACTTCAACTCCCAGAATTCTCCAGCCAGCATAGTCTGGCATGTGTAAGGTGTGATGCAGGAGGGAAAAAGACGATTTTGCGGAGGTGAGGAAGCGATAACAAGCAAATTCTGCAGAGATCAGAATGCTGGTGCATAGGTCCTTAGAGCAAATATCACCCGTTGGTCTCAAACCTTTTGCCCACGCTGGCATTTTTGAATTCAAGGCTGGAAGAAATGAACTCCCCCCCCCCGCTGTCCCCACCCAACGCCACATAGACATACTGACTACAATTCCCATAAGCCCCAGCCATCACGACCAGCAGTTCCCAGCCAGGGTGGCAGATGTCTTCTCCGATCTGCTCCTGGGTGTCAAAGAATTCAGTCAATATTTCTCTAACCCTTTGTTGAAAAAGAGAGAGGAAGTAGGAAAATCCCCTCAAGCAATGAAAATTTGGTTTTAGAAGCCAGGAAAGCTTGAGTTCCGACGACCTTTTTTCTCTATATATCTGTGCTTCTCACCTGTAACCACTTGAAAATGTGTGGACTTCAACTCCCAGAATTCCTGAGCAAGCATGTGTGAGTTTCAACTCCCAGAATTCAGGGAGGCACCAACACTTGTTAAGTAAGGCGGTTGTTAAATGAGGTGCACCCAATTTAGCTATGGTTTTTTTTTTTTCCTCCTGGAGTCGTTAAGAGAATCACATGATTGTTAATCGAATCTCCCCCCAGAACTGGCTAGGAACATTGCAAATGGTGATCGCGTGGTCACTGCAACCGTCATAAATACACGCCGGTTGCCAAGCGTCTGAATTTGGATCATGTCGTTATGGGGCTATTGCAATGACATAAGTGCGAGAATTGTTGTCAGTCTCTTTCTTCAGCACCGTTGTTAATTTCGAGTGGTCACTAAATGAATGGCTGTAAATCGAGGACTTCCTGAATAGACAATAGGTTTTCTTTTCCCCTTCTGTTCAGGCAAGGTTCCCCAGCTCTTCTCCCACAATTTACTCAGTCTGCATGAGCAGAGCAAGAGAGACCAACGCCTGGGTGTGTCCCTTTCCGCACACCGACTATTACCCAGGTAAACCCATCACTGGAAAACCCATCACTTTTTCTTACCCGCTTCCTTAATTCTTCAGGATTCATTTAGATGTGGGAATGGCCAATCTCTTTATCTGGCGGAGGTCTTTCGCAGCCTGGCTGGCTGGAGGGTCAACAGGTTATTTTCGGTGGGGTCCTTGGTGCTCCCTGAGCTTGGTTGTTTTCTTGCAGACTTTTCATGACCCAGCTAGGTAACATCATCAGTGCTAGAAGGGAGTGGGGTTTGCTCTCTGTTCATATAGAAGTGGCTTGTTCTGTGGGTGGGAGAAGTCTTTAAGACTCCTTAAAGTTGCCAAGGTTGAGAAACACTGTATAAGACAGTTCTAAAAAGCAATCTCGTTTCCAGTGGTAGGATTCAAATAATTTAACAACCGGTTCTCGGCCCTAATGCCCGGCTGGGTGGGCGTGGCAGCACTCGGCCTCGTGCACCCCCCTGGGAGGAAAAGCGGGCCACGGGGAAGGGATTTACCCCCCACGCCACATTTTGGGCCTAGTAGGCCTCTCTGCAGCCTCCTGGGAGCAAAAATGGGCCGCGGGGGCCTGCAGTGCACACCCTCTGACCCGTTTTGGGCCTAGGAGGCCTCCCTGCACTTACCTGGGAGACAAAATGGGGTGCATGAGGACTCCAGGAAGGGGAGGGGCCACCCAGCAATTTAACTACTGGTTCTCCCGAACCAGCCCAAACCGGCTGAATCCCATCACTGCTCTTTTCCTTCCATAATCAACTCATCTGTCCTTTCCTTCCTTCCCTCTAGAAAAAACGTCATCACCACCAAGATCCCCGACACGAAGGGATGCCAGAAATGTTGCACAGGTGCTTTGAACGCCAATCCTAGGGATGGTCACTGTCCCCACGGCTGACCCTTCCTCTCCTCCCCTCGGTTGCCCTGCCTAGTATCCAATACAGCACCTTCTCCCCCACCTCCTTTTCTTGCAGCCAGGAACACCCAAAACAGTTGCCACTTTCTCTGTGGGGCATTGGAGGCCGGAGTGGTTCTCCTCCAATGGTATGAACCCATGCAGAAATTCATGCTGGTCAAGGTAAGAGCCGAGTCCTGCTGCCAGAGGAAGCATCTCCTTGCCAGGGTCAAGATTGGGCATCCCAAGGAAGAGACAGCCAGGTTGTGTGTTTGATAGCTTAGTTGGCTAGGTGGCATTGTTTGCAATTTAGTGCCTCGGGTGCAACTGCCAAGGGAGACCCAGGTTGGCGCCAAGCACCTCTGTCCCACCCTGTGCATTCTCTCTGAAGGTCTCTCGTTGATTTATTATTGAAACTATTTTGGGATGCCAGGGTTTTTCCATTTTCTTCAGGCCATTTATTCCTTCTAGGCCCATGATGGCGAACCGATGGCATGCAGGCCAGAAGTGGCACACAGAGCCGTATCTTCGGGCACACCAGCCATCACCCATTGCCCTTACGGGTTCCGGTGCACACATGCATGTCAGCCAGCTGGTTTACGCACACACGGGAGTGCCAGAAATCGGAAGAGCAGCTCCCTGGCACACATGTGCATGCCGGGAAGCTGAGCTTCCGTCTAGCTGGTCTTTGTGTACGCATGCCTGCCAGAAACCGGAAGACCAGGTGACTGACGCTCTTGCGCACGCCGGAAACTGGAAGCTCATCTTTCCAGCAGGTGCATGTGTGCCGGGAAGCTGTGTTTCCGGTTTCCAGTGCTCCCACGTGTGCGCGCTGGGGAGCTGCTCTTTCAGTTTCCAGGGCTGCTCTGCATGTGCGCGCACTCCCATTTTGGCACTCAGTGCTAAAAAGGTTCGCCAACACTGTTCTGGGCAATAATTGAAAGCATGCTCTCTTTTGCACTGGTGAGACCACATTTGGAATACCATGTCCAGTTTGGGTGACCATAGTACTAAAAAACACATGTTGAGATTGTAGAAAGAGTGCAAAGAAGAGCAGCAACGACGATTAGAGGCTAAAACATACGAAGAACGGTTGCAGAAACTGGGCATGTCTGGTTTAAGGAAGAGAAGAGGACTAGGGGTGATGTGATGGCTGTCTTCCAATATTTGAGGGGCTGTCACAGAGATGAGAGGGTCAACCAATTCTCCAAAGCACCTGAGGGCAGGACAAGAAGCAACAGGTGGAAACTGATGAAGGTGTTGTGGCTCCGTTGCCTGAGCCTGGGCTATCAACAGATGCAGACTCTGAGAGTGAGGGAGAGGAGTTGGCAAGGCCTCCCTCTCCAGGACCCTCCTCTCTGGCAATGCCTCCGGAGGACACCGAAGGCCAAGAGATAGGCTCAGAGCCAAGCACGTCCCCGCAGCCACAGGTGGACAGCGACGAAGTAGATAAGTGCTGGCTGGATCCTCGGCAGCGGCACAGGGAGAAGCGTGTGCAGCAGAGGGGAAGGCGTGCCAGAGATTAGCTGAGTCACTGGACCACACCCCACAGGGTATAAATGTGGGTGTGGTGGCCGGTTCAGTTTGTGACAAGCAAAAACTAGAAATAATCCATGACTCTGCGTTACTGGACTTCTGCCTGCCTTGTCGGACTGCATTTGGACTAATCCTTGTATTGCTGAAACTTTGCCTGCTTTATCGGAATGCTTGCAGTCTAATCTTTGTTTTGTGTGAGTAAAGTCTGAATTGGCAGCTAGCCACTGGGTTGCTGCCAGCTTTATCTTCAAAGATTTTGTCGTGTGGCTTATTAACTCCAGGCCGTCTGTGGGGGTGCATGTGTGGGATGGGGACAGAACAGAAGGAGAGTTCCAACTGAGAACGAAGGAGAAATTTGCTAAAAGTGAGAACAATTAACCAGTGGAACGACTTGCCTCCAGAAGTTATGAGCGCTCCATCACTGGAGGTTTTTAAGAAGAGACTGGACAGCCATTCGTCCAGAATTGTATAAGTTCTTCTGTTGAGGACTTCTCTGTATTAATCTGCCTGACTTTGGTTTCTGAGTCTGGTCTACTTTGAAAAGTTGACAGGTGGCTATTAGTACGGGGTACTCCCCATGGCAGAGATGGCACTTTTGAGGGCATCAACCCCAATTCAGGAAACCCTTCTCTTCTTCTCCTTGGATAGTACTTTGATTTCCCCCTGCCTTCCTCGCTGCCCATCTTCGAGATGCTGATAAACCCCGATGAGGAATATCCGGTGGTCTGCATTGGTGTAAGCAAGGGCCCCCCAGGACAGGCTGTGCAATTCCAAGTCATTAACCTCAATTCTTTAACCTCGTGGTTTATCAGCGACAAAAGCGGTGAGTATCCTGGAAGCAGATTCTGATTAATTTCCCCCCCCTCAAGTACTAGCTGAATCCCAGGATGGGTTCTAAGTCATTCGGTGGTTCATTTGACATTTGAGGGCTGCATCTGCATGTCTGCTGTGGCACATTCTTTATGGTGGACAATAATAAGGTAGAACTTCAGTAGAAAGATCATACCACCACATTCCTTGTCTAGAAGATCCGTGATGGTGAACCTATGGCATGTGTGCCCTCTCTGTGGGCGCGCGCCCTGGCCACCTGGTCTTCAGGTTTCCGGCGCTCTGGCATGTGTGAAGTTCAGCTGACTCGCTGATCAGCAAACCAAAAGACCAGGTGCTGCACACCAACCAGCTGATCTCCAAGTTTCCAGGGCTCTGATGCGCACGTACACGTTCCAGTTTGGCCACTTGGTGCCGAAAAGGTTTGCCATCATTGGTCTAGACCAAAAGGCCACCTTCTCCACTATGTTGAAGATCTTCCGGAAGGAACTCTTTTAAGGATCAAAAGCAGGCTTTAAATGAATACTTAGCCGTAGTTCTGAACAATGCATTTGTTTGTCCACAGAACCTTCCTGCTGTGGCTTCGTCCAGGTGACTCAGCTGGACAACAAGATGGTGATGGTTCTGATGGATGGTAAGTAGAAGCCAGGTGGCCCTTGGTCGGTCAGGACTGCGAGAAGGGAGCGTTCCTGTTGGGGCCAATGCGTTTTTGGTTTGTTTCCCAGGGTGCATCCAGTTTGTCAGCCACCGAGGGACACTGCTTGGATCCCCACCGAAACTCACCTTCGACGTAGCGGTGGAGTCAGTCGGTGAGTTCCTTTTCTCCATCCTGTTCAGTACTTCCTCCTCTTCCAGTTGCCTCCTCTCCATCATCTGATGCTCCTTTCCAGTCTTAGAGGAAGGACAGGTTGACATCTCCAGAGCAGCTCTGATCTTGATGGAGAAAGAGATCTAATCTGTTTGTCTTCTCTACCAAATGCTGCCTGTGATTCTCTGGTTGTTGTGATGGTGCTTGTGGTGAGTTTGCTGGCTTGTCTGTCAGTAGTATTGAGAGGTGTGTCAGGTTCCAACAACCAGACCTAGATATGCAGAGCTCAACTTAATTACTTTTATTATGTTCTGCCTATAATACAGGAATCTCCCCACGCTGGCAGTCTCCTTCCTCTTGGGAACAAATAGATAAGGCTCCAAGGAACTTCGGGAGGGTCAGTTAGCAATTTTGTGGTTGCACAATGACTCCAGGCTATCTCTATGCTTGATTCCTCCTCCCTGCCAGGCTGGGTGCTTCTCAAAGATGGTCTTGCTTTACGTTGAGGTTGAGTCACCCTGTATTTTGAGGGATGCTAGACCACTTTTGAAGGATTCACTTCCCATTCCGCTTCGCGGGAAGGCATGTCCAATGCCTGAACATCTTTTATGAAATGGAGAGTAAGTCACGGTGGCAGGACCTGAACTTCTTCACTTCTTCTGTCTCCAGCACTGGTGCAGAACTGCGTGCATGCATTTTGGCGCCATGGTGTGCAGACACGGCCGCTTGGATCAGGGCAGGTAAAGGAGCAGTTGTGTTTTCAACATGGTGTGGTCACTCCTCTTGAGATTTTATGGCAAAGATGAGTGGTGGGAGAAGAACCCAAGATACCAAGAACTTCATGGTATTCTACAGTATTCTCCAACAATGAGAGCATCTCATTTATCTCGTTCCTGTGGGTAGAAGTCCAATGATTCTTAGCAAGAGGTTCACTTAAGAGGCAAACATAACCCTTCATCCTAATCTGATGTTTCTTCTCAGGTAGCACAGAAGCTGCAGGATCAACGGTGGACCTTCCGCCTACTGGGACCCTCCAGGTTTGAAGACCTTCAACCTCATCTCTGTGCTTCTCCCACCCATGCAACTTGCTCCACCCCTTTGTGGCCTTCAGAACTTCTCCCAATTTCCTTGTGTGGGTCCTGTACTGAATAAGAGGAACTCCTTTTCTTTGGCTCTTTGAGACAACCTTCTTCATCCTGTGGTCTCCATTGTCCCCAACCTTCTCAGCTAGCATGGCCACCCCGCAACCACAGAACATCCTCCTCCAGGGTGCCCACTTAATTCCTGTCTTTTCTCCTTCCTTGTCAGCACCATCGTGTTAGAGACGCGACCAGTGAATAACCCGAATTCCACCAGCAATCTCTACGTGCCAGAATGACGATGGTTCAACCTCAACCCGCAGGTTGCTCAGACTGACCAGCTCCCACCCTCTAGAACTGATTCCTCGAAGAAGAACAAGTGATGGGGAAGGGGACTTCAGCTATCAGATGTTTTGGGACTGTCCAGGAAGCTGGCAAGACAGGGCTGGCAGTGAGAAATTGTCCAGCCCAACTCTTACAGTAGCTTCACCCCGAAGCACCAAGGATTTTACATGCCCTGATTTTACATACCTTCTCCTTACATACCATTCAACCTCAGTAAACAGTATGTTCAGTTTTTCGTCTCCCATATGTACCTTCTCCTCTGAAAGATGTGTCTCAGTGCGCACGTATGTATATGTTAACGCACCCAAGAGCAGTGTCCAGGATGAGGCTAAGTTGTGTATGGCCAGATCCTGCCTGAATAGGGGTTACCTCCAGGAAGTTGTGGTCACCCCATCATTGGAGGCTTTCAAGAAGAGATTGGACGGCCATTTGTCTGAAGTGGTATAGGGCTCTTCTGCTTGAGCAGGGGTTTGGACTAGAAGACCTCCAAGGTCCCTTCCAACTCTGATATTCAAGAAGAAGAGATTGAACAACCACTTGTCTGAAATGGCATTGGATCTCCTGCTTAAACAGAGGGTTGGACTAGAAGACCTCCAAGGTCCCTACCAACTCTCTTATTCTGTTAAATCTCTTCTCGGTCAAGGTTCTCTGCTCACACACCCCTTACACATGGGGGGTGCCTCCATTCATCCAAGCCAGGATGGCTTGGATGTCATGTGATATGCCAAGCGGACGGATAACCAATAAAACGCACGACGAGCCGAAAACGGACTCGCAAGAAAATGCAGCATGAACAGCAACATGGAAAAGAAAAAGAAAAGAAAAGAAAAACAGCGTTGCAATTTCTTGGTTCTGCAGAAGGAGGATGTCGACTCAGAGGGCTGCAGCAGTCTATGGTTTTATTGGCAGAGATCCAAGCTGGACTTGAGGAGCGGGCATCCTCTCAACAGAGCTGGCTTCAAACATCCAGTGGGGACGACCATTAAATCGGGGATGGCAAAGGGGTCTATTCTGTACAGGAGCTCAAGGGGCTGTGGATCTCTGGAGGGCCCCTTGCCTCCCCTAGCCCCAATACACACACACACACATATCTGGCTCTACTGGGTGGGATTTCTGGCACCTTCTTAAGTACAGATGGGGCAAGAGAAGATCCCCTCACCACCCTAAGTATAAGCTTCACAAATAAGAGGGAGGGAGGACTAGGTGTGAAGGTTATTCAAGTCACGGAGGGGAGGAACAGAGGGACGGAGGGGGCTGCATTCCTTTTCTTGGGGACCCTCAACATTTCTTTGGCACTCAGCTACGCTGGCCGACGGAAATCAGGAGCACATTCGCCCCAACTTTTCCCCGTACCAACTCGCCACCGCCAATTTGGCTGCGGGGACAACTCGCCGCGGGACAAGAGTTCCACGAGTATCAAAGAAACGGTGGGGCAGGATCGTTAAAGAAAGGCTACAAAAGGAGGGACAGAACGAAGTGGGAAGGACAAACATTAATTTTTTTAAAAAAAAAATCATTTTAAATAATGAAAACTGAATGGTTAAATTGTCCCGCCGTGAGTTGTCTCGGGGCGAGTCGGCCAAGGCGAATTGTCCCATTCCGTTCCCCCAATGGGTCCTGAAGAGTAGTTTTTCCCTGTATGGAGGACCCTCCCCTCTCTTGGGGGGGTGAGGGCCAATAAAAGGCACTTGAAACTGGGGAGGGGGCTTTAACCTGAAAAGGAAGCCTATTGCACGGACCCCACCGCCACCAAGGGACCAGAAAGAGTTGGGAAGTGTTACTGGCCGAGTGGGGGGCTGGCTTAGCCCAAGCAAGTGGGGCATTTCTCGGGGGTGGGTGGGGACAGAAATACCCACCCCTTCCACCGAGGGGAGGGGGCTTGGCAGCAAGAGGCAGAAGACATAGTGGGGATGACTTGAGGGTGGAGGGAGGGAACGAGGCAGCTCTCCCCAAGCTTGAAACAAAAGACACTCAGCCAAGCTGTCCCACTCTGCTTTGCTGCTGAACCCCCCCTTTCTCTAGGGCCGAAGGAAGGGGGCAAGGGAGGTGGACCCAGGGCAGCTGCCTTGCCCCCTGCTTAGCCCAGGGGGCGCTCTAGCCGAGCAGGTCTTCATACTGTTTCCGGAAGCAGTCTCCAGCCGGGAAAAAATCCCAACAGCGCTCTTGGTACATTTTCCAGACATAGGATTCCTGCAAAAGAGAGAACACAGGAGCTCCATTAATAAAGGAAAGCAGCGTCCCTTTTTAAAAAAAATCAACTTCAGGGAGTCCTCGGTTTACAACCGTTTTGTTGAGCGGCCTTTCAAAGCTACAACAGCACTGAAAAAATTTGCTAGAGCTAGCAAATCACTGGGATTTGCGGGTTGTAGAGATCACTCCCCTCCGGCTGTTGTGGGTAACCCTGGGAGACAGCCTTGAGAGAGATATGTCTGAAATGTGCTTTTGTTTTTGGCTGCCGTGCTACTTTGCTGTTTTCCCATCCCCCTTGCCAATGGCAACTCGAGAGCAGGCCAGAGACACTTTGTGAGTTGACAAGGGACTTAAGATCAGGTCCTCGCACTTACGACCATCACAGCTTTCCTCTGGGGTCATGTGATCAAAATTCGGGTGCTGGGAAACTGGTATGTACAATGGCTGCAGCGTCATGGGGTCGCGTAATCGCCTTTGCAACCTTCCCAGCTGGCTTCCCCACAAGCCAAGTCAATGGGGGAAGCTGGATTTGCTTAACGATGACATGATTTGCTTAACGACTGCAGTGATTTGTGTAACAGCCTTGGCAAACAAGGTCGTAAAGAAAAAGGTGGGATTCCCTTCACCACCGTTTTGCTTAGCAATGGAAATTCTGTCTCAGTTGTCGTCATAAGTAGAGGACTACCTGTAATAATGTCATTTTTAAAAAACATTCACAGAATAAATACAGAAAAAAGGTGGAAAAAGGCAATAAGGGATGCAGAATAACATATTCGTAAACCAGCAAAGGATTTCCAATGGTCCTAACATTCAAAATTCCTTATTTAATGAAGGAACGATTGAATGAAATGTATGGTTTGTGACATCATATTTCAAGAAAAGCTCTATAAACCTCTAAATATTGTTACTATTAGCATCACTGTTATTTGTTATTGTTCCTCAAATAATACGAAGAAAAGGAAAAGGAAAAAAAGAGGGGGGGAAAGGAAAAATATTATTAAAAGAAATAATTTGAGAAGAAGAAAAATGAATACAAAATATTGAGTTTTAACTCCCCTCCCCTCCCGTCCTCAAGCCCCCTCTCACCTGGCCAGTGTGTTCCGTTTCATCCTTATTGATGAGATACATCAGGAAGAACCTACAAGGGGGAAGAAAGGTGGAAAGGAAAGATGTGGAAACCTTTGCGAGAAAAGGAATCTTGCCAAGCATTTGCAGCGTTATCTTCGGATTTAGAGAAACGTGGGTTGTGCCCAGAGGAACACTTTCGAGGCGATGGGAAATACTGCCTCTTGGGAAGTGGAGAAATTAAAAGGGATGGGGAAGAGTAAGTCTCTCCTCTTATCACCCTTCCTGCAATTTAACTTGCAGCTCTCTCTACTGTGAGAATAACCTGTGAGGCAGAGGAAGAAAACCCAGCAAACAAGACAAGGGTCAGATAAGAGAAATCTGAGTCCAAAGCAGACATGTAATTTGAGAAAGTGTCTCAGAACAGACTTGCAAGATTTGGCTACATAACCTTATAATAAAAGTCGTATTAGCATTAATAACATTGGTTTTCGGGTCTGGACTACTTCTAAAGGCTGACTTTGGGCCCTACTTGCTTAGTAAGGATCTGCTTCTCGGTGTCTTTGAATGGTTTTCTGCTTTCAGAAATCTTCAGAGCTACAGAATAAAGACCAGGAAAATCCTGGCTGTCGCCTTCTCCTTCCCCTGCCCCCCGTGTCCTTTGCTTACATGTAATTTGCCAGGTTGTGCTCCTCTAACGTGTGGGTCTCAAAGCCATGGGGCGTCGTGTCAAAATAGTCACTGCCAAGCCCGCAGATGAAACATTTGGTCTGTTTGAGGACAACAAAGGAGAGTGAAGAAAAAGGGCCAAACGGTCATAAAATCAGATGCGATTGTTAACACCTGGGATGGGCTTCAAAAGTTTTAGCAAGGGGTTCTCTGCCCGGTTGCTGGGTGGGCGTGGCCATGGTGGGCGTGGCCTAATTGGCCTCCTGAACCACAGCGGGCAGGGGATGTTTTTTCCCTCCCCGGGCTCTGGAGGCTTTCCTCGAGCCTCCAAGAGGGCAAAAACGGCCTCCCCAGGCTCCGGAGGCCCTCTGGAGACTGGAAATGGGCCTATTTCTGGCCTTCCCAAACTTCCGGTAGGCCCGTTTTTCACCCTCCTAGAGCCTCCGTGCGCGCCCTGCACTTACCTGCATCCAAAACGGACCGTGTAGGGACTCCTGGGAGGGGAGGGGTAGGCCAGCCAGGAGTGGGATTTGGGGGTTCTCTGAACTGCACAGAATCTTAACTAGAGGTTCTCCCGAACCCCTGCGAATCCCCCAGCAGTCCCACCCCTGGTTAACACCCACTTTCCTTAGAAATGGAAATTCTGGTCCCAACTGTGGGGTCAGTTGAGCCTGAGTGGCGTAGGAGGCTAATGCCTCCTACTAAGGCAGCATTTAACATCCAGCTGCCTGCAATTACTGCGAGTTCAATTCTCACCAGGCTCAAGGTCGACTCAGCCTTCCATCCTTTCTAAGATGGGTAAAATGAGGACCCGGATTGTGGGGGCAATAAGCTGACTTTGTATAAAATATACAAAAGTATGAAGGCTATTGCTTAGCGCATTGTAAGCCGCCCTGAGTCTCCGGAGAAGGGCGGCATATAAAATTTTTTTTTAAAAAAAAAATTGCCTGTACAGCATTTATTTTCCTGTTCATAGACTGACTTACTACCGATGAATCCATTGGCGATTCCATTATGCCACCAATGAAAGATATCCTCACGCCCAAAACAAAGAGGCGAACCACATTTCTCTTGGAACGAAGCCTGGAAGAAAAACCTCCAGAAGATGTGGGTGTTTCCACATCTTCTGGAGGCTTTTAAGGAGAGGTTTTTAAGAAGACGTCGGACAACCCATTTGTCTGGAATGTTGGAGGGTTTTCTGCTTGAAGATCAGGGGGTTGGACGAGTGGTGGGATTCAAAATAATTTAACAACCGGTTCTCTGCCCTAATTTATTTATTTATTTATTTATTTATTTTATTTCTATACCGCCTTTCTCCCGAAGGACTCAGGGTGGTGTACAACCTGATTAAAAGCACAAAGACAGACAAAATTTAAAAATAATTAAAATTATTAAATGATAGGCTCAATTTAAAACCCCGAATTTAAAATCCCATTTTTAAAAACTCAATTAAAATCTTTACCTTGATAGCCCAGCCTGGCGGAACAACAAGGTTTTGAGGGCACAGTGAAATACACGAAGTGGATGACTGGATGGGTGGGTGTGGCCATGGTGGGCGTGGCCAGGGGGTGTGACAGGCAGCACTCGGCCTCCTGCACCCCCCTGGGAGCAAAAACAGGCTGCGCAGGGGCTGCGCCACACCCTGCCACGCACCGTTTTGGGCCTATGAGGCCTCCCTGCGCTTACCTGGGAGCCAAAATGGGGTGCGCGGGAAGGGGCGGGGTGGGGCAGGGCAGTGCCAACCAGCAATTGAACTATCGGTTCACCTGAACTGGCCCAAACCGGCTGAATCCCATCACTGGGTTGGACCAGAAGACCTTCAAGGTCCCTTCCAACTCTCTTATCCTGTTATTCCACTAAAAATGACAGAGGGGTGATTCAGCATACCTCCATGTCCTCCTTCACTTGCTCCTGCTGGTCTCTCAACTCCCCAAAGGCATCAATAATCAAACCTGGAGAAACGGAGAAAGAAGTCCAGAAGTCGAAGAGAAAAGAGAAAAACCTGACTCTGAGTCGGCTGCTGGAGGGGCTGGGGGCCGACAGGCCACAACAACAGGTTAGAATTAAGGAAGTAGACGAGAGACACAGTGATACAGCAGAGACTCATGAAGGGGTGCAGGCCCACCCATCTCACCTTGGATGATAGCCAACAAGATGACAATGACAAAGAAAAAGAAGGTGATATCAAAGATCACGCGGTAGAGCTCATATTCATCTCCAGCTGGATCTTCAATCTCATCCCCGATGCCGCCTCCGGCTCTCACTCCAACATACATGTGGAAGAGGTAACACTGTTGGGAGGAGAGTACAAAGCATCCACACTCAGGCCACAACTCATCCTTTCCAACCCCGGAGCCTCCAGATGTCCAGGAGAACATCAAGTCTAGGAAGTCTCATTGCCCCTCACCGTCATCATATCATCACATTTCATATCCGGCTCGTCCTCGTCTTCGCTCTTGTTGTAGAACTTGCGGAAGAAGTTGAAGGCCACCACGGTGTAAAGGTAGACAACCACTGCCAGCAACCCCACGGTCATCATCAGCTGGGGAAAGAGGACACAGATGCAGGAGATGGTCAGTTGAGTAGCAGGAAAGAAGAGCTTTCTCTTGGTGCTTATGGAGCAGAGGATTCCTCTCCCTTATCCCAACTGACCTGTTTGCCATTGTGTGTGACAGAAGACAGGATGGTCCGTAAGGTCTTGACGCCCATGGCAATGTCCAGAAGATGGCAAGCGAAGAAGAAGTTGTTGTAATGGCCAAGCACGGACATCACCATGTACCAGAAGAGATACAGGAAGGACTGAAGTGAGAAGGAGAGAAAGAAGAACTGGATGGAGAGCAAATGAACGATGTCCTTGAGGTCTTGATAGTAGGAAGAGGAAAGTATCACTAATATCTTCCGTCATTAAACTTTAGACTAACAATAATGAAGTCAAGAACCAAAAGAGAAGTTGCTTCTTAGTTTCCTTGTTTCTTCGCTTACAGACGGAATCTTGCCAGACTAAAGCAACTGTCTGCATAACTTGAGATGTATTCTGTGAGCTGCTAAGGAGGGACTGTCTTAGCCCTCTTCCTCCCTCCCAGGCATGCCAAACTCCGCTGCCTCTTTGCCCTCTGGGAAAAAGCCCCTCCAGACTACAGGTTGTCCTCAACATACGACAGTTCGTTTAGTGACTGTTCCAAGTTACAACAGCCCTGAAATAAGGCTGTTATGGCTGTTTTTCAGCATCCTTACGACCATTCCAGCATCCTTATGGTCACGGGTTAAAAATTCAGATGCTTGGCAACTGAATATTTATTATAAATATAAATATAGGATATTTAGGATAGTTGCGTTGTCCTGGGGTCATGTGTTGTTGAGTTGGTGTTGACCCTTAGGAGCCACGGGGACAGAATTTCTCCAGGGTGAAAGGAGTGTCAGTATACAGGAGTGGCCAAAATTGTGGAAACCTTTTGGGAAAAGTGTATTTTCTAAAACTAGCTAATAACACCACTTTTTTTTTGTAGTAGTACCATAAAATTATATTATCAATGGAAAGATAATTTAATCAAGAATATAATGCAACAACTTTTATGAAGGATTTGCTATTAGAATAGCAATTACAGTATAAAGAAGAAAAGTGAAACACGTTGAAAAAATGAGATATACAAAAATTATCCCCATAGAAAAAAACCAGGTATTCAAAAATGATCCCCATGTCAGTTAATTCTTAGTTGGGTAACCTTTAGCATGAATGACGGCCTTACAACGTCTTCCCATGGGGTGAACCAAGTCTTTGAGTTCTGCAGCTGTTATCATGTGAAACCAAGATTGAATGATGGCTTCTATTAACTGGGTTTTAATGCTGGGTCGCTTCTGACTAACCAATTTCTTTAGTCGGCTCCATAGATTTGCAATTGGGTTAAGAAGGTCTGGGCTATTCCCAGGCCATTCCAGCAGTGGTATAGGATTATCTTGAAACTCAAAAAAAAAAGAAGTGGTGTTATTAGCCATCAAACCTCAAAAATACGCTTTTCCATAAAGGTTTCTACCATTTTGGCCACTAACTGTAGATAATTCAATAGTGAATTTCTCTGCCCTGGTGCTACATCTTCTTACTTACGTTATCCGTGAAGACGACGCCAAGTTTCCAAATCTTGTACTTAATGTCAATGGAACTAACCCTGAGAGAGAGAGAGAGAGGGAGAAATCGCAATAGCACTTAGACTTATATACCGCTTCACAGTGTTTTACGGTTTACGATCGGGTTACTAACTTACCAATGGCAGTGATTCCCTTAACAATTGTGCCACGAAAGGTTGCAAAATGAGGCAAAACTCACTTAAGCAAATGTCTTACTTAACAACAGAAATTTGGGGTTCAATTGTGGTCGTAAGTTAAAGACTACCTGTACACTACGGTAATGTGAGAAAACGTGTTATAGATACTAAGGAAATATGAATTCCCTTGAATTACAACTTAAAATGCTCCCTTTGTCATCTACCTGTCAAGGGTGACGATGCCAATCTAAGCATTACCTAAGAGATAACAAATTAATAGAGTCTGAAGGGACCTTGCTGGTCATCTAGTCCAACCCCCTGCCCAAGCAGGAGACTCTACATCTGGCTCTACCTAGGATCGAACTCACAACCTCCTGATTATCAGGCAAGAGCTCCACCTCTAGGCCACTGCACTGCTGCCCCATATCTATCTTTGCCCTCCTGTTTTCTTTCTCACCAACTCAAGAACGACGTGTCCGGCTCGGATTTCTTTTCATTTTGGGCTGAGATTTCCAGGCTGGCCAAATCGATGCCCAAAAGTTCTGCGATCCTTTCTCGACCGTAGATGTCGCCGTATTTATCCAGAACCTGGAAAAGAAAGGAAAAAGCAACAATTACGCATATTTTAAAATGGCAGCCATGCAGCTAGTCCTCAACTTAGGACCATAACTGGGATCGGAACCGTCCTAGCAAAGTGAAGCGATCATCAACTGAGTCATTCCCAAGCGCATGACCTCTGGTCGATAAACAAATCACACGGTTGTTAAGCGAATCTGGCTTCCCCAATTAACTTTTCCTGCCAGGAGCCCCTGGGAAGATCAAAAATTGTGATCATGTGACCCTAGGACCCTATGAAGATCATAAATACACGCCAGTTGCCAATCGCTCAAATTTTGATCATGTGACCACAGGGATGCTGCAATGGACATAAATGCGAGGACCAGTCATGAGACACTCTTTCAGTACCAGCATAACTGGTCATTAAAAAAATAGCCGTAAGTTGAGGACTACCTGTAGGGATAAATTCTTTTAGCACCAATCAGATTATCTCTGCCCACCCTACCTCCTCCGGATGACCCCAGACCAGGGGTGAGATCCAGCAGGTTCTGACAGGTTCTGAAAAACCGGGAGTGGAAATTTTGAGCAGTTTGGAGAACTGACAAATAACCACCTCTGGCTGGCCCCAGAGTGGGGTGGGAATGGGGATTTTGCAGTATCCTTCCTCTGGAGTGGGAAGGGAATGGGGATTTTGCAGTATCCTTCACCTGCTACGCTGACCAAGCCACACCCACAGAACCAGTAATAAAAAAAAAAATTGAATTCTTAAGTAAAAAAAGAAAAGAAAATTGGAACAATATATGATTATGATTTTTTTAAAAAAATTACTTAATTGGTATAGTTTAATAGATAGAATTTGGGATAATTGGGAAACTGCATTAAATAGCATTATTTGAATTAAGAACTATGTTTAAATGTTAAATTGCTATATTTTTAAGATTAAAGATAAGATTTGAATTTGATAAAGTAATTATGGAATAAAGGTTTAATGAGCATTATGAAATATAAATATGTTTGAACTGTATGGAAATGTATTATGAGTTATTAATTGAATTAAGATTTAAAGTGGATTAATAGAAGGGTAACTTTTTGATTAAGTAAATATGTCTTTTTTTTTTTTTTAAGATGGTATTAGTTGAATATGTGATTTAAGATTAAGAAATAACTGTAATGGCAAAATAGAATAGATAAAATTTTGTTAAAGATGACAAAAAAATTGAACAAATAGATGACCGGATCAAAGCTCTGTTCTGAAAATTTGTATGTTTGGAAAAAAAAACAAAAAACTTTTTTTAAAAAATTGAATTCCATCACTGCCCCAGACTCGTTTCTCCACCCAAGGGCCCTTAGGCAATCTTACCTTTCTTTTGATGAACTTATCCCAGTAATTGCTCGGGAACGACCTGCCACAGACAGAAAAAAATGGGAAGCAATTTTTAAAAAGCCGTCAGGAATATAATTCCCCCCCGTCCCACATCCATAAAGACCTTCCGTTCCCTTTTAATCCCCCTGCAAAGTCCATTCCAGCCTCTCCCTCCTTTTGCAAACTTATTTTGCCATGAGTTCAGATCCCGCCTTAGCCACAAAAGCCAGGCTGGCTCAGGAATTCTGGGAGTTGAAGTCCAAAGATCGTAAAAGGGCCATAGATGCCTGCCCTCAGCTGTAGACCCAGAAAAAGCACACCATCCGGCCATACGCAACTAAGACCAAATTGGCCAGTAAAGAACTCTTAGTAGGAGGACATACAGAGCGTGGAGGCAGAGTCAAGAGAGCAATTAGCTTGGAGTCATTACGTTCCCATAAATGGTCTGCCCAACTCCTCTCGATTTCCGTTAACTCAGTGGTGAAATGCAACATTTTTTCCTACTGCTTCTGTGGGCATGGTTTGGTGGGTGTGGCTTAGTGGGGGTCATGGGTGGGCATTTTTTTTACTACCAGTTCGGGCGAATAGACAGTAAAAAATGTTTTAAAAAAGTAAAAAAAAAGTTCCAACAATCGCATGGCACAGCTGATTGTTGGAACCTTTGTTTTACTTTTGAAAGCATTTTTTAACTACCGGTTCAGGCGAACCGGCCCAAACCGGGAGCATTTCACCTCTGCGTTAACTCTTAGCTAGTGCCAATTTAGTGCTGACTGTTAGTAGTCTAGACTCTTGTGTATAGGTATGAGTAATAAATCAGCTTCACCGGAGCTTAACGTGTGCTCCTGATTCTTTGTGCCTGACATACTTCCACCATTTGCAATTTTAGCTCGATTACATCAGGGGCTCAGAACTGACTGGGGTTGCCATAGCTTGGAGAGGTAGGGACAGTTCTGAGGCCCCCCATAACCCATTCCCCCTTCCTTCACTCACGGAGCGTTGAGTACCAGGCGATCCCACTGTCCTTTGATGTCGTCATCCTCCGGTTGCTCCGTGATATACAGCCCGCTAAACTCCAACGTACGGGCCAGCTCCTTCTCGCGCTTGAAGATGACCAAGGGCACCTTGAGGCAGTTGTAGCCGATGATGCAGAGGAACGCCACCAGGGTGTGAACGATGGACAGGAATTGTAAGGCTGGCTGCATGTAGCCCGTGCTCTCCTCTAGGAAGAAGTAGACCACGCTGTCTTCCTCGTCCTCGTCCCCGTTGCCGTCCCCGTTGCCGCCGTTGTCATCTCCACCAAAGCCGGAGCCTGCCCCAGATCCGGCATCCAGATCGCCTTCAAGACCAGAGCCCTCAAACTCTTCCTCACCAGGTGGCGTGTCCGACACCTTCGGAAATTGAAATTGTAACAAGACGAAGAGACTCAAGATAGATGAAACAAAAATGAGAGGAAAAGCTAAGGTCCAGGCCTACAATCCTGGCTCTTCTCTAACTTTGGTCTTCTGCTTTAAGGTATTATGACCACCTATATCCCAGGCTGATGTCTATTCCTTTCTCTATCCCAACCTCTTAATACAAGGGTGTCAAACTCAAGGCCTGTGGGCAGGATCCATCTTGCGGGATGCTTAAATCTGGCCCGAGGGGCCAGCCTGGAAATAGCAAAGGACCAGCCGTGTGACGCACCCCACTCCCGGTGCCCCGTTTTGGCTAGTAGGGTGTTGCAAGAGGCCGTCCAGGCTGAAAATGGGGTGCAGAGGGGGCCTTGAGGGGGCCTCACATGGCCCCCCATGCCCCATTTTGGCTGGCAGGGTGCTGGAGGAGGCATCCGTCCTCAACCTGTGCCCCGTTTTGGCCAGCAGGATATTGCAGGAGGCCTCCCAGGCTGAAAAAGGGGTGCGGGGGGTGGGGCTCCATGCCCTGTTTTGGCCGGCAGGGTGCTGCAGGAGGTGTCTGTCCCATATCTCCCCCCATGCTGATCCGTGGAGGAGAACTATAATGCTGATCCGGCCCTTGAAGAAATCCAGTTTGATACCTCTATCTTAATAGATTCCACTACCAAGTTCTTCTGGCTCCCAGATGCTCTGCTAGAAATGACTAGACCAGGGGCATCCAATCATGGCCACTTTAAGACCTGTGGACCTCAATTCCCAGAATTCCTCAGCCAGCTATGCTGGATGAGGAATTCTGGGAGTTGAAGTCCACAAGTCTTAGAAGCTGCCGTGGTTGGACATGGATTAAACTCTTAGCTTACTTTGGACCATCTCACCTTCTTCCTAAACTACTCGGGAAGCCCCGATAACGGGGTTCCTGCGTCTCTTCTACTCCCAAGGGACAACAACTCCCAACAATCCGCAAATCTTGTACCTTATAGAAAAGCAAGATGAAGTTGATGGCAAAGGCCAGGAAGAGGGCAAGGAAGCGCAGGTTGTAGAAATTCCTGGACAGGTAATTCTGAAAGGATGAGAAGATAAGGGTAAGCGTAACGCGACGGTCACTCCGCTTCAGAAAAGGGAACGTGTCACGATCAAACTCTTTCCATGTCCAAGTATTATGGTACCCAAGTGCCAGAGGTGGTATTCAGCCGGTTCGAACTGGTTCAGGCGAACTGGTAGCGGCGACTGCTGCCCACCTGCCCGGACGTAACGCTGTTCTATTTAGCCATGTTTTTGAGGTCCGGTGCATGTACGGAAGGTGCGCGCACGCGATGAACCAGTGGTAAGAATATGTGAAACCCACCGCTGCCAGGTGTCCCAGGAAGGTCACCGAGATGTTCCTGCTCAAAATTGGGAGGACTTAAGTTTCCTTATCTTATGGAGTAGTGTTTCTCGACCTTGGCAAGTTTAAGATGGGTGGACTTCAACTCCCAGAATTCCCCAGCTGAAGTCCACCCATCTTAAAACTTGCCCAGGTTGAGAAACATTGTTCTACAGCCCACACGATTGTCAACCCAAGAGAAACCCCTTACCAGGAATTTGACCCTCTGGATCTCCAACTCGTTCCAAAACTCTGAGCATCCCTGTTCCTCTTCTTTCTTCTCTGACCGTTGGACCACCTTCTTCTTCTTCTCCTCCTGGGCCGGTGGCGGTGATGGCGGCTCTTTCTCCTTGGGTTCTTTCTCCTCCTCTTTCTTCTCCTCTTCTTCCTTCGCAGCCTTCTCCCCGTTTTCCGCACTGCAAGTGGTGGTGGGGAGGACACAGAAACCGTGTTGCAGATTATCACACCCACCTTTTCCAGGCAACTGAGCCCAATCCCGAGAGAATCCAGGATTTCGGCTTCAGAAAACCAAGATGGTCAGCTGCCTTTCTCCACAAATGGAGCCAAGGATCATTACAGTAGCGGCCAAAATGGCCACATGGCTGGCTGAGGAATTCTGGGAGTTGAAGTCCACAAGTCTTAAAGCTGCCAGGTTTGGAGACCTCTGCCTTGGGCAATGAAAACTTATTATTTTTTTAGGCGGTTCTGATGAACTCAGCAACCACCGATGGTTGTAGGCCAGTGTTTCTCAACCTTGGTAGCTTGAAGATGGGTGGACTTCAGACTCAGGGCGGCTTACAATGCGTTAAGCAATAGCCTTCATCCTTTTGTATATTTATACAAAGTCAGCTTATTGCCCCCACAAACTGGGTCCTCATTTGACCTACCTTAGAAAGGATGGAAGGCTGAGTCAACCTTGAGCCTTGGTGAGATTCGAACTTACAGTAATTGCAAACAGCTGGTGTTAATCACCATGCTTTTAGTCTGCTGAGCCACCAGGCCCCTGTTGATGTGTTGATGATTTATGACATCCCTGGCTTTTGGGATCAAGCATCTTTAGAAGAAAATATTTCCATCTTTGGAACCCATCTTTGTTTGGTCTACTGTGACCTGCTAAGCCAATGTTTCTCAACCTTGGAAGCTTGAAGATGGGTGGACTTCAACTCCCAGAATCCCCCAGCCAGCGCTGCTGGCTGGGGGATTCTGGGAGTTGAAGTCCACCCATCTTCAAGCTTCCAAGGTTGAGAAACACTGTTGTAGATGGTTCTGATGAACTCAGCAAGCTACTCAACTCAGCTTTCTCTGGTTCTGCTGGGGGTTCCTCAATCTTCTCCAGCTCCGGATATGGCTCCTGCTCTTCTGCCACTCCTTGGAGATCCACCTTGAGAATCACAAGAACATCCGTCAATGAATTGGATCCAAGAGAAGAAACAAGAGGGAGGGGCATGACTCAGAAAAGAACATATTACAAGGACATCACTAGAATGGTAGTCTGTACCTTGAAGAAGGAAACTATGGATCTTGAAGAAGTAAAGTATGGACGATTAGGGGATTGGAGGCTCAAAATACATGAAGAAGACTTGCAGGAATTGGGTATGTCTAATTTAATGAGATTAGGATGGCAGTGTTCCAATATTTTCAGGGGCTGCCACAAAGAACAGGGGGTCAACCTATCTTCCAAAGCACCTGAAGTCAGGACGGATGGAAACTCATCAAGGAGATTTCCAACCTAGAACTAAGGAGAGATTTCCTGACAGTGACAACAATTAATCAGTGGAACTCCTTGCCACCAGAAGTTATGGGTGCTCCATCACTGGAGGTTTTAAAGAAGAGATTGGGCGGACATTTGTCTGAAGTGGGATAGGGTCTCCTGCCTGAGCAGGGGGTTGGATTAGAAGACCTTCAAAGTCCCCTCCAACTCTGTTATTCTGTTATTCCTCAATATCCATGGAGCCCGAAAGGACAAACTCCAGCCCTACTTTTGTGATATGAGGGGTCTGAGTGGCTTTCCCTTGCCTCTAGAGCTGAGCGCATATCCAGTCCAGGGGTGAAATCCAGCAGGTTCTGTAGAACCCGTAGCGGAAATTTTGAGTAGTTCGGAGGACCAGCAAATACTACCTCTCGCTGGTCCCAGAGTAGGGTGGGAATGGAGAGTTTGCAGTTTCCTTCCCCCGGAGTGGAGAGGGAATGGAGATTTTGCAGTATCCTTTCCCCTGCCCCGCCCACCAAGTCACACCACACCCACCAAGCCACGCCCACAGAACCGGTAGTAAAAAAATGTGGATTTCACCACTGATCCAGCCCCCTTTGCTTTCCTTCAAAACTGGGTTTGGGGATGAGGTTATGGGCTTCTCTTAGGCTCACGTTCCCTAAACGTGGTTTCTCTCCTCCTTTCCTTTTCCTCTTTGTCCACCTTGGACCTTCCCAGCAATTCCCACCCCCTCAAGCCCCAATCATACCAATTTCCTCTTGAGGATGGGTGTCCCTTCAGGTGTGGGAGGTTCCACTGGGGTGGTGTCCCCCATATCTCCAAGCCCACCAGGTGCATCGGGGGCCATTGAACGGAAATGCTCTTTCTTTGGATCCGCTCCAAAACCTTCTCCACCTTCAGCAGATGCTTCCTCCTTGCCGGGCTCCACAATATCGATTTCTTCTCCTTCTTCCATCACCTGCTCATCTTCATCAGAAGGAGCCATGTCTCCATGAACCTCATCCTGAGTAGGATCGGGCATGCTGGCCAACAGTTCGGTCATGGTGAGCTTCTTGGCCTCCTCCACCAAGCTGCCACCAAAGAGGGTGTTCCAGATGAGCAGGAAGAAGCCCTTGAGGACGCTATAGAAGAAGACGAGGATGCCCATTAAGATGGTGTAAAGGAAGGTGGCCACTCCCACGGCCATCTCTTTGACCGTCATCTTCTTGACTTTGCGGAACTGACGACGGACGTTGCGATAGGTGAACATGCGGAAGAAATTCAGGATGCTCTCCAGGAACTCCCCAAAGGCCGAAGATGCCTCTGAAGGTGCTGACGCATTCTCCGCTTCCCCACTTTCGGTGCTTTCTGCTTCTTCTTCCTCCTCTTCCTGTGCCTCTCCTTCCTCCTCTGAAATCTGGGAGGCGATCTGCATCTCAAAGATCGTGTCCTCACAGAAGTTGATGAAGAGCTCCATCTTCTCCGACTCGCCCCCTTCGTTGACCACATCGAAGATGAATTGTCTCTTGGATTCCTTGACCTGGGGCATCTCCCACTGGGTCTTATTGGCCTCGCTGATCTCAAAGTAGATGCGTTCAATGCGTTTGCTGGCACCCATGATCTCAATGCGGCCCAGGTAGGGATTAAAGTAGTTGAGGATGCATTCGGCCAGCTCCAGGAAGGTCTTCAAGCGGGCGTCGTGAGGCATGTGCTCCGAGAGATTTGTCAGCAGCACGGCAATGTTGAAGCCAATGTCTTTGGCGGGCTCCTGGAAACGGCTAGCAAACTCTTCATAGTCTATCATCTCATTCTCATCAGCCTCCGAGCAGGAGAGAAGGAACTGGATCTCCGATGGCGTGTACTGCTTCTGACTGTCCATGGCCTTCTGGAAATCCTTCTTGGAGATGAGGCCGCGTGGATCTGTGATGTAATCGCGGAAGGCGTCGGATGCCACAATGTCCTTCAGTTTCAAGAACATGTCGAAGAATTTGAGGATCATCTCCACGTTGCTGGAGGACTCCACCAACATGTCTACCATCTGCCGAGCGATGGTGCCGTGCACCACATTTCCTGAGTAGATACACCAAGGATACAAATTATATTTTGACAACACGGACGGAATGCGGAAGACAGACAAGAAAGTTATGGTGGCAGGGATATTTTGTTCCTCCCTCAAGAGATAGGATATGTAAGTCGTATCCAGATGGCTTTGTATCTTTGGTAGACGACACAATTACACAACGTCATAACTGCCCCAAAAGTGCTTTGTCAAAAGGCAACTGGATTTTGTTTTTCCTAGAAGACGTTTTGCTTCTCATCCAAGAAGCTTCTTCTCATCTCATCTTCTCATCTCATCTGAACTGAAGAAGCTTCTTGAATGAGAAGTGAAATGTCTTCTAGGAAAAGCAAAAAAGTCCGGTTGACTTTTGAAAAAGCACTTTTGGGGCAGTTATGACGTTGTGTAATTGTGTCGTGGGAATCTCCGTAGACAATTGTGTCATTTAATCTAGTAGTTATCAGGCTAGAAAGCAAGAAATCATGAGTTCAAGTCCTACTTTGGCCCTTGCCTAAGACAAAGGTCTCCAAACTTGGCGACTTTTAAGACTTGCTGGCTGACTTTGGGTGACTTTTGGCCAATCCCCAGGAGACTGGGAGTTCTAGTCCCACCATAACCATGAAAGCCAGCTGGGTGATTTAATGGGCCAATCATTCTCTCTCAGCCCAACCCACCTCACATGGTTGTGTCGTGGGGGGAAAAAAAGAGGAGAAAGGTATGTGTTGGACAAGTTCCTGGTCGTAAATCAAGGACCAGCTATATCTAGCATTAGCCTTCAGATTTTTGGCCAGAAACCCAGTCAGAGTCCAGCTGGAGATGCTAGAAACAGAGCCTAAGATCTTATAAGGCAGGAGGTTCTGCCTTTTAAGAAGCCAACATGGAGGCCAGAGATTCCTCCAGAAGGTTGCCAGGTTGATCACCTTCCAGCAGAGAAAGCAGCATCACCACCATGTCCTTTTGAAGGTCCAACAGCTCCTTCAGAAGCCCAATTTGGCTGGAATCCTGGAAGAACAAGCAGATGTAAGATACAGAATGCAATGAAATGAGACATATTTCTCCGGTGGGCCCTAAGGCCTCTTTGAGACACACCTCCTCAAGGATCCCCACAGGCCTTCTTCGCTTACAATCCTTCACCCATTGATAGTCTAATCTTCACCCACACACCAGTCGGCCTCCAGCCAGCCAGACCATCAAAACGCAATCGTTGATAGGTGTAAAGGAGAAGGTTGTGTGAATCTATGGGCAAAGGTGGGTTCATACAACCTGTGCTCTAAAATCCCTCTGGGGTCCCATAAGACGTGGACACTAAGTCTAGAGCAGGGGGTGTCAAACTTTATTTCATTGAGGGCCACATCAGGGTTGTGTTTGACCTCAGGGGGGCCATGGCTG
Organism: Pantherophis guttatus; assembly: GCF_059756535.1. Classification (NCBI taxonomy): domain Eukaryota; kingdom Metazoa; phylum Chordata; class Lepidosauria; order Squamata; family Colubridae; genus Pantherophis; species Pantherophis guttatus. The sequence goes on from NC_142072.1 coordinate 2,571,220, forward strand.
GCTTGACATCACTCGTGTTAGGGGGAGCCTGTGGTGGCCCGAGCACCCTGCCAGCAAAGACCAGCTCACGAGCTCCGTTTTCAGCTGCCACAGCCTCCTGCAACCCTTTGCCAGCAAAAATGGCACTTGGGAGGCTTCAAGCAGTCCTCACGAGCTCCGTTTTCAGCTGGGACACCCTCCTGCAACCCCCTGCCAGTGAAACAGAGCTCAGGAGGGCCGCGTGCAGTCCTTCCAAGCTCCGTTTTCACTCACAGAGGCACTACGGACCAGTCCTTCGCTGTTTCCAGGGTGGCCCCCCGGGCCAGATCTAAGCACCCCCCAGGCCGGATCTGGCCCCCAGGCCTTGAGTTTGACACCCCTGGTCTAGAGGGAAGTTTGGGATCAGAAGTCAGTTTAGAGCACTTCACAACCGCGGCAATTTTAAGATGCGTGGACTACATCTCCCAGAATTCCATGGCTGGGGAATTCTGGGAGATGAAGTCCACTGAATGTTAAAAGTTACTGAAGTTGAAAAACATTGGTTTAGATATATCCAACCCGACCAGTTATGGTCCCCATGCGCTACACGTAGAAAAAACAACCACCAGATGACCTTCTGATGTATCTTTCCCGTAGCCTCCCTGTTCTTTTCGGAAGATGTCAACCCGGAACTAACCCCAAATACATATGCAGAGTGCATTTCTTCCTCGGAATGGGGTGGCGACTTCCTTACCTCAGGGTAAGATTCACTCCGAAAATGCTCCTCGTGGGCAGCGCAACAAAGAGATAGTTTGGTGAGGAAAGGAGATCATTCTGGAAAAATTTCTCCTCGCTGAAGTTGTCCCAATGCCTATTCCCCCACCCTTGTGCTCTGAGGAAGCTAGCTGGCATGAGGTTCTCCAGGCCACCTTCTCCATCTTGCTCTGATGTTGACTTAGAGAAACCTTCTCCAGTCTGACTTGACCTCAACTGGCCTCCTCAGGCTCCCCAACTGTGCCCCTCCATCAACGCTGCAATCAAGGCCCATCCATCCACCTTGCTGTTGGTTGTCCTCTTCTCCTCCGTCCTTCCACCCAAGGCCTCCCCCTCTATCCCTCCCGCTCCACCCGCCAGTGCCTGCAAGATTACCAAAAATGAGCTTGGATGGGAAAATGAGCCAGCAAGCCCGAGCAACGGTCAAGCATGGAGCCTTCAACCACCTCCTGATAGATGGAGGAGACGATAAAAGCGGAAAGGACACAGCAGAAAGGGTAAGCTGGATGAGAAACAAGAAGCAGCCACTGCAAAATGGACCAGATCAAACATGCTATTCCTCCACGTTCAAGTAACGGAGTAGGAGGCATCTGGCGGTTCGACGGAAGACAACATTTGTAGGCCAGGATTGAACTGCGAGGTCCTTGTTGCTTTCTGAGTTTGGTAGGTTTTCTTGCAGACGTTTCACGACCCAAGGAGGGAACATCATCAGGGCTAGAGGTGGCTTGCCCTATCAATGTTGTGTGTGTGTGTGTGTGTGTGTGTGTGTGTGTGTGTGTGCCTGGTGGCTCCCTGATTAGGATGTTGTTCACTGTTTGCTTGTCTAAGTTGGTAGTTTCCCCTACCAAGTTCCTTTAATCCTATCAAGGAACTACCAAGAGAGCAAACTCCACTCCCTTCTATCACTGATGACATTACCTAGTTGGGTCCTGAAATATCTGGAAGGAAACAATCAAGTTCAGAGAGCAAAAAGGACCCCACTGTTAAGATTTTAAGAGGGGTGGGATGAGAAGTCAAGGCTGCCTTGGCTGACCCTGACTCCGAGTAACCATACAGACACAGCTATAGGACATCTCCTTTTCAATATAACAATTCAGCTGACAGATCTGGGATTTACTAACAAGTTTACCAGCTTAGTATCAATCACGTTTACGTTCTGGGGAAATCAGCCCACACTTTATTCATACACATCAGCGTTTTTCAAGACTTGGCAACCTTTGCATTTATCGACAAAAGCAGAAAAGGAAGAGCCACAAATGAGTGGCCACCAAAATGGGTTGAGCTATGCTTTGGGCTGACTGCGGAGGCCCAACCTAGCCGGTAACTACGAAACCTTGAACTAGAAAAACCAAATACCTACCGAAGATGAAAATGATGCAGAAGCTCATCAGATTCTACAGGCTGCAAAATTCAGCTTTGGAGCTCCTGGGCTAAAGGATTAATTTAGTTTCCCGTAAACTACAATCTGGCTGCCACCGTCTGTTCATGCAAACTGTTAATCAGAATAGAGCTGGAAGGGACATTGGAGGTCTAACCCCCCGTTGTTCAAGCAGGACACCCTATACCAGGGGTGGGCAAATGTGGCTCTTTTACAACCTGTGGACTTCAATTCCCAGAATTCCTGAGACAGCTGTCTCAGGAATTCTGTGAGCTGAAGTCCACAGGTTGTAAAAGAGCCACATTTGCCCACCCCTGCCCTATACCATTTCAGACACGTGGCTGTCCAGTCTCTACTTAAAAACCTCCAGTGATGAAGCACCTACAACTTCTAGTGGCAAGCTGTTCCACTGGTTAATTGTCCTCACTGTTAGGAAGTTTCTCTTTAATTCCAGGTTGCTTCTCTCCTTGATTCGTTTCCATCCATTGTTTCTTATCCTGCCTTCTGGTGCTTTGGAAAATAAATTGACCCCCTCTTCTTTGGGGCAGCCCCTCAAATACTGGAAGACTGCTGCCATCACCCATAGTCCTTCTTTTCTCTTTCTATGGTGATTTAGGACAATTTAAAATCTAGACCTGGTCAACAGGATTGGCCACGAGGGCAGAATGGCCTTTTGGGGAGGGGGGGCAGTAAGCTCTGCCAGCTGGCCTGGGGTCCCTATGGGGTGTGGGGGAAGTGGCATTCTGGAAGTGGCTAATGGATAAGATAACACCCCACTTCCACCCCATAGGCACTGGGCTCCCTTCCTCGCCAACTTAGTCAATGTTGGAGGAGGAGGAGGAGGAGCCTGGATAGCTCAGCAGACTAATGCATTGTAATTTAACTCCAGCTGTCTGCAATTACTGTAAGTTTGAATCCCACCAGGCTCAAGGTTGACTCAGCCTTCCATCCTTTCAAAGGTAGGTAAAATGAGGACCCAGATTGTGGGGGCAATAAGCTGACTTTGTAAAAATATACAAAAGGATGAAGGCTATTGCTTAACGCATTGTAAGCCGCCCTGAGTCTCCGGAGAAGGGCGGCATATAAATCAAATTAAAAAAAAAAAAAGTAATTTAAACTGAATGTTAAACGGAATATCTCTATTGATAGGTTTTACACCTGCCATTTTTATCAAATGATTATTAAGGCGCCTAGAAGGACACCATATAAGCTTCATCAATCGATTTATTGGTCTGGCCCGGTGAAAGGAAAGAGAGAGCAAAGGGAAGCGGGGGGGAGGGGGGGATGGAAGGGAAGCATGGGAACTGGGAGGATCAGCCAAAGGGGTAAGGATGGAGGGACGCAGACTACAGAGAAGGTTCTTACGCCATTTCGGAGTGCTGGGGGTTGGATCGTCTGTTACACATTGGAAAAAAAATATTATTCAGAAGGGTTTCTAAGAGATTTTTTGTTTTGTTTTTTTCGTATTATGCTAGATTTTGGCACCTAGTAGTATGGTCAGCCTGTCCTCTAAACGTCTCATTTCAAGCTCAAAAGACTTTAATTTGAAACGTTTTGCACACCACTACAGTACCAATCAAGGAGGATATTTGTAGCTCAGGATTAAAATGAGGGGTCCTTGGAGTTCTCTGAGCTTAGTTGTTTTCTTGCAGACGTTTCATTACCCAACTAGGGAACGTCATCAGTGCCGGAAAGGCGTGGGTTTGCTCTTATTTTTATATACTAGTGGCTTGCTCTGTCAGTGTTGGGTGGGAATAATAGCCTTGGAGGCTCTTTGGTTGGCTGTTTCCTGTTAGCGTTGTGGCCCATGCGCAGCCTGCGCAGCTGGTAGCTGATTCCAACAGCGAGGAGGCTGGTGTGGTGCTGTGCCAGCAGCCTGTGCAGCTGCCACTCGAGTCAGACAGTGAGGAGGCTGGAGAAGATGTGGTGCCAGAGGCGGGGATTCAGCCAGGGCCTTCAGAACCTCCAGAAGCTCTCTTAAGTGAAGAGGATGAAGAGGAGGAGCCTCTTCTCGATGCACGGGCGCGCAGAGCTGCCAAAAGGCAGGAGTGGCTCCTCAGGAGGAGGTCTCCTCGAGAGTAAGGCTTGGGGCTAATTGGCCACTCCCTTAGCCTATTTAAGGAAGAACGCCGACAGAAGCAATTTGCAGGGAACAACTTCGTTCACTCTCCTTCGTGTCCTGATCTTAGTTCTCTGCAAATTGCTTCTGGGCTTTCTGCCAACCATAGTAAGATTACGATTATTTATTCTTTGGATTCTTGTAGGCTGTTAAGAAAGTTAATTAACAGCCTTTGTTTGAAAAAAAGACTGATTTAATTTAGTAAACTAAGGTTGTACAGACTTTGTGTGTGCTGCGTTCTTTGGGGTCCGTAGCTGGGGCAGAACAGTTAGGTTGTTTGTCAGTTCCTTCATTGGGGTCTTGTTTACGTCTTGAATATTGGTCTGATGTTAATCCTGGAGTTCAGCGATGCTCCTCTGGGTGCTGATTGCTGGGTGGGGAGGGTTTTGGTCAACCAAAAAGCCCCCGAGACCATTCCAATCAACACTGACAGGGCAAGACATTAGGCTACAAACTGCAAATCCCATTCCTTACCAGCACTGATGATGTTACCTACTTGGGTAATGAAACGTCTGCAAGAAAATCACCAAACTCAGAGAGCACCAGGGACCCCTGGACACTAGTTTCAGGCTGCAGAAGGGCAGGGGCTGTTAACAATGGTTGGACTTCAGCTCTAAAACCTGGGAGTTGACTGCTATCCCGAATGACCGGACAAATATCAATGTTTTCTTTCTTTTCTTGCTAGATAATGAGTCAACAACCGGAGATCAGAGCTACAGGTTTGGAGTGAAAAGCTACATTGGTTGCAAGTGGGAAAATCTGCTTTTGGATTTAAAGGATTTGATTTCTCGGTATTCCTTCCTTAGGCAGGGTGGTCTCTTCTAGAGCTCAAACCAAGCAACCCTTCTATTTTCTCCCTCTATTAATTTTCTCTTTACCTGAGCCAGTTTCATCATCATGTGAGCAAAGACATGGAGGAAACCGATGACTGCGTCCCACAGTCTGCTGTGTGCTAAACTCTGCTGGTTCCCAGTGCAAGGCCCCTGAGAAGACATAATAATAATAATAATAAAAACAACAACAACAACAATCTGTAACACTGTCAAACATCCAGATTTGCCTATCCCAGGTAAGGACTCGATAGGTAGACAAAAATGTCAAACCCAGTCTGAATATCTGGCTGACTGTGCGATGATGATGATTAATAATAATAATAATAATAATAATAATAATAATAATAATAATAATTGATCTTGTGGGACTTTTGAATACAGACGGATCGTCATTTGGAACATAACACGCCAGATATCACAGTTGTCAAGGGCCGAAGCGTACAATTTACTGACATCGCTGTACCAGGAGACGCCAGAGTCGAAGAAAAAGAACTGGGAAAAAAAATCACGAAATATCGCAACCTGGCCATCGAAACTACACAGCTATGGATGAAACATTTAACAGTGATACCCCATTGTCATCGGGGCAAGAATTTTACAAAACATATCAAGAAATTGCAGCTTCCAGCAATAACACCAGCGGAACTGCAAAAAAACTGTGCTACTTGGAACATCGTACATCTTAAGAAGGTACTTCAGTTTTAATTGTTGGGTTTTTAATTGAATTATTTTTCTATTTCATTTCATTGTTGTGAGCCGTCCTGAGTCCTTCGGGAGAGGGGCGGTATATAAATGTGAATAAAATAAATAAATAAATAAAATAAAATAAATACTTGGTTGATACCTAGGACGCTGGCAGCAACCCGTATCAACCATTAGCACCAGTCAATGGTATTTGTGATGCATTTTTGAATGTCCAGCTGATTGAGTTTCATGTTTAATGAATAAAGTAAATAATAATAATTATAATATTTGTAATTCATTTTTAAATGTTCACTTGACTGAGTTTCATGTTTAATGAATAAAAGAATAATAATAATAATTCCTGCAATAACACCAGCGGAACTGCAAAAAAACCTGTGCTACTCGGAACATCATACATTTTAAGAAGATACTTGGTCGATACCTAGGATGCTGGCAGCAACCCGTATCAACCATCAGTGCCAGTCAATAATACTTGTGATATATTTTTAAATGTTCAGCTGACTGAGTTTCATGTTTAATGAATAAAAGTTGATAATAATCCATAGTGTGGCACATTTCATATTAACCTCATGCAGAAAGACCAAGATAAGTCTGCCAAGGGCATTCGGAGACCAACTCTACATGACGAAGGTTTGCTCCTGAGCTGATCTCGCAAGGTTGAGACACATAAACTGAGCATTAACTCGTTGTTTCGTTATTGTAGGTTCAGGTCTTCTGGGGGGATATTAAAAGAACCTCAGGAGAAGGTTCTCTCATTGTGGAACTTCCCCATCTCCAAAGACGTACCTGGATGTATTCGGTGAGGCTGTTGAAGACCTGCTTGGCTACGGCTATCGCTTTGGAGAAGTTGCGTTTGCCCTGATCGTCGATCACGTCCTTGCCTGAATAATACCAGTAAAAATCACTGATGGACTCCTGGATATTTGGAAGAGGAAGAAGGGAACATAAGAGAAGGAAGAGAACATCCTGTGAAGTATTATCTTCATTATTGTTGTGGATGCAGCAGAGTTATTCCTGAGTTTACAGAATAACAGAGTTAGGAAGAGAACTTGGAGGTCTTCTAGTCCAACCCCCTGCTCGGGCAAGAAATCCTCCACCATTTCAGACAAATGGCTGCTCAATCTCTTCTTTAAAACTTTCCATGTTGGAGCACCCACAACCTCTGGAGGCAAGTTGTTCCACTGATTAATTGTTCTCACTTTCAGGAAATTTCTCCTTAGTTCTAGGTTGCTTCTCTCCTTGATTAGTTTCCACCCATTGCTTCTTGTCGTGCCCTCAGGTGCTTTGGAGAATAGCTTGACCCCCTCTTCTTCATGGCAGCCATTCAGATATTGGAAGACCGCTATCATGTCACTCCTACAGTCCTTCTTTTCATTAAATGAACAGAAGCCATGCTTGTTCCCTTGGTTACCTTTGGCCGGGAGGTCTTGGCTCTCACCTGAAGTCGTAGAAGGTAGTCAACAGTGCAGATGATGATGTTGATGGTAGTAGTGTTGCCAGTCTGGGTCCGCAGATAATTCTGGAAATCTGCAAGGGAAAGCAGTGGGTGAGAATTCAACCCCAGCCCACTTCCTGGGTTCACCAAAACAAATAACCTGGGTCTACACTGTTAACAAATAACAGTCACATTTGTGTTGGGAGTGACAGCATCGCCAATGAGGCATCATATAAAAATAATGTCACTGATCAGCATCACCTCACCTAAGGATGCTCAACAGAACTGGGAATGTGTGAACATGAGGGGAACGCTGTCTGTTTGTTTATATGTTTATTCAGTGGTTCCTATTTCTGTCTCGCTTCTTTCCGGCTCTCTCTTTTGGGCAAACCCCTTTCTTCTCTTGGGTTCGACAAGTTCCACTTACCATTGTTGTGTCCTTCACAAAGAAGTTGCAGGAACCGAAAGAGGTCCTGGGTGAACAGGTCATCGGACATCACCTTCTCTCCTAGAGCAGGAAAGGGGTGGAGGGAAAAGACAGAACTGGCTAACATTAGCAGGAGCAACATAGCAAGGAGGAGCGGAGAGCAGGAACGGGGATGAGCCAAGGATGGGCAGGGAGCAATGCAGTTAATAGAAACTGGGACTTCTTCAACGCCGGGCGCAAGCTAGTCTGGGCAAGGCAACCCACACGGCAAAAACACGGCTGCACGCTGGCTGAAGATGCAACTCTGCAGGACTCATTGAGGCTAAATTCCACGGGAGACTGCAAAATTAAAAAAAAATAAGGCCTTGGAGACCACAGTTGCCCGTTGCAAACAGTAACCCCCCCCACCAATAAAAACTAGCTGAATTTTAGATGCTCTTAAAGACTTTGCCAAATCAATGCTAAGATGAAAGGTGTTGAGGGTCCTTGATTTGCAATTCAAAGTCTGTGCTACCCTTTGTAAAGCACTGATAAAAGAGAATATTTGTAACTCAGGGTTGAAATGAGGGGTCCTTGGTGCCCTCTGAGCTTGGTGGTTTTTTTGCGGACGTTTCATGACCCAACTAGGGAACATCATCAGTGCTAGTAGTAGTAGTAGTAGTAGTAGCAGCAGCAGGTATTTAAACTTAGCAGCTGGAGCAGTGGGGTTGTGTAGTGAGCCAGAACAAAAGTTATAGCTGATTGGTTGTGCTGGCTGCTGCGTGAGGCAATCTGCGTTGTGATTGGTTGCTGTGAGTGTGGAGGGGAGTTTCCCTTTTTCCCCGCCTTTTTCTTCTGTGGTCCCTGTTTGCTCTGTGATTTACCTCACGATTCTCCCGTTTTGCCTGGCTATCTAGTTTGCTGTATGCATAGTTGTAAAATACATTTATTTGTATAAAACTACAAGTTCGTGTCAGCGTCTCTGACTCCATTTGGACACCTGCTGTGCAAATTCCCTGACAGTGCTAGTCTTTGAAAAATACCAATAAAGGAGAATATTTGTAGCTCAGGGCTGAACCGAGGGGTCCTTGGTGCTCTCTGAGCTTGGTGGTTTTCTTGAAGACGTTTCATGACCCAAACTAAGTAACATCATCAGTGCTAGTAGTAGTAGTAGCAGTAGACTACCAGCACTGATGATGTTACCTAATTTGGGTCTTGAAACGTCAGTAAGAAAACCACCAAGCTCAGAGAGCACCAAGGACCCTGTCTTAGAAAAGCTGCAGAAGAGAACAGTTGAAGAGCAAATCAATGAAGGATTAGTTCAAAAGCTCCAATTTGTGAGGGTTTTGATAACTTAATATACACACAACAGTGCGTGGGAGTCAGGGTCAGCATCAAGGCAACTTGAGAGCTCCAAGGGGAAGAGGGAATGGAGCTCTCAGCGATAGAGACAGAGGCAGAGCCTGGGCCGTCCATCAGCCCTCAGATGGAGAGTCAACAGCCCCTAGACTGATGAGGAGGAGGAGGAACAGCTGGGTCCAGTGCCTGATGCGCAGAAGGCAGAGGAGAGGAGAGCAGTGGAAATCTATGGGCCGGTCCTTGGGACAGAAGAGCTACTGCTGCTAGGGAAGCCCCACCCTACTCCGGGGATAAAAGGCAGGGGGCAGAGATGAATAGATATGGCAGACAACTATTCATCTCCCTGCCGGACGGATTTGTTAGCCTGTGGTGAGAGAGAAACTTTTTGCCACGGCTGCTGGCAGTCCTAATAAAGGAATCATTGATTGAACTTCAGAGGGTTTGTTGTGTTTGGGGAGCTGGGTCACAACAACCGGCCTCTAACGGGCACTGAAGCTGAGGGGTTCTAAGCCCAGATTTGGTAGCCGTCAATCTCGAATGATTATTTGCAGAGCAAAAGAAGACTTAATTCTTCTTAAAACTTAATATTGCTTAGCGCATTGTAAGCCGCCCTGAGTCTCCAGAGAAGGGCGGCATATAAATCAAATTAAAAAAAAATAAAATCAGAAAAGAGGACTGGGTCTCGGGGAACCGAGCCAAAGTGAGAGCTGCAGTGGTTGACTTGGGGGGGGGGCGTGTAATAGAATCGGGGTTCTCATGCAGCTGGTTAGTGGATGGCTTGACTCCATCATGTAGGAAGGCAGGAAGGTGCACAAAATTTTACTGAAAGAAACCGACATCTGTGACATCTCAGCCACAGCTCAATGTCAACAGATTGGCTGAATGTTTCCATTGCTCCTGATGGAATTTCAACCTCGGGAGGGGAGGAACGAGAGGCGTTATGGTGGGAGAGCAGAGAGGAGGGTGGGAGAACCACGTAGAGTTTGGATTAACCACGGTTGACGTGCTTCTGCTCGCTGGCCATGATATTTGTTGGCCGAGGACGGTCTTTGCCGCATCATTCTGGGGAAACGGCCCTTTTCGCGGCTAATGGGAAACGGGATCGGAGTGTGACGCACAACATGGGAAGGGAGGGGTTGGTGTGGGACGAAGAAAACGCAAGCAATGAAAATCCAGCACAACAAGACAGCGGTGGAAGGGGATAGAGAGACCAATATGGACCAGGAAGGAAGCAAGAATTAAGATATCCAGGAACCAGCCCTGTCCCTTGACGGTTAATAGAATTAGTGGTAGAAGGTGGTCCATCATCCGTTCTGTGGCCTTAGTCATTAATGAAGATATGAATCCAACTTTGGCGTGAGGAGGGAAAGGACTGGCAGCCTGCCCACCCTCCCCAGTCACATGAAGGCGATTTTCTTCCTTCTGCGGGATTCATATGTCCCAACTGGCATCAATGACCGACCCCTTTTTCCACTGTTGGTGAAGTTGCGTTCTCTGCTTCCAGGATGAACGCAGGTCATCCTCCCCCGCCTCCATGAGAACCGCCATCTTCCCTTCAAAACTGGGGACAGATAGTCCTCGACGTACAACCATGACGGAGCCCAAAATTTCTCTCCTTAAGCCGGACAGTTTTGTTAAGCAAGGTTTTACAACTTCACTTGTCGCAGCTGAACCACTGCAGTTGCTAAACACTAATGCAGTTGTGAACTCACTCTGGCTTCCCCATTGAACTTGGCTTGTCCGAAGGTCGCCAAAGGGGGTGGTGGGGTGTCACGTGACCTCAGGGACGCTGTGACCGTCATCAGTACGAACCGGTTGCCAAGCGTCTGAATTTGGTCACGTGGACCGTGAGGGATGTTGTCACGGTCGTTAAGTGTGGAAAACGGTCACAAGTCACTTTTTTTCAGTTCCGTGATCGATCGCTAAACGAATGGTTGTAAGTCGAGGACCACCTGTACAGGTGTAGATGGAAGCTGGGCTCAAGGGGAGGAAGATAGAGGGACATTTGTGTTAAGAATGACTTTATCTGAAGGCAGTTTGAACCAGAAAAAAAAACCCCAGGCCATTCAAAAACCCAATCGAATAAAATCTGGGAAAGTAGAGGAGCTAAGCAGGACAATACGGTTGCAACGTTTTACAAAGACAGGACAGCAGGGGGGTGCAACCTCAAGGACACAAATACTCAAGTCTGGAGACCCCAGGATGTGGCTCTTCCAAAACTGGCCTCTTAACTGTAATTTTTAACAAAAAGAGAACACCCTAAAATACTCGGTGTGCAACTATCAATGCACTGCATTAATTTAAATTGAATTAAATTGGAACGGAATAAATTCTTTTTATCCAGACCTCATTATTATTTTTCTTGGTCCTACCTGAAAACACTGCACATTCCTGTCTAAAAGCACAAAACACAGGAGGTTTACGAGGACAAGGAGTCAACGTGATGTATGGATACGGCTCTCATGCTAAGGTGAGTTACTACAAGGAAGACCATAATGTGGTGGCTATAAGGTTACTATAGCAGAAGAACATTTAGTAGAGAGAGCGAGAGAGAGAAAGATTATATCAAATACTAGAACAAGCACTATTATGAAGCTTCTTAAAAATATGCTACCTGTTTCCCCAAAAATAAGACATCCCCTGATAATAAGCCCAATCAGGCTTTTGAGCGCATGTGCTAAAATGAGCCCTCCCCGAAAATATTTAACCACATGCGCAGCCAGTTCCCGCCATTTCCTCCGATTAGGGTTAGGGAGAAAAAGCTGGAAATCAGGTAAGATGGCAAGAGGAACCCAATCCATGCTCTAAGGCCAAGCGCTTATTTCGGGGTTCAAAAAAATATATGACAGGATCATATTTTCGGGGAAACATGGGTAATATAATATTAGAAGACCACTTGCAAGGATAATACTGGATAGTGGTGACTTTCCTGCATTAACCAGGAATTTAATAAGAACACAGTTGCAATTTCAGATGCCAAAAATGTCCGTTATCTCAATTTCTACAGATTTACTATAAGGTTACTCCAAGTGTCCAAATATTGATCACATGACTGCTAGGATTCTGTGACGGTTGTTGACCGTTATCACGGACTGTTGATAATTCATTTTTTTTTCAAAGCTGTTGTAAATTCAGTCACGAAAGGCAAGGGCTACCTGTATTTACACAACATTTCTTAAGAGAAGGGCAAAGTTTACCTATGAGACGGAGGCCCAAGAAAGCGTAGTAAATATACTACACTTTTACTCTGCAACTTTTCTACCTGCTTAATCCACCGGTACCTATCTCGCAAATACACAGACACACACACACCTTTTCAAAACACAAAACATCAGAAGGTATCTACATGGATATGGAAGACATAGCATTCAAACAGCTAGTTGTTACAATGACGCTGCACTGTTACAAAGCACTTATGCCACCAATACAGCCGCACAGTTATGCAACTTGCACCCTCCTTGGTCTGCAGTCTAAGCTGGGACAACACTGCTGTGAACAAAATGGCGGGAGGGTGCAGGCACGGAGGTGACAAAAAGTGTGCTACACACCGAAGACTTCTGAAAACGGGACGAAGAAGAAAAGGAGAGGTGGGTGGGTGAAGAATTGAGGTCTGCACCAAAAGTCAGGGGCATCACTTACAAGAAGACACTGTGCAGAAAGCCAATCTGAATTTTGGGGAGAAAGGTAGAATGTGGCACTGGGGAAAAATTCATCAACTAAAGGACATGCACCAAATAGAGTTCAGGACACTTTCCTGCCCCCTCTGAAGACTGATCAGAACCCTCTCCAAAGCTGACACAGGTGTAATGGGTTGCGTGTTTATTCAGCCAGGTTCTGGCTGATCATGATGCCTTCACCCAAAGTTGAGAAGAACCCAACCGTCTTCCATGGAGGGGAAGCTACCTCATCGTGAACTCTGGACTTCGGTGGAGTCTCTACTGCAGGAAACCACCAGACTTCAGGTGTTTCTCCAAGCTAGGCTTGAAACCTATCTTGGCTACTGGTCTTCCAAGTTAACTATCCAGAACTGCTCATTTCTTGGGCCTTGAATAAGACAACTAGCCATCCTGTCCATAAAACATGGCCCAGTTTCTAAAGAACAGATCAACCTAGCTGGTCAACCCACCTCCAACTGATAAGCACAGATGGTTCCACCATGGATTGATCTATCTACCATCATCCTTAACTGGATCACAGATTATAAACGCCTGTCTGCTTCGCTTGAGATTCCAGGCAAAAGCCATATTCTCAGTTGAGGTAATTCGGGGATTTGATCACCAATATCAAGTCTGGTCTGAAGACTGTAGAGGTGGAGCTGTCTAGAACAGGGGTCTCCATCCTTGGCAACTTTAAGCCTGGCGGACTTCAACTCCCAGAATTCCCCAGCCAGAAAAGCTGGGAGTTGCAGTCCGCCAGGCTTAAAGTTGCCAAGGTTGGAGATCTCTGGTCTAGAACTTCCAGACTCTTAAGGACATGTGGCTCAAGGCGACCCAACCATTCCCAATATACACTTGAGCAAACATCATCCAAGTTCTTTCTAAGGATCCCTGTTGCGACATTCATCTTGCCCGTCGTCTAATAGGTCCAAAATGCAGGACCTCCTGAAGTCCCTACATTTGCAGCCCCCAGGATGTTAAGAAACCCATGATGAATTCCTCCGGGGTTCTAAGATTCTAGATTCTAAACCAGGGTTGAGAGGAAATGGAAGGAGGGGATTCCGATCAGTTGGGTGTTTTTTTTAGCATCCAATCTCTCAGGTTAGAAAGGGCAATTAAAATTAAAAGAAAAAAGAAAAGAAGCCGAGAAACTGAAAAAAAAACGCAAATTTCACATAAAAGCAAAAGAGATTATTTACCATTTTCACGACTGATGACTGAGGGAGGGGCAGCGGTGACACCAGGAGAGGGGAGGGGAAGGGAGAGAAGGAGGGAGGAGGAGAGAGGAGGTGGGTGCCGGAAGGAAAAGGAGACCATTATAAACCAGAGAGAGGGAGCAAAAATAAAATCAAAATAAGATTAAAATGCCATTTAACGTGGAACAGAGAACGGATGAGACCAGAGAACCTGGGGGGGGGGGAGGAGGAAGGTGGATGGGGAGGATGGAGGAGGGGAAATCCATTATTGGTTTTAGAAATCTCAATTAATTCGCGTCTTACGAGAAGGAAGCAGTGAACACAAAAAGGATATGCAGAGGACTGGGACAGGTTTGAAGGAAAAGGATGAACACTGGGCAGGCTCGGGAAAGAAGACAGTGTCCATCTTGGGAAAAAAAAACCCACCTCTTTTGCATCCCTCCTCGGAGATGCAAACTCTGCCCCCATCTTCAAAACAACGCTGAGCCTGCTCCACAACCCACCTGGAGAAATGCCTGGGAAGACATTTTCCAGCAAACAACAACTGGGAGATGATGTCCCACATGCAAAGCATCCTGGCCTCCCCTGCTGAATTTTTTGGGCCATTGGGGCCCTCCCCAAAAAATCCAGTGGCCAGACTCAACCTTGGGGGAGTGACGGAAGGAGGGGGTAGGGTAGGGTGCTGCCTCCCGCCTGCCTCGGGAGGCAGAAGAACTGAGACAAGCAGGAATGAGCTTCGTTCTTGGTGGATTTGCTGGAGCACCTCAACCGGGACAGAAGGACTTACTTGTTCCTTCTTCTGTTACCATCCCAAGTCCTTCAGCCTTGTTTTGCCTCTCAAAGGCATTGAGGTCCAGCACGCTGTGAACAAAGGGGAGGAACGGAACAAGAGACGAGGTGAGGACACCGTAGAAAGTCAGTTGCGGGACCAAAAAACACTAAGGTAGTAGCAGCTCCCAGGATGATGGTTATAACATTGACCTAGTTCAGGGGTGTCAAACTTGATTTCATTGAGGGATGCATCAGGGTTGTGTTTGACCTCAGGGGGCCACGGTGGGCATGGCCAGGGTGGACGTGGCCAGCTCGACGTCACTTGTGTCGGGGCCCCTGTGGTGACACGAGCGCTCGGCCGAAGAGATTGTAGGGAAAAAAATGCCTTTAAAAGCCTCTGGCGATCCCAGCTGAGTTGCCTGATCGTCAGAGGCTTCTAAAAGCATTTTTTTCCTGCAACCTCTTAAGATTGTAGAAAAAAATGCTTTCAAAAATAAAATAAAATAAAAAAGTTGGCCACGCCCACCCAGTCAAATTACCCCCCCAAGCCACGCTCACAGAACCGGTAGTAACAAATTTTACATTTCACCACTGGTGCATACGCTCTTGATCTGAGTCACCGTCTTAATTTCCTGTGATGCCCCAACTTAGCTTTAAGTCTTTGTGGGAAATTAAACATCAAACATACACAGGAGTCCCACAGATGGAAAAGGGAGCTTATAGGAAGCCATCCTCAAATCTGGCATTCCCATAGTCCTTCCCAAATTGCTTTTATGGAGCTCCAAGTTTTAGGTCACCACATGTTCTTGGAGCGCATCTCTCATTTCTTTCTATCTCTTCCCAGAAGATACTCATGGTGACCTCAACGTTCTTGGCATTTCCCTGTCCCCAGAGCGGACCCATCCGTGAAGTGAAGGATCTTCAAGACTTTCACAGCCTTTCTTTTTAACCAGAAGTATGTGAAAGAGAAAATGGACCGAAGTTTGCAACTTTCTAATTTCACAAATAGATCTTATCCAGTCGGCAAACCTTACTGAATCTAGAGGACCTTAAGTTCCAAACCCTGGACAACAAGATAATGAGAAGTATTGAAAACAAAGAAAAAAGTAGAAGACACCGCTAAGTACCTGCAGGTCTGCATTAGTGCCTGGACACTCTGGAAGAATCCCACCTCACGTTTCTCCTTCAGATAATCCAGCATTTTCTGAAGAAAGGGAGAAAGTCAACATTTGGAAAGGACCAGAGAACCTAATGTTTAGCTTTTGGTGAATCAAAACAACATAACACGGCAAGTTCCTATCTTCATAGATCATCGTTCTTCACGTCTACAGATCTGAAGGTCTAATCTACTGTGTTTCCCCAAAAATAAGACTAGGTCTTATATTAATTTTTACTCCAAAAGACGCGTTAGGGCTTATTTTCTGGTTAGGTCTTATTTTGGGGGTAAATACGGTACTAAATGCACCCATCTGGCTGACAATCTTAACTGGGGCTTATTTTGCAGGTAGGGCTTATATTACGAGCATCCTGAAAAATCATGCTAGGACTTATTTTCCGGTTGGGTCTTATTTTCGGGGAAACAGGGTACAGAAGGACCATACTATAGATGGATGGAGAACCACACCATCCTCCATTGCATGGACCTAGTCAGACCCTTCCAGTCACCTTGTGAGAGAATCTAGTGATGTACCTTTCCCAACCTTGAAAATAGATGCTTCAAAGGGGACTATCATGTGGTGAGACAGAAAGGACCAAGTCTGCCTCTTTCAGTTAGTTCTACAATTCTGATTTATGCTGGGGAGTATGGTCCATGGTGGACCTCCAAAATGAATATCCATTTGATGTCATCTGTAGCTTGCTCTCACTCTTCTTTTAAAGATATCTCCCACCACCCAGCTGTTCTCCAGAATGCTTCCCGCTGAACCACTGTTCTCCAACTCCGACCGCCACTTCCCCCTCTCTGTCCTAATTTTATACTCCATCCAGTGTTATCCGAGTCTTTTAATCTTGGGATAAAACTATTTCTCAGTCTCCAAGAATTAGCAAAAGGAAGAACCTGCCCAGAATCCTGGTCTCCTTCTTCTTACCTGCTGTACCTCCTCATTGCCACCATTTAGGATGGAGATGCCCAATTTCAGAGTAGAGGAAACCATGGCTCCAGGCTCCCCTGTCAAGACAGAAAACCAAATCATTTCATGACATTTCTTGTCTTGGAACACAATGACTTTCTTCTACAGGAGATGCATCTTAAAAACCAGGTAAGATGGCAAGAGGAGTCCCATCTTGCTCCATTCGCCCCAAAATAATAAGACCTCTCCGAAAATAAGGCCAAGCACTTATTTCAGGGTTCAAAAAAATATAAAACAGGGTCTTATTTTCAGGGAAACATGGTATGCAGATAGTTGCTTTAGTCTGGCAAGATTCTGTCTGTAAGCAAAGAAACAATAAGGAAACTAAGAAGCAACTTCTCTTTTGGTTCTTGGGTCTTGACTTCATTGTAGTTAGACTAAAGTTTAATGCCAGAAGGTATTAGTGATACCTTCCTCTTCCTACCATCAAGACCTCAAGGCCATTGTTCATTTGTTCTCCATCCAGTTGTTCTTCTTTCTCTCTCTCCCAATTCAGTCCTTCCTATATCTCTTCTGGTACATGGTGGCCATCACAACAACTTCTTTGAACGGTCACTAAACACATGGCTGTAAGTTGAGGACCACTTATATCTCCCAAATCTCCCAGCTCCAGTTCTTTCTGACTTAATCAAGGTTTTCTCTCTTCAGATGAAGTAACCCTGACCCGTCCAAGGATCTTATTCTTTGCCGGAAATAAGTAGGGAGGAAAAAGTAGGATCACTTCTAACCTTTACAGGCGCTAATCATTTGCAGGACCATCTCGGCTGCTCCGCGATTGTGAAGTCGGGATTGTTGGTACAAAAGCTTCTGCTTCTCCATCTCCTTTTCCTGCAAGAAGACAAAGGAGCAGGAGGGAGGAGGTTACAGGAGGAAGATGGAGAGTCTCCAAAATTCTGTTGGTCTCCAAAATTCAGATAAAAGCATTTCAGGTACATTCCAGGGCCTGCCTGAGTGGTGTGCAAAGGTGCTGCTTTTTAGAAGCTCCCAAAAGGTAGAGCTTCCTCTGTCTCTTACAACATTGGAATTCGAGTCAAATGTATTGGTTTGTTTGCTTATAAGGTAAAGATAAAGGTACCTCTCACACATACGTGCTAGTCGTTCCCGACTCTAGGGGGCGGGGCTCATCTCCGTTGCAAAGCCGAAGAGCCAGCGCTGTCCGAAGATGTCTCCGTGGTCATGTGGCCGGCATGACTCAACGCCAAAGGTGCACGGAACGCTGTTCCCTTCCCACCAAAGGTGGTCCCAATTTTTCTACTTGCATTTTTTACCTGCTTTTGAACTGCTAGGTTGGCAGAAGCTGGGACAAGTCATGGGAGGTCACCCCGTTACGTGGCACTAGGGATTTTTTTTTTTTTTTTAAATTTTGATTTATATGCCGCCCTTCTCCGGAGACTCAGGGCGGCTTACAATGTGCTCAGCAATAGCCTTCATACTTTTTGTATATTTATACAAAGTCAGCTTATTGCCCCCACAAACTGGGTCCTCAATTTACCTACCTTAGAAAGGATGGAAGGCTGAGTCAACCTTGAGCCTTGGCGAAATTCGAACCTGCAGTAATTGCAGGCAGCTGGTCTTAATAACCAGCTTAATAACAGGGTGCCTTAGACCACTGTACTACCAAGGCTCTGATTTGAACCGCTGAACTGCCAACCTTTTGATCGACAAGCTCAGTGTCTTAGCCACTGAGCCACCGCATCCCTTTTTGTTTGCTTATATCCCACCGCCATTATTTTTACAAATAAGGCAACAATATCTCCAACACATCTCCCCACAACCACAATCCTTTGAGGTGGGTTGGGCTGAGAGAGACTGAATGGTCACCCAGCCAACTTTCATGCCTAAGGCGGGACTAGAACTCACCGTCTCCTGGTGACTGGCCCATAAAGTCACCCAGCCAACTTTCGTGCCTAGCGCCAGACTAGAATTCACAATCTCCAAAGCGATTGGCCCAAAGTTTCCCAGCTGGCTTTCATGCCTAAGGCGGGACTAGAACTCACTATCTCCTAGTGATTGGCCTAAGGTCACCTAGTTGGCTTTCGTAGCTAAAGTAGGACTAGAACTCACGCTTTCTAGCCTGGTGCCTTAATCAGACCAAACTAGCCCTCTCCGTGAAGATGGAAAATTAACAAGAGGAGTGACTTCTTTATATAATGCAGAATTGAATCTTCATGGGCATTTAGAAGATTCTAGAAGGGGAATGGGCGAATCCATGGAAGTGCCTTCAAAAGCTATTGATCTTGACAGCTGTTCATCATCTCCTACATTTTTGGCAGTAGCCCTGACACATCAGAGACTTCAACCAAGGATGGTTGAAGTCCCTATCTACATCTGTTTTGGCCATTAGGAGGACATGGAATGATGGATTAGATGGGCTTGACCCAACCCAGGTCTCTCCTTCTGCTTTTATGAAGGTTCACTAGATGGTACGAGGTTTGATGCCCCTTCTCCCACCTCTGTAAGCAGAAGTGCGCCTACCGACTGCGCTAGGCTGTCATTTTCCTATTATTGAAATATAGGATTAGGTTTCACATCTGGAGCATTTTGACCTTCTTGGCAAGTTGGGAGCACGCAGGTCAAGAAGGGAGATTTGACCACCTGCAAGTTGAAGTGTCCAAAACCAATTTGGGAAGTTGAGAAGAGAGAAGTCACTAACCTCAAACGGCACTTCTTCTTCCTCTTCCCCATCGCCTTCTTCTCCTTCATTAATGTGACAGCTCTAAAGTCCCAGGGATTAAAAAAAAAAAAAAGGAAAAAAGGGTTGAGCAGCAACACAGATATATGAAGATCCTTCCCACAACTGTCTGCTGGAAAACTCCCAGCTTGCCAACGGAGGAAGGATCAAGCAGGGAGTTAGCCTTGAGTCCTTGCGCAGCTGCAAAAGACTTAAGATCTGACACCTCCTAAGTTCCGTGGGACCTGATCTGTTTGTTCCCAAGCGAAGGCAAGCAGACTGAGGAGATTCTTGTAGTATAGGCAGCACACAATAAAGTACAGTGGTCAACTTGAAACCTTCACACGTGGATTTGGTTGCTTGTGTCTGAGACTGTTCCAGCCATGATCCATTCCAGAGTACATATAAGATGCAAAAATGGGTTGCACACCCCTTCTCCCGGTCCCTCCCACCAAAGGGTCCTGCCCCGCCCTTTTTTGGAGAACAGCCAACATGCCACAAAAAGTTTTGGTGCAGCCACAGAAGAGGTGAAAACATAGCAAGACATCCAGAGCAGCTTTTGAAGCAGACTGCAGTGGTCCATCTCTTGCTTACCTTGGCCATGATGTCGGCGTAGGCCATGTACAGATAGTCTTCATCCAGTTTGCTGAAATAAAGTAAACACGTTCAGGATCAGCACCAGTGTATCGTCCTGCAGATAGACTGAAATTCCAATTCCCCAATTCCTCCGCCTGTCTTTCTCCTACACCAGGGCAGCCCAAATTCACGCTGGGCTCGGATTCTATCACTGCCACACTACAAACCTCTTTTCCGTTAATGCTGTCCTGCTAAAATGGAGAATGAGCTGATGCAAAGGGTCTGGCTTCTTTTCCTCCTCCTCTTCCTCTTCCTCTTCCTGAGGCCCAGGTTTCTACAACCCACATCCCACAACAGGAAAAAAAGCAATTAGAAATCAGGCTAGGCACCTGTGAAATGTAGCATTTCCGCTAAACAAATACCAGGGGGTGGAGCATTCAAACCATTCCCCCAGTTGACCTCAGGATCTCCCCCACCCCCACCCGGGGAAAACTCACCGACAGGTCGTCAATCATTCTGTCTTCAAAGGGGTGCTCTTCACTGAAGATCCAGGAATACTTGTAGCTCTCCAGGAACATGTTGCAAGCACGATGCCTGAGAAGCAGAAAGGCAGGTCAATTGTGTCCTCCGACCCAGCCAGACGATTCCCATTTTGCCAGTGTTGTTGTTGTTAGTTGCGAAGTTGTGTCCGACCCATCGCGACCCCATGGACAATGTTCCTCCAGGCCTTCCTGTCCTCTACCATCCCCCGGAGACCATTTAAGTTCATGCCCGACTGCTCCAGGGACTCCATCCAGCCACCTCGTTCTCTGTCGTCCCCTCCTTCTTTTGCCCTCCATCGTTCCCAGCATTAGGCTCTTCTCCAGTGAGTCCTTCCTTCTCTTAGGGGGCAATCAGTGGTGAAATGTAAAATTTGTTACTACCGGTTTTGTGGGCGTGGCTTGGTGGGGGGGTAATGTGACAGGGTGGGCGTGGCCAACTTTTTTTTAAAAAAAACTTTTAAAAGCATTTTTTCTACAACCTCTTCAGCCGAAGAGGTTATTAAAAAAATGCTTTTAAAAGCCTCTGACGATCAGGCAACTCAGCTGGAATCGTCAGAGGCTTTTAAAAGCATTTTTTCTACAATCTCTTCAGCCAAAGAGGTTGTAGAAAAAATGCTTTTAAAAGCCTCTGACGATCCCAGCTGAGCCGTGGGATCATCAGAGGCTTTCTTTCTTTTTTTTTTTTTTTTACTTTTAAAAGCATTTTTTCGGCCGAAGAA
Source organism: Pantherophis guttatus (assembly GCF_059756535.1). Classification (NCBI taxonomy): domain Eukaryota; kingdom Metazoa; phylum Chordata; class Lepidosauria; order Squamata; family Colubridae; genus Pantherophis; species Pantherophis guttatus. Next base: position 2,592,447 of record NC_142072.1, read on the forward strand.
AAAATGCTTTTAAAAGTAAAAAAAAAAAAGCCTCTGATGATCGTTGGGCATGGGGGGGGCGGGCATGGATTTTTGCTACCGGTTTTCCGAGCCACCTGCCGCCATCGCTACCAATTCGGGCAATCCGGTCTGAACTGGGAGCATTTCACCCCTGGGGCCAAAGGATTTGAGTTTCATCTTCAGGATCTGGCTTTCTAAAGAGCAGTCAGGGTTGATCTCCTCTAGGACTGACTGGTTTGATCCCCTTGCAGTCCAAGGGACTCGCAGGAATCTTCTCCTGCGAGTCCCTCACAGTGGGCAGCATTAGGGAAGTGTTTGGCAGTGTTAAGGAAACACAGACCTCCCCAACTGCTGGAAGGGATCTACATCAACTTGTCATGGCCAACTTGCCTTGGCCAACTCGTGTTGGCCAACTCACTGCAGAACAACTCACCGCGGGAAAAGAGCTACATTAATATCGAAGAAATAGTCGAGTAGAATCATTAATCACGAGCCGTGATGGCACAGTGGTTAAGATGGAATTCCGAAGGCTACTTCTGCTGACTGCCGGCTTGCCTGCAATTTGGCAGTTCGATTCTCACCGGCTCAAGGTGGACTCAGCCTTCCGTCCTTCCGAGGTCAGTAAAATGAGGACCGAGATTGTTGGGGAGGGGAGGAGGGCAAAATGCTGACTCTGTAAACCGTTTAGAGAGGGCTGTAGAGTACTGTGAAGCGATGTATATAAGTCTAAGCTATTGCTATGAAAGAAAGAATGCCAAAGGAGGGACAAAATGTAATGGGAACGACAAAAATTAAAATTTATTATTTAAAATTACTTTAAGTAATTAAATTGAATTGTTGAATTGTCCTGCAGCGAGTTGTCCCATGGGGAGTTGGCTGTGGTGAATTGAGCATGGGGAGTTGGCGGAGGTGAGTTGTTCCATTCCGTCTGGAAGTGGTGAATCTGTATATGGAATGACCCTCCTTCCAATCAGCGCACCAGCCAACCGAGCTGTATTAACTCACCTGGGCAGGTTATAGAGGGGCGTCATGCGGAAGCACGCAACCACTGCACGACGCCGTTGCTTGGAGAGCAATTTGTGCCACGCGGCTTTCTTGGATTTGTACGGGTGCTCCAACTGCAGAAGAAGGCAGAAGAGAATCGGGGTTGGAAGATAAGAGTAACCAACACGCTCCCTTTTCCTGATCAGTGGCTTCCTTCCCATTCCTTTGTATTCCTCCTTTGAGGTTCCTCCCTCTGAAAACTCCATGATCCATCAAGGAGATGGGTTACTAGGTCACAATCAGGGGTGAAATGCTTCCGGTTCGGGTGATCCGGTAGAAATTGTGGCAGGTGGTTCGGAGAACCGGTAGCGATGGCGGTGTGAGGCTCCACCCACTCGCCCGGGTGTCATTACTTCCTGGTTTTTTACCTGCAATTGCAGGGTTGATGTTAATCCCAGGCTGCCATTCTGCTTATATTTATTGTTGGTGCTTTTTTGCTGCTGGTGGATTTTTGTTTTTTTAAGTTGACTTTCAAATTTGGCAGCCATCGAGAATCGCGGCCGTGAAATTTGGGAAGGTCTCCGCAGCCATCAGTAGTTGTAGATAGCAAATCCTATCCTATGAACCTGCCAAATCCCTTTGTGGGTCCATACCTGTTCCAGGTGGTAGAGCACGGCGGAGACCTCCTGCACGCGTTTGACAATCTTCTCCGGATTGTTGGAGTCCTCGGCTTTCCCAGCCATCTCCTTGTAGAGGGCCATCTGCCAGCGCATGGAGGAGGAAGTCTCACACTGCAAGGCAAAGGGGGACATTCACAGAGCGTAGCAGGCCATCTGAAACATCACCGTTTCCCCCCCCCCAGCTCTATTTAAATGAGGTCTTAAAACTAGTCTCTGTCCCCAAAATCCTGGTAGAATGAGAGATGGATCCCTTGTGGGATGTTAGTGTTTTTTTCCAGATACTTCTTGGTGCTAGATTCTGAGTTTTATTATAGTCATTGTTATGTAGTAGTTTGTAAGATGAGGGAAGGAAAGAAGGAGAGGGAGGGAGGGAAGGAAGGAAGGGGGGAGAGAGAGAGAGAAAGAAAGAGAGAGAGAGAGAAAGAAAGGGAGAAAGAAAGAAAGAAACAAGAAAGAAACAAGAAAGAAACAAAGAAACAAAGGAGGAGGGAGGGAAGGGAGAGAGACAGAGAAAGAAAAAAGAAAGAAAGAAAGAGGGAGGGAGGGAGGGAGGGAGGGGAGGGAGGGAAGAGAGAAAGAAGAAAGAAAGAAAGAAAGAAAGAAAGAAAGAAAGAAAGAAAGAGGGAGGGAGGGAGGGAAGGAAGGAAGAGAGAGAGAAAGAAAGAAAAAAGAAAGAAAGAAAGAGGGAGGGAGGGAGGGGGAGAGGGAGAGAAAGAAAGGGAGAAAGAAAGGGAGAAAGAAAGAAAGAAAGAAAGAAAGAGGGAGGGAGGGAGGGAAGGAAGGGAGAGAGAGAGAGAAAGAAAAAAGAAAGAAAGAGAGGGAGGGAGGGAAGGAAGGAAGGGAAGAGAGAGAGAAAGAAAGAAAGAAAAAAGAAAGAAAGAAAGAGGGGGAGAGGGAGACAGAGAGAGAGAGAGAGAGAGAGAGAGAGAGAGAGAAAGAAAGAAAGAAAGAAAGAAAGAAAGAAAGAAAGAAAGAAAGAAAGAAAGAAAGAAAGAAAAAGTTAAATTCTATTCTGTAACTCATGTACTCATCCAGACAGGAAGGGAGCAAGTCTATTTATGGGAAAACCCACAAAGCCTGAATTCCCAAAACTTCACTTTCTGGAGCCGTTCCAGGTCCTCACCTTGCCTTGAAGATGAAGGTTGTTTTGGAGATATTCACGCACCTCTTCATCGGTGTCTTTCTGCAGAGGAGGAGAGCGTTCGCATGAACCAAGGCAACCAAGGAACAATCCCAGAAAGAACCTCTTCCTGCCAGGTTTACGATCCCTTCTTAAACAAACCATCCATTGAGATTTCTGAACGTTGGTGTCCCTTGACTGACAGGAACGTCAGAATTTGTATCCTTGATGGCAGGATATAAATCACTGAAATCAAAGCGAGAACTCGAGGAGGAACATGGTCATTGTGATCCTCTCTCTCTCTCTCTCTCTCTCTCTGTGTGTGTGTGTGTAACAGTGGTGGCATTCAGCCGGTTCTATCCGGTTCGGGCAAACCAGTAGCAGCGGTTGCGGGAGGCTCCTCCCACCCGCTCGGACGTCATCACGTCCTGTTTTTGACTCCCTGCGCATGCACGGAGGTGGCACGTGTGAGTGAAGCGAACCCATTTGTGAACCGCTGGCAAAGGTAAGTGAATATCACCCCTGGTGTGTAAGTGTAACAAAGTTGTCCTTTGTAGCTTTTCTATCCTTCCTCAACTAGGAAAGTGAAGGCCCATTTCACGCTCGTCTCAATCACAGAATACAATAGAATAGAATTTTTTATTGGCCAAGGGTGATTGGACACACAAGGAATTTGTGTTGGTGCATACGCTCTCGGTGTACATAAAAGTGTACATAAAATCTGCCTGGTCCATGCTCTCCAGCTCCACAGTTGAGTGGACCTTCCAACATTGCTTCATGTCTAGTCAACCACCGTCAACCTGGTCAACAGTTGGAGATCTGGAAACTTTGACATGGAAACCTGGTTTCCTTAGCAACCCCCCCCCAGGACCCTCACCAAGGCGTAGCGTATCTTGGCCATGCTGATCAGCTCTTGGTCGGTTGGGGAACACATGTTCAGGCCGATGGGAAGCATCTTCTTCAGCGTGGCCACGATGAGGGATGTGTGTACGGAATAGCGGTCCCCTCGGCGTTTCTTCTTGTGCCGTTCCTGGTCCGAGCCACCTGACTGGGAGAGGAAGAGCCAAAGTCAGCTTGGCAGGAAAGGGAGGTTGTGCCAACTCAGGTTGTCCCCTGGCATGCCAACAGCTCGACCGGGCAAAAGCTTTAGCGACCAAGCGCTGCTTCAGACATGGAGTTTCCATGACCTGGTGGGAAAGCTGGACCAGGTCTTCTCTCAAGAGAAGATGAGAGAGAAGAAGCTGTAAAATGTAGGGCAGGGATGTCCAACCTTGTCCACTTGAAGATCAGTGGACTTCAACTCCCAGAATTCCCCAGCCAGCAAGTTGACGTTGAAGTCCACAGCTCTTCAAATGGAACAAGGTTGGACACCTATGATCCAGTGCAGGAGTCTCCAACCTTGGCAACTTTGGGAGTTGAAGTCCACAAGTCTTAAAAGTTGCCAAGATTGGAGACCCCTGATCCAGTGTGTCAAAAGTGACAATCCAGAGATTTGTTGCCTCTAATGCTCAGGGATCTGGGATCGTTCACCGTTGCTTCCAAGACCGTCTCTCAGGAGTGCGTGGATCAAAATCTCATTCCATGCATTTGCTTTTTGATCCATCAACCCAGAGACAGAAAGGAGGACTTTGACTGGACTTCAGAAGTGACGATGCACATGCAGAGGTTATGCCTGGATAAGAGGAGGGTCTTCTGGGGATGAGAAGGGTGGGGGGTGTTAGCCAGTGTAGAGAGGACCCATTTGGAATACCAGAGAAGAGATACGGAGCTGCAGATCTAGGAATGTGGAATTAAAATGAGTAAGACAGAGGCAGTTGCTAGGAAAAGGGAATTAGGGGACATTTTAGCAGGATCTGTGGAAATGCTCACGTCAAGAGGTCAGGGGTATCTGCAGTCAAAAAAACCAAGATGGCGGCTGCCATGATGTGATCCAAGCTCTGCCTGTTGTTGTTGTTTTTTATGGGATGAATCTAAAGCAGAGGTTGGATCACGTCATAATGGGCATCGCCTTGATTTTTTTTGACCACCTCCTACAGCAGGGGTGGGCAATTAATTTTCCCAAGGGGTTTCTGTGGTCCAGTTCTGAATGGGCTGCAGCCCGGCCATGGCCTGGGGGTTGGGGAAAGGAGTGGGATTCAGCCGGTTCGGGCAAACCAAATGGTAATTTTACATCTGGTTCGCCGAACTGGTAGTTTCAAGGACTGGATGGTCCCGTCCGCCCTGCCTCCTCCCTCCCAGGAGTCTCCAGGCAGCCCGTTTTGGATGCCAGGTAAGTGCAGGGCCCGCATGGAGGCTCTGGGAGGGTGAAAAATGGGCCTCCCAGAAGTTCCTGAAGTCTGGAAACGGGCCCATTTCCGGCCTCCGGAGGGCTTCTGGAGTCCGGGGGAGGCCATTTTTGTCTTTCCGGAGGCCCTAGGGCAGGGGTCAGCAACCTGTGGCTCTGGAGCCACATGTGGCTCTTTCACACCTCTGCTGTGGCTCCCTGTCACTCAAAATATGTGTCACAACTGCCAATGTGCGACACGATTCATTGAGCTTTTCAACTCCTGGTAGGCCAACCATGGATAAATCCAAGAAAAGTTTAAGTTTCAGAAGAAAACAGAACGTTTCATTCAACTCCATATGCTAGTTTTGTGGCCGCTCAAGAAATAGTCAGGCACGGGAAGGGTTTTGTGGCTCCCGGTGTTTTCTTTTCTGTGGGAAACGGGTCCAAATGGCTCTTTGAGTGTTTAAGGTTGCAGACCCCTGCTCTAGGGAAAAGCCTCCGGAGCCTGGGGAGGGCGATAACGCACACCTCCCCCCCCCCACCGTGGTGCAGGAGGCCAAGTAGGCCACACCCACCATGGCCATGCCCACCCAACAACCGGGCAGAGAACTGGTTACTAAAATTTTTGAATCCCAACCCTAGTTGGGGACCCCTGTTGTAGACAACAGGAGGAAAAATTATCAAATTCCTGAGACACCCTGGACCAAATTTTCAAAACGGGCAGGACTGAGTTGGCGTGGCACAGAAAGGCCCTCTTCCTCCCACCCTCCCTCCCTCCTTCCCAGGGATCAAAAGGATATGAATTAATTTGGCTCGATCCAAGATGACAAGACACCCTTCCAGCATCTTTGGCCACTTAACAGTCAGCCTTGCAAAAACAGCCTAGCCAACCTCTACGCAGAACCGCACGCAAGCACGGTCGGCAGCCGGGGGGGGGGGGGGGAGATGACGGGGCATGAACAGGCAACCTCTTTCGCCCCACCCCACTCAACAGTGGCAGGGCAGGATGATGGGCTCTGGGGTGTATGGGGGTGGGAGGGAGAAAGAAGAGGACCATGAAGGTAGATTGAGATTAGGAGAAGGACTCCCAAAGCATGCTGGGAGTTAAGGGATGTCTTTAGTACTGGATTTTGGAGACTCCAAGACCAATTGGTTAGTTAGAAGGAAGAGGAGGAAGGAGGGAGGACATGCTGTGGCATGTCAGAACTACTCCAGAGCATGGCTGCCCGCTTCAACATGGCGTGAGTGAGTCCCACTAACTGGGTGACTGACAGGCAGAAGGCGCCACCCATCGCATGTCTGATGCGTTGCGGCCAGACCTGCAAAAAAGCTACTGCACTTTTGTCATCGTCCATGCAGCCGCATCCCCTTCCCTTCCTCCCGGCCCCCCGGTTGACTTTGCAACGACACCCCCCCCACACACACCCCTCGCCCCACTTCTAAACAGGGAGGGAGCGAAGGGTTGCGGCAGAGATACCCCATTTCTCCATGCTGCCTTCTTGACCCTTCGGGCCAGTGGAACAGCTGTGCTTTTTGCTAACCTGGCTTTCTTCAGACTAAAACCCACATGTGGAGATGGTGAGGAAAGGGAGACAAGACAGGAGAAAGAGAAGGTTAGAGGAGGCCTCAAGGACACGAAGCAAGGACTCAAAGCAAGAATCATCTGTTCAGACCTTGGTGGATTCTAAGATCCTATGAAATCTCCCATCACCCAGATGTTGGTTTCTTCTGCCCCGCCCACCAGCAATAATCAATTGATCCAAAGAGAATATTTGTAGCTCAGGGTTGAATTGTTAGTGCTCTCTGAGCTTGGCTGTTTTCTTGCATGATCTAGACGCCCAACTAGGGAACATCATCAGTGCTAGAAGGAAGGGGGCTTTATAAGCAGACAGCAAACTCCTACTCCCTTCTAGCACTGATGATGTTACCTACTTCAAAATGTCTGCAAGAAAAGAACCAAGCTCGGAGAGCACCAAGGGCCCGTACAACGGATCCAAAGTATCTGAAATGATCAAAACAGGAGGATTCATTTCTCACCGTATCTTGCCATTTTTTTTTCCTTCCCAAAGGTAGAAATGGGGGATGGGGATGGGGAAAGCATATTTCTAGTTCTTGTTACTTTTTTTTTTTTTTAATTTGATTTATATGCCACCCTTCTCCGGAGACTCAGGGCGGCTTACAATGCGTTAAGCAATAGCCTTCATTCTTTTGTATGTTTTATACAAAGTCAGCTTATTGCCCCCACAAACTGGGTCCTCATTTCACCTACCTTAGAAAGGATGGAAGGCTGAGTCAACCTTGAGCCTTGGAGAGATTCGAACCAGCAGAAATTGCAGGCAGCTGTGTTAATTACAGGATGCACTAAACCCCTGTACTATCAAGGCTCTTTACTCTCTACTTGCAAGAGGACGGAGAACAGGCAAATGAGGTCGATGGGAAAATCCTTGACTAAGGAAGGCAGATGGACAGTTTGTGATTTGGAGTCAGCCGTCACCGCCCTTTGCTCCTTCAAATCTTCTGTCCTCCACCTGGACAGATTTTCAGGACAAGGTTTAGGATCCTGTGAACGGATCGAGAGGGACCTGGACATGTACGTGGCGAGACACGGGGGCAGAGAAGAAAGGAGCAGGTCTGATGGAGTTAAAAAGAGCAGGCTGAATTCTTCCTAGCTAGGTGGACTCAGGACAAAATGTATGCCCAGTAACAGCTGATCAGGAAAAGGTTTAGGCGTTTCTTTAATTGTGAGCCACACTTAAGAGGCTTAGGAGAGGGCAGCACAGCAATTCTTATAAATATATATAAGGGCAATAAATAAGAAGGAAATTGGGAAAGAGAACATTTGACCTTTGTAGCAATCGCAATAGCCCTTAAGACTTATACACCGCTTCACAGCCCTCTCTAAGCGGTTTACAGAGTCAGCCTCTTGCCCCCAGACAATCTGGGTCCTCATTTGATCCACCTCGGAAGGATGGAAGGCTGAAAGGCTGAAAGGCTGAGTCAACCTTGAGCCGGTCAGGATCGAACTGCCAAATGGCTGGCAGTCGGCAGTTCAGCATAAATAGCCCGCAATACTGCATTCCAACCACTGCGTGCGCTATCACGGCTCCTACCACCAAACCTGATTTCCCTTGGGATTTACCCTATCTGCATGTTGTTGCAAATGACCTGCATCACACTGTTGGCATCCACCGACATCATTTGCATACCTTACCATTGTTTTTCTTTTGTAAACTGTAAGCGAGCGATATCGTTAGGCAATGCATGTCGGTGGACGTAACTGGTGGACTTGCACGGTTAACCCACAAATGTTGCACAAATGATGTAAATTCCCACATTTGTTATATGCTCCAGTTTGAGTAAAAGATTCCGGAATAACAAGACACATTTTTTCCACCGTTTGGGGCATTAAAAGGAGGTTTTTGTACTGTTCCTTCACTTCGTGTACCCTTAAGAGAGGAATCTACATAAGAAAAGATCTGTAGGGTTACACCTGCAAGTTAAATCGTTTAGAAAATGAGTAGCTAAACCAAGGCCACTTAGTAAGTTTACTCCTGCCCTGAGATCTGGAATCCTGCAGCCCTCGGACACTTCCTGTCCACCTGGAGCTCAGCAACGGTTGGGTCAAAGACCCTTCCCCCTCCTGAGATGGTAGCGTGGCTTCAAGGATGGCAAGAGCCGCTAAGGAGGACGTACCCACTACCTTCTGCCCTGCTGAAGGAGGAGACCCCTTCTCACCTTGGACATTTTGCTTTTGCTGTCGGCTGTCAGGAAGGACATGTTGTTGATTTCGTTCTGAACGACAAAGTTCTGCTCTTCGCGTTTAAAATTCTGCAGGAGGAAGAAGAATCAGACGGAAGACTTAGGCAGGGGGTTCCACCTAATACGTATGCGGGCAGTGGTGGGTTAACAACCGGTTCTTGCTACGGGTGCAACTGAACGAAAAACTACCTTCCGCGTTAGTGCTAAGGAATTAAAACAATGGAAGTGCGGCAATCCGCTCTGCTGTGCTAATCAGATATAGGTAAGAAAAACGCAGTTGATCATCGGAGATACCGGTTCGTCCGAACCGGTCTAAACCACCCCTGTATGCAGGCCAAGTTACCCATAGAACCTTCTTTGTGGCATTGTATCGGCCCGTCCCACCTGGACAGGCAGGGAAGGTCTGTTCCAGACCCTGTCAGTTAATGAATCCTGAATGACAGGGTCCAGAAAGAAACGCTACTCTGCCGTTGCCCCCGCCCTGTGGAATATTCTCCCTCTGGAGGTGAGGCAGGACTCCCACCCCCACCCCCCTGGCCTTCCAAAAAGGAGTTACGTTAAGAATACTTCTACACGGATGGATCCTAGAAGTCAAAAGACAACGAGCAGCTTTTCACCTGTTCTTCTCCAGCGTTTTCAAAGGAAAGACAAGTTGGAAATTTGAACCCGCAAACCTGCCACTCTGCTACCTAGTGGTGAAATCTAATTTTTTTTAACTACCAGTTCTATGGGTGTGGCTTGGTGGGCGTGGCAGAGGAAGGATACTGCAAAATCCCCATTCCCACCCCACTCTAGGGGAAGGATACTGCAAAATCCCCATTCCCACCCCACTCTGGGGCCAGCCAGAGGTGGTATTTGCCGGTTCTCCGAACTGCTCAAAATTTCCGCTCCCGGTTCTCCAGAACCTGTCAGAACCTGCTGGATTTCACCCCTGCTACTACCCCCACCCCCAAGCTGACTCACGTGGGACTTGGACCAATAAATAAAGATTTCCCCAATCATCCGGAACAGCTCCTCAGCATCCAAGTTGGGCTCGGTCAACCAGTGGGCCCTGCAGATGCAAAAAGAATGGTTGGAGAGCGCCTCCTTCCACGGTTCCGTGGTGGCGCAGTGGTTCGAGTGCAGCACTGCAGGCTAATTCAGCTGACCGCTAGCTGCAGTTCGGCAGTTCAAATCTCACCGGCTCAAAGTTGACTCAGCCTTCCGTCCTTCCGAGGTCGGTAAAATGAGGACCCAGATTGTTGGGGGGCAATTATACTGACTCTGTAAACTGCTTAGAGAGGGCTGTAAAAGCACTATGAAGCGATATATAAGTCTAAGTGTTAAGTCTAAGCACTAAATGCTAATGCTACCGTGTTTCCCCGAAAATAAGACCCTGTCTTATATTTTTTTGAACCCTGAAATAAGCGATTGGCCTTATTGCCATGCGCTCAAAAGCCCGATTGGGTTTATTATCAGGGGATGTCTTATTTTGGGGAAAACAGGGTAAGTTCCACAGTTCATGTGATCTAGTCTGGGGAAACTCAGCACTGAGACCCACCCTATCAATGGAAGAGAATATTTGTAGCTCAGGGTTGAACTGTGGAGTCCTTGGTGCTCTCCGTTTTCTTACAAACGTTTCATTACCCCACTAGGTAACATCATCAGTGCTAGAAGGGAGTGGAGTACGCGAAGGAGAAGGGTGGAGGACTGTGGGATTCTTGGCGCTCTCTGCGCTTGGTAATTTTCTTGCACACCTTTCACGACCCAACTAGGTAACATTATCAGTGCTAGCAGGGAGTGGGGATTGCTCTCTATTTGAGTGAGCAAACTCCCCTCCCTTCTATCATTTATGACGTTACTAAGTTTGGTAATAAAACATCTGGAAGAAAGCTACCAAGCTCGGAGAGCACCAAGGACCCCCCCCACCAGCTCCCATGTATCCCATGGGAAAATGGGATATTCGACCTTCTTTTGACCCTCTCCTCTTTTTCGCTTTCCATCTCTTCAAAACAACCCTGCCTTGATTTCGTTTAATATAAACGGGGACAGAGAACTACCCAAAACAGGCTTTCAAGATAACAATAAAGCAGGATTTATTTATTGATTTCGATCCCACCTCTTCGATTTTTACAAATAACTCGAACACAGACAAGACCCCTTCCTCTTTCTATTTTCTCCACAACAATAACCCTGTGTGGTAGGCTGGGCTGAGAGAGAAAGAGAGAGTGTGACTGGCCCAAAGTCACCCAACTGGCTTTCACTCCTAAGGTGGGACTAGAACTCACTGTCTCCTAGTGATGGCTCCAAAATCATCGGATCGGATTTTGTGCCTAAAGCGGGACTAGAATTCCCCGTTTCCTGGTGATTAGCCTGACGTCACTTGAGCTGGCTTTTGTGGCTAAGGCGGGACTCGAACTCATAGTCTCTTGCTTTCTAGCCTGTTGCCTTAACCACTAGACCAGTGTTGGCGAACCTTTTTGGCACTGAGTGCTGAAACAGGGGCTTCCGGTTTCCGGCGCGTGCATGCACACCGACCGGTGGTGGCCGGTGCGCATGTGCACATCGGAAACCGGAAGAGCAGCTCCCGTGCGCGTGAAAACCACTGGCCGGCGCACCGGAACCCGGAAGGCCAACGGCCAACGGCTCAAGTGCCTGGGGAGACAGCTCTGTGTGCCACTTCCGGCACGCATGCCATAGGTTTGCCATCACGCCACTAAACCAAATTGGCTTTCCTGAAATCCCTATGCTGTCTTTCTTAACTACACCCGCCTCGAACGCCTGAGGCATTCGAATGACCTTGCAAGTTGCAATCTGCACCTTATGTGCGCGCGCATGGATTTGGTTCGCCAACGGTGGATTACCTGTTGTTGTCCACGTAGCGGATCAGCAACGGGTACAGGGCGTAGAGGTCGCGACACAGCACCGAAAACTCATCCCGGATGAGAAGCTCATTGTCCTCCGATTCGGACTTGGCCTCCAGCCGCAGCTGTTCCTCCTCGGCCACCACTTTCCCAGACCTCTTCTTCAGCTTCTCCATGGTGGGGATGAAGTGGGAACGGAGCAGTTCGGGCTTGGCCTTGCTGACAATGGGCTGTGCAAAGACTGCGCAGGGAAGAGCCTCCTCAGTTGGGAGCAGGCTACCTTGCTCTAAGTCTAAATTAAGAGTCCCTCCCTACAATTCTAGAGGGCTTGGAAACCTCTGGAGCTCTAGCTGCTTATTGGCGCAGGTAAGTCCCTTCTGACGGACAAAGTCAGTGGGGAAAGTCCACTTAACAACCATGTTACTAATTTAAGATCTGCCGTGATTCCCTTAACTGTGGCAGGACAGGTCGTAAAATGGGGCAAAACATTCACTTAACGAATTTCTCATTTAGCTCCCATAAGTGAAGAGGATGAAGAGCTGCCAGAAGGCAGGAGTAGCTCCTCAGGAGGAGGTCTCCTCAAGAATAAGACTTGGGGCTAATTGGCCACTCCCTTAGCCTATTTAAGGAGGAACGCCGATTGCAGCAAGCTGTAGGGAACAACTTTAGTTCACTCTCCTTCGCGTTTGGATTCTCTGCAAAATTGCTTCTGGGCTTTCTGCCAACTCTAGTAAGATTGTGATTACCTTATTTTAGGATTCTTGTAGGCTGTTAAGAAAGTTTATTAACTGAAAAAGACTGAGTTATTTTAGTAAATTAAGTTTCGTACAGACTTTGTGTGTGCTGCATTCTTTGGGGTCCGTAGCTGGGGCAGAACAGTTCCCTACAACCTTTGCTTAGTGTTATACCTTATTATGCAATTTCTCTCCGGAGCAAAATTTAATCCCACTTGTAAAGAAAGAAACGCCTCAATCCCACCACCTCAGGCTCCCTTCGTACCTGCCAACCGCTTCATCCAAGATGCTTCGTCTATGCCCAGGTTGTTGACGATGATTTTCAGGATGTTTCCCAGCAAAGTGTTGAGCTGGTCAGAGGTCACTTCCGTGCACCAAGGACCCTGCGCATTGGTCTCCGGGCCTCTCTCCCACCAACGGGGCAGGTAGTTGCAAAGCATCGGCAGGGTGACCTCGATTACGTGGGGCATTTCGGTATAGCGAGCTCCCGACTCCGCCAGCCCGTTGATGTCCTTCATCAGTTTCTCCAGGACCGGAATATCTGGACACATCTCCTCCACGCAGTTCGGTAGGCCTAAGACTGGGGTGGAAGACAAGTAGGTTTAAATTTCTAGCGGTCTGGAAGGAAAAAAAGAGAGCTAAATTCAGAGACAACCGTCTCTTCCGGAATGTCTCCGGATGTCAACCCTGAAGCAAACCTGGCTGAGGCCATCTTGTAGGCTTCAGGGTTGCCACAAGAGAGAAGAAGGGACAGGGAGGGGGGGAAAAGAGCCAGCTGGTTTTTTGTGGTCAAAACAAATAGTTTTCCTGTGGGAACCAAGGACATTCCTGTTGTGGCCTGCTGGCGGCCAGCAGAACTGGCAGCAGAGTCAAACAGTGAGGAGGTTGAGGAGGAACATGGGCCAGTCCTCGGACGAGGGCTCGCATTGGAGGCAGAGAGGGAGCTAGACAGCAGTGAGGCAGAGGAACAGCTGGAGCCTGTTCCCAATGTGCCAGAAGACAAGAACAATTCAGAAAGCAGGGTCGACTTGGGAGTAAAGCCACACCTTGGAGGTGATTGGCCCCTCCCATAGGAAACAAAAGCTATCTCCAAAGCTTGGATAGCTCTGCAGACAAGGCACTGTAATTTAACACCAGCTGTCTGCAATTAAAGTAAGTTCAAATCTCACCAGGCTCAAGGTTGAATCAGCCTTCCATCCTTTCTAAGGTAGGTAAATTGAGGACCCAGTTTGTGGGGGCAATAAGCTGACTTTGTATAAATATACAAAAGTATGAAGGCTATTGCTTAACGCACTGTAAGCCTCCGGAGTCTCTGGAGAAGGGCGGCATATAAATCAATTTTTTTTTTTTAAAAAAAGAGGAGGGAACAGGGAGTGGGCTTTTGCAGGAAACAATTCGTTCGTTCCGTGACTCTCAGAGACTCTGTGCCAAGTTTTGCCTTGTATTGGAAACTAGTTACATGGCAGCGAGCTGGTTGCCTAGCAGCTGAAATGTGATCATGCGAAGGGGGTTCTGGGAGTTGAAGTCCACAGGTCCTAAAGCACCCCTAGTGCCTCACCCCTCCTCTAGGAGGACATGGTTAAAAAAAACCCCTATCTTTTCCAATAATAAAAAGCAAAAGGTGGAAAAAGATGACGGAAAGCAGGAGGAAAAAAAGGGGAAGGTTTAGATGGGCATTAATCCCCCTGCCCAATGAGGAAGGGGAGAGAATTGGAGGAAACGTCAAGGCGAAAGGGGATTGCGGTCCCTCCTGCTTCCTTCTGTCACACTCACTGGCTCTCTCTCTCGGGGACTTGGTAGTATAAACCGAACAAGGATTGTATTCGTTGATATGTGGCTCCAAGAAAGCCACGGGCATCGCCGCTGCCAGTCGTGCCAAGCATTCTCCAAGTTGGGGCCTCTGTCTGCAGAGAGGGACAAGAGACAAAGTCATAGCGTGCAAATGACTCCAAGCTAGGCCCTCGCTTCACCCCTCCTTCCATCCTAGCTGGCCATTCCCCAACCTCTTGGCTCCATCTTCACCACAAAGGGTCTATACCCTTCCAGCTGAACCCAACCTTCTCCTCATGCTCACCTCTCCACATACGGATTTTTGGTTGTCCCCAGGGAGTAGATACTGCACAGAGTTCGGTAGCAGGAGACCTGGACATCATCCACTGAAGGGGCACAAAAGAGAGAGAGAGACAGACAGACAGACAGACAGACAGAGACAGAAGAGAGAGCAAAGAGAAGAGGAGAAGGGGGAGAGAGGAGATAGATAGATAGATAGATAGATAGATAGATAGATAGATAGATACAGTAGATAGAGAGATAAAGAGAGATAGATGATAGATATAGATAGACAGATACAGTTGATAGAGATAAAGAGAGATAGATATAGATAGATGATAGATGATAGATGATAGATAGATGATAGATATAGATAGATAGATACAGTAGACAGAGATAGAGATAAAGAGAGATAGATGATAGATAGAGATAGACAGATGGATGGATGGATGGATGGATGGATGGATGGATAGACAGACAGACAGACAGACAGACAGACAGACAGATAGATAGATATAGTAGATAGAGATAAAGAGAGATAGATGATAGAGGAGAGGAGAGGAGAGGAGAGGAGAGGAGAGGAGAGGAGAGGAGAGAAGAGAAGAGAAGAGAAGAGAAGAGAAGAGAAGAGAAGAGAAGAGAAGAGAAGAAAGACTGAACAACGGGAGCCATGCAACTTCTCCATCCCTCTCTTTGACATCAGGAGATGCTCCCTTCTTCTCGCTCCTCCCAAAACCTTCTCCCAAAGGACGGTCTTTTGGACTTTTAGACCAGGCCTCCTCCAGACCATTTCTACCACCCCTGGAGCAGATGGGCAGCATTCTTCACCCCCTCTTGGCTTTTCAGAGCCTGCCCAAGCCCAGCCTCCCTTCTTCTCCTGACCTACTCACACATGACATCGTCCCCAAACTGGTGCTGGGCGATATGCTCAAAGAGGGAGGTGAGGACGGGCAAGAGGGCCACTGTAGTGTAGGTGATGTTCTGCCCCACTCCCTTGACCTGAGTGCGGGATTGGGAGACTTTGCCAAGCTTGAGGTTCTCCACCATCTTCTCAATGTCATCGGAGGCACTTTCGAAGAAAGACCTCAGCCCCGCCTTGACAATTTCGGGACCTGATTTCATGACGGTCCTGTAGGTAGAGGGAAAAAAAATAATACTCAGCGCCTCGATATTTTTACCAGATGCTCATCTCCTTTTAATGACCACATAATCCAGGGGGGAAATCTAAAATTCGTTACTACCGGTTCTGTGGGCGTGGCTTGATGGGGGAGGGGGGATAATGAACTGTTCTAAGTCGAGGACTACCTGTATAACTATATATAGTGACGGAGGACGATGGCTCACCTGGCATCCAAGGAGCGAGCCAGGATGTGGAGGCAATTAACCACAGCAGTAGCATCGGTACCTGGAGGAAGAGGATGCAAAGGTGGGTTTAGAAACCTTGGGTGAAAAGGATGCGGAGATCGGGCAGGAGAAAAAACAGGGCCAGCAGGGAGCTGCCTCGGAAATAGAGCTGACGTAGCGTCAGGAAAGTCAAGATGCAGAAGGGAGAGCAGGGCAGGTGGGGTTTAGCCAGAGGTGGGATTCAAAAATTTTTAGCAACCGGTTCTCTACCCAGTTGCTGGGTGGGAGTGGCCATGGTGGGCGTGGCCTACTCGGCCTCCTGCACCAGGGCGGGGGGGGGGGACATTTTATCTAGAGCCTCCGGGAGGGTGAAAACGGGCTCCCTCAGGCTCCGGAGGCCCTCAAGAGGCCGGAAATGGCCCGTTTCCTGACTTCCGGGAGGCCCGTTTTTTGCCCTCCCCAGGCTCCGGAGGCTTTCCTCAAGCCTCTGGGAGGGTGAAAACAGCCTACCCTGGGCTCCCAAGGCCCTCTGGAGCCGGAAACGGGCCCATTTCCAGATTTTCGGAACCTCTGGGAGGCCTGTTTTTTACCCTCCCAGAGCCTCCATGCGGGCCGTGCACTTACCTGGCATCCAAAAGGGGCCGCGTGGAGACTTCTGGGAGGGGCAGGGTGGGCGGGGCCAGCCAGTCCTTGAAACTATTGGCTCGGCGAACCAGATGTAAAATTAGTATCCGGTTCGCCCGAACTGGTCCGAACCGGCTGAATCCCACCTCTGGGTTTAGCCCCCCTGAACCAGTGACAGGTAGAAGGGGATGAAACAGGTGGGCTGAGCCCCTCCCTAGTCCCGGAAAGCAGGAGCAGAGAGGGAGGCTTACCAAAGAGAGAGACCCGGTGCCTGACCAGAGCTGCCAATTTGCAGAAAAGGCTGAAAGGTGGAAAAGAAAAGCAGAACAGAGAATGAAAGAGGTTCCACAAGCCGAGGACACACGACAGGACAAGATGGCAGAGGAAGCGTCTCTTTTAAGGGTTGCACTGCAGGTTCACTCACGCATAACGCCCAGCTGCTGCTGGGGTTGTCTGGCAACTCACCTGGTTATCATCTCTTTCTCCTTGTTGGAGGCGTGGCCTCCGCTGCCCAGGACCTTGGCCGGGGTGGACAGGAAGTAGAGGCAGTGGTTGGTGAAGTACTGGTTGATGAGGGGCAGCAGGATCTGGAGAGGGAACGCAAATGAGTTGTGGGAGGAAGACTGGGGGATCCCCTGAGTGTTTGCATGAGGGCAGGAGAGCAATTTGAAGGAAGGCCCTGTTTTTTCAGTCATAGCAGCTGATGCAACTTGGAGGGTTGCCCCCTTCTCTTGGAGGGGCTGTGTATGTGTACATGTACATGTATGTGTATGTGTATGTATATGTGTGTGTGTACCCTGTTTCCCCGAAAATAAGACATCCCCTGATAATAAGCCCAATCGGGCTTTTGAGCGCATGCACTAAAATAAGCCTCCCCCCGAAAATAAGCCCTCTTCGAAAATATTTGTTTAAATATTGGAGAGCTGGAATATTGGAGAGCTGGAAATCAGGTAGGTTGTCAAGAGGAGCCCCATCTTGCTCCATGCACCCCAAAAGAATAAGACCTCCCTGAAAATAAGACCAAGCGCTTATTTTGGGATTCAAAAAAATATAAGACAGGGTCTTATTTTCAGGTAAACATGATATCTATCTCTATCTCTATCTCTTATACCTATGTATCTATGAATATTTATGAATTAAACAGAGCTGGAAGAGACCTTGGAGGTCTTCTAGTCCAACCCTCTTCTCAAGCAGGAGAACCTCAGACAACTGACTGTCCAGTCTCTTCTTAAAAACCTCCAGTGATGGAGCGCCCACGATTTCCGGTGGCAAGCTGTTCCACTGGTTAATTGTCCTCACTTTTAGGAAGTTTCTCCATAATTCCAGCTTGCTTCTCTCTTTGATTAGTTTCCAACCATTATTTATTGTCCTCCTCTCTCTCGCTCTCCATCCATCCATCCATCCATCCATCCATCCATCCATCCATCCATCTATCCATCTGTCTTCTTGACCCAACAGTAACATAAAATAAAGAAAACCGCAAAGGCAGATTTACCTTGGCGAAGAACTTGATCTCCTGTTCATGGGGGGACTTCTCTACTCGTCCGCTGCTCACCACAGCCTCTAGAGTGGGGGCAAAAAAAGATCAGGAAATAGACCCTTCAGGAAATATAAAAAGTCTACTTAAGCTGGCTTCGACTATAATAACAGAATTTTGAAATCTGGGCAGCTTATCTCACTTCTTTCCCTCTTATACCAAAGAGACTCAAGGTGTGGCAATCTTGAGTTTCTTTCTCACACGGTCTTGTCTTGGTCAATACCATAGTGCTCTACCACTTTGTCTGCTGTTCTGCTTGGATGACTAAAACTGGCACTGTGTGACCTCTGACCACAGAAGAGGTGATCTCGAGAACCCAAGGTAGATCCAAAATATAGATCCAATCCTATTTGACTATAGGATTCAAGGAGCCCAGCAATGGCTTCTTATCTGTTTTTCCCACCATCAAAATGGAGAAATGAACTCAGAGATTGTATCTCAAATGCTTCTAGACCAGACCCTGTTCCCTGTCAGTATAAATAAGAAGGTAAATGTAAAAGTAAAGGGTCCCCTCGCACGTATGTGCTAGTTGTTCCCGACTATAGGGGGCAGTGCTCATCTCTGTTTCAAAGCCGAAGAGCCAGCGCTGTCCGAAGACATCTCCGTGGTTATGTGGCCGGCATGACTCAAGGTGCACGGAACCCTGTTCCCTTCCCACCAAAGGTGGTCCCTATTTTTCTACTTGCATTTTTTATGTGCTTTTGAACTGCTAGGTTGGCAGAAACTGGGACAAGTCACGGGAGCTCACCCCGTTACGCGGCACTAGGGATTCGAACTGCTGAACTGCTGACCTTTCGATTGACAAGCTCAGCGTCTTAGCCACTGAGCCACCACGTCCCCAAGCAACTTGCTAAGGACAGCAACCAGGAGGGGAAGGAGGACAGCTCTTACCCAGGTGGGCGATGAATTCTTGGGAGATGTCCATCCATTTCAGCAGCTGCTGCAGGAATCCAAAGGCGAAGCGTTTCTCGATGGATGAAGTGTCCAGTTCCATGTCCTTCAGACCCCTGGGAGAAATGACGGGAGTTTAAATGGCAAAAAGATTGGGGATGGCAAAAGATTGTGCTCAGGCTTTAAAAAGAGGCAATGCTAGAAAACACACACAGCAAGACAGGAAATTGCTAAAGGTTTGGCTGAGCCATTGCGTTAATCCAAAAAGTGGTTGGTTTGGTTTTTCTTTATTTTTCTTTATTTTATTTTATTTCCAATTTATATACCGCCCTTCTCCCTGAGGACTCAGGGTGGTGTACAGCCAGAATTAAGAACATGAAATACAAATATTAAAAAATATTTAGGTGATGATGATGATGATGATGATGATGATTAGGGCAGTGGTGGAATTCAAATTTATTTACTACTGGTTCTGTGGCCGTGGCTTGGTGTGGCTTGGTGGGCATGGTTGTTTTCTTGCAGACGTCTCATTACCAAACTAAGGAACATCATCAGGGCAATTGTAAGAAGACACCCTAATTCAGCCCTCTCCTGCTTTTAAGCTCCTTTTATACTTACCGAGTCACCGCGTAGCCATTGAGCTGTAGGAATTTAAGAAGCTCCTGAGCTTTTTCCCGGTCCCGAGCCTTCTCCTTGGCCGTCAGCGTGTCATACGGCACCAGTAAGGGGTGGGTTCCACCTCCTTGTAGACAAAGAGAAAGCAGGTGAGTTTTCCCCCTGCAGGGGCAATAAGAAAAGAGAACATCAGCATCCTTCAAAAGTCAATGCAAGGTTCAGAATCTCACCTTTGCTTTCCAGCTCCAATTTCTTCTTGCGTCCCCAGGTGTTGTGGTAGTTCTCTGCCAGCTGTTCTGCCATGGCCTGTGAAGAGAGACCAGAATTTAAGCCTCTCTTACCTTCTGAGAACGGCCCTAGAAAATGTTTCCGTGGTGAAAGTAACTGGGCAGAAAAGACGGAATTCCATTGATTGGCTTATTTGTTCGGCCTACAGATTGTTCCATCCCTATTTGCCTGAATGCAGTTGGTAGGTGATAGACACGTGTCAGGTCAGACGTTCTCACCTGTAATTCCCTGGAGAGGGTCACTGCAGATAGATCCATTGGCTGGGGATTGTAACCATGGCTGGGGTCGTAGGCCTGAAGGAAAACGGAGAAACAGGCATACTTGATATCCATTGTCCCCATTCTTCTCTTGCCGGGTTCATTTCCCTGGCTAGATCTCCCTGATCCCATCCTCCAGATTCCCAGTTCTACTGCCTATTCATTTTTTAAATTTTAATTTCATATTATTTATTTTTTTGGTGGGGTCCTGAGTGCTCTCTGAGTTTGGCTGTTTTCTTGCAGACGTTTTGTGACCCAACTAGGGAACATCATCAGTGCAAGAAGGGAGTGGGGCATGTGGAGAGGAGGAGGAGGAGGAGGAGGAGGAGGAGGAGGAGGAGGAGGAGGAGGAGGAGGAGGAGGAGGAGGAGGACTGTGGGGTCCTTGATGCCCTCTGAGCTTGGTAGTTTTCTTGTAGACGTTTAATGACCCAACTAGGGAACATCATCAGTGCAAGAAGGGAGTGGGGCATGTGGAGAGGAGGAGGAGGAGGAGGAGAAGGAGGAGGAGGAGGACGAGGAGGAGGAGGACGAGGAGGAGGAGGAGGAGGACGACGACTGTGGGGTCCTTGATGCCCTTTGAGCTTGGTGGTTTTCTTGTAGATGTATAATGACCCAACTAGGGAACATCATCAGTGCTCGAAGGGAGTGGGGTTCGCTTTCTGTTTATATACAACACAGCAAGATCTTGATTCAGATTCTGAGGAGGCTATTTTGTCAGTTGTGGCGCTGCTTTTCAGGATAACCTTGAGGTTTACATCTGAAGAACGAGCTGTGCATTATGCAGGAAGGCCTGAAGCAAAATTTTGTTTGAGGTACGACTTTTCTTCTAAAAAGTGATTTTATAGGCACCATCCCTGTTCCTAAGGACAACGTTAAGGACAATAGCGAATCGCTAAGGACAATGTTCACCAAACCTGCAACTTTTAAGATGTGTGGACTTCTGGCTTATGAGCCAGAAATATTTTTGCTAGGATAATACCTGAAAAGGATGATAAAAGGAACCTGTATTTAATATTACATGTTTTGACAGCAGCAAGTATACACAATACTGGAAAAAATGAGGAAACACCCACAGAAGACGATGTCATTAGAAAAAAATTAGATTGTGCAGAAATGGATAGATTGACATTAAAAAGAAAAGAAAAAAGAAGACACAGAGTATTTTCGAACGTGGGACTTTGTTTTATAAATGGTTGGATAGTAGAGGTAGAAATTAGGAGTGGGAAGAATATGATTGTATAAAAATAAACTGATTCAGACAATACGCTGTTCATTAAGCATTTGTTTATGTATGTAATGAAATGTAATGAACCGTTTATAAATAAACTCTTAAAAAAAAAAGATGTGTGGACTTCAACTCCCAGAATTCCCCAACCAGCCATGGTGGCTGGGGAATTCTGGGAGTTGAAGTCCACACATCTTCAAGTGGTCAGGTTTGAGAAACATGGATCTAAAGTCATCATATATTTGGAAATCCTCAGATAGTAGCTAAGATAGGAAGACAATGCAGTCAGAAAAAATGGACGGCAAGGAATTTTCTAGAAACCAACCTGGGCTGTCTGTGAGATTTTGCGGGTTTTTTTCTTCTCCGTTTTCTCCTCGTCGCCCTCGCGGGCTTTCTCGACCATCCACTCCCAAGCAATCATGGCCTTCAGAGACTCTTTGATGGGCCATCGGTAAATTTCCTTATCCTGTAGGAGGAAAAAAAGAGACAGGTGGTTAAGTAGGAAAGTTCTTTTTTTTTTTCTGGAAGGTCTCCAAATGTCACATTCGCCTTCTGATCCTGCTTGGACACGGGGGAAATCAGGCGATCCTTGGGCCCATTTCTGGTGGGAGGAATGGGGTGAAGGAACTCTTACCTTTTCGGAGAATGTTTTATAAGGACGCAACATAGGATTGGTCTTGGCCTGCTCATCAACCGCTTCCCCAAAGGACCAGTTATTCTGAATCTGTGGAAAAAGGAGACTGTGAGACATAGTAGATAGAAACCAGGAGACTCTCAGTTCTAATCCCGCCTTAGGCATGAAAGCCAGCTGGGTGACTTTGGGACAATCACCAGGAGACTGGGAGTTCTAGTCCCGCTTTAGGCATGAAAACCAGCTGGGTGACTTTGCCCCAATCATTGACCAGGAGACTGTGAGTTCTAGTCCCACCTTAGGCATGAAAGCCAGCTGGGTGACTTTGCCCCAATCATTGACCAGGAGACTGTGAGTTCTAGTCCCACCTTAGGCATGAAAGCCAGCTGGGTGACTTTGCCCCAATCATTGACCAGGAGACTGTGAGTTCTAGTCCCACCTTAGGCATGAAAGCCAGCTGGGTGACTTTGCCCCAATCATTGACCAGGAGACTGTGAGTTCTAGTCCCACCTTAGGCATGAAAGCCAGCTGGGTGATCTTGGGCCAGTCACTCTCTCTCTCAGCCCAACCCACCTCAAAGGGTTGTTTTTGTGGGGGGTGGGGGAAGAGGAGGAAAGCATAGTAAGTATGTTCATTGCCTTGAGTTGTTTATAAAAATAATAAAGGTGGGATATATCTGCTCTTCTATGCCCAACCAGGGAGCAGGAAGTGCTGAGGACCCAGGTCTCAGGGATCTAGAGAGGTTGTGTGAAGGGCTCTTACCTTCTCAAAGGCCCACTTTTCATGAGTGTACTCAGCATACTTGTTGATGAAGGAGTCCAGCTTCTCTGGGATGATGACACTAAGAAAAGGAGAAAGAGAGAGAGAGAAGTTTGGAGGGATGGCCAACGGATGGACCAGTTCTGATCCTGCTCTGTCACTGCAGGAGAGGGAAGTTGGAAGGACAGGATGTTAACTGGAGACTTTCTGGATCTTCTCCATAAGAACACAATGCTACCTGAGGAAGAAGATTTGGCACCCTGAACAGCAGGAGAGCAAAATCAGGGAGGGGGCAGTGATAGAATACCTAACTGGATCACGAACCAGATGAGATTGAAAAGCAGGTGCATTTTTTTTTTTTTACTAATACACAATTTCATATTTAGATTTCTGGTTACAATCACCCAAATTCATTATCATTACCAATCTTGCTGCCTATGGTAGAAACTACTTTAGAAACCAGAAGAATGAGAATGATATTCTAAGCATCTTGATGCAAACCTTGGCCAATCAAGGAATGTGAACAACAAGGTTGGTGGCGCAGTGGTTAGAGTGCAGTACTGCAGGCTACGTCTGCTGACTGCTGGCTGACTGCAATTTGGCAGTTCGAATCTCACTAGGCTCCAGGTTGACTCAGCCTTTCATCCTTCCGAGGTCGGTAAAATGAGGACCCACATTGTTGGGGGCAATAGGCTGACTCTGATCTACCTACCTACCTACCTACTTTCCTTCCTTCCTTCCTTCCTTCCTTCCTGCCTGCCTGCCTGCCTGCCTGCCTGCCTGTTAGAATGCAGCATTACAGGGTAACTCTGTCCAGTCAAGAGTTCGATCCTGATGGGAAGGGCCTAGCCACATAATATCCTGACCATAATCAGAGATTGAATGAAGGTAGAATCTCACCAAATCTTCAGATCTCACCAGCTCAAGGTTGACTCAGCCTTCCGTCCTTCTGAGGTGGGTAAAATGAGGACCCAGATTGTTGGGGGCAATAGGCTGACTCTGTAAACCGCTTAGAGAGGGCTGTAAAGCACTGTAAAGCGGTATATAAATCTAAGTGCTATTACTATTGCTATTTTCTCCTGTAAATCTCACTCACTTTAGTGTTTCCACAGGTTTGGGGTCAAAGTTGCCCTCCGCGTCTACCGAAGCCTTCTTTTCAGTTTTCGAAGAATAGCTGGCGTCCACGTAGTCTGGAGGAATGGCACCAGCGATGGCACACAAGCAGGGCATGGCCAGCTTAAACAGATCGGAGTCAAATTTCTGAACAGGGGAAGAACAGATGTTCAGTCAGGCAATACCGTCTGTTGAAATGCTCCCTCTCAACAAGAATAGTTCTGCTATTTTTCTTTTCAAAATTCCACTATCATTTCCAGTAATACTTCCCATTAGATGCCAGGAGCTCAACATTAATTGCCAAGAGTTTGATGGCACCCTATTGTACAGAGGAAGTTAGTTACCCAGAAGGCTTTGCTGGCTGAGGAACTCTGGGAGTTGAAGTCCACAAGTCTTAAAGTTGCCACAGTTGGAGACCCTTATTCTAGAACACTGCAAACCCTATTTTTGGCTGACCTCAAAGCCCCTCCGTGAAGTCAAGGATAAGCACATTGCTCACCTTATGGGACAATGACTCAAAGATGCCCCAGAAGAGTTTCCGTGTCAGGTGAAGCTCCTCCTCCGAGCTGACCCCATAGTTGGCCCAACCAGTGGGAAGGCAGTAATATTTCCAGCAACGCTCGTAATGGTTGGTCAACAGCTGGACGGAGAACAGGAAAAGCAACATATCGTAAGCTGGAAGATGGTTTATATCCACAATCAGACTGGGGAGGGCTACAACAGACAGAATGTCCTGTTTTATATGGTAATATGCACCCCTAATGCAAAATAATCTAAGTTAACAGTAGCCAATCATTGCATGTTGGCCTGTTGTGGCAATCCATTGCTAATCCTAAACCTTATATCATGGGTGAAATCCAGCAGGTTCTGACAGGTTCTGGAGAACCGGTAGCGGAAATTTTGAGTAGTTTGGAGAACCGGCAAATACCACCTCTGGCCGGTCCCAGAGTAGGGAGGAAATGGGGATTTTGCAGTATCCTTCCCTTGCCACGCCCACCAAGCCACGGCCACAGAACTGGTAGCAAAAAAAATTGAATTTCACGACTGCCTTATATAGTTAAATGGCAATGGTTTCTTACCTTGAGAGGCATTTTGGCAAATTCATTGAGGATGGGCACATCAAACACCAGCCGGCGGAGAAGATGCTGGAGCATGGATGGCCTTATGTACCTTGAAGGACAAGCAGGGCAATGAGTAAGCAGAGCCAAAGAGGCATTTTACAAAAGAATGATGAGTTTCTCCTTTTGGCTGGCGATTCATTTGCCTCCAGGAGATGCTACCCGTAGGTCTAAATGGCAGAATTTCATGTTACATTGTTTTCTATCACTTCCTGTGTTTCTCTCTAAGATTTCCCCTTTTTTTAAAAAAAAATATATCCTTATTGGTTAAGGATGGAAAAACAGAATAGGTTCCTAATTCCTTTTAAATAGGAAACTTTGGAGGTCTCCAGCTGGAAGGAACTTAAGGAGAAAGAGGGAGAGAAACTTGTAGGGATGGTCATTGGAAGTTCTCAGGTGCAAGGGCCAAGCTATACAGAAGAAGCTGCCACGGTGCAGGGATGTCTGAGCTGATCCACAAATTCCTCATTCTTTGTCAGGCGTGAAAGACCACGTCCACATGTGAAGGTCCAATTAAACTATTTTATTGCTAAAGGGCTTATGCACTTTCTCAACTAATGACTAATATCTGCTTGGAGTTAGATAAGGGTCAACAAAATTCAAGGGAGGTGGGGCTTAGTCCACTTGTGACTACGTAGTGATTCCAGGCTGATTCCTCTTTTAACGCCGCCCCTGGGTTCTACCACTCCTTTTCCTACATTCTTCTCCTTACTTGCACAGCGCCATGAGGCACTCTTCAATGACGTCGCGCTGGGCCTTGGTAAGAGAGCGACCACGAGACAGCCGGTAGATGGTGTGCAACATGGAGTCCACCATGATAGCCCGGTGCTCAGTACCAGCAAAAAGAGGAGCACATTTGGTGATGAGCGGTAGCACAGCCAGGCAGAGGTAGCGGTTCATGGCCAGGGCCATCTCTGTGGTGCTAAAAGAAGCCTGTGGGAAGGAGAAGCCATGAGGGACATTTGGTGGAGAGAAAGAGAGACAGGATGCCAAGGCATGACGAAGGCATATCATGGCCCAATCCACCTTTTCAGAGCCATCAGGTTAAACCCAGGAATAACAAAGAGCAATTCAACCAAAAAGTAAAATAAAAATAAAAAGGGACGTGGTGGCTCAGTGGCTAAGATGCTGAGCTTGTCGATCGAAAGGTCGGCAGTTCAGCGGTTCAAATCCCCAGTGCCGCGTAACGGGGTGAGCTCCCGTTCCTTGTCCCGGCTTCTGCCAACCTAGAAGTCGAAAAATAGGGACCACCTTTGGTGGGAAGGTAACACCATTCCGTGCGCCTTTGGCGTTGAGTCATGCCGGCCACATGACCACGGAGACGTCTTCGGACAGCGCTGGCTCTTCGGCTTCGAAACGGAGAGGAGCACCGCCCCCTAGAGTCGGGAACGACTAGCCCATACGTGCGAGGGGAACCTTTACCTTTACCTTTATTTAACCAAGGTTCAGTTTTTTTATTTCCTTGCCGCCAACAGATGGAATCTTGCCAGACTAAACCCTATGTGTACAGTTTGAATGTTGTGATGATGCCATCCCGTCCCAAAGATACTTACTGTGTCCAAGGAGGCCGCAGCTCTCATGTCAGGCAGAAATCCTATTTCCAGGACATGGAGGAGGAAGTCCTGGTTCTCGATGCCGTACACACGGTCCAGAAACAACACCATGGGTGCCTTGTGGTCGGGCACGAAGCTGGCGGACATCTTGGGTTCAATGACATTGCCATCTAGAGCGGGAAGGGCAGATTATAAATCGGAGGAGATGGAGGTGGGGGGTAGCGGCTGTAGAGAGGAGGGGAAGGCAGACTTTCCAAGGAATGAAGCTCAAGTGGTATCAAGCACAAAACGTAGGCAGAGTTAGGGGAGCGGAGTTACGTGTGTCATTAGCTCAGAGTCATTATATTGCCATAAACAAGTAAAAAATCCAACCGCTCTTGAATTCCGCTGACCCTTACCTAGCGCCAATTTACTATTGAACTTTAGTTGACCAGATTCTTGTGTATAGACTTGAGCAATCTTACTAACTGCCACTCAACATATAGTCCTGATCCTTTGCGCCTGACGTGAATCTAATCAACTAAAGTTCAATACTCAATTGGCTCTAGATATGGGTCAATGGAATTCAAGGGGAGTTGGAGGAGCACTTGTGAGAATGTAACGATTCTAAATTTAATCCCCCAGGTCTGCCCGCTCTTTTCCTACACAAGCAACCAGTGGGATAGGCTGAAACAGGTATTTCATTGCTGATCGCCTACACTACAAGAATCTTCCCATTCTGTCTGCCTGTCAGACTTTGATGTTATCTCAAAATAAATGAATTTCCAAACTGCCAATCTTTAAGGAAATCTTTTCTTTAATTGAGCACAGCCACCGGATCATGACTCGATGCGGACAAGACTGACCTTTTGCCCCCCAATCCCTCCCTTTCCGATCCCCAAATCTCTGCTTCTCATTGGCTATCTTCCAATCATTCTTCAGGCTTCTTGTCTCGTCATTTCCCAGGAATGTCCCCCCTCCTCATTTCCACGACAACCCGACTTCAAAGGGATTTAGCAGGCAAAAGTTCAGAGCTTATCTCTCTCTCCTCTGCTCTCTATGTCAGCGTTGCAGCGCTGACACTGCCTTCACTTGGGAAATGGCAGATATAGACCTAAGAGTTTGATCTTTGATGTTTCATTCCCCTAACGGATTCTATGCTGGAATCTCTCTTCACTCCACCTGGTAGGGCGCCCTCCCCTTCAGCCGATGGTTCCACCACAAATGGGCAGTAGATACCAAGATGAACTAAGTCTAGGAGCAGGAAATAGAGCCTCTTACGGATACTTTGCTGCCCAGAGGGCCAACGTACCTTTGCCAAACGAAGGGATCTGCAGCGGGAGGCTGATGACTCCGACAAGGTCCTCGATGGGCACTAAGGAACGCAAGATGGCTCTGATCCGGAGGGCTTCCCCCTTCCCAGCTTGGATGAGCTGCTCAGAGAAGAAGCCAGAGGAAGGGAGACAGGATGAGCCTCTAGCATGTAATCCAAGCAAAGGCCAGTTTGTGGGTAAAAGAAAGCTGGAGAAGAGAGGGCCGTTTTGCAAAGAGATGGGAGCAATGCGTGGTGAGAAGTTGCCCATGGCCAAAACCTGTGAATGCTTTACAGGTAGTCCTTGACTTATAAATGATCCAATAAAGGAGAATATTTGCAGCTCAGGATTGAAATGAGCGGTCCTTGGTGCTCTCTGAGCTTGGTAGTTTTGTAGCAGATGTTTCATTACCCAGCTAGGCAACATCATTGATGCTAGAAGGAAGTGGGGTTTATGGGGAGGAGGAGGAGGAAGAAGAAGAGGAGGAGGAACAGGAAGAGGAAGAGGAGGAATATTATGGCATCCTTGGTGCTCTCTGAGCTTGGAGGGTTGCTTGGAGACGTTGCATGACACAAGTAGGTAACAACATCAGTGCTAGAAGGGAGTGGGGTTTGTTGGAGGAGGAGGAGGAGGAGGAGGAGGAGGAGGAGGAGGAGGAGGAGGAGGAGGAGGAGGACGACGACGACTGTAGGGTCATTTGTGCCCTCTGAGCTTGGCCGTTTTCTTGCAGACATTTCATTACCCAACTAGGTAACATTATCAGTGCTGGAAGGGGGTGGGATCTGGAGAGGAGGAAGACTGTGGGATCCTTGGTACTCTCTGAATTTGCTTGTTTTCTTGCAGAGGTTTCATTACCCAGCTAGGTAACCTCATCAGTGTTAGTCCTAGCACTGATGATGTTAGGATAATGAAATTTTGGGGCTCAAAATTTACGATTGTAAGTCAAGGACTACCTATACTCAAAAGAAGCGGACTTCCTTCTATCCCCGAGGGGCAGGACAGTGAAGGAAAGAGAAGGGACCCTTACGTGCATCTCAGGGGCGCAGCGTCCCAGCAGATCAATGAGGGCAGCGTAGAAGGACATGATGGCATTGCCCAAATGGACCCGATACTCCTCGTGAGTTTCTTCTCCCCCAAATCTGGGAGCGAGAGAGCGAAAAAAGAGAGGAATGGGAGAGAGAGAGAAGCAATATTTATGAGAGCATGCCATTCTGGAAATGGTTAGTGGATTAAAAACGTATGACTTTGTTGCTTGTATCCTTACGATTTATATTGATATTGTTTCCTGATTGCTTATTTGTACCCAATGACTATCATTAAGTGTTGTACCTTATGATTCTTGACGAATGTATCTTGTCTTTTTATGTACACTGAGAGTGTATGCACCAAAGACAAATTCCTTGTGTGTCCAAACACACTTGGCCAATAAAGAATTCTAATATTAAAAATAGAAGATCCCACCTCCACTCCATTGGGGATTCCTCCCTATCTTTGCTAATTACAGAGTTAATCTGTTAATCTTCCAAATTATACAACAGATTTCTCCTCCCACCGCCTTCCAGCGTGTCCTTCACGCACAATTCCCTTCGGCGATCTTTCTTGACGGTAGGCCCATCCCGAGCAGGATCCTGAGAGATCTGGATGGCTTCTTCTATGGCCGCCAGCAGGCCGTTGCCTCCTTCCCCACGCAGGGCCGGGCCAAAGCACTCAGGGCGACGGATCAGCAAGCGTACCACCACATTGGCGTTCTCCTCCACACTTTCACCTATGGAAGGAGAAGGACCTCAGAGAGACCCACAGGACTAAACTGATTACCCCAGGGACCCAGAAAAACAACACAGAGGTGAAAAGGTGATTTGAAGGACCACCTGTCCCCTATTACAACAACCTGGTCCACCAGGACGGAAAGGCAGGGCGCGTTATGGGTCCCGTTGATTAGGGGTCGTCATCTGGTGGGACCAGGAAAAAGGGCTTTCTTGGGGGTGGCCCCTCTTTTATAGAACATCACCCCTCCCTAGGTATGTTTGGTCCCCACCCTCTGCTTTTCCAAGGGGCCCTAAAAATGTACTGTATTTTTTGGACTATAAGACGCACTTTTTTGTCTCCCCAAAGGGGGTGAAAATGTGTGTGTGTCTTATAATACCGAATATCGCCAAAGCCTCACCCACCCACCGGCCGTTTTTTGGCCTCTGCATGACCCAATTTCAGGCCTTTTTCAGGCCTTTTTTGGCCTATTTCCAGGGCTTTTTTCAGACCGTTTTCGGGGCTTTTTTTGAGGCCGAAAAAAGCCTCAAAAACTGGCAAAAAAGCCTTGAAAACAGACCGAAAAAAGCCTCAAAAACGAGCCGAAAAAAGCCTCAAAAACTGGCCAAAAAAAGCCTTGAAAACAGACCGAAAAAAGCCTCAAAAACGGGCTGAAAAAAGCCTCGGAAATGGGCTGAAAAAAGCTTCAATAATGGGCTGAAAAAGCCTAGAAAAAGGGCAGAAAAAAGCCTTAAAAATGGGCCGAAAAAGGCTGGTAAAGGCCCGGAAAAAAGTCCAAAAATGGGGTCCACGGAGGCTAAAAACTTTTTTTTGTTGATTTCCTCTTCTAAACTTAGGTGCGTCTTATAGTCCGAAAAATACAGTAGTTTTGTCAGCGGGCCTGGAGACTCTGAAGGGAGATGAAGCCCATCAAGTGGCTGCTTTGATTGTATTGAGGCTGCCATTGGGGTGGGGTTTTTTAATGGATTTTATTATGGGATGGATTTTCAAATATTTTTTTTAAAATGTTGTTGTCACTTAAGGGTGAGTTGGGCAGCTATACAACTTGGATGGTTGATTGATTGGTTGGATGGATGGATGGATGGATGGACGGACGCACAGACTGCAACTTGGCTTCCATGTACTCTGGAAGGGTGAGTTGTAGAATCGGTTTCCCCATATCCTTCTTTAGTGACTCCAACCTTCTTATGGATAGAAGACATGCCCTACACCTGTCTCAGTATGTGACCACTTTGGTCACCCAACTCACCATTGACGAAGACGGTGAAGCGCAGGAAATCCAGGTAACGCTCGCCTCCGCAAGGGTTCCAACCAATGTCAGGATATCCCTTGGAGAGCAACATGGGACAGCTCTGGAGGCCCGTGCCAGCAAGGTAGGTCACCACCTATGGAGGCAAGGAGAAAAAAAAATATCTCAAGATTTCCACTGGGCTCCACGGAGCTCCTATCAAAGCAAATCCATCCAAAGTGAGCAGAACTGATCGAAGGAACCATTTCATAACTTATCACAATGGAGGGGCTTATCCACATAATATCCTGACCATAATCAGAGATTGAATGAAGGTAGAATCTCACCAGATCTTCAAATCTCACCAGGCTCAAGGTTGACTCAGCCTTCTGTCCTTCTGAGGTGGGTAAAATGAGGACCCAGATTGTTGGGGGCAAGAGGCTGACTCTGTAAAACCGCTTTAGAGAGGGCTGTAAAGCACTGTAAAGCGGTATATAAGTCTAAGTGCTATTGCTATTTATTATTTATTTATTTATTGGTTCGATTTATATGCCGCCCTTTTCCAGAGACTCAGGGCGGCTGACAATGCATTAAGCAATAGCCTTCATACTTCTGTACATACCTGCTTAGTAGGGCTTTGGGGGCCCCCCATAAGCGGTGTTCCATTTTATACAAGGTCAGCTTATTGCCCCCACAATCTGGGTCCTCATTTTACCTCCCTCAAAAGGATGGAAGGCTGAGTCAACCTTGAGCCTGATAAGATTTGAACTTGCAATAATTGCAGGCAGCTGGTGCTACTTAACAGCGCTTTAGTCTGCTGCACCACCAAGGCTCTTTCTATCGCTAGAAAGGATGCTGCCAATAAAAGAGAATGAGGTTCAAGGTTGAACTTTGAGGTCCTGGGTGCTCTCTGAGCTTGGCAGTTTCCTTGCAGACGTTTCATGTCCCAGCTAGATAACATCATCAAGACAGCAGGGTTTGTGAAGAAGAAGAGGAGGAGGACTGTGGGGTCCTTGGTGCTCTCTGAGCTTGGTGCTTTTCTTGCAGATGTTTCATTACCAAACTATGTAAGATCATGAATCTGAGGTGCCTCCACTGGGATTCCTGCCCTGAACAGGGAGTCTTGGGGCCTCCTTCTCCCTCTAGGATATGAGTGGGATATTCCCTGCATGTTGGCATCCTCTTAATTGGGCAAAGCTACCTTTTCCAGATCTTGCTCCTGCAAAGCCAGGGCCAGCTCATTGTTATCGATGACCGAAGCAGCAGCCACATCCAAGGGCGTGGATCCTCGCATTCCTAGAAGGGAAGGAAGGAAGGGAGGGAGGGAGGGAGGGAGGGAGGAAGGAAGGAAGGAAGGGATGGATGAGGAAGGAAGGAAGGAAGGAAGGAAGGAAGGAAGGAAGGAAGGAAGGAAGGAAGGAAGGGATGGATGAGGAAAGAAGGAAGGAAGGAAGGAAGGAAGGAAGGAAGGAAGGAAGGAAGGAAGGAAGGAAGGGATGGATGAGGAAAGAAGGAAGGAAGGAAGGGAGCAATAGATAGATAGATGGATGAATGGCAGATGATGGATGGGAAAAAGAAAGAAGGAAGGAAGGAAGGAAGGAAGGAAGGAAGGAAGGAAGGAAGGAAGGAAGGAAGGGATGTGGAAGGAAGGAAGGAAGGGAGCAATAGATAGATGGATGGATGGATGGCAGATGATGAATGGGGAAAAGAAGGAAGGAAGGAAGGAAGGGATGAGGAAGGAAGGAAGGAAGGAAGGGAGCAATAGATAGATAGATGGATGGATAGCAGATGATGGATGGGGAAAAAGGAAGGAAGGAAGGAAGGAAGGAAGGAAGGAAGGAAGGAAGGAAGGAAGGAAGGAAAGGATGGATGAGGAAGGAAGGAAGGGAGCAATAGATAGATGGATGGATGGCAGATGATGAATGGGGGAAGGAAGGAAGGAAGGAAGGAAGGAATGGATGAGGAAGGAATGGATGAGGAAGGAAGGAAGGGAGCAATAGATAGATAGATGGATGGATGGCAGATGATGAATGGGGAAAACAAGGAAGGAAGGAAGGAAGGAAGGAAGGAAGGAAGGAAGGAAGGAAGGAAGGAAGGAATGGATGAGGAAGGAATGGATGAGGAAGGAAGGAAGGGAGCAATAGATAGATAGATGGATGGATGGCAGATGATGAATGGGGAAAAAAGGAAGGAAGGAAGGAAGGAAGGAAGGAAGGAAGGAAGGAAGGAAGGAAGGAAGGAAGGAAGGAAGGAATAGATGGTAGATGATAGATGGCAGATGATGGATGGGGAAAAGAAGGAAGGAAGGAAGGAATAGATGGTAGATGATGGATGGAAAGAGGGAGGAAGGGAAGGGAGAGAGAGAAGTCCATCAGTGAACTTAGTAGTGCCCCAGAGGTTGGAGCAACCTGGCAATGCCACCTGAGAACAGGGCATGAAGATCACACTACTCTCTCCCGCATCAAACTTCAAACCAATTTCAAAACCCCAATTAAATATTTCAAAAGTATGCAGGGAAATGTTGGGGCTTACATCACGAGGCCCAAAACCAGGTCAACGCTAACCCGACGGCTTTTTGCTCTCTCTCGAGTAAGAGTCAATATCCTTAATAGGGTAGCGATCATCCCTGGTGTTGATTGTCCCCATTGCAACCCAGCCCGTTTCCCCCAGCACAGCAACTCACCCAGCCCAATCCCGCTGTTCTGCAGCAGGTAACTGAGATGGTCAAACATGGAACGTTGGTTCTGGCGACTGATGCGGCAGAAGTAGCACAGGAAGCGGCAACAGTTGGTCACCATTTTAGGGAAGCGGATCTCCTGTTTAGCGGACGAGAGGGTGTTTCCTTGAATGGCTTGGAGGTGGGCCTGCACCATCAAGCCATTTTCCACTAGCCACATACTACTCAAAGCTCTCGCTGTCATGAACTCTTACACCTGGGTAAAATGGTGCGTCGTAGGGCAAGGATTTTTGAACCAAGGTATCTCAAAAAATGGGCTAACTTGCGGAAAGTATCCCAAGTCCAAGACCCAATGACCTCCCTGCGGGGCTGAAATTTGGGGACATTGTGGCTATTTCAGTGCTAACTGGCTGCTTCTGCGTGGCTGGGCTGCTTTTGCAGTCATACGATCTTCATTTTCAATGTTCTGTGACAGTTTCCCAGCCAGTCTAGCAATCCCTCGCTCCCACTTATCTGCCTGTATGGGAAGGGGAGATTTCCAATGTTCCCTGCCAGATTCCCACGAGTAAACTCAATGGAGAAGTCAGCAGGAGTTCAGAAGTTGCTCCTGCTCCCACCACCTGCCCTTGGTCTTTCTGCTTCTCGGCTTAGGTAAGGAAATATCTCTGAAACAATGACCCAAAGAGTCGGGTTCTAGCTTAAAATTGTATCCGATATAAAGGTTTTTAAGGAAAGGGTAGACAACCCAGGAAGGAAAACACTCTGTCTGAAATATCCTCCTTGAAGCTCAGGAGATGTTATTTTCCTTATTTATTTTTTTAAATGGTGAAATTTTGAAAAATGTGGCCCAGATATTACTATCAGAAGAGAGAGCTGGAAGGGACCTCGGAGGTCTTCTAGTCCAACCCCCTGCTCAAGCAGCAGACCCTATGCCATTTCAGACCAGTGGTTTCCAGTTTTCTCTTAAAAACCTCCAGGGATGAATCCTGCAGACCATACCTCCGTTTCCAAGCATGGGGATCCTATGGGGTACTAGAGCATTGACCGGCCAAAAGACAAGGTCCCTTACCTTTGAGTCTCCTCCTCCCAGAACGTTCACCATCACTTCCATGACAGTCTCATGCATTCCCAGGGCCCTCATCAAGTTGGGGTGCTGGTAGAAGACTTTGTTGTTCATTATATTGCTAGCCAAGGAAAACAGGGAGAAGCAGCAGTTGGACTTCAGAGCAGATGGAGGAAGTGAGGATGGGAAAGAAAGAACTGAAATCCTCAACCCAACAGGTACATCTCCTTTTAATGACGCCACAATCCCTTGCGGGGTGGAGTCTGGGCAACTGAATGGAGCTGAGTATTTACTGGCCAAATGCCCTTCCTGTCACCAATGCAGAGTTTTTTTTTCAGCAGATATATTCTCATTGTCCCCAGAGAGAGAAATATCTGAGAAATAATAGAGGACCCCATAATGGAGCCTATGAAGCAGTTTCACAGTGAAAGAGATCTACAAGTTCAAGAAGCTACAGGAGATGAAAGCGCATACCCGATGCTCTGGATCATCAGGTTCTCCTCTTCAAGTCCCATCTGAACGATGAGCAGTGAGCGGATCTGCCCCAGGCACTCCAGGAGACTCATGGTATCCTCCACTGAGTTGGCATTGATGGTATAAGCCTTGGGCATAGCACGGATGAGCTCACCGAGGCCGTCGTACTGCCGATGGAGAAGGCTGAACATCAACCGGACTAGCTCTGGGTTCTGGACGAAGGATTCTTGGGCCCAATGGACCATCGTGTGGGAGATCAGCTCTTGCAATGTGCCTACAGAGTGGGGAGACTGGGATGAGCCTACGGCATCTTCTTCAGAACTTCTTCAACTGGTCTTCACCAACCTGCCTCCATGACTGTTAGAACTTTTGACCACACATGTTTAGACTGATAAGAACTGGATCTCACAATGATCCTTGGAAGGCCCTGACATTCCCTCAAAACCGATTTATGGGTTGGCTATATCACGCTCTTTCCCCTCCACCACTTGGGGATACCTACTGGGTTTCGGTTCGTCTTCCGGAGGCTGCTCATCTTGCTGGTCTTCTTTTTTCTTGCGAAGGTTCACCACCTTCTCCACCAAATTCATCAACCGCCGGTGAAAGGAAGTATCTTCCTCTTCCTGTTCCTCCTCCCCATCGCTTTGGATTCCTGTAGAGAAAAGATACAGAGCTCCTGGGTGCAAAAATTTATAACAGGGGACACTGGAGGCAGGATGAAGCAAAATCCTACTCTGTCTGAATGCCCAGGAAAAGATATTAAACTAGGATGAATGAGATCATTATGGAAACTAAGATTAAAAACTATAATAAAGGGGTTTGTGCACCATTGATTCCATATTGAGATGTCCAGCCTTGGCTACTTTAAGACCTGTGGACTTCAACTACCAGAATTCCAACTTTAATCACTTTTAAGACCCGTGGACTTCAACTCCCAGAATTCCAACCTTAATCACTTTTAAGACCTGTGGACTTCAACTCCCAGAATTCCAACCTTAATCACTTTTAAGACCTGTGGACTTCAACTCCCAGAATTCCAACTTTAACCACTTTAAGGCCTGTGGACTTCAATTCCCAGAATTCCAACCCTGATCACTTTAAAAATGGGAGTTGAAGTCCACAAGTCAATGTTGCCAAGGTTGTGGAGACACCCGTGTTCTATGTCAGTTGGATAGATACACTTTTCTGAATGAGCTCATTCCCAATTTCCCTCTGGTTCGAAGTGGTCCAGAATTCCAGAATTGTGTCCCAAACTCTTCCATAGCCTTCTCTACTTGAGTTGATATGTGCCCCTCAAGCTTCCAGGGTCTTACCACAATGGCCTAGTAGATCAGTATGAAATTCCAACAATTCATCTCGGATTTCTTCAGGTACCGGGCAATCCTCAATATCGGCACCGTTCTTAAATTGTAGCAGCATGTTGATCTGTTATGAGAAGAACATTCTGGTTTTGAAGATGCAAATGTCATATTCTCGGGAGCTGCCTTAGGAGACATCTTGAAACTTCAGCTGAGGCCAAACACAGCAACTGTGGCATTCCCACAGAATCCCACTACTACAGGAGTTGCATGGACTATGGACGTTCGGTTGCTAAGTGAATCATGTGGTCATTAAGCCAATCCAGCTTCCCCCATTGACTTTGCTTGTCAGAAGCTGGCTGGGAAGGCCACAAATGGCGATCACATGAACCTGGGACACTGCAACTATCCCAGGATCATGTGATCGCCATTAGTTGATCAAAATTTGGGCTCTTGGCAACTGGCATGTACTTACATGCCAGTTGCCAAGAACCCAAATTTTGATCAACTAACCATGGGGATGCTGCAATGGTCATATGTGTAAGAAGTGGTCATAAGTTGTATTTTTCAGTGCCATTATTACATTGAACAGTCACTAAATGAATGATTGTAAATCAAGGATTAGCTATATGGGAGTCGGGCAGCCTATAAACATCTAAATCTAAATCTAATTATATCTAACTCTGAATCTTAAATCTAAATGCAAATCTAAATGTAAATCTAACTCTAAATCTTAAATCTAAAAATAAATCTAACTCTAACTCTAACATTAAATCTAAATGTAAATCTAACTATATCTAAATCTAAAATCTAAATCTTAAATGTAAATGTAAATCTAACTATAAATCTAATTCTAAATCTAAATGTAAATCTAACTATATCTAACTCTAACTCTAAACCCAAACCCTAAATCTAAATCTAACTATATCTAACTCTAACTCTAAACCCAAACCCTAAATCTAAATCTAAACCCTAAACTGCAATTCCCAGGCGCATTTAGCAGCAAGTTATCCAACCGTCCTGAATTTCAAACAACTATTTACTAGCCTTTCCCAGAGTTTCAAACTCCTAAACCCGACATTGCCGACACGCATAATACTTTTGTAGGTTCTACCACTGAGTGGTTCTCCCTTCCATTTAGCTCTGGCTCCTCCCCATCCCCAGGAGCCCCGCCCAATACCTGCTCCTGGGGAGGAGAGCGGAATTCCCGGGTGCGCCTGGCGGTCTCCGCAGCCGACATGGTGAAGGCTTGCATCAGCGTGGCGTAGCGCTGCCGTTGGTTGGTCTGCAGCCGGTCCACGTAGCGCTCCGAGAAAGCAATGATGGCTTCCACGCGGTGCTGCAGCTCCCGGTCCCAGAAGAACTGCAACAGGTTGCACATCTGTAGGAGGAGGAGGGAAAGGGATGGGCAGAGAGAAGATGCCCATGGGAGGGACTAAGAAAAGGCTCTGTAGGCGTCGCAGTGCAAAGTGAGTTGGACATGTTGATTATCCAGAGATGCCTCCAGATGAGCACCTAACTTAACAGAATAACAGAGTTAGAAGGGATTTTGGAAATCTTCTAGTTCAATCCCCTGGTCAAGCAGGAAACCCTATACCCGTGATGGCGAACCTATGGCACGCATGCCACAATAGCCATATCTGTGGGCACACGAGCGTTGTGCTAGCTCAGCTCTAGTGCGCATGTGTGTGCCAGCCACCTGATTTTCAGACCTTCCGGGCCCACCAGAAGTCAGGAAATGAGCCATTTCTGGCCTCCGGAGGGCCTCCAGGGAGGTGGGGAAGACCGTTTTCGCCCTCCCCAGGCTCCTAGAATGCCTCTGGAGACTGAGGAGGGCAAAAAACGGGCCTATTGGGCGCACCGTGCCATCACGTGCCAAAATTGGGGGAAGGGGGGTCATGCACGCATGTGCGAGGGGTGGGGCGGGGCGCATTGAATTATGGGTGTTCACTCCCCCCACTTTTGGCACACAACAGCAAAAAGGTTAGCCATCACTGCCCTATACCATTTCAGCCAAATGGTTGTCTGATCTCTTCTTCCAAAGAAGTCCATGTCCAAAAACGTCCAGTGTTGAAGCATTCACAACTTCTGGAGGCAAGTCGTTCTGCTGATTCATTGTTTGGTCGGGAAATTCCTCCTTAGTTCTAGGCTCCTTCTCTCCTTGATTAGTTTCCATCCGTTGCTTCTTGTCCTATTTTCAGGGGCTTTGGAGAATAGATTGACCCCATCTTCTAGTTCTACCTAGAATTTAGTTCTAACTAGAACTAAGGAGGAATTTCCGGACAGTGAGAACAATTAATCAGTGGAATGGAAGTTGCCTCCAGAAGTTGTGGCTGCTCCATCACTGGAGGCTTTTAAGAAGAGACTGGACAGCCATTTGTCTGAAAGAGTATAGCAGTGTTTCTCAACCTTGGTAGCTTGAAGATGGGTGGACTTCAACTCCCAGAATCCCCCAGCTAGCAGCGCTGGCTGGGGGATTCTGGGAGTTGAAGTCCACCCATCTTCAAGCTTCCAAGGTTGAGAAACACTGGAGTATAGGGTTTCCTGCTTGAGCAGGAGGTTGTTCTGAGATGATATATGTAGTTTCTTTATTCTGCCCAAACCCCCTTCAAATATTTGAAGGGTGCAGTTGGAGGAACTGAAAGAAACAAAGAGAAATCTCAAACCTCCTTCTGAGATCAATCTATCTCAGCATCTACTTCTGTCCGACTATCGCAGCACCATTGAGAATGTCCTGACATACGGCATTCTTGCATGGTATGGGAGCAGCTCTGTAGCGGACAAAAAAGCTCTACAGAGAATCATTAAAATTGCCCAGAATATCATCAGACTCCAGCTACCAGCCCTGGACGACATCTTCGAATCTCGCCATTTGAGAAAGTTGCATAACATTCTCAGACTCTTCCCATCCTGCTTACAATCTTTTGGGACTGTTGCCTTCTGGCAGAAGATACAGAACAATTAAAACTCGGACCACACTGAGTAGTTTTTATCCCAGAGCTATAATTGCACTCAACAATGAACTAAAGAGCCACCATCGGTGAGCTGTTGGACAGCACTACTTGGTCTGTTGTGTGGATGTTTGGGTGGTTTAGGGGTGGGGAATTTGTGGTGGGTGGAGGTGTGTTTGGGGATTGTTATGTGTGTTGGACCTGGTCTTTGGGTGTTAAGTGAATTTCGTTGTTTGGGTATACTGTATATACACGTACAATGACAATAGGAGCCTGAGTGGCGTAGGAGGCTAATGCCTCCTACTAAGGCAGCATTTAACATCCAGCTGCCTGCAATTACTGTGAGTTCAATTCTCACCAGGCTCAAGGTCGACTCAGCCTTCCATCCTTTCTAAGATGGGTAAAATGAGGACCCGGTTTGTGGGGGCAATAAGCTGACTTTGTATAAAATATACAAAAGTAGGAAGGCTATTGCTTAACGCATTGTAAGCCGCCCTGAGTCTCCGGAGAAAGGCGGCATATAAAAATAAATAAATAAATAAATAAGTTATTGTTGTTATTATTATTATTATTTACCTGCAATTTGACTGATTCAGGAAGCTTCATTTGCAGCAGGCCTTCTTCCAGTCCTTCCTCGTCCTCTTTGGGTTCAGCTTCCCCAGCCTCAATGGCCTTCAGCTCCTGCTTTTCTCCTTCTTCGGCTTCTTCCTTCTGCTCCCCTCCAGCCTCTTCCTCCTCCTCCTCCTCCTCTTCCTCTCCTGCTTCTTCCTCCTCCACATAGCCCTGGTCTTCTCCTTCCCCCACCTCCTCCTCAGCCCCCACCGGAACTTCCTCCTCCTCTTTGGATTCTCCAAAGACATTGGGGTCAATCATCTTGAGGATATGGCGCACGTCTTCATCCTCAAACACACCCATGATGAGGAGGGTGCAGACCAACTTGAGAACGGGCACAAACTGGAACTCCACACTACCCCCAACAGGGTCCCGGGTATGTTGCCCTCCATCTTGGACAGCCTCTGTCAGCATGTTGATGGCCTTCACCTTCAGCGCATCCAACGGGATGGAAGGACTCAGCTGGTAGAGCTCAGAGCTGGTGCTGACAAAACAGGTGTCGGAGAAGTGGAGCGGGGGGCGTAGGCAGGTGCTCATGCCCACCCCGGGCAACCCCGGTTTCTTCATGCCA
Organism: Pantherophis guttatus; assembly: GCF_059756535.1. Taxonomy (NCBI): domain Eukaryota; kingdom Metazoa; phylum Chordata; class Lepidosauria; order Squamata; family Colubridae; genus Pantherophis; species Pantherophis guttatus. The sequence continues at coordinate 2,632,769 of NC_142072.1, forward strand.
TCCGGGAACAGCGTGATGCTCTTGGTCTCGTCCGTCATGGGGACAATGAACTCGCTGTTCATCATGAGACGGGAACGCTTGGCCGACTCCAGGTGCATGCTGATAAGGAGGTCGTAGTAGCCACTACGCAGCAGGCCTGGAAGATGGTTGCTCTCGATGGTGTAAAGCAATTGTGACTCGTCCACATGGCTGCACAAGGCATGGGCCACCCGATTGTTGCCCAAGGCGCACACGGCACAGTACAACTTCAGAGTATGGGAATGGAAAGTCAACAGATCTTGGCGCTCGGACAATTCCAGAATGTCTATACATCTGAAAGAGGGATGGGGAGGAAAGTTTGAGAGTTAAAAGAGGAAGGGAAGTTCCAGGTTTGGTACCATCTTAGAAAGTGGAACCATTTGCGAAGATTTTCCATCTCCCAATGTTCAGCAACTACATCCATCAGTAGATGCCTCCCTTTGCTAAATTAGGCAAGCAGACGAAAGCCTAAATATTAAATATCTTCAGAGGATAGGTTTTTTAAAAATATAATTATAGTTACTCTTTCTCTGTCGGTCCCAAAGAACCAAGAATGATACGTGGAGTAGCTTCTGTGTTGTTGTTCGCCTACGGACAGAATCGTGCCAGACTAAAGCAAATATCTGCATAACTGTTAGATCCACCCTGTGAATCGCTTGGGAAGGCTCACCCTTGCTCTTTTCCTGCCTGCCAACACATTCCACCAAGCTCCACTGCCTCTTTGTCCTCTAAGAAAGAGCCTCTCCTTCCTGCAACTTCTGACTACATTGTCAAGTGAAAGCAATCAGATCCATTTGTGAAAGGTCCATATCAGCAACTTTATTGTGTTTGAACTACGGTATTTTTTCGGAGTATAAGATGCACTCCCCCCCCCATTAAAAGAGGCTGAAAATTTGGGTGCGTCTTATACTCTGAATGTAGCAAAAACTGCGAGGCACGGAGGAGGCGATGGCTTGTGGCAATCCCTGCAGCCTGGAACAGCTGATTGGGGGTATTCCGGGAGGCCGATCCACCCGCTCATGCCGAATCAGGCTGCAATAATGTGCTGAAGCTGACCGGGCTGTTCGCTATTTGCTGCAAGGACTGTCAGAGTTTGCAGCAGCAATCACATCCAGAAAGCACCCACAAGTAACTGATTCAGCAGGATTCAATAACTTCTCTTTATATATAACATAAAGTAAATATACAATACCAAAAGCAGGTTTTCCAACACCAGCAAAACACAAGCAGAGGAGAGGAGTTTTAGTTTCAGTTTTAGTTTCAGAAATCAGCACAGCATGCAGCTTTAGAACAGTTGACCTAAGCCATGTCCAGGCTCCTTGCCGTCTTCTTCCTTGTTGCTCATACAGCAAATACTGTTTCAGTTTCCAAACAGCCCTCAACTCTCTCACACACTGACAGGATGCTAATGAATGGATGCTGATAGGCAGAGGCAGAATTTTTTTTTCTTATATTCCTCCCCAAAAACTAAGGTGCATCTTATACTCCGGAGCATCTTATACTCTGAAAAATATGGTATATTACAGGAACCTCCCCAAACTGCTTGCCTCCCCTTAGGAACAATCAGATAAGGTTCCATGGAGCTTAAGGGGAAGTCAGATTTATTCCTCTTCCAACTGTGTAAAGACTCAAGGCTAGTTCCCTGCTTGACTCCTCTTCTATGCCTGGCTGAGAGTTTCCCAACATCATTCCATCACACTCCTCTGAGTGATAGAACCATAAACTCAGCCAATACCTTGGGACCCTGCAGGTTTCAACTCCCAAGATCCCCCATCCAGATCGGGTTGCAAAACACCAAAATCATCACCCTGGAGGCGCCAGCCTGTTTCTCTGAAGTGAAATGGAAGTCTACTAGATTCTCACCGGTTTTCCTCTGGGATGTGAAGAGCCATCATTATGTTTGGTTCCAGGCATTCAACCATCCAGCCATGGCGGTCGCTAAAGCGAGCAACGTCCACCCGTAGAAACTCATTGGGCATACGGCTCCAAGTCATGGGGGCCAGCATTTGGATGGCAAGCCGAGGTGGGCACTGGGGCTCCGGGTTTTTCCGCTCGCTCCGGAACATGGCAGCTGATATGGGCATAATATTCTGTCCCGCAAGGAGTTGGAAAAGCGAAAGAAAAATTGTGCATTAACTAATCTGCGTATAATATTTCCAACCCAACCTGATCCAAGTGGGAATTCCTTCATTATTCCAGGAGCAATTTTTTTTTAAAAAAAATTTTTTTTCCCAAAGTGCAGCTTCAGGGATGGGCCTTACCTTCAGTTTGCCCAGTTCAAATTGGATGACATTCTGGTTTGTTGGGAGAACGACAACAGCTGGAAACAGTTTTGTGTTGGGTTCCACCTGAGATGGACCGGTTGTGGGAGAAGAGAAGCCAAAAGAAAAGAAAACAAGGGTTTATTGGGGAAGATCTCCAGCAACTGTAAATATCTAAGGAGAAAAATGGCACCTTTCGGTTAGGATACTGAAGTAGGGTAGTATCTTACAATGTAGATCGGGGTCTCCAGACTTGACTACTTTAAGACTTAGGGACTTCAACTCCCAGAATTGACCAGCTAGCCTTGGTGAATTCATAATTCATACAAAGCCATAAAACTGGCCCATTCTAGTCTCCCAGTACTGATTTTCCGTATTTTTAAAAATACCCAGCTGACTACCCCGTTTCCCTGAAAATAAGGCATCCCCTGATAATAAGCCCAATTGGGCTTTTGAGCACATGCGCTAAAATAAGCCCCGCTCCAAAAATTAACCTTCCCCGAAAATATTTAAATGCATGCATAGCTGGTTCCCGCCAATTCCTCTGGTTAGGGTTAGGCAGGCAGAGCTGGAAATCAGGTAAGATGGCAAGAGGAACCCCATCTTGCTCCATGCACCCCAAAATAATAAGACCTCCCCGAAAATAAGGCCAAGTGCTTATTTCGGGGTTCAAAAAAATATGAGACAGGGTCTTAATTTTCAGGGAAACATGGTAGCACCTGGAATGGATTATTATTTTTTTAAAAATACTCAGCTGAATATCATCTGGATTGGATTATTGTTATATTATTTGCAAATTGTTGGGAGAGCCTACAGGATTTTTCTCTCCATTGGTTATCCTGGATTCCTTTTCTAAAAGCTTCACGTTTGTGGACCTGACATCTTTGTTGTCTTCTGCAGCCAAGTAAAGAACCATCGAGAGCCCTAATCATTCAACTCAGGGGTATCAAACTCCATTTCACTGAAGGCCGCATCAGGGTTGTGTTCGACCTTGGGAGGGGGCGTGGCCAGGGTGGGTGTGGCCAACTCGACATCACTCATGTTGGGGGCCCATTGGTGGCCCGAGCATTCTGCCAGTGACAACGGGGTCCTGAGCTCCGTTTTGGTTGTGTCGGCCTCTTGCAACCCTCTTCCAGAAAAAATGGTGCTTGGGAGTGCCGCCCACGGCCCATGTGAGCTCCGCTTTCGGCTGTGATGGCCTCCTGCAACCCTCTGTCAGAGAAAACAGAGCTCCGTTTTCCCTGGCAGAGGCACCGCGAGATGATCCGTTGCTATTTCCAGGGCGGCCTCATGAGCCAGATCTAAGCACTCTGTGGGCCGGATCCATCCCCCAGGGCCTTGAGGTTGACATTCTGATCCAACTCCTCTAAACACTTCCTTGATTGCTTATCCGTCCATCCAAACATCTCCCGAATAAATTTCAGCCCCCGTCAACTCTCCTGGAGAACGTATCCTGAATCCGCTTACCTGGAAGAAGGTGTTGACTTCTTTCCCGTTGGCTGTGAAAGTCATGAGCCCCGTGGCCAAATCAATAAGGCAACCGATCACCAGATCCATCGTGCTAACTCGGGTCTGCTGGGTACTGCTGACAAACTCCCCTCCCCAAACCATGTAGCAGTTGCTTCTTTTGATACTGTTGAAATGAGAGACAATGGAGATAGCAGTAGCAATTAGACTTATATACCGCTTTACACTGCTTTACAGCCTTCTCTAAGCAGTTAGCATCTTGCCCCCACCCCAGCAATTTGGGTCCTTATTTTACCGACCTCGGAAGGATAGAAGGCCGAGTCAACCTTGAACCTGGTGAGATTTGAACTGCCAAATTGCAGGCAGCCGGCAGTCAGCAGAAGTAGCCTGCAGTACTGTACTCAACCAATGCACCACTGCAGCTCATGACCTATCAACTTATCTTTTTCTTGAGATACTACAAGCCTTTGGATTGGCGACCCAAAAGGCTTGAAGCTACAACTCTCCTTCTCCCAAATTCTTCTGGGCAACTGCACCGCCCTTGTTTCCACACCAAAAGGTGATTTTGCCCTTCGTTCAACCGGAAAAAGACTCTTCAAACACCCCCAGATCTGGCCAGATCTCCACTCTGTTACCAGCTACTATTCCTCAGAAATGGCTCGTAGCTGATCCATAATGCACAGCAGAGGTCTGGATAACGCTCACCTGTCATGGATGTTTCCCTTGTCGTCACCCATGGTGACCGTGACGTTGCGCACCTTCGTGAGGTCGAAGTTCATGTCGTGCTGGTGGTAATCGGGGGTCACCCAACCTACCCAGACAGTAGTGGGCTCTTGGCCTGCAAATATCCGGACCGAGTAGTAATACTGTTAGATTGGAAAGAGAAAGGTGCAAAGGGTAAACAATATGGTGTGGGACGCGCAGTTCCTCAATGCAAACATTGCTGATACTCGAGCAAAAGTATTCTGTAAATAACTTGTGGACGAGAGATTATCAAAAGAACATGCTACTTTTGCCCCCATCCAGCATTTCCATTCTGGAATACCAGAAATGCTGGGGTGGAATGTAGTCTGGATTCCCATACTCCGAATGTAGCTCCGCCCAGCCTCTCAAACGGAGGTTTCAGAGGCTGAAAAAAGCCTCAGAAATGAAGCTTCAGAAAAAAAGCCTCCAAACGGAGCTTCAGAAAAAAAGCCTCAGAAACGAAGCTTCAGAAAAAAAGCCTCAGAAAGGAAGCTTCAAAAAAAAAAGCCTCCGAAACAGAGCTTTTTGAAGTTTCAGGGGCTTTTTTTCTGAAGCTCTGTTTCGGAGGCTTTCAGGGGCAGAAATAAAGTTTTTTCTGAAACAGAGTTATAGAAGTTTCAGAGGCTGAAATTAAAGCAAGGCACAGAGCTCACAACCAATGAACCTGTTGCTAAAATGCACGTCTGGGAACAGCTGATTGGGGGTATTCCGGGAGGCCGATCCCCCTGACAATCAGCTTTTTCTTATTTTCCTCCCCAAAAATTAAGATGCGTCTTATACTCCAGTGCGTCTTATACTCCGAAAAATACAGTACTTGCATCTTTAAAGATAGACTCTGAGAACTTCTAGGGAGGAGCTATCTTGACTCTCCCAACCAAACTATCCTAACTTCACTGTCTCTTACTCCTCTGGAATGCAGCACATCTCGTCTGGGAATCCAGACTACATTCCACCACAGTGTATTCCACACAAATTGGGATATTTGTCTGGTAGGAACAGGCAATATTGTACTCAGTCACTAGATATTCAACTTCCTGTTACCGTTGTGGTGTTCATGATGATCTCTGGATCATCCCGGTCATCGGGAACTACTTCCTCTTCAAGTCGAGGTACCGTGGGAACCACAGGAGCAGTGGTCATGAGGGTGGTGGCTTTCTTGGCTTTGAACAAGAAGCTGGAGAAGATAAATAGGAAGGAGAGTATGATCAGAAAGGACAGTAGATCCTTCATCTAAGATGTCCCACCTGATTTTCTCCAGCGCAAACTTCTTGGAAATGAACCCTGCTCAACTCTGTCGGAACAAGTTCAGAATCAGTATGTGTGTGATTATGTTGATAGCCTTCCACACCAAGAATGCTTCTTCTCCCACTTCGATATCTAAAGATCTAAAGATTAAGGTAATGATGATTTAATAGCTGACCTGCTCCTGTAAGGCTGTAAACCGAGATGATGCAATGAGAATGAGTCAGCAGGGTTATTGCCCCTTTAAGAAGCTGTCTATATAAGGGGGGGCCATCAGAGGGTGTTGCTCTCTCTCTCCTCGTGTATCTCTCTCCTTGTCGTGTTCTATCTGCATTGTAGCTCTCTGTGTAGAGTTGAAGATTGATTGCTTGCCTGGTATGTACCTACCACATGTATGTCTGTATATAGAAGTTTTGTATATAAACCACTGTTTGTAATGACAAAACCTCTGTGTCCTGTATTTTGCTCCTGGGTTGTCTCAAAATAGTAGTCACACTGTAAACAAACTCTTTCATTTTTCATTATTCCTTTTTACCCAATCATCTCCCCACTAGGAGATTTCCTGATCTCCTGGTAAGCTTTCCATAGAGTTCTTACCCTCTTTTGGCTTTGCTTTTCTCGTTGGAGGAATCCTTCTCGTTCTCTGCTTTGGGGGCCTCTTTGGGTAAATCCTTGTGGGTAGCTGGGGAACCCGGGCCTTGTTTCTCCTTCTCGGCTTCCTCCGCTTCCTTGCGGCTGGCAGACTTCTTCAACTGCTCATATTCGGAATCAAGGTCAACGTCCTTGACCTCATCTTCAGGGATGGTGAGCGCGTGAGTGAGCGGAGTGGTACCAGCTGTGACCTTGAACTTCTCGTGGAACTCCACTGGCATACTGAGACGCAGGAAGAGGAGTTCCACAATGGCATTCTGGGAGCCGAAAGTTCGGTGCGTCAGCTTTAGACACGGCGGGTTGTCCACGGTGCCGTCAATCCGTGACACCTGCCCACAGAGGACCAAAACAGAAAGTCAGAGTAGCAGTGGACAAACTTCTCCCCAGGCTCATCCTAACCTTCCATTGCTGTTTTTCAAAGTATTATGGAGACCCCCTCTTTAGAGTCCTCCAGAACTTATAAACAAATATTCATTAGTAGAAAAATAAGTGGTAAAATTTAATTTGCTCAATGTTACCAATCTTCTGATAGGTCATGTAAAGATGGAGGTGGCATCAGAGGAACATTCGTAGGAGATATGAACTTTCCAAACCAATATCCCAGTAATCAGTGGTAAAATCCAAATTTTTTTACTACTGGTTCTGTGGGTATGGCTTGGTGGGCGTGGCAGGGGAAGGATATTGCAAAATCTCCATTCCCACCCCACTCCAGGGAAAGGATACTGCAAAATCCCCATTCCCTCCCCATTCCTGGGGCCAGCCAGAGGTGGTATTTGCCAGTTCTCCAAACTACTCAAAATTTTCACTACCGGTTCTCCGAATTGTTGAAAATTTCCGCTACCGGTTCTCCAGAACCTGTCAGAACCTGCTGGATTTTACCCCTGCCAGTAACCATACTTCCTCTCAGTCATGCAAAATCTCTCATCTCGCTTCATTCATGACTTCAACCACAATCTTGCTGTACAACAGATCAATTCTCACAGATGCTCCATTAGTGCCTCTGGTTCACCTGTTCTGGAATTATGTGATCGTTTTTATTGCCACATTTTCTCCATGCCAGGCCACTATCTGTCTCATGAAGCTCCTGCAGATGGCACCTACCAAGCTTCGAAATCCCTTCAATCTCCCAGTCATTCAAAATGGCGGCCCCTCTCTCCTCACCAAGCCAACCCAAAAGTATCTTTATTTATTGGAATTTGTCAGACAAAAACGAGAACAAGAGAATACATGATAGGGACGATAGGCATGTTAGTGCACTTATACACGCCTCCTCTTGCTCATAAATCCCTCCCAAGATTTCAGAATGTTTGTTTGTTTGTTTGTTTGTTTGTTTGTTTTATTAGATTTATATACCGCCCTACTCCCGAAGGACTCAGGGCGGTGAACAGGCACAAAATAAAATACATAGATACAAAAGTTAAAAAACATAATTAAAACCAGATTAAATAATTTAGCCCGAGACAATTAAAAATGTCCTCTTGCCGCCACAGTTGCCTCTCAAACATGGAGCTCTCCTTGTCAACATTTGAGTCCCAACGCACACCTTCCGCAGGGGACACCCTCCAAGGCTCCGCCCCTCTGACTCACCTCGTAGTGAGGGTGCTCATCGGGCACGGGGGAAAACTGAGGCAGGCTTTTGCTGAACCACATGGTGACCTCCCGCTTCGTGTTGATGGCAAAGGGTTCGTAACCTTCTTGGAGGCCACAGATGGTGAAATAGCGAAGGCTGCTGACATCTTGACCCAAGTTGAGGCGTCCCACCTGAGACAGGCCCAAGCTGCACACTGGGATGAAGCCTGTAAAAGATGCGGAGGAAAACAACGAACTTGGGTTCCTGACAATGAATAAATAAAAGTTCCGCCTCCACCAGTGTCGGACAGGAAGGCTATGCAGAGAGTGGTGAGGACAGCAGAAATGATGATTGGCAGTTCACTTTCTTTTATCCAGGACACGGCATGTAAACACTGCTTGGCCAGGGTCCACAGTATTGTCAAGGATGTGACACATCCTCTCCATGACCAGTTTTCCTTATGACCTTCTGGAAAAACAGGAAACTTTCTCTTTTAATGAGGTGGAAAGCGCGGGAATATTTAGAGTTGGCTTTCCACCAGTTGTGCCAAGATGATGTCTCCTAATAAAGCTGTTCTTTGAGGAATCAACCTGCCTCGGAGCTCTGTCTACAATGGGGTTATTACTTGGAACATGTTGTGGTCTGACAGCAGCCTGCGGAGCTGGCAGCGGAGTCGGACAGTGAGGAGGCTGAGGAAGAACATGGGCCAGTCCAGGAGGCTGGGGAAGGCCTGGATGAGAGCTCTGCATCGGAGGCAGAGATGGGGCCAGGGCCATTTGGGAGTGATGTGCGGACTCAGGAGCCTCTGACAGCAGAGAGGCAGAGGAACAAGAGGAGCCTGTTCCTAGCGCACACATGAGAAGAGCTGCCAGAAGACAAGAGCAGCTAAAACAAAAAGGACGACTCAGGAGTAAGGCCAGGAAATGATTGGCCCCTCCCATAAGGCTTAAAAGACCAGCAACGGCTCCTTAGCGGAAAACGACGTTGATAGATTTGTTTCTTGTCTTGCTGCATTTATTTCTTGTCGGCGTCTTCTGCTTCTGAATTTTTGCCAAGAAAAGCTTTTGGCAGGTTGCCTAATTAGACCAAGGTTGGTGATAAGAATTGAAGAATTGTGTTATGAAGAATTTGTTTTGAATTAGTTTGGATTACACTGAGAATGAGTTAATTCTCAGCTGTTCTAATAAAGTCTGTTTGTTTCGAACTGATTGGGTCTGATAATACCTACTTGGGCCTGGGTCACAACAGAATACTGACAGTGGGTGCTTCATCACCGGAGGTTTTTAAGAAGAGACTGGACAGCCACTTGTCTCAAATTATATAGGTTCTCCTGCTTGAGCAAGGGTCTAGACTAGAAGACCTCCAAGGTCCCTTCCGGCTCTATTCTGATTGATTGACTCTTTTTTTCTGCTATGTCTTCAAGACGGACTGTGATTGATTTGCATGTATGTATGGTTATAGGTTTTGGTGTCATTTTTGTATAATTTGACATTTTTGGATGATGCTGCTGCTCTTACTATAGTGTTGTTGTTAATTTGAGGGTGGTGCATTGGAATTTCATTTTAACGTGTGCCATTGTGAATACAATGGAAAATGACAATAAAGGTTGTTCAGCCTCTGAAGGAACCAGGGTCCGAGGTTCAGTAACGGTCTTGCTTACCATTTTCGGTCTCTATTTCTTTGAAGGCCAGCTCTGACCCCGAGTCACTGATCAGCATCTCCCCGTTCAGTGTAAACATAATGTGGTTTTCTGTCAGGTCAATCATGCATCCGACGACATCTCCCGGTTGCCAGGGGCGACCAAAAGGCTCACTCCCTACGTGCCAACGCTGACCCTGCGGGACGGAGACAAACGGAAGGGATGCTTCAGGGAAAGGGAACGAGAAGAAGACAAGAAGGAAGAGGAGGAGGCAGCCCAGACTCACCCGATGCCCGTTGAAGACGTAGGAGAGGTCGTCGGCTCCCAGCTCCACGTCCGGGCGCACGTCCGGGCGGGCCCACCCCACACGCATCTCCCCGGTGGTGACGGCTTCAAACTCAAAGTACCACTTGCCCGACTTCACCGCGTAGAACTGCTCAGCACGGAAAATGCGGACTTTTTCCAGCCGGCCCTTGGTCAGTTCTTGAGCTGTTCAGAGACCAAGAAGACAAGACAAAAGGGACCCGCCAGAGGGGATTAGTGGACTAGGAAGAACATCCTACCTCCACCTAAGTGAGTCCACTAGAGTTGGAAGGGACCTTGGAGGTCTCCTTGCTCAAGTAGGAGACCCTATAGCCATGATGGCAAACCTATGGCATGCGTGCCACAAGTGGCACATGAAGCCATATCTGTGGGCACGCGAGTGTTGCCCTAGCTCAGCTCCAGCACGCATGCACGTGCTGGCCACCTGATTTTTGGCCCTTCTGGGCCCACCTGAAGTCAGGAAATGGGCTGTTTCCAGTCTCCGGAGGGTGCGGGGAGATAGTTTTCACCCTCCCCAGGCTCTGGGGAGTTGTTCCACTGATTAATTGCTCACACTGTCAGGAAATTTCTCTTTAATTCCAGGTTGCTTCTCTCCTTGATTAGTTTCCCACCGTTGTTTCTTGTCCGGCCTTCTGGTGCTTTGGAGAATAGCTTGACCTCCTCTTCTTTGGGGCAGCCCCTCCAATACTGGAATCCTGCTATCAAATCACCTCTAACCCTTCTTTCCATTAAAGTAGTCCCACCCAATTCCTGCAACCATATTATACTTCATAGTAATCTGAGTCTTAGCTTATTTATTTATTAAACGCTTATGCTGCCCATCTTGCTGATGTGATGACTCTGGGCTGCTCCGATTAATTTTGGTTTATTTAATATTTTAGGTTTTGTACCTCTGTCTTCATGAAGTTTGTAAGCTGCCCAGAGCTGCTCGACTGCAAAATGGGTGGCATAAAAATGTAATAAAAGAATCAATGAATTAAACCTAAAGGCTAAAACATACGATGAACGGTTGCAGGAACTGGGCATGGCTGGTCTAGTGAAGAGAAGGACCAGGGGAGACAGGAGAGCATCTTCCAATATTTGAAGGGCTGCCACAGAGAGGAGGGGGTCAAGCTATTTTCCAAGGCACCTGAAGGCCAGACAAGGAATAATGGATGGAAACTGACCAAGGAGAGATTCAACCTGGAAATAAGGAGGAATTTCCTGACAGTGAGAATAATCAACCGATGGAACAGAAGTTGCCTTCAGAAGTTGTGGGAACTTCATCACTGGAGGCTTTCAAGAAGAGACTGGACTGCTATCTGTCAGAAATGGTGTGGGGTCTCCTGCTTGGGCGGGGGGTTGGACTAGATGACCTACAAGGTCCCTTCCAACTCTGTTAATCTGATGTTAAGGAGTAGAAACCAGTAGAGGCCGAAGAATGGAAGGACACTCACTGGCTTCCTGATCTGGGGGTTCAATGTTGTATCCGTAGCCAAGGAGGGTCCGCACCGCTTCCCGCAAGCTGTCCCGGTTTGTCTTCTTGGTCCTCTCATCGAGGAGGTGGTAGGGCACCAGACGGGGGTTACGCCGGTTTTTGATGTCCTACAAGCCCAAGAAGGACATACGGGTCTATGAACACAAAGCAGTTTTAACAAAACATATCACAAAGCCACACGCCTCTTTACTAGAAAGCTGGTAGGAGTGGAGGAGATGACCTGGAATCTTGTGGTAACACCACCAGATGCCACCTTTGTGGTTCCTCATCCCATATCATGCCTTGAGTTATGCCCTTCCCCTGCCAGGTTGTAGCTTTCAGCCATCAGTCCATATCCGTGATGGTGAACCTATGACACGCCTAGACAGGCTCTGGAGGCTGGGGACAGCAAAAAACGTCACTTCCTGTCCCATCGGGAGTTGGGAAATGGGCCCTTTCAGGCCTCCGGAGGGCCTCCGAGGGGGTGGGGAAGGCTGTTTTTGCCCTTCCCAGATCAGGGAACCCAGCTGGGATCGTCAGAGACTTTTCAAAGCAATTTTTTTTTACCACCTCTTCGGCCGAAGAGGTTGCAGAAAAAAATGCTTTGAAAAGCCTCGGACGATCCCAGCTGAGCCGCGCGATCATCAGAGGCTTTTTTTTTTTCCAAGCATTTTTTCTAATGCTTTGAAAAGCCTCTGACGATCAGGCAACTCAGCTGGAATCGTCAGAGACTTTTCAAAGCAATTTTTTTTTATCACCTCTTTGGCCAAGAGGTTGCAGAAAAAAATGCTTTGAAAAGCCTCTGACGATCCCAGCTGAGCCGCGCGATCATCAGAGGCTTTAAAAAAAAAACTTTTAAAAGCATTTTTTCATCGGAAGAGGTTGTAGAAAAAATGCTTTTAAAAGTAAAAAAAAAAAGCCTCTGATCATCCTGCAGCTCAGCTGGGCGTGGGGCGGGGGGCGCAGAGATTTTTGCTACCAGTTCTCTGATCCACCTGCCACCATTGCTACCAGATCAGGTGATCCGGTCCGAACCGGAAGCATTTCACCTCTGCCGCTGCCCTAGAATATCCTTTCCTCTGGAGTCCCACACCTGTACGACGCTGTACGTCCAGCCCTGTTGGACCCGATCCCTTGCCCAGACATTGTGTCCGTTCTCAGCCAGCTTATCCACCAAGGTGTTCTGGGCTGGAGTGAGCTTGATGTGGTTAAGATCCAAGGGTGCTGGTTTGTAGCCGTTGGACATCATGTACCTGCGAAGGAGGAAACCAGATGGGACACTTAGGACACTACAGGCCCGTGATGGCGAACCTATGGCACGCGTGCCAGAGGTGACACGTAGCACCCTCTCTAATGGCACATGAGACGTCGCCCCATTTCAGCTCTGCTGCGCATGTGTGCGTGCCTCCCACCACCAAGCTGGTCTTCAGGTCTCTGCCACGAATGCTTGTGGGGCGGGACACACGCATGGGAGCTGCGCACGCGTGCATGGGGGACGGAGGGGCTGTGGGGGGGGCGCATGTGGGGACGAGGCACATGCACAGGGGGCAGGGGGCATGTGCAATTTGGGGGTTTGGGTGCGTGTTTTGGGCACTCGGTCCAGAAAAGGTTAGCCATGAACTGCTATACGCAAAATCAACCTCTATGTTAGGATATGGTTTGAGCCTAACAAGTTGTCCAGGCAATATATGTGTTCTGTGACTTTAATATGAACATGTATTGTGTGACTTTAAAGTTTTACTGCTGATTCATTGTAATGCTGAGTCATGCTGTAATTACACTGGTTGCAAACGTATTTAAGAAAGGTACTGTAACGTATTCAGTTGATGATATGCTACCATTGTGTGTGGAGTTGCTATCCATTGTGCTATCATCGTTGGATGGATCTGCTACCATCGTGGTTTGTGAACCAGAGTGAGTTTGTTATTCTAACCAACTACTGTTTGTGTGGTAAGAAGAGTTTTTGTATCACTGGACTGATTGAACTGGCAAAGACTTGGATTGATTTAAAGACTGTGAGATTGTTTTTTCACTATAAAGTAAACTTTTGATAAACCAGTTTGCACATCTTTTATTCATTGCTCTCAGCAACGTTTCTCTGTGCTCTAGACTCTGCTGGTTGGTAACACAACAACAATATCCTTAACACTCTACACCAAGGGTGTCAAACTCAAGGCCTGCAGGCCGGATCCAACCCATGAGGTGCTTAGATCGGGGGCCCCGCCGGAAACAGTGAAGGACTGACCCGCAGTGCCTCTGCCAACGAAAATGTAGCCCAGGAGGCATGTGGAGCCACCCAAGCTCTGTTTTCGCTGGCAGAGGGCTGCAGGAGGCCATCGCGCCTGAAAACAGGAGCCCATTTTGGCTGGCAGAGTGCTTGGCGCCCCTGACATGAGTGACGTCAACCCACCCCCCTGGCCACGCCCACCCCCGGCCTCGAGGTCAAACACCACCCTGATGTGGCCCTTAATGAAATGCTCTGGTGGCTCAGCAGACTAATTAACATCCACTTACATCTGCTGCCTGCAATTACTGCAAGTTTGAATCTCACCAAGGCTCAAGGTCGACTCAGCCTTCCATCCTTTCTAAGGTAGGTGAAATGAGGACCCAGTTTGTGGGGGCAATAAGCTGACTTTGTATAAATATACAAAAGGATGAAGGCTATTGCTTAGCGCATTGTAAGGCGCCCTGAGTCTCCGGAGAAGGGCGGTAAATAAATCAAATTTAAAATTTAAAAAAAATGGAGTTTGACACCCCTGCTCTACAAACTGGAGCAGTTACGTTTTAGGCAGCTTAGTTTTCTTCAGGTTCTCTTCGGCTTTCTCATCCGCCATCCCTACATGGCAGCCCAGAGCAAGCAAGGTCCTAGAAAGGAAGAGATCAGGTAATAATCATTCTGGGTGGGTGGGGAGGAGCTAAGCCCCTCTTCTCATTGGACCAATACGCTTCCCACCGGCCAACACGCTCCCACAGAGAGGGCCTCCTTGGGGTGCCGTCGGTCAAGCAATGTCGGCTGGCGGCCCCCCAGGGGGAGGGCCTTCTCGGTGGGAGCACCCGCCCTCTGGAACGAGCTACCTCCCGGAATACGACTGATCCCAGATCTCCGGACTTTCTGTAAGGCCCTGGAGACGTTTTTATTTCAGCAAGCCGGCCTGGCCTGAATAGGTTTTAGGGGTTAGTTTTTTAATTGTATAGCTAGGGGTTTTAAAATGGGAGGCTGATTAATTTAATTTATTTTTAGTTATCTTAACTTTTATATTGTATGTTATTTTAATTTTCGGCTGTTCACCGCCCTGAGTCCCTTCGGGGAGAAGGGCGGGATATAAATTCAATAAATAATAATAATAATAATAATAATAATAATAATAATAATAATAATAATAATAATATTTATTTTATTTTATTTATTTATTTTATATTGGATTTCTATACCGCCCTTCTCCCTAAGGACTCAGGGCGGTGTACAGCCAGATTAAAAAAACATGCAGAACAAATATTAAAAACAATTAAAAGATATATAAATTTGGCCCAATTAAAACTCATTTACCAATTAAAAACGTTTAAAACATTTAAAAACAGTTAAAAATTTCATCTTAAGCCAGCCCGGCTTGTTTAAATAAATGGGTTTTAAGGGCGCGACGGAAGGCACTGAGGTCTTGGATTCTCCTTATCTCTGGGGGGAGCTGATTCCAGAGGGTAGGTGCCCCCACAGAGAAGGCCCTCCCCCTGGGGGTCACCAGCCTGCATTGTTTGGCTGATGGCACCCCGAGGAGGCCCTCTCTGTGGGAGCGCACGGGTCGCTGGGAGGTCGTCGGTAGCAGCAGGCGGTCTCGCAGATAGCTAGGCCCTATGCCATGGAGCGCTTTAAAGGTGATAACCAACACCTTGAAGCGCACCCGGAAGACAACTGGGAGCCAGTGCAGCTCGCGCAGGAGCGGTGTTACATGGGAGCGCCATGCTGCTCCCGTCACTACCCGCGCTGCTGCGTTCTGGACCAGCTGGAGCCTCCGGGTGCTCCTCAAGGGGAGCCCCATGTAGAGAGCGTTGCAGTAGTCAAGGCGAGAGGTGACGAGGGCATGAGTGACTGTGCACAGGGAATCCCGATCAAGAGAGGGCCGCAACTGGCGAATCAGGCGAACCTGACAAAAGGTCCCCCTGGTTACAGCCGTCAGATGTTCCTCCAAGGACAGCTGCATATCCAGGAGGACTCCCAGATTGCGAGCCCTCTCTGTGGGGGCCAATGACTCGCCCCCAATAGTCAGTGATGGAGTCAACTGACTATATCGGGATGCCGGGAGCCACAGCCACTCAGTCTTGGAAGGGTTGAGCCTGAGCCTGTTCCTCCCCATCCAGACCCGTACATTAATAATAATAATAATAATAATATTAGGGTAGCAGAAATAGGACACACCATAAAATTGGCCCTGTTTTGAGAAACTAAATGGTTATCCAACAAATTGAAACACTACCATTTGCAGCTTAAGGAGAAACTAACTAACGGGGGGGGCGTGGGACAATTAACCAGTGGAACGGCTTGCCACCAGAAATTGTAGGTGCTTCATCACTGGAGGTTTTTAAGAAGAGACTGGGCAACCACCTATCTGAAATAGTATAGGGTCTCCTGTTTGAGCAGGGGGTTGGACTAGAAGACCTCCAAGGTCCCTCCCAGCTCTATTCTGATTGAGATTGATTGAGCTTCCGATTGGACCAACAGTTAAGGAGCAAATTATACCCCCGTCAAGGAAGTACCAACTCAGACAAACAAGGTAATAGTAAACAGCGGGCTAATCAAGAAATCTCCAAGAACGCTCCCACCAACACTGACTGGGTATGCCACTAATATATAAACAAACCCCACTCCCCTTCTAGCACTGATGATATTCTCTAGTTGGGTTATGAAATGTCTGCAGAGAGACAACCAAGCTCAGAGAGCTCCAAGGACCCCACGCTTCCTTTATGCTTCACCCAGACCGATTCCATTCGAACTGACGAAGACATTCCTCTTATCGTGTCTTTCTCCGTTTTCTTTTAGCCATCCAAATTCCTCTGCTGTCACTGCTAAGCAACCTTTATCTAAATGTCCATGCAATCTCCATCATGGGCTAGAGAGGATCTGGGCTAGAGGAGGCCACGGCTCAGGGATTCCCCCCCCCACCCCCCCACCCCCCCCCACCACTCACTTGAGGGTCTCCCCCGACATCTGAAGGTTGTAATTGCGCTCCGGCTCAGGAAGGCTGTGGAAATCCAACAAACAAGGATGCAGGCGTTTGTTGTCATCCCGGATCTGAGATTTAAACAATGGTGGGTCAGCGGATCCTGGTTACAATTTCATCCAGGAGGCCAAAAGAGATCTGGTGTCACCCGGGCTACGATCCCTATTCCGCCAACGACATGGATTATAAAGTTCGCGTCCCTCGTGCGACGTCGTTGCGAGATGCCTGGTGTCGTTGTGGCTTGTTAAGAACACGGAGGGCTACACAATCCTTCTTGCTGCCACACAAGGAAAGGTATAGTAACCTCCAACATCTTTTTGTGACCCGCCAGCTGCCAGCACAGCTGGCGGGAGACTCGGGCGATGAGGAGGTTGGGGAGGAACTTGGGCCTGTTCTAAAGTCTGGGGAAGGCTCTGATGGATGCTCTGCGTCGGACGCAGAGATAGAGCCAGAGCCGTCCGATATTTCCCAACCACAGGAGAGGCAGCTGCCTTCAGAGGCTGATATGAGTGAGGAGAAAGAACAGCTGGGGCCTGTTCCAGATGTGCCTATGCGCAGAGCAGTTAAGGAGACGGGAGCAACGGAGGACAAGGAGTCAACTCGGGAAGCAAAGCACACATGGACGCTGAATGGCCCCTCCCTGACTGGGGAATCAATAGAAGGAAAGGGGAGTGGTGGTCGTAGGAGACAACCGTTCGTATTTCTGAAGATTTGGCTCATCGTGTTTCGTGCCTCAGAGACTGCTTGCCGGAACTTAATTGGCAGCTTTTGCACCTGGAAGTTCAGGGCCTGACAATTATTGCAAGGAACTGATAACTTTTGTTACCGCAGTTAACTCCTTGAAGGACTATTGCCCGGACTTTTCGGTGTGTGAATGCCATTAATTCACAGGAGGGGTTTTTGGGGACAAGGAATCTGTTCCTTGTTTCTGCTAAGGCTAGGTCAGAACACATCTGGACTCCCGGAGAGCAGAACTCACCGGCCCATAGATCCATCCCTGCTCAATGCGAGTGAGGGCCCACAATTCGTGGATATTCTCTGCCAGTTTCTCCCGGATCTTCTCAAGGTGTGGAGACAATACGATCTGCGGGGATTTTTTTTTTTTTTAAAAAGAAAAAGATCAAGAATGAGGCTACTAAAAGGCACTTTTTAATAGCAGACCGTTTACTAGAGGTAGTCCTCAACTTACAGTTCATTTAGGGACCGTTCAAAGTTACAACGGCAGTGAAAAATGTGGCTTATGACCGTTTTTTCACACTTATGACTGTTGCAGCATGACGCAGGTAGTCGTGCGATTAAAATTCAGCTGCTGGACTTGTATGTATGACGGTTACAGAGTCCTGGAGTCATGGGATCCCCTTTCTGACAAGCAAAGTCACTGGGGAAGCCAGATTCACTTAACAACCGTCTTACTAAGTTAACAACTGCGGTGAGTCACTTAACAGCTGTGGCAGGAAAGGTCATAAAATGGGGCAAAACTCACTTCGCCAACGTCTCCCCCAGCCACAGAAATTTTGCACTTAACTGTGGTTGTAAGTTGAGGACTACCTATAATCAGATCTCAGCTTTTCTTAAACTACAGTATAACCATCATTTTCCCATTTCATCATACTTGTCACGCATGCATTATTAATATAGGTTTGATCGATTAGGTCGGCTGATTATCAATTCATCGACCCGGAGAATGAATTTATTTCTGTAGTGTGGGAGAGAAAGAGAGAGGAAGGAAGGAGGGAGGGAGGGAGGGAGGGAGGAAGGAGGGAGCACGGGAGGGAGGGAGAAAGAAAGGAGGGGGGAGGGAAGGAAAGAGGGAACAAGACAGGGAAGGAGGGAGGGAGGGAGGAGGGAGGGAGGGAGGGAAGGAGAAGGGAGGAAGGAAAGAGGGAGCAAGGCAGGGATGGAGAGAGGGAGGAAGGAAGGAGGGAGGGAGAAGGGAGGGAGGGAGGAGAGAGGGAAGAGAGAGAGAGCGAGGGAGGGAGCGAGGGAGAAAGAAAGGAAGGAAGGGAGAGAGGGAGAGAGGGAGCAAGGGAGGAAGGAAGGAGGGAGCAAGGGAGTGAGTGAGTGAATGAAGGAGAATGTGAAAGTGCCCACAAGTTTTGCCAGTGACCATACTAATGACCGATTTTGCTCTCCAGACCCTAAACTTGTCGCATTTCCACATTTTGTTCTCAGGTTCTCTGCCCCAGGAAGCCGAGATGTCCCTACCTGGACGGTATCCACAGGGTAGGGGGTGAAGGAGGTGTGGGACAAGGACTGGGTCGGCCCCAGAAGATTCCGGAAGCCGTTGATGTCATGCTTGTATTCCTTGATGGGCTCCACGCGCATCTTCTCCCGGGGGAGGACACCCTCGTAGCAGGGAGCGTAGCCCGGGGGCGGCAGGAATTTGAACTCTCCGTGGCGCCCCCCCAGGAGGAACCGCACTCTGGCAGGAAGGGAAAACATATCCATCAGAGGTGGGTTTCACATAATTTTACCACCGAAAATGTGAGCGGGAGCGGCTTGCATACATGCGCGTGGCTTAGAAAACATGGCTAAATAGGACGGCATAGCGCCAGGGCAGGTGGGCGGGATCAGGCCCACCCGCAGGTCGTCACTACCGGTTCGCCCGAACCGGTCCAAACCGGCTGGATACCACCACTGACATTGATGCTTGTTCATTAATGGCCTGGATATATATTGGCCTTTCCTTCTGGGAACTCCTGCTCAAAATGAATTTTTCTGATTTTATTCTGGGACGTTCTTTTTTCTCCCGTTACACTATACCCCGTATCTTTTCCCCTTCCTCTTTTCTTACTTTTCAATGGTTTTGTTTTTGCTTTGTATTTTATACTTCGATCAACTAATACAAAAAGTTAAATCAGAAAAAAACCCGTTTCAGTCCCAACTTTGGTTGTTAAGTCAGTTTCACTCCCTGTCGTGAAATTTCTGAATTTTGATGGACCTCCGGAATGAGCTGCCCCCGGAGATTCGTAGGATTACCGACCTGTGTACCTTTCGCCGCGCCCTAAAAACATTACTATTCCAACAAGCCGGCCCGGCCTAAATAATAATAATACTTTTACTATTTTAATGGGTTGTTTTATTAGAATTTTCGGCCAATTGATTTAATTGTTTTAACTTGTTTTTAATTTTTCTATTGTTATGGTTTTATTTCTGGCTGTACACCGCCCTGAGTCCTTCGGGAGAAGGGCGGTATAGAAATTTAATAAAATAATAAAATAAAATAAATAAAAAATAAACCACGAGGCCATGGAGATGCTTGAAATGCTCACGACGGTGAAAAACTACTTTTTTTCAGTGTTGCTGTAATTTTGAACGGTCGCTCAACGGATTGGTCGTAAGTCGAGGGAGACCTGTAGGTCTCATTTTTCACCCTACTGGGGGTCGAGCTTACTTGATGCCCGCTGAGAAGCTGATCACGGGGAAGAAAAGGCCGTCCAGGTTGAAGTTTTCGAACATGCCCTGTACCGGGAAGCCGTTGATACGGAAAGAGATGCTGGGCACGCTCAAATCCAGGCAGCAGCTCACCACGTCGTCTGCCCCCAGCATGTGCTGCCCGGGGGATGCCACGGGCCGAGCCACGCGGCCTGCGCCAAGCGGAAAGGAGACAAAGAGGGAAATCACTCCGAGAAGAACACGGTTGAAGAGCCAAAGGTGAGTGAGACCGGCTTAAAGGATTTTGAAGATTTCTGCTCGGTAAAGCCAGAGCAGGATTTGGTCAGCTGTTGACGGTCATAAAAAATTGGACCTCTGCACCTGATTTCTTATCATTTATATTGCTAGGGTTGAGTTTTCTGGCACCCTCAAGGAGAGAAGGATGTCTAGGGAGATTCTCACTCAGCCAAGTCACGATTGTCCCAAAGGTTCTTTTTTTTTTTCAAGAGGCAACTGGACTTTCTGGTTTTTCTTGGAAGACGTTTCGCTTCTCATCCAAGAAGCTTCTTCGGCTCTGACCTGATGGTGCGGAAGGCTCCACACCCATTTGCACGGCTCAGGTGAGCCTGAGGACACAGACAAACTTCCAAGTGGCCTCAACGACGCTCTAAAAGGATGCAAGTGACCAGCTGTCTGCAAGGAGCATAAATCCTTCCGTTCCCCACCATCCTGTCAGAGCTGAAGAAGCTTCCTGGATGAGAAGCGAAAGGTCTTCAAAAGAAAAAACAAGAAAATCCAGTTGCTTCTTGAAAAAAAGCACCTTTGGGACAAGGGGAGAAGGCACAGTAGGAGGGGGACATGTGAGGGGGACATGTCCACAAATGTGTCCGCCATCTGGACTTTCTTGACTCTCTCAGATGTCCCTGGTCCACTATTTGACATCTTTCTTTCTTTCTCTCCCCTTTCTTTCTTTTTTTCTTTTTTTCTTTTTTTCTTTCTTTCTTTCTTTCTTTCTTTCTTTCTTTCTTTCTTTCTTTCTTTCTTTCTTTCTTTTTCTTTCTCTTTTTCTTTCTTTTTCCTTCTCTCCCCTTCTTTCCTTCTACTTCCTTCCTTCCTTCTTTTTCTTTCTCTCTCTCTTTTCTCTCTCTCTTTTCTTCCTTCCTTTTCTTTCTCTCCCCTTTCTTTCTTTCCTTTCTTTTTTTCTCTCCCCCTTCTTTCCTTCCACTTCCTTCCTTCTTTCTTTTTCTTTCTCTCTCTCTCTTTTCTCTCTCTCTCTTTCCTTCCTTCCTTTTTTCTTTCTTTCTTTCTTTTTCTCCCCTTTCTTTCTTTCTTTCCTCCCTCCCTTTCTTTCTTTCCTGTCTTTTTCTTTTTCTTTTCCTTTCTCTCTGGAACCTCTTTCTTTCTTTCTTTCTTTCTTTCTTTCTTTCTTTCTTTCCTTCCTTCCTTCCTTCCTTCCTTCCTTCCTTCCTTTTTGACTGAAACCCCAGATTAAAGTTTTGTCTTTCTTCTGCCTCTCCCTCAGAGGTTTCAAATGCTGCGTCAACCCATTTGCCCTGAGCGACTCAGTCACGGATGCTACGGAGCTCACCTGACCACAGGTGGAGACCATCGTAGCCAAAAGAATAAAGGTCATCCCCAACGCCGTTGCCGCCCCAGCCTTCTCCACCTCCTGGGTAGGGGCTGTAGCCTTCCACCATGGCCCAGCCAACGCGCATATGCGTGGCCTGAGGGGTCACAAAAGGCTCCACCGAGTCCACAATCATCTCGTAATACCACTTCTTGTACTGGGTGGATCCTTCGTGGGTGCCCAGAAAGATGTTGGGGCGCATGCTGAAAAGAGAAGAGAAGGCAGGGAAAAGAAAGGATCAGCACGGAAAACCGAGAACACGGAGAAGAAGAATCCTGACCTTGGACGGTCTCCAAAAAGCTAAGCAGACATTAATAAGTATGTCCTCAGGGTCACCTGAGTGATGCTCCTGGTTTCTGTAGTCTACTCAGGTGGCACCACTCAGGTGAGCCTGAGGACACAGATAAACCTCCAAGTGCTTCAATGACCCTCTAAAACAGTGTTTCTCAACCTTGGAAGCTTGAAGATGGGTGGACTTTAACTCCCAGAATCCCCCAGCCAGCAGCGCTGGCTGGGGGATTCTGGGAGTTGAAGTCCACCCATCTTCAAGCTTCCAAGGTTGAGAAACACTGCTCTAAAAGGATGCAAATGACCAGCTGCCTGCAAGGAGTATCAATCCTAAGAGCCTTGGTAGTACAGTGGTCTAAGGCACCCTGTTATTAAGCTGGTTATTAAGACCAGCTGCCTGCAATTACTGCAGGTTCGAATCTCGCCAAGGCTCAAGGTTGACTCAGCCTTCCATCCTTTCTAAGGTAGGTGAAATGAGGACCCAGTTTGTGGGGGCAATAAGCTGACTTTGTATAAATATACAAAAGGATGAAGGCTATTGCTTAGCGCATTGTAAGCCGCCCTGAGTCTCCGGAGAAGGGCGGCATATAAATCAAATTTAAAAAAAAAAAAATCCTTCCATTCTCCCACCATCCACTCAGAGCTGAAAAAGCTTCTTGGATGAGAAGTGAAACGTCTTCAAAAGAAAAAACCAAAAAGTCCAGTTGCCTCCTGAAAAAGCACCTTGGGACAACCATGTCCTGGATGACTAAGAATCTCTACAGACTTCCCCACACTTCTGGTCTTCCATTAAGGATCTTAAGATGCGGCCTTGCTGGTCAACCTGGGGTCTGGAGGGGTGGGTGCCATTCTGGAGGTGGTTATTAGATCGAATACAAGTGTCCACCTCAACTCCATTGTGTACCCCCCCCACACACACACACAATCTATCCTTGGTGTCTTTCTCCTCTTTGACGTCAACCCAACCCCAGGAGACCCCCTTCAGAGGGACATCAAAGAGGGCCAAGAGGCTACCTGGTGACGTGATTGATAAGCTTCGTTTGCAATAGCAGATCTCTCCCCGGCAGCAAGTTTTCGGTGATCAGGTTTTGATTGGAGCGGACGGCCACGCCGTTGCAGACACACAGAGAGCAGAGAACATCCAGCACCTGCCAAGGGAAGAGTCACTGATGGGTTGTGTTGTGTTGTGTTGTGTTGGGATGGGTTGTGTTGTGTTGGGATCAGATGGGTTGGAATGAGTTGGGTTGGGTTGAGTTCAGGTAGGATGGGTTGGGATGAGTTGGGTTGGGTTGGGTTGGGTTGGGTTGGAGTAGAGTAGAGTAGAGTAGAGTAGAGTAGAGTAGAGTAGAGTAGAGTAGAGTAGAATAGAATAGAATAGAATAGAATAGAATAGGTTTGAAAGTTTGAAAGGCAGGTTTCTAGTCCTCACTAAACATCCCAACCCTACTCCTTGCCTCAGGATTCCATGAACTTTGGTTATTAGGGTCCCAGAAAGTCCCTAGGGAAAAATAGGGTCCTAAATGAGGCATGAGAATGAATTTCATCCTCACGATACGCTGAGAAGAAAAACAGCTACTGTACAGAGCAGAATTTAAGGCAGGGACGAGCAGCTATGCAATCTGACCCCCTTGAGGACTTCAGCTCCCAGAATTCCTGAGCCAGCCATGCTGGCTCAGGAATTCTGGGAGCTGAAGTCCACAAGTCATCATGTTTTCCCCCACCTGTGTCCAACGTTGCTTGCCACAAAATGTAGGAACGCCAGAAGAAAACCACAAACACAGGTTCACACGCAAAAGCTCACACGCAAACCCACCTTGTGGTTGCGTCCATGTTTGTCCAGGAGGGAGATGATGGATTTGATGTGGTTTTCCTGGATGATATTCAGCACTTCCGGACTTTCAATGAGGACACAATATAACACCTCCAAAATGCCTGAAGAATGAGATTAAGGAGTCTGTTTTCACACATTGCTCGGCAACAGTCCCCTGCCGTTTCCCTATTTAATTAAAATTAATTAAGTTCTTCTTCTCTTGGCAAGAATTGTGTGGCTTAAAATGGCTGCCAACGGCCTTCTGTGAATCCAGAAAGAAAATCACGAACCAGGTGGAATACAGGTAAGTCCTCAGCTTACGACCCACAACCGAGCCAAAAATTTCCCATGGCTAAGCCAAACAGCTGTTTGGTAATCTTGTGGCCTGTTTTACGACCTTGCTTGCCACCGTTGCTCAGTGAATCACAGCAGTTGTTAAGTGAATGGCACGGTTGTTAAGTGAGTCTGGCTTGCCCGCTGACTTGGTCGCATGACCCCCGGGACTCTGCGACCGTCATAACTGTGAGTCAGTTACCAAGCACCTGAATTTGAATCACATGACCGAGGGGAATGTGTCAAAGGTCGCAAGTGTGAAACATGGCCGTAAATCACTTTTTTTCAGAGTGGTTGTAACGTCAAAGGGTCACTAAACAAATAGCCGTAAAACAAGAACTGCCTGTAATTCCACTTGAGAGCAGGCCCTGAAAATTAAAGTAGATCCTTATCCTGACAAAGTGATCTGTTTTCCAGGAACAGCAGATCTAGTGGTTTCAAGGAAGACTATGAAGCAGCCCAGCTCCCTTACTGCCTGGGGAGGGGAAGCCCCGCAGTTCTGACCTAGGCTTCCTTAGAAAGTATAAAGCACAATCTTAGTCCCGCAAAACCTCTTTTATTTATACAGCTTTCATTTACAGTCCGCAAGGCTTGATAAACAGTCTTTCAGAGGAAGGTTATCAATACCGACCTATCTCACATGGAACGCTGCCAGAGAGCTAATGTCCAGACGCAGGACAAGGCCAAACTTGGCACAGAGTCACAAACAGAATTTCCAAATCTTGAATCGGCCAGATGAACTAATTGCTTCCTGCAAAAGCTCACGTCCCGTTCGCTTCTCTTTTATGCCTTATGGGAGGGGCCAAACATCTCCAAGCCTTACTCCAAAGTAGACCGTTTTCTTAATTGTTCTTGTTGTCTGGCAGCTCTGTGCATGCATACACTGAGAACAGGCTCCCACTGTTCTTCTGCCTCGCTGATGTCAGACTCCGGAGGCTACACATAACTATCAGATGGCCCTAACCCCCTCTCTGCCTCCGATGCAGAGCCCCTGTCTGAGTTTTCCCCAGCCTGCAGGACTGGCCCAAGTTCCTCCCCAACCTCCTCACTGTCCGACTCTGCTGCCAGCTTTGTTGGCCGCCGGCGGGCCACAACACCCCCAAACAGCGACAGCACTTAGACTTATATACCTCTTTCACAGTGCTTTCCAGCCCTCTCTAAGCGGTTTTACAGAGTTGGCCACTCGCCCACCAACAATCATTTTACCGACCTCGTAAGGACGGAAGGCTGAGTCAACCTTGAGCCGGTCAGGATCGAACTGCTGGCAGTTGGCAGAGTTAGCCTGCAATGCTGCGTTCTCACCACTGCGCCACCCACGGCTCTTGAATTTGAACCAAACTTGCAATTCCGCCTCCGCTCACCAGAGGACGCCTCCAGTCGGTCCAGTTTGCTGACCAGCCAGTCCAGATTGTTGGAAAACAGGGCGCAGTTGGAACGGTTCCCACGGATCAGCGAGGCTGCGTGGCAGGAAGGCAAGAAGGAGGTTAAGCCCTCGGTTCATCCCCACGAAAAAATGTTTAAGTCATTTGCCTGTCATTTAGCTTATCCTCCAAACTACCAGCATAGCATTTCTCCACCTTGGCAACTTGGCAGTGCATGGACTTCAACTCCCAGGATTCCCCAGTCAGTGTGAGGGTTGACTGTCCCACCAGCACTGAAGATGTTACCTAGTTGGGTCATGCAACGTCTGCAAGCAAACCTCCAAGGTCAGAGAGCACCAAGGATCCCACAGCCTTCCTCCTCCTCCTCCTCCCCTCCCCAAGAAACACCACCTTCTTCTAGCACTGAAGATGTTACCTAGTTGGGTCATGCAACATCTGCAAGCAAATCTCCAAGCTCAGAGAGCACCAAGGACCCCACAGTCCTCCTCCTCCCCAACAAACCCCACTCCCTTCTAGCAATGATATTGTTACCTAGCTGGGTCATGAAACATCTCCAAGTTCATAGAGGACTCCATGAAACCTGGAGAAAGGTCTGCTTTCTACACCCACAACCACCTATTTTTTTTTCCTAGGTTAGGCGCCTTAGCAGACCCCTCCTCCCAGGGATCTCACCAAGCTAATGCCAGAGGGGGTGCTTTGTAAAAGTAGCAAGTAAACCCCAAGTGATTTGCAAGTCCCTCCTCCCCGCCCAGAGATTCCAACAACCTCCGGGATCGCGTCCTGTGTTCAAAACACAGTCGCTGGTCATCCAAAATAAACAGGGATCCTGTTGACGACTCGACCCACCCAAGAGTTCGTAGAGCAGGTTCACAATCTCTTTCCAAGACTCGGCCGCGTCCTCTCCAGCGAACTCAGCAAAGTGTGCAGCCGTGCTGTACACGTTGAGACGGTCGATGCAGTTCAGGACGAGAGTGATCATGCCCTGGAAAACAGCAGAGACACCCCCACTTCAGGCCAAATGGTTCCCCCTCTCTGACCCGCCTGCCTTATCTTCATGTTTGAAAGGCAGCGAAGGAGCTGACGTGACAGGGGCGCGTGACCAGGGGTGAAATGCTCCCGGTTAGGACCGGATCGCCTGATCCAGTAGCGATGGAGGCGGGTGGTTCGGAGAACCGGTAGCAAAAATCCCTGCCCTCCACATTGCCCAGCTGAGCCGCGCAGTCATCAGAGGCTTTTTTTTTAGTTTTAAAAGCATTTTTTCTAGAACCTCTTCGGCCAAAAAAATGCTTTTAAAAGTAAAAAAAAAAAAGCCTCTGATGATCTCGCGGCTCAGCTGGGATCATCAGAGGCTTTTAAAAGCATTTTTTCTACAACCTCTTCGGCCAAAGAGGTTGTAGAAAAAATGCTTTTAAAAATTAAAAAAAAAAGCCTCTGCCGATCGGGCAAGTCAGCTGGGATCGTCAGAAGCTTTAAAAGCATTTTTTTTACAACCTCTTCAGCCGAAGAGGTTGTAGAAAAAATGGTCTCAAAAGTAAAAAAAAAAGCCTCTTCTGATCACGCAGCTCAGGTGGGATCATCAGAGGCTTTTAAAAGCATTTTTTCTACAATCTCTTCAGTCAAAGACTTTGTAGAAAAAATGGTTTTAAAAGTAAAAAAAAAAAAAAAAGTTAGCCACACCCACTCAGTCATATTACCCCTACCACCACCAAGCCTGCCCATAGAACCGGTAGTAACAACTTTTACATTTCACCACTGCCCTGAGGTCAGTATGACTTGCTCACCTCCTCCTGGAAGAGGTTCTGCCTGTTCTTTAGGGAACGGAGCTTCGTCTGCTTCTCTTCGTGCTGGAGGTCTTCCTCCGGGTGCTGGAAGTAGTTGATGAGATCCTGCAAACTGAGGATCATCCCTTCAATGGGAAGAGTCACCGGAGTGCTGGACTTGGCCTTCCCGAGCAGGGTGTCCAGGCCTCTGGAGGATGGAGAAAGCGGGAGTCAAAGAGACTATAACAACGGCTCCCAAGAAGCTAGTCCCTGGTGATCCCAGGGGAAAGGACCCTCGTGACGCTTACTTGATGAACTGGTTATAAAGTCCCGAAGTGTTGTAGATCATCCGGGCGGCTTGGGATTGCTCGTGCTGGCAGCGGGTCAGCGAGAGGGCATCGTCCATATGCCCTTCCTGATGCAAGATGGCCTGGGGATGTGCAGAGATGCGTTAAGAAACTCTCGTGGGATCCTAAGCCCGGAAGGTACCTCAGAGGTCTTCTAGTCCAGGGGATCCCAATCTCCGGGCCGCGGCCCACTACGGACCTTGAGCCGTTCAGAACCGGGCCGCAGAAGTGGCAGGTGAGCGCACATCCCCAGTGGCGTGAGCTCCATTTATGCAAGCGGCGATGTGCATGTGCTAATGGAGCCGCATACTGTCTGACCCAGCTCTCAAATACGACAAACCCTCTGTAGTTAAATCAATGATTCCTTTATTAGGAGTTCCAGCAGCCCTGGCAAAAAGTCTCTCTCTCACTGCAGGCTAACAAATCCGTCCAGCAGGGAGATGAATAGTTGTCTAACACGTCTATTCGTCTCCGCCCCCTGCCTTTTATCCTCAGAGCTAGGGTGGGACTTCACTAGCAGTCATAGCTCTTCCGTCCCAAGGACCGGCCCATAGATTTCCACTGCTCTCCTCTCCTCTGCCTTCTGTGCATCCATGCGTCAGGCACTGGACCCAGCTGTTCCTCCGCTTCCTCATCAGCCACCTCTACTCCTGGGGGCTGTTGACTCTCCATCTGAGGGCGGACGGACAGCCCAGGCTCCACCTCTGTCTCTTTCTCTGACAGCTCCATTCTCTCTTCCCTCTCAGAGCTCTCAGGTTGCCTTGAGGCTGATCCTGACTCCCACACCTCCTCCTCCTCCTCCTCTGATTTGGCTGCTGGAGAGGCCAGTGGCTGACAAGCCACAACACGTATGTGTCAGCGTTCCAGCACTGACATATGAAAGGAGAGGAGAAGCTTGAATTTTTGCCTACTTAATTCCTTTGAAGATTCTGTTTCCTCGGAGATGGGAGGAGGGGGGACATTCCTGTGATCTGACGGAGATGGGATGAGGAGAGTGGCTTGGAAGATAGCCAATGAGACGCAGAGAATTGGGGATCGGAAAGGGAGGGATTGGGGGGCAAAGGTCAGTGCTGACCGCGAAAGAGCCAGGGACAGATCACTATGCTTAATAAAGAGAAAATTTCCTCAAAGATCGGCAGTTTGGAAATTCATTTATTTTGAGATAGCATCAAAACCTGACCGTACACTTGCCCGCCATTCACACAGAACCATCCCCCCTCCCTCTGTGCCAACCCACAAAGCCGAAAAAGTTGGGGAACTCTGTTCTGGTCCAACCCATTGCCCAAGGCAGGAGCCCTTATATTCAGTGACTAAGGCAGCTGGGAGTCTCATGGCAGCGATCCCACAGTCCAGTACTGGATTCTGGGCCAGGGGCATCTTGCTTTTATGTGGTCCAGTTTGGGCGGCATAGAAATTTAATAAATAAATAAATAAACCCCACCAGCCACGACTTACCCTTCTCTTGAGCACACCCAGACGCATCGCCTTGGTGTCGGCGGCTGCGTAGGTCATCCACAGACCACTGTCCACATGTTGCACGAAGCACATGGACTCTCCGTATTTGATCTCCGGGGCGCCCATGCCTTCCACGTCTCGTTTTGGGGCCACGTCTAGCTTTTCCTGAAAGAGAGGAAGGAGAAGGCATGAAAGACATGAAAGATCCACGTGGGAAGATCCAATGGAACTGAATGATTCCTAAAAGGTCTACGCATAGGAATCTTCTCAATCAAGGTTAGCACCTGCTTGGAGTTAGATAAGGATCAGTGAAATTCAGTGGCATTTGCGACTATGTAGGGGTTCTAAGCTGATCCCTCCTTTAACGCCACCCCCAGTTTCTGCCATTCCTTCTCCTACAGGAGCAGAAATTCCAGTGAAATCCCCCAAACTGTTCCAAAATGTGGAGCTATGTAAAACACTACAGCCTGAGTGGCACAGCAGACTAATGCTACTGTTAAAGCATTAGTATTTTGTTTCCAGCTGCCTGCAATTACTGCGAGTTCAATTCTCACCAGGCTCAAGGTTGACTCAGCCTTCCATCCTTTCAAAGGTAGGTAAAATGAGGACCCAGTTTGTGGGGGCAATAAGCTGACTTTGTATAAAATATACAAAAGTATGAAGGCTATTGCTTAACGCATTGTAAGCCACCCTGAGTCTCCGGAGAAGGGCGGCATATAAATCAAAATTAAAAAAAACAACAACAACACACAAATGTAGGAGGAGGGCTCCCCTTACTCACTACAGGCCCTTATGAAAGAATGGCACTGATGAAATTACCTAGTTGGGTAATGAAATGTCTGCAAGCAAACCACCAAGCTCAGATAGCACCAAGCACTCCACATCTGAAAAACGTACGTTCAGGTTTCTCAATCTGGGCAATTCCAGATGTGTGGACTGGTAAGTTCCAGAATTCTCCGCAGGGAGCGTGCTGCTTGAGGGATTCTGGGAATTGAAGTCCACAGCTCTGGAAGTTACCAAGGTAGAGAAATGTTCTGCCCGAGGCTTCCCAAGAGCACGAAGCAGACTCCTTGTCCCAACAAAAAGCCCTTTTTATTAAGTTACTGTGAATTCCTCTCATTCACATCCCGCAAAGTCTTTCAAGGGAGAATTTACAGCCACAGACCTTATCTGGCTTGGAGAGCTGCCAGGCCGATATCTTCAAAACTTGGCCAGGAGTCTTGGAGAGTCATGAACCAATTAAGCGAACTAAATTGACTCCTGCAAACTCCACTCTCCTTGCGCTCCTCTTTTATTCTCTCTGGGAGGGGCCGTTCATCGTCCACCTGTGGCCTTACTTCTGAGTCGACCCTTGTTCTTTAGCTGTTCCCTTCGTCTGGCAACTCTGCACATGCGCCCACTGGGAACAGGCTCCAGCTGTTCTACTATCTCACTGATGTCTGACTCCGAAGGCAGCTGGTAACTGTCAGACGGCCCTGGCCCCCTCTCTGCCTCCGACGCAGAGCCCTCTTCAGAGCCTTCCCCAGACTCCAGGACTGACCCATGTTCCTCCCCAACCTCCTCACTGTCCCCACTGGTGGGCTACAACAAGAAATGTTGCTTGACAGCATTGCCTTTAGGGCACTTCCAATCTCTCCAAGGGAACTGCAGTCCAGATGTTCACACTCTTTTGAAGCCCCTTCTGGGCAGGATCAGCCCCTAACACGAGGAGACCTCTCACCTTTGAGACCCGGAAGCAGAACGATGTTGCTTTGGTGTGCGCCTTCTCAGCGTCCACCACAACCAGCCCCTTCTCCTCAGTCAGGGCCAAGTAGCGTCCCGTGGTGACGTGACGGACACGAAACGGTTGACCCCACTTCATGTGGCTGCCGCTCCAGCTGTTAGGACAGAAGGAATCCCAGGTTTAACAATAAGGAAGACACTCTTTGGTTAAGTTTGGGATGAAGATGATCCGTATCTCCTTGTTGATGGCTTAGCACAGTGTTTCTCAACCTTGGAAGCTTGAAGATGGGTGGACTTCAACTCCCAACTCGCTGCTGGCTGGGGGATTCTGGGAGTTGAAGTCCACCCATCTTCAAGCTTCCAAGGTTGAGAAACACTGTCTTAGCAGGACATGGTAGACCAAACAAAGATGAGTTCCAAAGATGGAAATATTCTCTTCTAAAGATGCTTGATCCCAAAAGCCAGGGATGTCATAAATCATCAACACATCAACAGGGGCCTGATGGCTCAGCAGACTAAAAGCATGGTGATTAACACCAGCTGCCTGCAATTACTGTAAGTTCGAATCTCCCCAGGCTCAAGGTTGACTCAGCCTTTCATCCTTTCTAAGGTAGGTGAAATGAGGACCCAGTTTGTGGGGGCAATAAGCTGACTTTGTATAAATATACAAAAGGATGAAGGCTATTGCTTAACGCATTGTAAGACGCCCTGAGTCTCCGGAGAAGGGCGGCATATAAATTAAATTAAAAAAACAAAAAACATCAATAAATCAATGAACCCGGGGGAGGGAGGGCTTCAAAAATTTTAGCAAGGGGTTCTCTGCCTGGTTGCTGGGAGGGCGTGGCCATGGTGGGTGTGGCCTAGTCGGCCTCCTGCACCACAACGGTGGGGGGGAATTTTTGCCCTCCCCAGGCTCCGGAGGCTTAACTTGAGCCTTTGGGAGGGCGAAAACGGCCTCCCCAGGCTCTGGAGGCTGGAAAAGGGCCCGTTTCTGGCCTTCCCGAACTTCCAGTAGGCCCGTTTCTCATCCTCCACAAGCCTGCATATGCGCCCTGCACTTACTTGCATCCAAAATGGGCCGTGTGGGGACTCTTGGGAGGGGCGGGGTGTGCAGAGCCAGCCAGGAATGGGATTTGGGGGAAATCCAAACTGCACAGAATCTTAGCTAGAGGTTCTTCTGAACCCCGGCGAATCCCTAGCAGCCCACCCATGCCCAGAGGCCCAATGCGGCCCACGATGTGATCGGATTTGGACCACGGGGCTGTCCTGGTCTGCCCACATCACTTTGGCCCAGCCAATTGGCCACGCCCACCCAGTCAGCCACGCCCAGTGAGTGTCGTCAAGCTGGTCACACATACCCAGTCGCCCCCCGGCCCCCCCAAGGTCCACCACAGCCCTGGTGTGTTCCTCAATGAGATTTGAGTTTGACACCCCTGCCATAAGCCATAGATAAGTCATGATTTAGCTCAACACGGATACAGACCAGCCTATCCCCAGTCAGATTTCATTTTCTTTTCTGCCCAAGCAAGTGAACACCAGCTTGCCGTGAGAAATTTCACAGAAGAAAGGTCCGAAGTAAGGGAGAAGATGAAGACCAAAGCATGGAAAAAGCCAACCTACCTGATGCGCAGGGGCTCCAGGCGCCAGAGGGATCGGGCCTGGGAACAGACGGCGCCTCCTTCATAGTTCACCACCCTGCCAAAGAAAGTTTAAAACGAGGGGAGGACTTGGCTAAGGGATCCTTGAGTAGGATTCATTGGCCAAATTCCCACTAAACAGATCAAGGGATCTGTTTATGGCAGGTGGTCTCCAAACGTGGCAACTTTAAGACTTGTGGACTTCAACTCCCAGAATTCCTCAACCGGGCCAAGTCTACAAGTCTGAAATTTGCCAAATTTTCAAACTCTTGGTTTATGGCTTCACGCAACATCTGAATCCAGCCAATATGGCTTGCGAATATGGCTTCCAGAAGCTATAAGGGCTCCAAAAGCAGAGGTTTTTAAGAAGAGACCGGTTAGCCATTTGTCTGACATGGAATAGGGTCTCCTACCTGAGCAAGGGGTTGGACTAGAAGACCTCCAAGGTCCCTTCCAACTCTGATATTCTGTTCTGTTAAAGGTAAAGGCTCCCCTCGCACGTATGTGCTAGTCGTTCCCGACTCTAGGGGGCAGTGCTCATCTCCGTTTCAAAGCCGAAGAGCCAGCGCTGTCCGAAGACGTCTCCGTGGTCATGTGGCCGCCATGACTCAACGCCAAAGGCGCACGGAACGCTGTTCCCTTCCCACCAAAGGTGGTTCCTATTTTTCTACTTGCATTTTTTTTTTTACGTGCTTTCGAACTGCTAGGTCGGCAGAAGCTGGGACAAGTCCCGGGCGCTCACCCCATTATGCGGCACTAGGGATTCGAACCGCTGAACTGCCGATTTTTCGATCGACAAGCTGTTAAGGCCTGCCTACTCATCTCCGGCTCTACTCAGGAGACCCACCTGCGCTGCTCTTCATTCTGGTCCGTGGTGGAGATGGTGAGGCATTCGTCCATGTGGCCGTGAAAGAGGCGCATGACATGGCCACCCGTCACACATCCTTGGGGGCAGAGAGAGGAGATGGCAGAATGAGTCAACAACCATCTCCAGATCCGGAGACGGCAACAGGGCAAGATGGAATTAAGGGCCAAGGTCAACCCAACTCCCAAGCCAATGCGCAGACTCGCTTCGGCAGCCCGTGGGCCACCATTACTGAAAACTTCCACCACGTTTATCTGAAATCTTGGAAGGCCAAAGAAACTCTATCCCAACCACTCACAAAAAACCCCCCAACAACACGCACCTTCCTCGCAGCCAGAACTGATGGGGTTCATGTTCCAAAGGGTTTGCATGAAGGAGGCATCGGCTTGAAGTTCTCCACTGGCGGTGGACAAGTGCTGGAGAAGGCAAAGGACACCCATGTCAATGGCGGAGGGGAGGGGAAGTGATTGTCTGTTTCCCAGAGCAAGGTTCAATTAAAGCAGTGTTTCTCAACCTTGGTAGCTTGAAGATGGGTGGACTTCAACTCCCAGAATCCTGGGAGTTGAAGTCCACCCATCTTCAAGCTACCAAGGTTGAGAAACACTGAATTAAAGTAAAGCAACCTCAATACATGCTGAAGTTGGCGTTTCAACTATGGTTAAGAAGCTGGCCTGGAAACCAGGAGACCATGACTTCTAGTCCTGCCTTAGGCCTGTAAGCTGGCTGGGTGACTTTGGGCCAATCACCAGGAGACTGAGAGTTCTAGTCCTGCCTTAGGCATGAAATCCAGCTAGCTGACTTTGGGCCAATCACCAGGAGACTGAGCGTTCTAGTCGCACCTTAAACCGGAAAGCAACTGGGTGACTATGGGCCAATCACTAGGAGACAGTGAGTTCTAGTTCCTGCCTTAGGCATGAAATCCAGCTGGCTGACTTTGGGCCAATCACCAAGAGACGGTGAGTTCTAGTCCCGCCTTAGTCATGAAAGAGGATTGGGTGACTTTGGCCCAATCGCTCGCTCTCTTTCTCTTGGCCCAACCCATCTCAGAGGGTGGTTGTTGTGAGGAAAATAAGAATAGGAAGGAAATAGTAACTATATTCGATGTCTTGAGTTACTTCTAAAGCAATATAGATTAAAAAATGTACCAAATAAATAAATAAAACTGTGTTTGTCAACCTGAGCAACTTTAAGACAGGTGGCTGTCAACACCCAGAATTCAAGCTGATCCAAGCTGGCTCAGGAATTCTGGGAGTTGAAGTCCACAGGTTGTAAAAGAGCCACATTTGCCCACCCCTGGGCTAGGGAATTCTGGGAGTTGAAGTCCACCCGTCTTAACAGTTGCCAAGGAAACCCGGCCTACGTTTTTCACCCCCAACCTGAACATCTGCCTCGAAGGCACTACCGCCATACTTGGACACACACCAGATAGCGCTCAGAGGAGACGCTGACGAGGATGAGGTCGTCCCCCACGCGCACCTTCTCCCCTTCTGACCGTTGCTTCGAGGCCGGGTGGATGGTCCACCAACACGCTTCCCCTGCGGATGGGAGAAGGAAGACTCGTGGGCGGCTATCCAAACACGGACAGCCGCCGAGAATCCAAGCACATTTTTCGCACAGCCATGCAGCATTCCTTCCCCGGGTCGGCCTGGCGGGGGACGATGGGCTTCGTAGGCCAGCCTTTCCGAAGAGATAGATGGCAGCCGACGCCAGGGAGGTTTCGGAAGGCGAGGAGAAGAGGGTCTCTGTCTGTTCGTTAGTTCCATCATGCTTTGGCATCCCGCACCGCTGTTTTACCCCCTTGTCCAATGCAGAGGGAAAGTAAACCATGCAAATTATGCACAAATATGCAAATTATGCATGGAGGGAACCCCCGGTATGGAGTGAAATTTCTATCAGACGGTTCTGCTCGGCTGGAGAACTCATGCAGATGACCAAACTCTGCTTCTACGTGGCATCCAGTTTTGGTTACAGGTTGTCTTCAACTTACGACCGCAATAGGGACCGGAATTTCCATCAAGGTGGCTGCTAAGTGAGCCGTGCCCAGTTTTTGGCCACGTTTGTTAAGCGAATCTCAGACTCGTTAACGAGAATCCAGCTCTGCTTATCTGGCTGGGAAAGTCGCAAATGGCGGTCGCATAACCCCAGGAGGCTACAAATGTCATTAAGTACAGATAAGTCCTCGACTTACGACCACAACT
Source organism: Pantherophis guttatus (assembly GCF_059756535.1). NCBI lineage: Eukaryota > Metazoa > Chordata > Lepidosauria > Squamata > Colubridae > Pantherophis > Pantherophis guttatus. The sequence continues at coordinate 2,668,153 of NC_142072.1, forward strand.
GGGCCCAGCGAGAAAGGTGTTAAGTGAGACTTTTGTCTCATTTTACGGCTTTTCTTGCCACATTTGTTAAGCAAATCACTGCGGTTGTTAAATTAGTCACCCAGTTGTTAAGTGAATCTGGCTTTCCCGTTGACTTTGCCCGTCCGACGGTCGCGAACATTGGTCATGTGACCCAGGGACACTGCAACCGTCATAAACATGAGTCAGTTGTCAAGCATCCAGATGTAAACCGTGTGCTGCAACGGTCGTAAGTGTGAAAAACGGTCATAAGTCACTTTTTTCGGTGCCGTTGTCACTTCGAACGGTCACTAAATGGACTGTTGTAAGCCGAGGACTAGCTGTGCATGCTGGCAGCCATCTGCCTGACTTTTGGTCCCGTGGGGATGCAGAAATAGTTGTAAGTGTGAAGACAGGCTGTAAGTCACTGTTTTTCAGTGCTGTCATAACCTTAACAGTACACTAAACGAATGCTTGTCAATCAAAGTCTACCTGTACCTGGGTAGGTGGCGGCTAATGAGGATGATAAGAAAATGAGAACAACAATGTATAAAGTATAAGTGGAAATAAATATTAATACATAAATACCTAACCCAAACTGCATTTACTTTAAGCTGCTTAAAACTTGGTGGGAGACACAGAAAAATTAGAATAGACCTGTGACAGGTAAATTCTTCCTCCCTATCCCTTCAAGCCATCCCATACAATTCCAGAACCGTGGGAGCTGTAAGGGACCTCAAGGGTCATCTAGTCAAACCCTCTGCATCCTGCAAGAAACACCCCCCCCCCAATTGTTCCCTTGAGAGCTCAGCCACGTCACATACCTGAAGCATCTTCTTGAAGGCCCACATCAAAGGCGAGTTTATCCGTCAAGGAACGCGAGGTGGTCAAGCAGCTTAAATACTAAACGTTGGGAAGAAAGATTCTGTATAAGCCAAGTTTCCTGGCTTGTGTATAAACCATGATTCCTGGCGTATGTATAAGCCAGGATTCCTGGCTTATACACAAAAATCAGTGCAAAAAAAAATAGCCTAGACCAGGAATGTTAAACCTTAGCGACTTTTAAGTCGTGTGGACTTCAACTCCCAGAATTCCCCAGCCAGCCATGGGGAACTCTGGGAATTGAAGTCCACAGGTCTTCAAGTTGCAAGTGTGGGGAGCTCGCTGACGCAACTTATGTTTCAGATAAAGAAAACTAGATTGAGATTGTTCCGGTAATGTACCACGAAGTTTAGACTGCCTTTAAATCAACCTTGGCCACTTTAAGATGAGTGGAATTCAATTCCCAGAATTCCCCAGGCAGCATGTCGAAGAATCCGCCTGTCTTAAAATTGGCAAGGTTGAGGAAAACTATGGTAGGGTTTTGCGATGGCGAAACGATAATCCAGGGTTCAAAAACAGTTATGTCTGTTTGCTGCCTTGAGTTATTTGTAAATTAATAAAGACAGGATGAAAAAATATATATTTTTAAAAAAGGATTCTTGACCCTGCTTTTGACTTAATCAACATTAGCTGTTGATTCCTGTCTGTGAACTTGGGTACTAAATATCCCACCTCCAATGTCCCATTTCTGTTCCTCTTTGCATGATTACATGGCTGAGACCTTGACTTATTTTCCATCGCCATGCTAAGCTTCAAGAAACGTAGGTTGATGGGAATTCTACTCTTTGTATTCCCAACTGATCTGGAATGATCCATTTTGGATCAAGGGTGGGTTAAGAGTTGGTCCTTCCAACATCACCTTAAGAGAACTCCTTGAACCGTTGTTGCCTTTGAAGCCCCGAAAGGTAATTCGAAAAGAGTCAAATCAGATCCTGAGGACCAGCCACAGGTTGAATAAAATAACAGAGTTGAAAGAAGACCTTGGAGGTCTTCTAGTCCAGGGGGTCTCCAAAAGCTTGGCCACTTTAAGACTTGTGGATTTTAACTCCCAGAATTCCTCAGCCAGCTTTGCTGGGAGTTGAAGTCCACAAGTCTTAAAGTGGCCAAGCTTGGAGACCCCTGTTCTAGTCCAACCCCCTGCTTAAGCAGGAAACCCTACACCACCAAGATGAAGGCGGAAGCTTCTGAGAAGATAGGTTTGGACTGATCCAATGAGTTGATGCTAAAGCGACGTCCACCAGCAATCAATTCATTCTGGGCTATCAAATCTAAGTAGCAGCAAGTGGTTCGCATGCTTGAGATGCTTGGCTAAAAGGGTGACCAATTCAGGCCTTCTTCTGGTGGTGCATCTCCATAGCTGTGACTCTCCTAGGAACGGTGACACAGAAGGCAAGGAACAGCCAGCACCGCCCCACCTCAAATGACCTCAGCTCCTTTACTTAGAACTTCGACTTGGCCTCCAGAACAACTCCCAGCCTTTTCAAACCTTGACGTTGACGTGGAGGAAAACTACGCCCCAGCTCCTCAAAGCTTTCCTTTGAGATTCCTTGCAATTTTTACACCTCCTCATCTAGAGAACAGATGACTCAAGGGTTTGAAAATAAACCTGCTTGGCTTTAACCCAAAATGGCCCTGGTTGCCGCTGTGTGACAGCGCTGCTCCGCTGGGCTTGTGTAGAGTCACCTTGCCCTGCGCTGAAGCTCCCCAACCCTCCCCTTATCCCCATGTTGGAATCTACAGCTTCCTTGAATTCCATTCCCTCCTTACCATGCCGCTGTGGGAATGCCGGAGAAGAATAGCGTGTCCATACAGCAGAGTCCGATGTCCACCACCTTGTGAGGACTGGAGGATGACAAGGCAAAAGAGAAACCCAAATCACACAAGGCATTTGACAGCATTAACCTGTGGACTGTTCAACCTGGAGCTCACTCAAATCCATGCACCCATCCCACAACAACTATTGCCGGCTTCTACATGATTGACAAGATCCTAGACCTCGTGGTTGACCAAACAAGAAGGTGAGACGTTCAGAGGTAGGATTGAAACCTACTAACCAAAAGGTAAGATGGCAACCATCTCCAAGTCAAGCTTGACTCTTGGTTAGTTCATGGGTGTCCATGAAGTTCGCTTGGCAACAATATAGTTTTCCATTGCTGTTGTTGTTGAGATCTTGCTGATCTCCCATCCAAGTGATTCACCAGATCTGACCCTGCTTAGCTATCCAAGATCAGCCAAGATCGAACAGATGGTGTAATTTCTTCAACTCAACATGTTAGGGGAGGGGTGGGCAATTAATTTTCGCAAGGGGACACCTGCGAAACTGGGATGACTTCAAGAATCAACAGATCTACTCCTCCCCCATCTTTTTACCAGACACGCTACCATTCAAGGTCACCGTGGTGTATGGCCAAATTCTCCTCACCATCCGGGCTACACAACCCAACAATTGATTTCCCATATGGCACGCATGGAAGCACAGGTTTGACAATTTCCATAAGAGACCGTCCCGGTAAGTTATGTGTTCATCTCCACAATGAGATACCGCCTTCACATAACGCCGTATGTCTTCCATCTTCTGAAGAGATGGAAGAGCGTCTCTGGAGCAACTAAGCATTGGATGCCCAATGGGCTTGGGAGTTGCAGCTCAAACACAACAGCCAAAACCGGATTTTCACCCAAGTCAAAGGGGCAGAGATGCTTAGTTGGGCAGGGAAGGACTGGAGGCTACTTGGCTCTTTCCACCATTGTGTAGCTACGTTGGGCCACACCAGTTGCAAATCCTTCCCTCTCGCTAAAATTTCAGCCAAGGCTTTGTATGCCCTCCTACATATGTTGATGCAGCAGTTGCCATCCAGTTTCAAGACAAAAATTTGATTTTTGTCTTGATCTTCATTTTGCAGTAAGCAGGAACAATATGCCGGAAGACCTCGACTTACAACCGTTTTAGTGACCGTTCAAAGTGACAACGGCACTGGAAAAAGGGGACTTATGATTGTTGTTCACACTTACGACCATTACAGCATCCCCATGGTCACGTGACTTGCATCCAGATATAATACTATAAATATATATATATAAATATATATAAAATACTGTGCGGGTAAGACACCCCTAACACCCCTCGGGGTGTGGGTGTGGGTGGGTGTTCCAGCATAACTCTGGAACGCCTAGGCTGCTGAAATGAAAAGGAATGAATTATATCTATAGTGTCAAATCAAAGTACTTTTGACAGTGATAGTGTGATAGTTAAGATAAGGCCTAAGGCCTGTTGTGCCTTAAAATGGCTTCTACTGTACAGCACAGTGGAGTTGTCATGGTAACTGCTTCACAGTACTCCACAAGGGGGCTCCCTCTGGTAAGGAGGATTGGGATAAATAAATAACCGGGCAACGCTGGTTTATCAGCTAGTTCACAATAAAATACTATGAAATTAATGGTTGGGGAGATTTCCACGATGTCCCAATCTCATCTCTTTTAGCACTTGCCTCAAAATGTGGACCTCACCACCCCGGGGAAGAGTTCAACTCCTGCATCTTATATCTCAAGGTGCATACAATGAGTGACATCATCCTCAAAGGATGGATCTGTTTGAGTCGTGTCGGCCCAGATGTGAGCAGATCACTGACTGACTGACTGCAGAAAATGCCCATCACCACCACCACCAAAAAAAGCCAGAAGCTCCCAAGCACACTCAGGAACATCTAATTATTTCATGTATTCTTGCAGCCATAAAACTCACATCACATGAGCATGGACCCAAACTGCTATGTAGACATCATAGTAGGCCATTGTAGACATTATTGGGATAGAGGTCCCAACCTCAACAGCTTTGAGACCAGAGACCAGCTGTAGTCCAATAAAAGCCTGCAATTGTTTACTGCAGAATTCAAATTATTTGTATGACACAGAATTGTAACCTTCTCTTCCTTCGGATCAAATTATCTAGAACAGTGTTTCTCAACCTTGATAGCTTGAAGATGGGTGGACTTCAACTGCCAGAATCCCCCAGCCAGCGCTGCTGGCTGGGGGATTCTGGGAGTTGAAGTCCACCCATCTTCAAGCTTCCAAGGTTGAGAAACACTGATCTAGAATATGGGGCAGGATTCATATCCTCCTAGCTTAGCTACCTTGTAAATTGCTCCTTCTTCTAACAGCTCCCTCTGGTCTTTCCCCCACCCCACCCCATTTCATCCCAATAAAACAGCAAGAAAACAGATGTTCCCATTTGGCAGGTTCAACATGGGTTGCTTGTCAACTAGAATTTCATGGATTTTCTTCCCCAAAACGTGAACGGGGTTGAGGGATATGAGGAGAGCCAAGATCATTGCCCTTAGAAAGGCTGTGATTGTTGTGGCCTGTGCAGCTAGTAGCTGATTCCAACAGTGAGGAGGCTGGTGTGATGCTGCGCCAGCAGCCTGTGCAGCTGGCACTCGAGTCAGACAATGAGGAGGCTGGAGAAGATGTGGTGCCAGAGGCGGGGATTCAGCCAGGGCCTTCAGAACCTCCAGAAGCTCCCATAAGTGAAGAGGAAGAAGAGGAGGAGCCTCTTCTCGATGCACGGGTACGCAGAGCTGCCAAAAGGCAGGAGTGGCTCCTCAGGAGGAGGTCTCCTCGAGAGTAAGGCTTGGGGCTAATTGGCCACTCCCTTAGCCTATTTAAGGAAGGACGCCGACAGAAGCAATTTGCAGGGAACAACTTCGTTCACTCTCCTTCGTGTCCTGATCTTAGTTCTCTGCAAATTGCTTCTGGGCTTTCTGCCAACCATAGTAAGATTACGATTATTTATTCTTTGGATTCTTGTAGGCTGTTAATGCAATTAATTAACAGCCGTTGTTGTAAAAGACTGGTTTATTCAGTAAACTAAGGTTTGAACGGACTTTGTGTGTGCTGCGTTCTTTGGGGTCCGTAGCTAGGGCAGAACAGTTATGAACCTTTCTGGGACCCCATAAAGTTGCTTCTGGGTTCAAGATTTCGGTGAGTTAAGTCGAGGCAGACCACGTCCCATGATCCCAGGGTTCTCCCTCCCAACCTTCCGTTGTCCACCCTTCCCTCCTTCCCAACTCTCTGTTGTCAAGTGCAAACCACCATGTTCCTTTCGTCACACTCCATTCTACACCCAACCCGTGGAGGGTTTTCCAGAAGGAAGGAGGGGTTCACTGATAGGAACCATGCAATGAAGGGAGAAGGGACACAGGGACAATTCGGGGAAATCACAACCAACCATCAGTGGAGAAGTCCAATGGGAAGGAAGATGGGTTGAAAACGTGGAAGGAAGGAAGGAAGGAAGGAAGGAAGGAGTATGAGGGAGTGAGAGAAAGATTACTGGAGGGAAAGGATAAGGGGATCCCACCTGGTTTTCAACAAGGAAGGCCCATCACTAAGAACCGTGGGGTTGGCAAGGCCCACCCAACTTCACAAACCATCACATTGCTCGACATTTTCAGAAAAATCCCCAACTGCTCCAAAGCTTTTGTGGGACCTGCCTGTGGGACAGTTGTGAGAATGGGGACATGATAAAATAGAAAACGCCCGCTCCAGATCCTGCCCCCTTTGTGGGAATGCTGGCTCAGTTCTGGGAGATGTATCTCAATCTATCTGTATGGTAGGCGATAGGTAGCATAACTTAGAAAAAAGCAGGGTGGATAAAAATCAATGATTTTTTTAAAAAAATCAAAAAAATCAGATTTTTTTTATTTAAATCGGATTTTTTTGATTTTTATCAAATTTATTTTAATAAAAAACTTTTGGGGTAAAAATTTTGGGATAAGATAGTTTTCTATTTAAGATACATAAACAATTGAGTTTATTCAGCATGAAATGGAGCTTAGTTATGTAGCAGGAGGCTGTATATTCTGCAACACTGGGACTATCGGTGAGTCAACAGCAGGTCAAAGGAGTAGCAGAGATGACAGCTGCTCTTTAAAAATTATGATTTAAATCGAGTTGATTTAAATCAAGCCTTCTTACTAGTGATTTAAATCATGATTTAAATTGTGATTTAAAGGCATGTTAAGTATTTGTGTGTGTGTGGAGGGGGGCTATGTCAGGCCTGGACGATCAGGTCCACATTTTAAGATCCAATGAAACTGATTTATTGCTAATCATGCCAATGCAAAGGGAATCTTCTCAACGAATGGTTAGCACCTGCTTGGAATTAGATAAGGGTCTGTAGAAGATGACCAGGCTGATCCCAAGGGGGAGATCAGCCATGTCATCAGTCTGGAATCCCTATACCCTCAAAAGAGAGATCTCCAGGCCCCCACCCCCCACCCCCTTGAAGTCCATTGATTCTTATCTGGCGCCAATTCGAATTGATCATTACAGATCAGGTTCTTGATCTTGGGTATAGGTTGCAGGGAATAAATTCTCAGGGCTTTTGAACTCTTATCTTGGCTCCTGGTGCCTGATAGGATCAATGGAATTCAAGGGAGGTTGGACTTAGTTGACAGCATAAAGGATTCTAGACTAATCTCTCTTTTAACTCCACCCCCAGATTCTTCCACTCCTTCTACACTCTAGGACTGTGATGATGAAGCTATGGCACACGTGCCAGAGGTGGCATCAAGAGCCCTCTCTGTGGGCATGTGCGCTGTCGCCAGCTGCTTTTCTGGTTTCCGGTGCGCCAGCTGGACTTCATGTGCACCGGAGCGCCTGAAAACGGCCTGAAAACGGCCTGAAAACCAGCCAAAACGCAGTTTTTCAGGCCATTTTTGGGCCAAAAACAGCCAAAAATCAGGCATGCTTGTGCCGGCCAGCTGGTCTTCGGGGGCTCTGGCGCACAAAAAGACCAGCTGGCCTGCATGCGCATGAACGCACATTCCGGTTTGGGCACTCAGTGCCAAAAAGGTTTGCCATCATTGCCCTAGGACAGTGTTTCTCAACCTTGGTAGCTTGAAGATGGGTGGACTTCAACTCCCAGAATTCCCCAGCCAGCAGCACTGGCTGGGGGATTCTGGGAGTTGAAGTCCACCCATCTTCAAGCTACCAAGGTTGAGAAACATTGCCCTAGGAGCAGAACTCCTGTTTGTATGGAGTTGGGGTTAGAGGGTTTTAAGAGGCCAGATACCTCTCTTACCATCTGAAGGTACTTATAATGTCCAGTTCACCCTTCAAGATATCTCAATGCTCTTTCCCAAATGGGCCCTCCTTGACCCTTAATATAGTGTGAACTGGAAAGTCCTTCAAACCAAAACAAGTTGGGTCCTTCTAGGTTAACGCCCCAACCGTCCTACGGCAAATCAACGGACTTCTTGAAATCTGTCATTTGTGTCTCTTACAGGTTACGTTAGAGGAGGTGGGAACCCCCGAGAAGGAAAACAGGAACTGGGAGGCACACACCAAAACAGGGTAGGGAGAAGGCGGGTGAGGGGGAGAGAGAAGATTTAGAAGGAAGGGCATGAGGAGATGGGATCACGGCAGCGGCTGAAGGTAGCACCTACCCACTTGTCCAAGTCAACACCCTAGAGGGTCAGTCGGCAGATTTGAGAAGCCAAAGAAAAGAAGAGGGAGAGAAGGTGAACCATTGATGATTACTTCAGGTCAAGGGCCAACAGGCATCGCGGGATACCTGAGGCTTCCTGGATGTCTCCCTTCACCCCTTAAAAGGACCACCCACCTTCCATTCATTCACCATTCAAGACGCCCATCGGGTTCTCCCCAGCGGGAGAAGGCGGAGAACGTACCCAGGACACGCTCCGCCTCCGGTGAGGACCCATGGGATCAAACCAGGAAGTGACCCCCCATGATCAGATCTTGGTTTTTCAGCATTGCCGTTTTAGAGGGGAAATATTTTTGCATCCCACCAGCTGTTTGAGAAGCAAAAAATCAAATTGGCGAGGGGTCTCTTCTTTCAATTCTGGGATTTCTGCTGGTCAAGGCAGCTTTCCGTGATTTAGCACCATTAAGAAATAAATAACTTAGCTTCCCCACTAAAGCCAGTTAGTAGCTAGGTGCAATTAAATTTGAGACTGTGCACAGAGTTCCTAATGGAGAAGATCCCCAATTAAGACTCTCTCTCCTATTTCTACAATACAGTATTTATTCACATGTACCAGACCATCCTGTAACGTTAATTAAAATGTACCTCTGGTAACGAGGAGTATCTGTAATGACTGACATCATATCATCATCCTCTTTTAACAACCCCATATAATTCCTTGCGGGGTGGAGTCTGGGCAACTGAACGGAGCTAGCAGAGTGATTTAATGGCCAGATGCCCTTCCTGTCACCAACACGGAGTTTTATTCAGCAGATATAGTCTCAGTGTGCCCAGAGAGAGAATATCTGCCTCTATTACCTAGGATCGAACTCACCACCTCATGATTGTGAGGCGATAGCTCCACCTCTAGGCCACCGCACCACCCTAACGACTGACGTCATATATATTTTTTTAATTCAATTTGGTGTCACCCAACTCTAGGGTGACTCTTCCCCGGTCTTCAAACCCCATCCACCCAATTCCAATGCCAATGTGCCCCCTCTTCATCCAAGCTACAATGCGGAATTCTATTGCAGTGGTATGTGGGGATGACCTTGGGAGACAGGAGGAAGAGAGGCAGGCTAGGCAACAGTCAGATAAGAGGCAGCTGAGCCCATGGAAGAAATAAGGATGTTAGCAAACATCTCAGAAGACACCCTCCCTAGTTTCTGAGACTGCATAGGTGAGGGGGCAGAAATGTAAACTTTCAGGCTTGCAAGATACTGTTAATGTAACCATATAATAAAGGCACAGCTGTAGCACTCCTGGGTGTGCTTCTTATCTGGACTACCTCACAAGGCTGGCATGTGTCTATATCAGGGGTCCTCAAACTTTTTAAACAGGGGGCCAATTCACAGTCCCTCAGACTGTTGGGGGAGGGCTGGACCAGCTGGGTGGGCGTGGCTAGGTGGTCATGTGACTGGGTGGGCATGGCTAGGTCATGTGACTAGGTGGGTGTGGCCAATTTAACAGTCCATTAAACAATGCACACAAATTAAACTTTTAATTTAATTTAATTTAATTTGCTCCTGGGGGTGTTTTATTTGCTTTTGTTTGCATGGTGCTCTTTTGGTTGACTTTTCTTTTTACTAGATTGTTTTTTTCAGTTGTTTAGGAGTCTAGTGGTCCACTTCAGGAAACTCAGTTTTGCAGGAATTCTTCTCATCCCCAAGGAGCTTGAGAAATCTCTCTCTGTCTCTCTTCTCTCTTTTTCTCTATCTATCTTCTGGAAGAGGGGGGGAGGTGAAAAACGGGCCCGTTTTTGGCCTCCCGGGACATCCGCGTACCCCGTTTTTCGCCTTCCCCACCTCCAGAACGTTTCTGCAGGCCAAAATTGTTGACCTTACTTTTCTGTTCCAGCCCGTGGGACTCATGAAGGTAAGTCCTGCGCTCCGCCGAAGGGTGGGCGGGGCGATGTGGGTGGGGCAGCCTCGTGGTCCTGAGCGGGCCGGATTAATGGTCTCGGTGGGTCGCATGCGTCCCACAGGCCGTAGTTTGAGGATCCTTGGTCTATATGCATAGCTTTTGTGCCGGACGCTTGAAAGAGAGGCTCATCTGCTCACTCTAGTAAGATACTTGTAGTTCTTCTTGAATACACACTCACACACACATTCTCATCCATGGTTTTAACTCAAGGAAGCCACGCCAAGAGCTCCCCTTCTAACTCACTGCCCCCAAAGGAAGGGAAATGCTCCCCTTCTTACCTCGACACCGGCTTCCACTGTATTGGCCAGCATTTCCTGCAGGGCTCGTACGGACAAGGATTGTTCCAAAACGAAGCAGCATATCGCCAGATCCGGAGGGACTTTCTGCGTGGGGATAGAAGAGTAGGTGTGTGTTAAGGAATTTGCAGAGTAACCCTTGAATAGCAAGGGTGTGTACATGAAAGCGATTGAGAGTAGTTACGAATAAACACAGTCAACACACAAGATACACTGAGTTGTGTTTACTTTCAGGAAATAGTAAGGCACAGTCCAATAAACAGTCCAGGTCATACACATATAAAGCAGGAGATAGCCAAAACAGTCCAGGGATAATCCAATAACAAAGTCTTCTTACCAGTCGTCGTAGTCATTCACAATAAACAGTTCTTCTGGATTTGCAAACAGTAGCATACAGAGATATCAGAGAGCAAGAACAGCAAAGAGAAACAAACCATGTTTCTAGCTCCCTCTTAAGGACATTGGCTACAGAGCTAACCAATCAGGGCGCAGTATGATGCAATACAGCAGTCTTAAAGCTACATTGATGGCTTATATATTGCCAACCCAACAAGTTAGGTATTAGTCACTTCCTAACAGTGTGGTTTCTTTTTTCTTTCTTTTTTTATCAAAATATCAAATCAATGCATGAACTGTGTAGCACATGAGTGTCATACATTCTAATACAAATAAAACTAATCAGGTTAATCATAATCCTTACCTTCAATCCGCTTATATATTTCTAATAACAATGCATGCTTATATTAAGTTCTAGTCTATCACCGGGAGCATTTCACCCCTGAAAAAAAGCCAACTTCTCCAGACCGATAGACTTCAATACCTAATTCCCAGTATGAAAGCAGGTGGCCACAGGCTAGAGAGGGCAGGTTAAGCTGCTGTTTATACACCTTTTCAGTCCCATACCTGGGTCACCTGCCTCGGTACACACCTGAGCATTAGAGGTAGGTTCCAGAAAACAGAGCCGATTTCCAAAGCCTTCGGTAGCCAGACATAACTTCAGCTGTTCATTGAAGACTACGGCGGAACATTGAAGGACAACCTCATCATCCTAAGGGAGAAAAAAAAAATTGTTCAGAATTAGACATATTTTAGGTCACTCCTATTGGAATTCCAATAGGAATATGAAACGGCTACTCTTCAGAAGTATTTTTCAAACTTGGCAACCATGCCGGCTGGGGAATTCTCGGAGTTGCAGTCCACACCATCTTAAATTTCGAAGGTTGAGAAACACTGCCTCCTCCCTCATCCCCTGCATATGGTCAACTTAAAACCCTAGTTAGTAAGACCACACCTGGAATACTGCAATCAATTCTGGTCCCCATACCACAAAAAAAAAAAAAGATGTTGAGACTTTGGAAAAAGCTCAGAGAAGAGCAGCTAAGATGATCAAAGGCCTGGAGACTAAAACATATGAAGAATGGCTGCAGGATCTGGATTTGGTTACTCCAAAGCAGTGTTTGTCAACCTTGGAAGCTTGAAGATGGGTGGACTTCAACTCCCAATATCCCCCAGCCAGCTACCAAGGTTGAGAAACACTGTGCTAAGCCATCAACAAGGAAATATGGATCATCTTCATCCCAAACTAAACGAAAGAGTGTCTTCCTTATTGTTAAACCTGAGATTCCTTCTGTCCTAACAGCTGGAGTGGCAGCCACATGGGGGGATTCTGGGAGTTGAAGTCCACCCATCTTCAAGCTTCCAAGGTTGAGAAACACTGCTCTAAAGAAAAGAAGAATTAGGGGGGACATGACAGCAGTATTCCAGTATTTGAGGGGCTGCCACAAAGAAGAGGGGACAAATTATTCTTCAAAGCCCCAGAGGGCAGGATAAGAAACAATGGCTGGAAACTAATCAAGGAGAGAAGCAACATGGAATTAAGGAGAAGCTTCCTAACAGTGAGGACAATTAACCAAACAGCTCAAAACAGCTGACATCCTGTGAGGAGACCTTCAAAACCACCAAGCAATGTCTACCTCTCCCAGGTCCTTGGGAAAGGACTCGAGAAGTGGACAAAAATTGTCCAATCGAGTCTAAACACCTGGTTGACTGCGTGACAACGCGTCATTTATGAAACCTGTACGCCAGCAGATTCCGAACGACTCTGGGCGACTCGCAACAAGGAAACCAAGAAATTGCAATCATAAAATCCCAAAAGAGGAGATGAACGTGGAAAACTGCTTTTCCTCGAATAATCTCTGTTACCGGTAGATAAAACAAAATAAAAATCAGGTTGCATGAAAAACCTTCCGGGCTAGAGAGTCTTATTTTTCGAGCTGGGCTTCCTGTCCTTCAACAATTCCCACCCCCCCCACCTCAAAATCAGAAGCGACGTGGTGCAAAGCCTGCTTCATTCATGACCATCAAACTGGAGGGAGAAGACTTCCTATCAGACCACCTGCCAGAACTGGCAGCCTTCATCAATCAAGGGCACCGTGAAGCAAACCTGCAGCACCAGTGCAGGGAATTAAAGACAGGGAGGCACGTGCGCACCAGCCAAAGAGCCGAGATGCGCAACCAAGGATGGGAGACCTTGGAACGCAGCCACGATGGGGAAGGTGACTCAGGAAGGAGCCAGGACGAGGACATCAGCGTCCTCCATCCAGCCGACAGATGCTTCTCCACCCTGCTGGTGTAGGCGACGCGGGCCGAGAATCATCATCATCTACTTTTAATGATCCCATAATCCATTGTGAAGTGGAGTGTGGGCAACTGATAGGAGCTAGTAGAGTGTTTACTGGCCAGATGCCTTTCCTGTTGCCAACACGGAGTTTTGTTCAGCAGATATAATCTCATTGTGCCCAGGGAGAGAAACATCTGCCTCTACTACGACCAGACTCAACAGCCTCCTGATTGTGAGGCGTTAGCTCCAACTCTAGGCCACCACACCACTCTCGACGCGGGCCGAGAACGAGGATAGGAAATCAGGATAGTCCTTGACTTACTTATTCAGTGACCGTTCAAAGTTACGACAGCACCGGAAAAAAAAGTGACTTACAACCATTTTTCATACTAATGACCGTTGCGGCCTCCCCGCGATCAAAATTTGGAAGTTGGCCACTAGCTCGTTATTTATGATGGTCGCAAATGTCCCTTTTGACAAGCAAAGTCAACGGAGAAAACCAGATTCATTTTACAACCCGGCGACTAACTTAACAACGGCAGCGATTCGCTCAAACCACTGCGGCACAAACTGTCTCGCTTAGGAACAAACGTTGGGAGCTACGTGACGGTCGTAAGCGAAGGACTACCCGTCATTTCGTAATTTTCACCTTTTTCATTTTTGGAAATTTAATACACTTCTTAAAAAAAAATAAATGTATTTTTTTTAAAAAAAAAATCTAAAATGTGCCCTGATATACCTTCTTTCCCCCAGAAGCCCCCCCCCCCCGCCCCTCTCATTCCATCTGGCTGATCTTCAAACTGAGCTGGCTCGTCGCCCCTGGAGATCAGGTTCCTTGGCAAACTATTTCGGCCCTGGGAATGTGCGCCATCAGCTGGGGCTTGTGCAGAGAGATGCCCTGCCCTCCCTCCCACAAGCCCGGCTGAGTTTAGGGTCTGTTAAACCCCCCCCCCAACCACCCAAGAGATGGGGAAGGGGCTCCACCAAACTGCTGGCTGGGGAATTCTGAAAATTGGAAATGCAGACCCCTTAAAAGTCTCCGAGGTTGGGGGAAACAAGAGTTCTCCACCCAAACTAACCCATTCTGGGCAACCTTCAAACTCCCCAAAATCTGTAACTTGACTTCAAACCAACCCACGAGAGTCAAAATTAAAATGGAATCCTTGGAAAAAAAGCCCGTTTGGAGGATGGCTGGGATTTTAGAACTTTTTTTTTTAGCCAGGGGAAAAAAAAATTGAGGGGGGGAAAAAATTGAGAAACAGAAAGATCAAACTTCCTGTTTGAAGCCCCTCTTCCCTACCCACCCCCCATGTCTCACCCGCCTTCGTTCACCGTTCCCCTGGGCCCTAGGGAGGGGAAATGAGTATTTTTGGTCTCTGCACCTGTTCGAAGCATTCCTACTACTCTGGGTAAGCACATAGCTCAGAGCCCGGGGAACTTGCTGACATACAAACACACTCACATACGCACATGCCTTCCAAGACAAGAGTGACTTTTGGGCAAAACAGACTCGAGGGCACGCTCACACCAAAGGTGAACAGGAGAGATCTGTACTCCCCAAGTAAGCATGGAATAAAAAAAAAAAGTTGTGCAAAAGAACTTTTGTGATTCTTGTGATTAACCGATGAGGATGGTTGGATATGAGCAATCAGGAACCACTACATTGCACAAAGTTTAAAAAAAAATTTACTAGGAATTTGTAGTTTGGGAATAAACATATTTACATTTCAGTTCTCTAGAATTGAAATGTAAAGGGTACCCTAGGGGCCATCCAGTCCAACCCTCTCTTTGCTCAGTGCAGAATTACCAGAGCTGGATTTTTCAAACTTGGCCAAGCTAAGACGTGTGGACTTCAACCCCCAGAATTCCCCAGCTAACATGGGAATGGAAGCATGGGAACTGAAGTTCACATATCTTAAAGTTGCCAAGTATGAAAAACACTGTGCTAGAGCAGAGGTCTCCAACCTTGGCAACTTTAAGCCTGGAGGACTTCAACTCCCAGAATTCCCCAGCCAGCTGACTGGGGAATTCTGGGAGTTGAAGTCCTCCAGGTTTAAAGTTGCCAAGGTTGGAGACCCCTGTGCTACAGCATCTCTGTGTGTGTCTCTCACACAAACACACACACACACACACACACACACACACACACACCTCTGTTTGAAGACCTTTAAGCAAAGGAGAACTCACTCCATCATGCAGCCTGTTCTATGGGCTAACTGTTCATATTGTACGATAAAGATAAGGAACTTAATTCCCTGCAATAAAACCATCTGTAATAATTTCTTTGGGGTCCTTGGTGCTCCCTGAGCTTGGCTGCTTTCTTGCAGACGTTTCATGATCCACCTAGGTAGCATCATCAGTGCTATTATGTTTGCAGAGTTTACAGAGAGCAAACCCCGCATCCCTCTAGCACCGATGACGTTACCTAGTTTGGTAATGAAATGCCTGCAATTAAAACAACTAAACTCCAAGAGCGCTAAGGACCTCACAGCCCTCCTCCTCCTCCTCCTCCTCCTCCTCCTCCTCCTCCTCCTCCTCCTCCTCCTCCTCCCCCTCTCAGCGAACCCCCACTCCCTTCTAGCACTGATGATGTTACCTAGCTGGGTCACCAAAACGTCTGCAAGAGAACCATCAATCTCATACATAGAACAACAAAAAAACCCCTTATTTCAATGCCAAGCTACAAATATTCTCTTCTATTTCTTTTTTCATACACAGGATGTTTTAATGCAGTCCAGAAGCACTATTCAGAACTTTTCTTCTTCTGAAAAACAGGGATGTAAGAATTCCTGTTGAGGAACCTGGGAAGTTGCAATACCAAACTCAACCTCAGCCTGGAGAATGCTATCAAAAGAGGAACAAGGTCAGCGGCTTCCGATTTTGGTCCCTGGGCTAAAATATCCCTCTTGATGGGAGTTCCTCCTCTCTCCATACCTTGGATTGCCAAGCCAGCATGCATGGACTTCAACTCCCAGAATTCCCCAAGCCAGCATGTTGTCGAGGGAATTCTGGCACTTGAAGTCCACAAGCTTAAAGCTGTCAAGAGTTGAGAAAGATCGCCCTATTAACAGTAGGAGATGAATAAGGAGATGATGCAAGTATATTTTTAGTTTAAAATATTTGAATTAAGAATCTAATACTATTTTTTCATTAATATACAAAGTAGAACACTATATATCCTGTTGATGACAAAAAGTATATATGTAGAATATCGTGTGGGTTTTGTAGGTGGTGCGGGTTTTGTTTGTCTTTGTATTGTCTTTATATTTTTGTTTATATTTAATAATAAAAAAAATTGGGAAAAAAAAGAGAAAGATCGCCCTAGAGAGAGAAAGAGAGACAGCGTGGTGTGGTGGTTAAAGCAGTGGAGTGGAGAGACTCATTCTCACATCTTGCCAGCTGGGCAAGACTCTGAGCCAGACACTTTCTCTCAGCCCTAAGAAGCCTGCAATGGCTAACCTTTCTTGAAAACGTTACTAAGAAAAAACTGCAGAGGCTTCTCCAGGCGGATTTCCAGTAGTTAAGGCTGACTTGGATTGTGACAGCAACTGCGGTCCTAAACCTGAGAAGGCCGTTTGTAAGGAACAGCCCTCAGCTGTCAACCTGAGATAAATAAAGGTTAGTAACCAGAGAAGCTGCCGTGCAGGCCGCAGTTTCCCTGTGACTCTCTATGGAAGTAAAGGGTAGATTTTGGAAGAAGCAAGGCAGAAAACCTGAAAAGCATGGCAGGTTTTGGACTTGGGTGTTGGAAGAGATTCCTGAGGATTCCGTGGGCAGCCAAGACAAGAAACCGACGGATCCCTCAACAAATCAATCCAGAAGTCTTACCCGAGGGAGAAATTTGTACAAGGCTGAAATTGTACTTCGGACACATTGTGCAAAAACCCAGCTCTCTGGAGAAGGCTTTAATGCTGAGGGAGGGAGGGGAGAAAGGAGGGAGGGAGGGAGGAAGGAAGGGGAAGGAAGAAAAAAGAAAGGAGGGAAGGAAGGAAGGAAGGAAGGAAGGAAGGAAGGAAGGAAGGAAGAAGGGAAAAGAAAGGGAAAGGGGAAAGGGAGGGGAGGAAGGAAG
This sequence comes from Pantherophis guttatus, assembly GCF_059756535.1. Taxonomy (NCBI): domain Eukaryota; kingdom Metazoa; phylum Chordata; class Lepidosauria; order Squamata; family Colubridae; genus Pantherophis; species Pantherophis guttatus. The sequence goes on from NC_142072.1 coordinate 2,685,420, forward strand.
AGGAAGGAGGGAAGGAGGGAAGGAAGGAAGGAAGGAAGGAAGGAAGGAAGGAGGGGACGGAGGAGGGGACGGAGGAGGGAGGGAGGAAGGGGAAGGAAGGAAAAAGGAAGGAAGGAAGGAAGGGAGAAGATAAAAGAAAGGGAAAGGGGAAAGGAAGGGGAAGGAAGGAAGGAAAAAGGAAGGAGGGAAGGAAGGAGGGGAGGGGAGGAAGGGAGGGAGGGGAGAAAGGGAGGGAGGGAGGAAGAGGAAGGAAGGAAAAAGGAAGGAAGGAAGAAGGGAAAAGAAAGGAAAAGGGGAAAGAAGGAAGGAAGGAAAAAAGGAGAAGGAAAAGGAGGAGGGGGAGAAAAAGGAAGGTGAAGGGCCTTAATAACAGCAATGTCCCAAAGCTGCTTTTCCAAAAGGCCACTGGATTTTGTTTTTGTTTTTCCTTGAAAACATTTCACTCTTCATTGCAAGAAGCATCTTCTGTTCTGGGGAAGGTTTTTGAATGAGAAGCGAAACATTTTCAAGCCAAAAAAACCACAAAACCCCAAGAAAATCCAGTGGCCTTTTTGGAAAAGCCCCTTTGGGGCAACCGTGTCCTGGATGCCTCGAGCATCTCCACAGACGACCGGCAACCAGACGACCTTGCAACGCTGGAAAACCCGAAAGCCCAGAGAGGGGCCGATTTCCTTGGGAGAAACTCTTGCTACATCAACTTGATGGGACAGATCACCTGGCGAGATCAGGCTTGGGAAAAACCTTCAGCTTCACCACGGCATCTCGGCCGGGACCAAACCCCTGTCCTGAATGTGCCCTTGTGTCCATTCGCACGTGCCCTTCCGCTCGCAAGCGACCCGTCTCTGGAGAGACGGTTGTTGAAAGCTCTCCAGGCCCCTCTGAGGTTTCCAGAAGCAGAGAGTCCCTGCCCCATGGAAGAGGCATCTCTCAGCTTGCACCCCAGAGGAAGAGGGGAGCAAACAGTTATCCAAGTTAATGGGGGAGAACGCAAGTTTGGATAGATGCAAATTGGGTGGGGGGGGACAGGACAGGACAGGCCTGAGGTTCCTGCTTGGCCATCCAAGGTCCAGCAAGATTTGCCTGTCTCAGGGGAGGAGGAAGAGGAGGAGGAGGAGGAGGAGGAGGAGGAGGAGGAGGGAAGCCGAGTCGAACCCAGCACCCTCCACTAAGTCTCAAGACGCCACCTGTTCTCAGCCAGCTGGGCCGATCAGGATCCGTCCGCTTTGGAATAGGAACGGGCTCTAATTTTAGTGTCGCTCAGCCCCGGCGGGAAAGAAATAGAGGCCAAAACTTCAACGGGAAGGGAAAAAAGATAGACCTTTCCTAGCCATGGCTGCTCCGGATTACGGTATTCTGGGTCTTGCTTTGTGTTTCATCGGCCCTGCCCGTCCCGGTTATTCCCAAACCCACCCAGCCGATTTCCCACAAAAGTGGAAGAACGACCACAACTGGCAAGAAAGCTTCTTTGGGGCCCCCTCCCCAAAATTGAGGCACAAAAATGCCTTCCTTGTTGGCTGCTGGCATTGAACGGGAAACGGGAGAGAGAGGACACCCCAAGGTTGTGTGAATGCGGGCAGAGGGGGATAGATGAGGGAGATTGTTTCTCCCCCCCCAACTCTTGCCTGGCCATGAAGAAGCTAAGTAGGCAGGCCCACCCCCCAGATATCAAGGGGGCTGTGTGACCCCCTCCCTCCCTGGCTCTTCCTCTCCTCTAGGTTGGCCAAATTTTGGGCCCAGAAGACCAACTCTTTCCAGCCATGTCCCAAAGAAGGCGGGGTGAGGGTGGGATCACTTCAATTAAAAGCCCCCAACCCCCAAATTCATCTCCCCCCCAGCAGGGAAACCAAAACTCTCCTTCAGCCAAAGGGCATCAAACCACCCAACTCCCCAGACCGCACTAAGACCCAGCATGTGTCCGTCTCGCGTTCACACGTTCGCCCGGGGAAATTCTTACTCCCAACTTTCATCTGACCTTCTTCCCTGCCCTTCCTCCTTCCCTTCCTCCTCTGCCACCTCACTTTGCTTTCCTCTGATCGTCTCCACTGGGGGTCCCGCACTAAGAGCCCCTTTTCCACACAGCCCAGAGGGACGATTTTCGCCCTGTTAGGCGTGTTGGGAGAGGGGGGCACTCCAGGCAGGGCGAGCTGGCATTGCCCTTGGCTTGGCTCACCCGTTGTGCCCCCCCAATTCCTGGACACCCCTTCAAATCGACCCCCACCTCCTCCTTGGTGCCCCCCAGCCCAACTCCCCCCAATTCCTGGGAGCCCCTTCCAATTGACCCCTTCCTCCTTCCACCGGCCTTCCTCCTCTTCCTCTTCCTGCTCCTTGGTGCCCCCTGCCCCCAATTCCTGGACCTCCCCCTTTCAGCTGACCCTTTCCTCCTCCTCCTCTTCACTCCCCAGCCCAGCACCCCCCAATTCCTGGACCCCCCTTCCAGCCAACCCCTTCCTCCTCCTCCTTGGTGCCCCTTGCCCCCAATTCCTGGACCCCCCTTCCAGCTGACCCCTTCCTCTTTCCACCAGACTTCCTCTTCCTCCTCCTCTTCGTTGCCCACCAGCCCATTCCCCCCAATTCCTGGACCCCCCCCTTCCAGCTGACACCTTCCTCCTCCTCCTCCTCGGTGCCCCCCCAGCCCACTCTCCCAATTCCTGGACCCCCCCCCTTCCAGCCGACCTCTTCCTCTTTCCACCAGCCTTCCTCTTCCTCCTCCTCTTCGTTGCTGCCAGCCCACTCCCCCCAATTCCTGGACCCCCCCTTTCCAGCTGACCCCTTCCTCCTCCTCCTCTTCACTCCCCAGCCCAGCACCGCCCAATTCCTGGACCCCCATTCCAGCCTTCCTCTTCCTCCTCCTCCTCCTTGGTGCCCCCCAGCCCACTCCCCCCAATTCCTGGACCCCTTCCTCTTTCCACCAGCCTTCCTCCTCCTCCTCCTTCTCCTCCTCGGTGCCCCCCAGCCCACTCCCCCCAATTCCTGGACCCCCCCTTCCAGCTGACCCCTTCCTCCTCCTCCTCCTCCTCTTCACTCCCCACCCCAACAGCCCCCAATTCCTTGACCCCCATTCCAGCCTTCCTCTTCCTCCTCCTCCTCCTCCTTGGTGCCCCCCAGCCCACTCCCCCCAATTCCTGGACCCCTTCCTCTTTCCACCAGCCTTCCTCCTCCTCCTCCTTCTCCTCCTCCGTGCCCCCCAGCCCACTCCCCCCAATTCCTGGACCCCCCCTTCCAGCTGACCCCTTCCTCCTCCTCCTCCTCTTCACTCCCCACCCCAACAGCCCCCAATTCCTGGACCCCCATTCCAGCCTTCCTCTTCCTCCTCCTCCTCCTCCTTGGTGCCCCCCAGCCCACTCCCCCCAATTCCTGGACCCCTTCCTCTTTCCACCAGCCTTCCTCCTCCTCCTCCTTCTCCTCCTCGGTGCCCCCCAGCCCACTCCCCCCAATTCCTGGACCCCCCCTTCCAGCTGACCCCTTCCTCCTCCTCCTCCTCTTCACTCCCCACCCCAACAGCCCCCAATTCCTGGACCCCCATTCCAGCCTTCCTCCTCCTCCTCCTCCTCCTCCTCCTCCTCGTTGCCCCCCAGCCCAGCTCACCGTCCGCAGAAACTGCACATCGTCCTCCCCCTCGCCGCCTCCTTCGGCCATGGCTGGGCTGGGCTGGGCGGCGGGATCGGCGGCCCTGGGCTGGCGGCGGGGGCGGCGGGAGCCGGCCGAGGTGGTGCGGACGCAGCAGCCGGGAGCTCCTGCGGAGACACTAACCGGCTGTCCCGGCTCCGGCAGCAGCCCCAGCCGGCCAGCCGTCCCCGCCCCCCGGCCCGCCCCTACGAGGAGGGAGGGGAGACGGCCGCCGCCAGGCTCTCCGCCGCCCAGTGGAGCCTCCCGGGTCAGGAGCAGTCTATCGTGGCTCAGCATCCCGAGCGGGGTGTGGCTGCTGCTGGGAGCAGGTGCATGGGAGCTGCTCCTCCACCTGTCGCCTCTCCTCCGTTTATTGTGGGGGGGGGTCTCCCTCCTTTTGCAGCCCCCGACTCAACTGCAAATTTACTTACAATAAATAAATATTTACTTGCAATACTTAGACATTGTAAGCCGCCCTGAGTCTCCAGAGAAAGGCGGCATATAAATCGAACCAATAAATAAATAAATAACTGACATTGGTGGTTAGTCACAGGCTCTAAACCATGGTTATACCAGCCCCGTAATGCCCGAGCTTTACAGGTAGTCCTCGACTTACAACAGTTCGGTTAGTGACCGAAGTTACCGCGACACTGGGGGGGGGGGAAAAACCGTACCGACGACTGTTTTTCACACTTATGGCCGTTGCTGCTGTCCCCCCGTTGGTCACGCCGTTGACATTCGGATGCCGGACAGCTGACTCACATTTATGACCGTCCCAAGGTCACGTCATCCCCACAAGTCAACAGGGAATTCTCGCGGCAGCACCGGATCCTCTATTGGGAAATCTGCCCCGGTTTAATGCCTCTGACGGACCCGTAGGATTTGAAGCTGCTCGGTTAAACCGTGATTTAAAAAAAAACAAAAACAAAAACCTGAGGTGAATTTCTCCTCAGCAAGCTGGCCCTTTTTGGGCTAAAAATAAAAATAAAAATAAATGAATCCTTTTGGGGGAAAAAAAATTCACAAAGCAAAGCTATTAAAGCAGCAGGAACCTTTCCGCGAAAGCCTTTAAAGTGGCCATTTGAACTGCAGGGTTAACCGCCTCCCTTTGCAAACTACAAAAAACAAACCTCGGTTTGACCGAACTCCCTATTTGTGTTCAAGCCCTCACAAGCGGTTTTGCAGGCCGCTTTCCTGCTGATGTAAATAGGCTAAGAATTTTTTTTTTAAAAAAAATCCGTGCTATTGTATAATACTTTTCCAGATAAAAAGGAGTCGTTTTCCCATTCTAAGGGCCTGTGGAGGTGCAGAGTTTCTGCAGTTAAGAATAGAATAGAATAACAGAGTTGGAAGGGACCTTGGAGGTCTTCTAGTCCAACCCCCTGCTTAGGCAGGAAACCCTACACCACTTCAGTTTTGCAACTAATAGGTAGAGATCCTATCAGATCGGAGACAGACAGGTTAGAGGGATTCCCGAAATATTTTCTATCATCGGATAATTCAGGAAAGGTTCTCCAAGGCGATAGCAGAACGATCCACCTTTGGAAAATTTCGAAGGAAAGCCAGACAACAATCCTCCTTCCTCATTTTTCCCTTAATATTTTGGCTGGTAAGAAAATATTTAAACCAGCAGTGTCCAACCTCGGCCCCTTTAAGACCTGTGGACTTCAACTCCCAGAATTCCCTAGCCAGCATGGGGGGGAAAAAATGCATGGCTGGCTGGGGAATTCTGGGAGTTGAAGTCCACAGGTCTTAAAGGAGCCGAGGTTGGACACCTCTGATTAAATGTGTCTCATTTAAATCAAGAGTGCTAATTAAATAGAAACTTGTTTTTTTTTTTTTTAAAAAAAAAAAGCAAAACATTATCTCACAGAGGGGAAAAAAAAGTCTGAAAAGAAAGAATCACAGGGTCAACGCATCGCCGCTTTTTATAGACTCGGGATATTAAATTAATTCCCTTGGAGTGCTTTATATAGCGCAATCCTTGTTCGTTTCTTTACACTCCGGCTTCTAAATTCATTGTATGTCGACGGGCTTGACTTTGTTTGACTCACTTGACTAGGAAGCAAAGTTTCCCCTCTGAAAATTGGATTCAGGATTCAATTGGAAGAGGGGGGAAAAAAAGAGGGCAAATCATTTAAAAAGGACTCAATTAATTAGCCAAAAGAAGACGCCGGCTTTTATATCGCACGAGGCTACAAATTTAGCAACCCCTAGGAACAAATCCATTCTGCACGTCTGCAGGGATTTGCGATTTAGCAGGACGCATTTTATGCAATGTTTCTCACCTTGGAACAGAGGTGGGTTTCAGCAGGTTCTGACCAGTTCTGGAGAACCGGTAGCGGAAATTTTGAGTAGTTCGCAGAACCGGTAAATACCACCTCTGACCGGACCGGCCCCCATCTATTCTCTGCCTCCCAAGTCCCAGCTGATTGGGAGGAAATGGGGATTTTGCAGTATCCTTCCCCTGAAGTGGGGTGGGAATGGAGATTTTACAGTATCCTTCCCCTGCCACGCCCACCCACCCATGCCACGCCCACCAAGCCAAACCCACAGGACCGGTAGTAAAAAAATTTGAAACCCACCACTGCCTTGGAAATATATTCCTTGTTCTATTGGTGTATTTCCAAGAGACAGGCCAAAGCAGATGTTGGATTACAGATAGTCCTCGACGTATAACAGTTCGTTTAGTGACTGTTTGAAGTTAAAAATGGCGCTGGAAAAAAAACGACGTAGGAGCGTTTTTCAATGCAGCATTCTTGTGGCCACGTGATCAAAATTCGGAGGCTTGGCAACTGGCAGGTACACTTATTTTTGACGGTTGCAGTGTCCTGGGTCATGTGACCACTTTTTGCAAACTTCCGACAAGCAAAGTCAGTGGGGGAGCCAGATTTGCTGAAGTACAGTTGCTTAATTTAAGAACTGCAATGATTCACTTAACAACGGTGGCCAGAAAGGTCGTAAAACAGGACAAAACTCCAAACAAATGTCTCGCTTAGCAATCACTTGGGCTCAATTACGGTTGTAAGTCGAGGACTACCTGTACTGTAAGTGAACAGTGCCTTGAAGATACCAGTTTTATATTATTTACACCCGTTTTTAATGCATTTTTGGTGAGCTTGTTGCATCCAACCCAGAGACAGCTAGAATTGGGAAGATGCTACAAATTTCTCCGATGAAACAGTTGAAACTTTAAAAGCACCAAACGGCCGTGTCATTTGCACACTCTTGAGGTCTGGGCATGAGCCCAGGATGGAATGGCTGGGTTCACACACTCATGAGCGTGTAAAATGTATATAGTTGGTTGCTTTGTGGCTTTAGGAAATTGTGCGAGCCAGCTTATGATTTTAATTCGGCTTATGTGCATTCTGTGAAGATAGCAATTGGGTTATTTCAATAAAGCTAATTTAGTCCAGCGGCTAAGCTACAGGCTAGAAACTGGGCGGCTGGGAGTTCTAGTCCCGCCTTAGGCATGAAAGCCCACTGGGAGACTCCGGGCCAATCACCAGGAGATGGTGAGTTCTAGTCCTGCCTTAGACATGAAAGCCATCTGGGAGACTCCAGGCCAATCACCAGGAGATGGTGAGTTCTAGTCCTGCCTTAGACATGAAAGCCCACTGGGAGACTCCAGGCCAATCACCAGGAGATGGTGAGTTCTAGTCCTGCCTTAGGCATGAAAGCCCACTGGGAGACTCCAGGCCAATCACCAGGAGATGGTGAGTTCTAGTCCTGCCTTAGACATGAAAGCCCACTGGGAGACTCCAGGCCAATCACCAGGAGATGGTGAGTTCTAGTCCTGCCTTAGGCATGAAAGCCCACTGGGAGACTCCGGGCCAATCACCAGGAGATGGTGAGTTCTAGTCCTGCCTTAGACATGAAAGCCATCTGGGAGACTCCAGGCCAATCACCAGGAGATGGTGAGTTCTAGTCCTGCCTTAGACATGAAAGCCCACTGGGAGACTCCAGGCCAATCACCAGGAGATGGTGAGTTCTAGTCCTGCCTTAGGCATGAAAGCCCACTGGGAGACTCCAGGCCAATCACCAGGAGCCTGTGAGTTCTAGACCCGTTTTAGGCATGAAAGTTGGCTGGGTGATTTTGGGCCAGTCCCTCTCTTCTCTCATCCCATCCCAACGCAACCCAGCTCACAGGATTGTTGTTGTAGGGAATCAGAAGTAGAAAGGGCTGTTAGATACGTTCTCCACCTTGAGCTGCTTAAAAAAAAAGAAAGAAATGTGGGAGACAAATAGATAAAAAAACATTCATCCCGGAAGTAATCTTGATTGAACAGTCTATCCATATCAAATTACTGAACATTTCCTTCTTTAACATCACTTTCCTCTGCTGCTGCATTTCGAAACTATCTGTTGGAGGGGTTGCCTCAATCGACAGCGTTAAAGAGAAGCCTTAGCTAACACGACTGCGACCATCACAGTTTTAAGTCTCATCAAACTTCCGTTTGAAGTTTGCCTACGTCTACGTAACTGCGTTTCCAAACACCCCCAGCCTTAGAAAGGATTTGCACCAAGAAATGAATAAAATCAGTACGAAGAGGGTTGTAAAAACTCCGGTTTAGGCTACAACGGCGAGGTTCATCTCGCAGCCGGTTGTGCGTTTTGGCGTTCTTTGGGCGAGACATCTCTTAACAAAGATAAATGCGACCACGGGCAATTAAAAAAAGAAAGCTCATTAAAAACAGCTTAAGGAGGAGAAGGTCAGGCCAGCAGTATGGCACTTCTTGCTTTTAATTATTTAGTACTGCCGAACACCCAGGGTGCGAGCAAGTAAACACACATACACACCAAATACACAGCGAAGAAATTAAAAAGAAGTAGGAGGCTACAATTGTTGGCCATCAGGAAGGCTCTTGGCGCCCCCTTGAGGGCGCCTGTCAACATTGCACAATGTTCAAGACGTAATTTCCCCACCCACCCCCCAAAATCAACGAAGAAACCTTTGACGTCGTCGTGAATTTTTATTGCTCTTCCAGCGATTCATACTTTTAAGACAAAGAAAGGGGAAGCTATGAACTGCAAAGGGGAAAGCAGACGTAGCCCAAAACAGAAAACTCCCAGGTTTCTCACGCGCTGCCTTGGGAGCCTTTTCCCGCCTTGCAAGTCAAAAACTTCATATTTTTTGGGTGGGTGGGTGGGGGGAGGCATAATAAAATGAATAACGAAGGCAGAGAAAAGCACCAAGAGTTGCCAGGGGGGGGAACCTGCCCACACACGGCAGGAAAGGAGGTTCACGGAGGTTAGCCGTGTCAACCTTTTTACCTTGTTAAAGAAGGAAAAATGACAGGCGGGATTCACGCACGCCATCAGCCACCCGCAGGATTGGAGCAGAATCAAAGCCCTCCTTGGCCTGCCCCCCCCCTGCTCAAATTTAGATCCAACTAATGGCAAATCAAGCCCCAAACAGACATCAGTGGCTCCTACCGGCGTGGATGTCGGGGACGGTGTTGACAAATCGGAGCATCGTGAATTAATCATCATCTACAACTCCCTTGCGGGGTTTTGCGGGGAACGGCAGCTCTGGGGCATCCGGTGATCTTCCAACAGGAGGCTGCTCTGCTGGTCTGGGGGGTCCCCCGTGGGTCCGTATCCCTCTTTTCGGCCCCACAGCCCGGCCAATGAACTCCGGATGTGCTTGTGGGTGATGAAGATTTGCCGGCCGCAAGCCTTGAGCTGCTGCAGGGGCGTCTTGGATTTCCCTCCCTTGGAGGCCTCGCCCTGCAAGGGAAGGCCACTCTCGTGGCTCACCGACCGTCCAAAACGGCGCCTGGTTTTGGGTTTGGGAGAACCGAGGAGGATGCTGATTTGGGGCTCTTCGTTGGACCGGAGTGGAGCCCGTTGGGGGTTGGGGGAGAATTGTCCTGCGGGAGTTTGGGGGATTTGACTGTCGAGACCCCCACCAGCCTCCAACGCTTCCGACCGAGATGGAAACAGCTTCGGAGAAAGATGGCAAGATTCGTCTCCCGAACAACCAGCTCTGGGGCTCTCTGGTGGCACCGCGCGCACCATGTGAAGGCTGAGTTGTTTCATGCCTGATACGACTTCTTTCATGCCAGGCTGAGCCGGCTCAGCTGGCCCGAGATCCTCCTGCCTTCCTGGGCTAGCGGCAGCTTCATCTGGAGAGAAATCGGTTTCATCCATGGCATCCCGCAACGAGAGCTCTTCCGGCCAGCTCAGAGATCGCCGGAGAGCTTTGTGGCACATGGCGAGAGTGATGCCTTGCCTACTTGTCTCAGCCAGGGCCTCCATCTTCGCCAGCAGCCCTCTCTTTCCAAGGGGGGTCCCTGCGTTCTGCCGAGAATTGAGTACCTCAAAATAGGGCCTTGGTTCTGCGGGTCTTCTGGATTTCACATCCCCCAAAGCCCTCGGGTTCAAGGAGACGCGAGCACTTGCCTTTTCACCGACTGAACAGCTTGGAGACCCTTCAAACAAAGCCAAAATAACAGCTGTTTTACAATCCTTCTCCAAACCACATTTATGGAAACTCTCCTTGGTAGCCCCTTCAAGAGGGTCTACCTCAACCAAGCATACCTCTTTGATCTTCCTGGACCTTGTAGGATTGCAGGCAGGATCCTTCCCACTGAGGCAGGATCATGGAGAGGTCTCCTGCATCTTGCCTCCTCTTCTTCAGCGGGAACCATCCACTGGGGTCTGCTCCTTTGGCAGAGAGGGAGTGGGGTTGCTGGGATGAGAGCCGGAAAAAGGAACAACTTTGAATGAATCCAGTAGTACTATCTCTAGTTTGGTCCACCCATCGTGAAAATTACTACTACCACTACTACTTCCGTGTCAGAAGCCCCAAAGTGCTTCCATGGTGAAAGGATCTGCCCGCAGCTTCACCATTGCCCGGGGAATACGTAATTGGGGCAGGGTGTCCTTTCATGTCCTTTCATGTGAAGTTGCCCAGTGAAGTGGTACCCATTTATCTACTTGTGATCGCCTGCTTTCGAACTGCTGGGTTGGCAGGAGCTGGAGCAAGTGACGGGAGCTCACCCCAGCCGGTGGCAGCAACGGGTTTCGAACACGAGCCTGCTGATCATCAGCCCAGCATTTTAACCTCATGTACCTGTTCTGACCCAGCTCCCCAAACACGACAAACCCTCTGAAGCTAAATCAATGATTCCTTTATTAGGAGCCCCAGCAGCCCTGGCAAAAAGTCTCTCTCTCTCTCCCTCTCTCTCTCTCTCTCTCTCTCTCTCTCTCTCTCTCTCTCTCTCTCTTTCTCTCTCTCCGCAGGCTAACAAGTCTGTCCGGCAAGGAGATGAATAGTTGTCTGCCACATCTATTCATCTCCGCCCCCTGCCTTTTATCCCCAGAGCTAGGGTGGGGCTTCACTAGCAGCAGTGGCTCTTCCATCCCAAGGACTGGCCCATAGATTTCCACTGTTCTCCTCTCCTCTGCCTTCTGCGCATCCGTGTGTCAGGCACTGGATCCAGCTGTTCCTCCTCCTCCTCATCAGCCACCTCCAGACCTGGGGGCTGTTGACTCTCCATCTGAGGGTTGATGGACGGCCCAGGCTCCTCCTCTGTCCCTCTCTCTCTGCCAGCTCCATTCCCTCTTCCCCCTCGGAGCTCTCAGGCTGCCTTGAGGCTGACCTTGTCTCCCACATGGCCTCTTCCTCCTCCTCTGATTTGGCTGCTAGAGGGGCCGGCGGCCGACAAGCCGCAACAGTACCCTTCCACTTAAAGAGTGTCCTACTGAGGTGACATTTTAAACTACACACACACCCAGCCATTTTGGAGTACACCACTCTTTATTACCAGCTGGTAGCGATCCTGGGAATTGTAGTCCAGCACAACTGTGGCAGCTCTGCGGAAAAAAAAATTACGTACTAATCACCTGTGATTTCCAGCAACACCCTCAAGAGTTCTCACCTGGTCTTTGCTGTTGCAAGAGAAGATACTCAAGGATTTGTGGCCTATTTGCTTCCTCTCAGTGAGGGAGGCAGGAGTAGTGGACTTCCTGGAAGAAAAGAAGGGTAGGGGGTTTGGGGGGGGGGTTGGCACTTAACAACCGTGTTGCTAAGAAATAGAGCAACATGGGCATCTGATTTGAAGGAGATCGTGCTATCTGGACCAGTGGTGAAATGGAAAATTTGTGGGCGTGGCTTGGTGGTGGTGGGTAATGTGACTGAGTGGGCGTGGCCAACTTTTTTTTTTTTTTATAACTTTTAAAACTATTTTTTCTACCACCTCTTCAGCCGAAGAGGTTGTAAAAAAAATGCTTTTAAAAGCCTCTGACAATCAGGCAACTGAGCTGGGATCGTCAGAAGCTTTTAAAAGCATTTTTTTTGTACAACCTCTTTGGCCAAAGAGGTTGCAGGAAAAAAATGCTTTTAAAAGCCTCTGACGATCGGGCAACTCAACTGGGATCGTCAGAGGCTTTTAAAAGCATTTTTTCCTACAACCTCTTCAGCTTTTAAAAGCCTCTGACGATCCCAGCTGAGCCGCACGATCATCAGAGGCTTTTTTTTTTTTTTTTACTTTTAAAAGCATTTTTTCGGCCGAAGAGGTTGTAGAAAAAATGCTTTTAAAAATTAAAAAAACTGCCTCTGATGATCGCGCGGCTCAGCTGGGCATGGCGGCGGGGGGGGGGCAGGGATTTTTGCTACCGGTTCTCTGAACCACCTGCCGCCAGGTCATGGTTGTCCCCCAAGATGCTTTTCAAAAGGCCACTGGACTTCCTTGGGTTTTGTTCCCCCATTGAAAATTTATTTGAAGTTCAGAACTGAAGAAGCTTCTTGGATGAGGAGCGAAACGTTTTCAAGGGAAAAAAAAGAAACAGCCAAGAAAGTCTAGCGGCCTTTTGAAAAAGCACCTTTGGGAGAAAGGCACAAACTTCCTTTTTACTTACTCCTTTCATGTATTTAAATTATGATTTTACTTTTACCTGTTACCTTATATATGCTTGACAAAATAAACTTATGACTTATGACTTATAACTTGAAATGCACCTGGGGGGTGGGGACTGCAAGATTGTGTGTGTGTGTGGGGGGGGCAGTTGTCAGAACAATGGTTGACACCAGGTGATTGACACCTGGTCTCCGAAATGCCAGAAATGCATCATGCTGCTAAAATGCGGATAACAATTGCAGCCAAGGAAGCTGTTTTGCAGCGGCAAGTCTCAATTTGAAAATCCCGCATTTGCATACATACGTTGAGATAAGGGTCTTTTGCAAAGCCAGGTAAATATTTCTAGGCAGAGTCTTACCCACCCACCTCCGAGGGCGTTTCCTGCTGCTGCTCTGTTTCCATTGAATTTTCCCGGTTGGAGGTTCTGGGCCGCCTGTAAGAAAGAGGCGATGAAGGAAAGGCTTGGGGAACGCGAGAAGAAGAAGGCCAGCTCCGTAGAAGCGAGAAAAGTCACACACACCCCCAGGACCTCTTAGATCCAACTTTCACGCCAGCATTTTCACCTGGGTTGCTTGGCTTCCTCCTTGAGATAAAAATTGGGACCGACACCAAACGGCACCGGTTCGATTGGAGCAACACAAAAATCATCAGCTATGTACATATATCTATATCTTTCTTTCTTTCTTTCTATCTATCTATCCATCTCCTGCTCTCTCTTTTTCTGCCTGCCTGCCTATCGTATCGTATCGTATCATATCATATATCATATCATATCATATCATATATCATATCATATCATCATATCATATATCGTATCATCTCTCTCTCTCTCTCTATCTATCTATCTAGTATCATCTCTCTCTCTCTCTCTCTCTCTCTCTCTCTAGTATCTCTCTCTCTCTCTATCATCATCTCTCTCTCTCTCTCTCTCTCTCTCTCTCTATCTCTATCTATCTAGTATCTCTCTCTCTCTATCTCTCTCTATCTAGTATCATCTCTCTCTCTCCTCTCTCTCTCTATCCTGTCTATCCTGTCCCTCCCTCTCTATCTCTCTCTCTCTCTCTCTCTCTCTATCTATCTATCTATCTTCTATTATCTATTCATCCACCTATCTCTACATCTATCTATCTATCTATCTATATCTATCTATATGTATGTGTCTATCTATCTATCTGTCTGCCTGCCTATCTATCTTCTGTCTATTATCCAGTGGTGGGAGTCAGGTAATTTAAGAACTGGTTCTCTGCCCTAATGATTTCTTCCAACAACCAGTTTGCTAAACTGCTCAGAAAGTTAACAACCGGTTCTCCCGGAGTGGTGCGAACTGGCTGAATCCCACCACTGCACCTATCGTATATCATCTATCTATCTATCCATCCATCCATCCATCCATCCATCCATCCATCCATCCATCCATCTATCTATCTATCTATCTATCTATCTATCTATCTATCTATCTATCTACCTACCTACCTACCTACCTATATATCTATCTATCCATCCATCCATCCATTCATTATTGATCTATCTATCTATCTATCTATCTATCTCTATCTCTGTCTCAGTGGTGAAATGCACTTACCTTTGCTACTGGTTCGGGAATGTGAGCGCGCACGCCTCTTCTGCGCATGTATGGAACCAAATTGTGACTGAATCTGGATGTTCTGCTTCGGGTACCACGAAGCCCCCTCCCACAAGGTAACCAGGAAAACAGGTCATGAAGTGGATGTGTTGTGTATATGCTACGTCCTGGATAGAAGGACATGGGGGGGGGTTGGGGGGGATCAAGGAAATTACCTTGCACTGAAGTGATGTCAGCCGGTTGATCAAAAGAATCCCCACCATTTTCCTCAAAGGGGTCTGAACTGGTTAATCCCAAATCCGATCTCCTGCGGGCAAAATGATAGACAAATCTTACTGTTTGGTCTGGTTTCCTGATGGGGGTTATTTAAAAAAATATTTTTTTACATTGGTGATGCCGCCCTTCCATACCTATTCAATTTATATGACACCCATCTCACTCTGCAATCAAAGAGAAGCAACCTGGAATTAAGGAGAAACTCCCTAACAGTGAGGACAATTAACCAGTGGAACAGCTTGCCACCAGAAGTTGTGGATGCTCCAAGAAGAGACTGGACAGCTACCTGTCTGAACAGGTATAGAGTCTCCTGTTGGAGCAGGAGGCTGGACCAGTTACTACCGGTTCTGTTACTACCGGTTCTGTGGGCGTGGCCTGGTGTGGGGGGGTAATGTGACTGGGTGGGCGTGGCCTTTTTTTTTTTTTTTTCACTTTTAATACCATTTTTTCTACAACCTCTTCGGTGAAGAAGTTGTAAAAAAAATGCTTTTAAATGCCTCTGATGATCCCAGCTGAATTGCCTGATCGGCAGAGGCTTTTAAAAGAAAAAAAGCCTCTGATGATCACGCAGCTCAGCTGTGCATTGGGGGGGGGGCAGAGATTTTTGCTACTGGTTCTCTGAACCACCCGCCTCCATCGCTACCGGATTGGGTGATCCGGTCCGAACCGGGAGCATTTCACCACTGGGCTGGACTAGAAGGCCTCCAAAGTCCCTTCCAGCTCGATTCTGATCCTGCAAAGCAACTGGCAGGCAAACCTTCTCTAACATAACATTTTTAAAAAAAACATTTTTAACTGGTTTGTCATTTTACATTGGGGCCAAATTAATATATATCCTTTTAATTGTTTTTAATGTTTGTATTGTATGTTTTTAGCTGGCTGTACACCGCCCTGAGTCCCTCGGGAGAAGGTGCGGTATATAAATTCGAACTAAAATAAAATAAAATAAATAAAATATATCCAAGCCGAATTAGCAATTCCACCCTGGCTCTTCTATCGGTGATTGCAGTTAAGATCTCACCTTTTCTTGATAGAAAGCTCGGTAACTGTCACCACCTCCTCGGAAGCTTTCCGCTTGGAGCCGAAGGATATTTTCAGGTCTGTGCTATCTTGAGACTCTGTGGGAAGAGGTTCAAAAGCAGCCTCAAACCGAACCTCTCAGCCACTACAGCAACACCGAGGTCCTCACATGAGGACCGAGAGCAGCTTCCATGTTCTCACCCACCTTCCATTGCCATCAAACACCTTTAAACCCTGGAGCTACCTGGGGGGGGGGGAGGAATCAAAATTCAAAGGCAATTCATCCTCACCCTGATTCATTTCCAGATCAGGACTGACGCAAAAAGTTCGACAGGTCCTGAATTTGCTCAGGGCTTCGGTGACCATATCTGCAAGGCCAAAAAATAAAAAAAAACATTTACAGTCCTAAAATACTCTGCCCGTCTACCTTCCCTCTTTCAAAGACTCTTTCTCCTAAAGGATTTTCAAAAAGGAAACGTCGTAATTGAAGTCTTAGTGGACAACTAATTAAATATGAGCCAGCCGTGTGCAGCGGCAGCCAAAAAAGCCAATGCAATCCTAAATTGCATTAACAAAGGGATACAATCAAGATCAAGGGAGGTCCTAATTCCACTCTATAAAGCCTTAGTAAGGCCACACCTAGAGTCCTGCATCCAGTTTTGGTCACCACACTACAAAATAGATGTGGAGACTCTGGAAAGAGTGCAGAGAAGAGCAACCAGGATGATGAGGGGACTGGAGACTAAAACATACAATGAACGGTTGCAGGAACTGGGCATGGCTGGTCTAGTGAAGAGAAGAATCAGGGGAGACAGGAGAGCATCTTCCAATATTTGAGGGGCTGCCCCAGAGAGGAGGAAGGGGGTCAAGCTGTTTTGCAAAGCACCTGAAGGCCAGACAAGGAATAATGGATGGAAACTGAACAAGGAGAGATTCAACCTAGAAATAAGGAGAAATTTTCTGACGGTGAGAACAATCGACCGATGGAATAGAAGTTGCTTTCAGAAGTTGTGGGAGCTTCATCATTGGAGGCTTTCAAGAAGAGACTGGACTGCCCTCGATCAGAAATGGTGTAGGGTCTCCTGCTTTGGTGGGGGGGGGGTTGGACTAGATGACCTACAAGCTCCCTTCCAACTCTGTCCATCTGTATCTGTAACATGAGAAGCAGCACATTAATCTGGGTTCTCCCTGGCACACTCACAGCTTACGCTGCGCCGCCGTCTCCTCCTCCTCGCGGCGTGGCCAACTTCAGCCTCTTCCTGGCTTGGCCGAAACCGCCGTTTGCTTTCCATGTCTGAAACAGCAGCGTGAATTTTTTCCCGGAGGGGCTCAGGAATCGTGCCTAAAACCAAGAAGGCAGGAGGGGAAAATCGCCCTCAATATGAACTGGACTTGATATAGACATATTTATATTTCATAATATCTTTATTCAAGTTTGAAAGTCAAATGGGAAACTAGGAGCTCTCCTAAAAGGAAGAGGATGGGGGGAAGGGGATAAAGGCAGTCCCCGACTTACGACAGTTCGCTTAGCGACCGTCCCAAGTTACCACGACACTGAAAAGAGTGACTTAGAACCATTTTTCACACTTACGACGACCGTCACAGTATCCCGATGGTCACGCGATCGAAAATGGGCATGAGGCTTGGCTACTGGTTCATGTTTATGACGGTTGCATTGTCCCCTGGGATCAAGTGATCCGCTTTTATGACCTTCTGACCAGCCAAGTCAACAGGGGGGGTCCAGATTCACTTAACAACCATGGCAAGAAAGGTTGTAAAATGGGTCAAAGCTCACTTAACCAATGTTTCACTTAGCGACATAAATTGTGGGCTTAAAAAAAAAAACAACTTGCAGGACATAACTGCCTTGTTAGATCAAAGCTTATCACTGGTCCTTGCACTTACAACCGTCACCACATTCCCCACAGTAACATGATGGGCGCCTGGCACAGATTTATGACCGTCCATTGATGCCATGTCCTGGATTCAAGTGGTCGCCATTTGGAACCTTCCCTGCCGTCCATAAAAAAAATACCCTGCAGCACTAATTTGCAGGACGTAACTGGGCTGGCTTGCTAGATCCAAGCTTATGACTGGTCCTCTCACTTACAACTGTCACCGCATTGGCTGGCTTTGCACGGAAGAAAAGCCACGAAAAGAAGGATAGGTGTGCGTGCGGGCATGCAAGTCTCTGCAAGCTGTGGCAAAACGCAAGGCAGGCGCATATATGCATCACTTCCCACAAACACACTTCAGAAAAGAAAGGAATTTCTCATTCGGCGCTTTCCCTTCCCGTAAATTTGGGCTGCGCGAAAACACTTTGTTCCTGGGATAACAAGCCAAGATTGCTCTCTTCCTTCCCCTCCTCTGACTCATGCACCAAAAATGGCTCCGTTCCCTTCCTTGCCAAACTGCCCACCTTCGGCCTCACCGTCCCCTTATGGGGGGGGGGGACTGAGCCATTCGGTATAACCAAGAATCATGGTTGGAAATGGACAGACCAGGGGTGAAATGCTACCGGTTCGAACCGGCAGCGATGGCGGTGATGGTTCGGAGAACCGGTAGCGATGACAGCACGAGGCTCCGCCCATCCTCCCGGTCATCATTACTTCCCTGGTTTTAACCAGGAAGTAACCTGTTTTTTAGCCTCCCCGCATGCGCACTTCTGAACTGGTAGGGAAGGGAAGTAGATTTCACCCCCTGGGACAGACACCCCATTGTGAAACCGGAGAGCACCGCCAGACCAGCTAAGACACTGAGCTTGTCAATCAGAAAGTTCGGCAGTTCCAGTGGTGGGTTGCTCCCGGTTCGCACCAGTTCGCAAGAACTGGTAGTAAAAATTTGTAGTAGTTCCGAGAACCGGTAATAACATTGGCTGGCCACGCCCCCGAACCGGTTCCCGGCCCGTTCGCCGCTCGCTTACCCCGCCCACCTCATCAGAGGCTTTTTTTTTTTTTTTACTTTTCAAAGCATTTTTTCTACAACGTCTTTGGCCGAAAAAATGCTTTTAAAAGTAAAAAAAAAAGTCTCTGATGATCCCGTGGCTCAGCTGCCATCGTCAGAGGCTTTTCAAAGCATTTTTTCTACAACCTCTTTGGCCAAAGAGGCTGTAGAAAAGAAAAATGCCTTTAAAAGCCTCTGGCGATCCCAGCTGAGTTGCCTGATCAGCAGAGGCTTTTCAAAGCATTGTTTTCTGCAGCCTCTTAAGGTTGTAGAAAAAAATGCTTTTAAAAGTAAAAAAAAAAAAAAAAAGTTGGCCACGCCCACCCAGTCACATTACCCCTACCCACCAAGCCATGCCCACAAAATAAGCCACGCCCACAGAACTGGTAGTAAAAAATTTTAGAACCCACCCAGTTCGGTGGTTCGAATTCCTAGTACAGGTCTCCTGCGTGAGCCGGGGGGTTGGACTAGATGACCTCCAAGGTCCCTTCCAACTATGTTACTGTTACATCACTGCTCCCCCCAAACCAAGCCATGATTTAAAATGGATTTACATGGCCGCCCATCTTCAACCGAACTCTGGGGGGCTCCCAACCCAAGGGAAGCAACACGACGTCGTTAATACCGAACTTACTGTACGCAACAGTCATTTCATTTTCATGCCTGCCGATTAGTGTGTGCATTCAAAGCGACAATAAAAGTTTAAGCCGAAGTCGCAACGCGCAACACGATACAAAACGCGGTCGATAAAAGCAAAGCAGCAAAGACGCAAGTCGAAAAACCAGGCGCATCTGGTTTGCGACGCAGCCCACGACGTAACACTTCCCAATGTCAAATCTAAAGATTACATTGACGTGCAATGCCGCCTCTTCTCTTAGCTACTCTGGGTGGGTTGCATTTAATAATAACAAAGTTGGAAGGGAACTTGGAGGTCATCTAGTCCAGCCCCCTGCCCCCCTGTACTAGGGATTCGAACCGCCGAACGGCCGACCTTTCTGATCGACGAGCTCAGCGTCTTAGCCACTGAGCCACCTAGTTGTTCAAACATTTCCAAAGAAAGAAACTTTGTGCAAAGAACAGAAAAAAAACCGCACTAGACAAAAGAACAAGGACATTAAGTGGGGGTCAGAGGAAGGAAGAAGGGAGGGGTTTTTTTTAAAGCAGGTTTCTCCCCTAAAGCCAGGTCTTTGCAACCCTTCTGAATATTTACAGGGTTGGAATTTGGGGAGATGGGGGGGGACCTCATTCCAGAGGGCAGGTCTTGCAACAGAGAAGGAGGACTTTCGGGGTCCCAATGGGTGGCGCTGTTTAATCTCACCCCATGCCAGCTTTTGGGGAGAAAAGCCAGGTCTTAAGGGCTTTCCGGAAGGTTAAAAGGATGGGGGGGGGGCTGCCTGATCCCAAAGAAAAGTTCTCCATGTGGGGGGGGCTCCAGCCAGCACAATTTGGCAGATTTATTTAGCAGTGGGTCTCTATGAAAAGGAGGGCCGGCAAAGGAGAGGGCTGTAGAATCTGGGGTAGCCTTCCAGGGAGAAAAGTGTGTGTGTGTGTGTGTGTGTGTGTGTGTGTGTGTGTGTGTGTGTGTCCCCTGAACAGCTATTGGCCAGGCAAGTATCAAAGACCCCTGGATGCAGAGAGGGTTGCTTGCTATTCCAGCTCAACCCAACAGGGGGCAGCACTTTATCACCATCAAAGCATTTGAAATGCATTTGTTTGTTAAGTTTGTTTATCCCATATTTATTAGCTATAAATAACTCAAGGCAGCGAGTATACCGAATACTCCTTCTTCCTCCTATTTTTTTTTTTTTTTACCGCAACACAACCCTGTAAGGCGGGTTGGACTGAGAGGGAGGGACTGGCTCAAAGTCAGCCGGCTTTCATGCCTGAGGCGGGACTCGAACTCCCCGTCTCCAGGTGAGTCACCCAAAATCACCCCACCAGTTTTCACATCTAAGGCGGGACTAGAACTCCCAGTCGCCTGGTGATTGGCCCAAAGTCACCCAGTTGGCTTTCATGCCTAACGCAGGACTCGAAATCCCCATCTCCAGGTGAGTCACCCAAAAGAGCCTGTAGTACAGTGGACTAAACACTGTTATTAACATCTGCTGCTTGCAATTACTGCAAGTTCAAATCTCGCCAGGCTCAAGGTTGACTCAGCCTTCCATCCTTTCTAAGGTGGGTAAATTGAGGACCCAGATTGTGGGGGCAATAAGCTGACTTTGTATAAAATATACAAAAGTATGAAGGCTATTGCTTAGCACATTGTAAGCCGCCCTGAGTCTCCGGAGAAGGGCGGCATATAAATTAAAATGCAAAAAAAAATAAAAATTAAAAAGCAAAAAAAAAAAAAAAATCACCCCACCAGCTTTCATATCTAATGCTAGACTAGAACTCCCAGTCGCCTGATGATTGGCTCAAAGTCACCCAGTTGGCTTTCACGCCTAAGGCGGGACTAGAACTCCCAGTCTCCCGGTGATTGGCTCAAAGTCACCCAGCCAGCTTTCACGCCTAAGGCGGGACTAGAACTCCCAGTCTCCCGGTGATTGGCTCAAAGTCACCCAGCCAGCTTTCACGCCTAAGGCGGGACTAGAACTCCCAGTCTCCCGGTGATTGGCTCAAAGTCACCCAGCCGGCTTTCACGCCTAAGGCGGGACTAGAACTCCCAGTCTCCCGGTGATTGGCTCAAAGTCACCCAGCCAGCTTTCACGCCTAAGGCGGGACTAGAACTCCCAGTCTCCCGGTGATTGGCTCAAAGTCACCCAGCCGGCTTTCACGCCTAAGGCGGGACTAGAACTCCCAGTCTTCCGGTGATTGGCTCAAAGTCACCCAGCCGGCTTTCATGCTTAAGGCGAGACTAGAACTCACCAACTCCTGCTTTCTAGGTCAGCCTTCACTCACAAGCCACATTCCCCCCCTCTCCCAATTTTCCAGGTGATGCCCACATAGAAATCTCTCCCCCCCACCGCCACTCACCAATCTCCGAGGCATGGCTGATCAACACCCGAGTGACCGCCACTTGACTCTGCAGCCGCTCCTCCGCCTTACTGATGCCCATCTGGCTGGACATCTCCCCGGAGAAGAGGTTGGGCACAAAGATGATGGCCAGGTTGGCCAGGTCCATCTTGTTCTGGCCGCACCTGAAAAGAAGCCAACAGAAAGGACCAAAACGAGCGGTTTGGAATGAGCAAGGGAGAATAAACAAACAAACAAATAACGCAAGGAGTGATGAGGGGGGCCAGGCGATCGGGCTAGTTCTTTGCCCGCCCTTGTCTGAAAACCCATCGTTTGGTTCCTTTAGGGCAGGGGTATCAAACTCGATTTCATTGAGGGCCACATCAGGGTTGTGTTTGACCTCGGGGGTGGGGGTGAAGGCGTGGCTAGTGTGGGCGTGGCCAGCTTGATGTCACTCATCGAGGCTCTATTTCCAGCTACGATGGCCTCCCGGGCTCCATTTTCACTGGTAGAGGGCTGCAGGAGGACATCATGGCTGGAAACGGAGCCCGGGAGGCCTGCGTGTGGCCCTCCTGAGCTCCGTTTTTGCTGGCAGAGGGCTGCAGGAGGATGTTGTGGCCCGAAACGGAGCCCAGGAAACTTGCGTGTGGCCCTCCTGAGCTCCATTTTCAGTACGGAGGGCTGCAGGAGGACATCATGGCTGGAAACGGAGCCCGGGAGGCCTGCGTGTGGCCCTCCTGAGCTCCGTTTCTGCTGGCAGAGGGCTGCAGGAGGATGTTGTGGCCCGAAACGGAGCCCGAGAGGCCTGCGTGTGGCCCTCCTGAGCTCTGTTTTTGCTGACAGAGGGCTGCAGGAGGCCATTGTGGCCGGAAACAGAACCCCAGAGGCCTGCGTGTGGCCCTTCGTAGCTCCATTTTCAGTAGCAGAGGGCTGCAGGAGGACGTCGTGGCTGGAAACGGAGCCCGGGAGGCCTGAGTGTGGCCCTCCTGAGCTCCTTTTCCACTGGCAGAGGCACCACAGGCTGGTCCTTTGCTTTTTCCAGGGCGGACCCACGGCCCAGATCTAAGCACCCTGCGGGCCAGATGCAGCCCACGGACCTTGAGTTTGACACCCCTGGTTTAGGGGGAAAACAAGTTGCTAGTCCTCAGGGCTGTTGTCGGTGGGCGCATGCTTTACGTGCCCTGCGATGTTCTACTCCTCTTTCTTCTCTCCCCCCCCTCCTCCGACAAGCCTTTTTTTTTTTTTACAGAATGAATGTGAGCTTCACGAGCAACACCGTCATTACAGCGTTCAGGTTGCGGTGACTCATTCACAAACTTCTCCTGTGCGTGGTCGCGAGAGAAAAGGGCTCTGCCATCACGCGGCAGAAGAGGGAGGCGGGGGGGGATGAAGGACCCCGTGTCCTTGGAGCAGCACGGGAAGGTTCATTCATTCCGGCAAACAGACATCCGTCATAGGAGAGAGGGGTGTTGGCGGGCCCATCGCAACCCCTGCCAGAGCTTTGAGCGCTGCGTCACGGCTGCTGCCATCCTCACTTTTGGGGTTCGCGCCCTACAGACAGCTCCGTGCAGGACAGGAGCTGAGCTTTGGGGGAGTCGCATTTGGGGGCTCCCCTGTGTCCCTGTTCTGGCTTTTAACAGATGCCAAGCGCACAATCCTTCTAGAGCAGCCGCAACTCCATGAAACACACACGCACACACACGCACAGCAAGTATGAGGCATGTGAAATACAAAGATCCCTGACTCACAAAGGAACAAGAGTCAGGAATTTACGTTTCTAGCTATCAAAGTAGGCAAAAACAGGCACTGAAGACGAGAAAAGGAAGACCTGCAGAGTCCTCAAAAGCTCCGGGGTGGGGGTGGGGCGAGAAGGGAATTAGGATTCCCAGTTGTGGGTGCAAAGGGGTCGGAGGGGGCTGCAGTGGTTATGGGCCTACACAGAATTAGGCAAATGTGGAGCAGACGGAACCGGGCTAGAAACCAGGAGACTGGGTGACTCCAGGCCAATCACCAGGTGACAGTGAGTTCTAGTCTCACCTTAGGCAGGAAAGCCAACTGGGTGACTTTGGGCCAGGAGACTGTGAGTTCTAGTCCTGCCTTAGGCAGAAAAGCTGGCTGGGTGACATTGGGCCAGTTGCCAGGAGACGGTGAGTTCTAGTCCCTCCTTAGATACAAAAGTCAGCTGGGTGACTCAGTCCCAATCACCAGGTGACTGAATTCTAGTCTCCTCTTAGGCATGAAAGCCAACTGGGTGACTTTGGGCCAATCACCAGGTGACAGTGAGTTCTAGTCTCACTTTAGGCAGGAAAGCCAACTGGGTGACTTTGGGCCAGGAGACTGTGAGTTCTAGTCCTGCCTTAGGCAGAAAAGCTGGCTGGGTGACACTGGGCCAGTTGCCAGGAGACGGTGAGTTCTAGTCCCTCCTTAGGGACTGAGTGACTCAGGGCCAATCACCAGGTGACAGTGAATTCTAGTCTCCTTTTAGTCATGAAAACCAACTGGGGTGACTTTGGGCCAATCAGCAGGAGGACGTGAGTTCTAGTCTCACCTTAGGCAGGAGAGCCAGCTGGGTGACTTTCTCTCAGCCCAGTCCACCTCACAGGGTTGTTGTTGTAAAACAGGAGGAGAAAGAATGATTAGACGTGTTGGCCACCTTGAGTCGTTTATTAAAAATAATAAAGGCAGGATGGAAATAAGGTCAGTCAATCAATAAACAAATAGATCCCCTTTCGGGGGCTCACCTGGCCGCAACCTCCTGCAGGAAGCTTAGGAAGTAGCGGAGGATGGTGGCATTCCTTGGGGGAAGCAGACAGGTGAGGAGCAGAGTCAGCGAGTCCCGATCTTCTCGGCTTTGTTGCTGCACCTGGCAGAGGGAGCCTTGCAGCTCGGCGGGGATCAGGGGTTCAGGCAGGCTCCTCAAAAACTGCTTCACCAGAGTGGCCACATCGCACGGGAGAGCCATGTGCAGGCACCGCTCGCCCGCTTCCAGACGGGCCTGGAAGGCAGAAACACCAGCGATCCCATCCAGGTTGCAGAAATCTTACAGATTAACCGAGCTGGAAGGGACCTTGGAGGTCATCTAGTCCAACCCCCCCTCCCCCGCCCAAGCAGGAGACCCCCACACCGTTTCTGACAGGTGGCTGTCTGGTCTCAATAATAGCTGGAAAGGGAAGGGGAGGGGAGGGGAGGGGAGGGGAAGAGGGAGAGGAGAGGAGAGGAGAGGAGAGGAGAGGAGAGGAGAGGAGAGGAGAGGAAAGGCAGGAGTAGGAGAGGAGAGAGAGAAGAGAGGAGAGGAGAGAAGGAAGGGTGGAAGAAGGAAAAATGAGGAAAGGAAAGGAAAGGAAAGGAAAAGAGAGGAGAGAAGACAGGAGAGGAGAGGAGAGGAGAGGAGAGGAGAGGAGAGGAGAGGAGAGGAGAGGAGAGGAGAGGAGAGGAGAGGAGAGGAGAGGAAAGGCAGGAGTAGGAGAGGAGAGAGAGAAGAGAGGAGAGGAGAGAAGAAAGAGTGGAAGAAGGAAAGGCGAGCAGAGGAAAGGAAGAGAAGAAAGGAAAAGGGGAAAGGAAAAAACAGAGGAGAAAGAGGCAAGCTCTCCATAATCCCAAGAAGAATTAATCTGAGATAACTGGTGGAACACTCCAAAACTAAGAAAATCCCTTCAAATTCTGTAGGAATCCCAAAGGTTCGTTTCAAAACACTCCCGGACTTCCCTCGGTTTTTCCTCGAAGACGTTTCTCTTCTCATCCAAGAATGCTTCTTCGGTTCTACATTTCGGTTCTTGGATGAGAAACGAAACGTCTTCGAGGAAAAACCGAGGGAAGTCCAGTTGCCTTTTGGAAAAAAAGCACCTTTGGGACAACCACGACCTGAACCACGGAGAATCTCCAGAGACATTCTCTGCAGGAATCCTTTTCCCTAAATAATTTTGCTGGTTTTAGACAAGAGAGCGGCCAGCTCCCAGGTGGTCCTTATGAAATTATTGCTTCATTTTGTCCGGTGGGCTGAAGTGTGGAATTCCACAGGGAAAGCAAACAGTCAAAAGTCCCCGATTTTAAACCCCGTATCTTTTTATCAAAAGCATTCTATCCTCCAGGCTTTTTAACATTTCTCGTTTCTCACGCTGGGGGGCAGGAGATTTTCAAGAACCAAAGCAACCAACCACCGACTGGAAATCATTTCATTCTTCCCATTTCCTCCTGCCTTTCTAGCATCCCAGAAGTTTCAACACCACATTCCCAAGCTTACAACGACAGGTCGTCCTCAACATACAATAATCCGTTTAGTGACTGTTGAAAATGACAACTCTACTTAAAAAAAAAAAAGAGTTTTTCACACTAACGACCGTTGCCAGTGTCCTCGAGGCCACGGGCTCAAAATTCAGAGGCTCGGCACGTGCTTAAGAGGGTTGCACAAAGTGCTCCCTTCGCCAGCACATATTTATTTATTTATTTATTTTATTTATTTTATTTTATTTCTATACCGCCCTACTCCCGAAGGACTCAGGGCGGTGCACAGCCAAACAATAAAACACATACATACAAAATTTAAAAGTAGAATAAAATCAAATTAAATAATTTTGGCCGCGACAAATTTAAAACCCCAAACTTTTAAAACCAATTTAAAATTGAATGTATAAAATACTAAAAGATATTTAAAAATTAAAAAATCTTTTATAAAAGAGGGGGAAAATTAGGCCAGGCCGGCCTGGTGAAATAGTAAGGTCTTTAAGGCGCGGCGGAAGGTGCGCAGATCCGGGATCCTCCGTATCTCTGGGGGGAGCTCGTTCCAGATAGTAGGTGCCCCCACAGAGAAGGCTCTCCCCCTGGGGGCCGCCAGTCGGCATTGTTTGGCTGACGGCACCCGGAGGAGCCCCTCTCTATGGGAGCGTACCGGCCGGTGGGAGGCTATTGGTGGTAGTAGGCGGTCCTGCAAGTACCCAGGTCCTAAGCCATGGAGCGCTTTAAAGGTGGTAACCAGAACCTTGAAGCGCACCCGGAAGACCACCGGGAGCCAGTGTAGCTCGCGCAGGAGAGGTGTCACATGGGAACTCCATGTCGCTCCCATTACCACCCGCGCGGCCACACTCTGCGCCAGTTAGAGCCTCCGGGTGCTCCTCAAGGGGAGCCCCATGTAGAGAGCGTTGCAATAGTCCAGGCGGGAGGTGACAAGGGCATGAGTGACCGTGCGTAACGAGTCCATATACTAAAATTGGAACGATACAGAGAAGATTAGCATGGCCCCTGCGCAAGGGTGATACGCAAAGTGGGTTTGCACAAAGGACTATCCCAGGTTTCATCCAGCATGCTGTACAAAGCAGATTTTTGGCTTAGCTTACAGTTCCAGTGTTCCGTGTGAAGCCATTAGACTGAGTTAATCGAAAGACCCTGGGATTAAGGAAGTTTGTAGATCAGTGTTTCTCAACCTTGGTAGCTTGAAGATGGGTGGACTTCAACT
The DNA here is from genome assembly GCF_059756535.1 of Pantherophis guttatus. NCBI lineage: Eukaryota > Metazoa > Chordata > Lepidosauria > Squamata > Colubridae > Pantherophis > Pantherophis guttatus. Next base: position 2,712,112 of record NC_142072.1, read on the forward strand.
CCCAGAATCCCCCAGCCAGCAGCGCTGGCTGGGGGATTCTGGGAGTTGAAGTCCACCCATCTTCAAGCTTCCAAGGTTGAGAAACACTGTTGTAGATTTAAGGAAGAAATCAGGCTTAGGGTGAAGACCCTTAAGTCAAGGGGCTCAGGCTAACTCTCTATTAGAATCAGTCCCGCAGTTGTTAAGTGAATTCATCTTCCCCACTTTCGTTGTCAGAAGGTCGCAAAACGTGATTGCAGGACCCCGGGATATGGCCACCGTCGTAAATACGAGCCGATTGCCAAGCGTCTGAATTTGGATCACATGACCACGGGGAGGCTACAACGGTCATAAGTGTGAAAAACGGTCACAAGTCACTTTCTTCAGGGCCGTTGTATCTTTGGACGGTCACCAAAACGAACTCTTGCACACCGAGGAAGGAAGGAAGGAAGGAAGAAAGAAAGAGGGTGGGAGTGAGGAAGGAAGGAACGAAGGAAGGAAGGTAGGAAGGAAGGAAGGAAGGAAGGAAGAGGGAGGGAGGAAAGAATGGAATGAAGAAAGGAAGGAAGAAAGGAAGGGAGGAAGGAAGGAAGAGGGAGGGAGGAAGGAAGGGAAGGAAGAAAGGAAGGAAGAAAGGAAGGGAGGAAAGAAGGAAGGAAGGAAAGAAGGAAGGAAGAGGGAGGGAGGAAGGAAGGGAACGAAGAAAGGAAAGAAAGGAAGGAAGGAAGGAAGAGGGAGGGAGGGAGAAAGAAAGAAAGGAAAGAAGGAAGGAAGGAAAGAAGGAAGGAAGGAAGAAGAAGGAAGGAAGGGAAGGAAGGAAGGAAAGGAAGGAAAGGAAGGAAGGAAAGGAAGGAAGGAAGGAAGGAAAGCAAGGAAAAAAGGAAGGGAAGGAAGAGGGAGGGAGGGAGGAAAGTAGGAAGGTTGGATGGTAGAAGGAAGGAAGGAAGGAAGGAAGGAAGGTAGGAAGAAAGAAAGAAAGAAAGAAAGAAAGAAAGAAAGAAAGAAAGAAAGAAAGAAAGAAAGAAAGAAAGAAAAGAAAGAAAGACTCACATTTTCTTCATAGAAATAATAGATGAAATACAGAACCTTATACCTGAAAGAGAAGCTGGTCAGGGTGCCAACATTTTGCCCTCGGCAAAAGAAGGAACGAAAACTATTTCAGTCGAAGTCGAAGCATCCGATGGAACTTGGAGCTCGCTTACCGCAGTTCCGTGATCGTTCTTACCTTTAAAGCTTTGATCCGAGTCATTGAACCGCATTTCCGGAAAAGGCCTTCCATGTGAAGATGGGGTCGGAGATGCTCACAGGCATCCACCAGAAACCTGGGATGGGGACCACAAAGGCAGAGTTATTGAATGAGTCTCTACCTCGTTGGGAGTAGCAGGACGAGGGAAGGGCTGGTGCTGTGTTTTCACCGTGGAATTACTAAGGGAAGGGAAGAGATGGGTGGGGGAGCTCAGGCTGAGGCAGTCAGTTGTGTACTGTGCCATGCCACCCATCCTGGGGGTGCACACTCTGGTGTGTGAATTCCCCTTGCAGATCTGGCAGCTCTCCCGTGACCTGGAAACCCAAATTTTGCTCTGGAATCCATTGCACGAAGCAACCAAAAACCAGCACGGTTTTTAAATTAATCATCATCGCTTTGGTTACTGGTTCAATCTTATTATTCCCTGAATAAAAAGGGAGGTGTGAATTTATTGATTGATTGATTGATTGATTGATTGATTGATTGGTTCGATTTATATGCCACCCTTCTCCGGAGACTCAGGGCGGCTTACAATGCATTAAGCAATAGCCTTCATACTTTTTGTACATACCTGCTTAGTAGGGCTTTCGGCCCCCCCTAAGCGGTGTTCTATTTTATACAAAGTCAGCTTATTGCCCCCACAATCCGGGTCCTCATTTTACCTCCCTCGGAAGGATGGAAGGCTGAGTCAACCTTGAGCCTGGTGAGATTTGAACTTGCAGTAATTGCAGGCAGCTGGTGTTACTTAACAGTGTTTTAGTCTGCTGCGCCACCAAGGCAAGGACTCAAAGGAGGACTCAAAGTCTTCCTTGTGGGCTGGGGTAAAATCTACTTACCTTCCCTACCGGACCCTCTGCTCATGCGCAAACCCTTCTGAGCATGTGCAGAGGGTAAAAAACAGGTTACTTCCCGGTTAAAACCAGGAAGTAACGATGACCGGGAGGGTGGGTGGATCCTCGTGCTGCCATCGCTACCGGTTCTCTGAACCGGTCTAAACCGGTAGCATTTCACCCCCGCTTGTGGGGTCTTGGGTGGTCCCTGAGTTTGGTTGTTTTCCTGAGTAGGTAACATCATCAATGCTAGATGGATGTGAGTTTTGCAGTGAGGGGGAGGAAGAGGAGGAAGAGGAGGAGGAGGAAGAGGAGGAGGAGGAAGAGGAGGAGGAAGAGGAGGAGGAGGTAGAGGAGGTAGAGGAGGAAGGGGAGGAAGAGGAGGAGGAGGAAGAGGAGGAGGAGGAGGAGGTAGAGGAGGTAGAGGAGGAAGGGGAGGAAGAGGAGGAGGAGGAGGAGGAAGAGGAGGAGGAAGTAGAGGAGGAAGGGGAGGAAGAGGAAGAGGAGGAGGAGGAGAAGGAAGAGGAGGAAGAGGAGGAAGAGGAGGAAGAGGAGGAGGAAGAGGACGATTACTGTGGAGTCCATGGTGCTCTCTGAGTTTGGTTGTTCTTTTGCAGACATTTCATGACCTAACTAGGTAACATCATCAGTGGTACAAGGGTGCGGTCTGCTCGCTGTAAATTCTGTGGACATAGCACTGATCATACTACCTAGCTGGGTCATGAAACGTCTGCAAGAAAATCCCCAAGCTCAGGGAGCACCAAGGACCCCCGCCGTTCAACCCCGACCTACCAATATTCTCTTCTATTGGCAAGTAAAGCTCCTTATCTCCTTAGAACACCCAGAACTGACATAATATCCTGCTCCCGAATTAGAGTTTGCAGTTCCCAACAGGTCTCTTTCCCCCCCCCCAATTAATTGAGAGGAAGGATTTTTCTTGGGATTATCCAGGATGTGTAGAGAAGGGCATCCAACATTACTCACTCTGGCACACCTTCGACATGTTGCGAAGGACGCAGCGAGGGTAGCGGGATGCCAAACAGCCCCGAGGTTGGAAAACACCCACCTGGAGCCTTCTGTAATAGAGGGAAGAGCAATTAAACCGTCAAACTGTTGCCTTGATAACTAAATATTTCCTTTAGATGGTGCAATTTAAAAAAATAAAATAAAAATCTGCTGACGTTTATAGCCTAGCAAACGGGAACATTTGGGGGGTACAGTTAGTCCTCGACTTACAACAGCTCATTTAGTGACCCTTCGAAGTTACCGCAGCACTGAAAAAAAAAAGCGACTTATGACCGTTTTTTGGCACGTATTATGACCGTGGCAGTATTCTCCATGATCCAAATTCAGATACTTGGCAACCGATTCATATTTATGATCCAGTCAGAGCTGAAGAAGCTTCTTGGATGAGAAGCGAAATGTCTTCAAAAGAAAAAAACAAGGAAGTCCGGTTGCCTCTTGAAAAAAACAAGAGCCCCTTTGGGATAACCATGGCCTGGATGACGGAGAATCTCTAAAAAAAAACCAAACATCTGAACTATTTAAGATAAATTCTAGGTTACAGAAAAGCAATCTGGGACTGCCTGTATCTCACCTGGCGGCCCCCAGGGGCAGAGCCTTCTCTGTGGGGGCACCTACGATCTGGAACGAGCTCCCCCCGGAGATACGGAGGATCCCGGATCTGTGCACCTTCCGTCGTGCGCTTAAGACTTTTTTATTTCAGCAAGCTGGCCTGTCCTAAATCTTCTCCCCTTTTTAAATGTAAATTTTAATTTGTTTTTAAATTATGGGGTATTTTAAATTCAGCCAAATTATTTAATTCGTTTTTAATCTATTTTTAAATTTTTGTATTTATGTGTTTTATCTTGTGGCTGTTCACTGCCCTGAGTCCTTCGGGAGAAGGGCGGTATAGAAATTTAATAAAATATAAATATAAATAATATCAAGAAAACCTATGCAGTGACACCCATGATAGCACTTATGAATGGGAGTGGAAAAAGTGGATAGACTATGTGCAGAATAAATATCAAACTAGGAAATATCAGATAGCTTTTAACTGAAAGTATTATATAGGGATAGAACTTTGTGAAGATTTGAAAAATATACAGGGGGTGGAGGAGTTCAAGTCTTATAAAATGTGATTTTGATTTGGATTATATTTTGTGGAAGTCCTGGGGGGAGGGGAGGGCTAGGGGGGGTTAGGGAGGGTTAGGGGGGGGGAAATTGGGGAGAAAAATGTATTTGTAAAACTTTTTCAATAATAAAAAAAAAGAAAACCTATGCAGTGACACCCATGATAGCAGGGTTCCAATATTTGAGGGGCTGCCACAAGGAAGAGGAGGGAGTCAAGCTATTCTCCAAAGCACCAGAAAGCAGGACAAGAAGCAATGGATGGAAACTAATCAAGGAGAGAAGCAACTTAGAACTAAGGAGGAATTTCCTAACAATTAACCAGTGGAACTGCTTGTCACCAGAAGGCGTGAGCGTTCTAACACTGGAAGTTTTTAAGAAGAGATTTGGACAACCAGTTGTCTGGAATGGTATTGGGGGGGGGCTTAGACTAGAAGACCTCCAAGGCCCCTTCCGACTCTGTTTTTCTGTTATTCTAGCAGACTCAAGATGGACTCCAAGGAAATTTTACTTTTAAGATCCATTTTTATGAAGCTCCTTTTAACTCTTCAAGCAAAGCCTTACTCACCTGTCTGGGGCTGGTCTTGGAAGGACAGACACAAATGCCACTGCTGGAGAGATAGGAGATGATGGCTTGTGAAACTTTGCTCGGTTTGTTCTCTGGACCGGACATGGTTCTCGCTAGGCGGGACGTGACATTTCGCACAAGGTAGCCTAGATGGCCTTTAAAACGTTCCTTTTCCGTATCTCGGAAAGACACAAGACTTGCTTTCCAGGGCAAGTTTGGAAAAACCAGCAAGGGCAAGGTTAGAGCAAAAGACAAGAGGTGGAAGGAAGCCCAAGCCAACCGAATTAGTCAACTCAAATTCCCAGGGCCTACAACTGGGATTGAGAGTCAACCGCGTTCGAGTAAAACCCAACGGAACCACATTCTTAATTTTGGGAGCCCCGATGGAAAAACTGCTGGTTTTTCCACTTTCTTAGAGAGGTCGATCTGTTGTAGAGAGAACCTCAGAATGTCTTCTAATGAGAATCTTTTTTTTTTTTTTTTTTAAATAGCAATGAAAAAACCTAAACCGTTTCAACTTTAGGGCTTATCTATACCTTTTTCCACAACGCAGACCAGATTTAGTCTTCCTTTCCTTTGAACTAAGCTCTCTTTTAAGACACAGAAAGTTTAGCTTTTCCCCACCTACAAAGCGTAACCACAATGGGGAAGGTAAAAAAAAAAAAAAACCAACCTAAACCCAACAGACTTCGAAAGAAAGACAGGTGGGGGGGGGGAAAAAAACCCCCAGCCTTTTCCAATTTATAAATTCCCTGCAGAGGGGAAAGAAAATATTTAAAGGGGCGTAGCTCCTGGAAGGGAACGGAAAGAAAAGTACTTGTGAAAGGAAAATATAACTAGCAGAGGGGATCCCTGGCAGTTATAGGGATCCAGTGATAAAATACATGGAAATCAGAAGGTCTGCTTCTGGATTGGCTGGAGCAGTGGTGGGTTTGCAAAATTTTTTTACTACCGGTTCTGTGGGCGTGGCTTGGTGGGCGTGGCAGGGGAAGGTTACTGCAAAATCTCCATTTCCAGCTGGGACTCGGGAGGCAGAGAATAGATGGGGACGAGGCCAGTCAGAATTTTTACTACCGGTTCTCCAAACGACTCAAAATTTCCGCTACCGGTTCTCCAGAACTGGTCAGAACCTGCCGAAACCCACCTCTGGGCTGGAGGCCTGTGAACGAAGGTGTAACAATCTACAATGTGGGATCCAACATGTCATTTTCCTGGAGTAAACTTGTATTGGAAGGAATATACTTTTTTTGTTTTGGGGTTAATTATTCTTAAATCTGATAGCGTTAACTGGGTTGCAAACAGGAAAACCGACTTCTCTTTCTCCTTCCCCTTTATTAGAATGGTCTACTCCTGTGATTTTTTTTGCCTTTTCTTGTTCAGCCGCTGAAGCTCCTCCTGCTTCAGAGAGAAACATTCTCACCTGTTGTTCAGGTATGCAGAGCAAATAGCTGAGGGAAGCACTCAGACCAATGGAAAGACGCTTGTTCCCAGTTTTCCTGGGTTTGGCTCCCTTGTTTCTCGGAATGTGGTCCTCCTCTGGGTTTGGCCGAGGGTGTCTGTGAAGCCGACCGTTGCAGATTCCTGCCCAGCGTGGTTTGGGTAAATGCTGAGACAGGTTTGGTCAAGGAGGCCTGGTTAGAAAAATGGACATTAGTTAATGCACAAGAGGGGTGGATTCAGGGTCTAGCTGTGGCTCTCAAACTTCTGCAGTTGGGGAGCGGAGAGAGAAAGAATAAAAGAAGGAAAAAGAAAGGAAAGGAAGATAGGGAGGGAGGGAGGAAGGGAAGGAAGGAAGGAAGAAAGAAAGGGAAGGGAAGGGAAGGAGGGAAGGGACAGAAGGAAGGAAGGGAAGGAAGGAAGGAAGAAGGAAAGGAAAGGAAAGGAAAGGAAAGGAAAGGAAAGGAAAGGAAAGGAGGGAAGGGACAGAAGGAAGGCAGGAAGGAAGGAAGGAAAAAAGGAAGGAAAAAAGGAAGGAAGGAAGGAAAAGGAAGGAAAGGAAGGAAAAGGAAGGAAAGGAAGGAAGGAAGGAAAAGGAAGGAAAGGGAGGGAGGGAAGGAAGGAAGGAAAGGAAGAAAGGAAGGAAGGAAAGGAAGGAAAGAAAGGAAAGGAAGGAAAAGGAAGGAAAGGAAGGAAGGAAAGGAAGGAAAGAAAAGGAAGGAAAGGAAGGAAGGGAAGGAAGGAAGGAAAGGAAAGGAAGGAAAGGAAGGAAGGGAAGGAAGGAAGGAAAGGAAGGAAAGAAAAGGAAGGAAAGGAAGGAAGGGAAGGAAGGAAGGAAAGGAAGGAAGGAAGGAAGGAAAGGAAGGAAAGAAAAGGAAGGAAAGGAAGGAAGGGAAGGAAGGAAGGAAGGAAGGGAAGAAGGAAGGAAGGAAGAGAGAAAGAGACAGGGGCAGTTAAGTGAGTTGTGCCCATTTTACAACCTTTCTTGCCACAGTTGTTAAGTGAATCACTGCATTTGTTAAGTGAGTCACACGGTCGTGAAGTGAATCTGGCTTCCCCCGTTGACTTGGCTGATCAGAAGGTCGCAAAAGCGGATCACCTGATCCCAGGGGCACGGCGACCGTCAGAAACACGAATCAGTTGCCGAGCCTCATGCCTATTTCCGATCACGTGACCACCGGGATACTGCGACGGTCGTAAGTGTTGAGAAACCGTCCTAAGTCACTCTTTTGCAGGGTCGTGGTAACCTGGAACGGTCGTTAAATGGACCGTTGTAAGTCACGGACGGCCTGTAACTCCTTCCCCCCCACACCTCTCTTCCTTTTAGGAGAGCTCAGTCCGAGGACCAGTCCTGACCGAGTCGCCTGTTGTAATTTCACACGGTCACTAAACTATCAAGTTGTAAGTTGAGGACTTAACTCTACCTGTAGAGTTAAAATCACCACGACAGAAAAAATTCACCTGTTGGGTTTTGGCCTAAATCAGTGTTTCTCAACCTTGGAAGCTTGAAGATGGGTGGACTTCAACTCCCAGAATCCCCCAGCCAGCGTTGCTGGCTGGGGGATTCTGGGAGTTGAAGTCCACCCATCTTCAAGCTACCAAGGTTGAGAAACACTGGCCTAAATGGTCAACGCACTGTGTGCAGGACTGATTAACCATAGAGTGAAAACTCACGATTTTAGTTCTACTTTTTTCCAGACACACACACACGCACACAAACGCACACACACACACAGACCACATCACATGCGTAACCCAGTTCCTTTTAACTCCACATCAGCACAAAAACCACTCGGTTTTGACTCAGCTGCCTCGCAGCCAGCCAGCCAGCGTCTCAGCCGTCCGACTTGTCTGTGCCTTGGCTCACGCCGACGGGAACCGTTTTGGCGCTTGGCAGAGAAATTCCCAGCGGAGAGGCAACCCGCCCTAATGGTCACAGCAGGCTAAAAAAAAAAAAAAAAAAGGACAGGATCCTGGTGAGCTAGCCCCCCCAAAAAAGAAAGAACTATGATTCGACGAGAGAGCAAGCGGTAAGCCGAATGCCTCGAAACCTCCTTTTCTTTCTCCTCCTCTTAGTCACCGGGAATTTCTTGGGTGCTTTCTAAGTTCCGTGTCATTCTGAGTAAGGTGAACACAACTTCATTTTGTCACTTCTCCTCTTTGGCATTGGTGTGGAAAAGGAGGAGTTGCCCTGCTCGGTACATCCTTCTGTCCTAGGAAATCAACCTTTCACAAGGTGCCCGTTTGGGAGAGGCCCTGGGCTGATGGGCATCTGGAAAGCTTTAGGCTCAGCCCGAAACTTAAAAGGGGGCAAGACTTTTCCTTATCTTCCCTTCGTATCCTGGAAAAAGGCTTGTATTTTTGTCGCTGGGACTACTCAGGTGCTCTCCCTCCTTGCTTACAAAAGCAGGAGAGCACGATCTGTTTCTCTGGCAGCTAGATCTTCCTTCTCACCTGCAGCCTGGGGGAACCTCATGGCTGGACGCCCGCAGGTAAGTTTCTTCTCAACTTGGCGCAACTTTAAGAGGAGAAGGGCCAGCTCTAAATTGGAAGATGACAGCTGTCCCATTCGGGGACAGCTGAATGTTGAAGGCCCCCTCAGGCCTGTACAATCCGGTGCCTAAGACCCCCCGTCGGAAGGATTTGAAACTTCTCTGCAGTTCGGCAGCCACCGTCCTGCCATTTATCAGAACGAAAATCTTAAAAAACAACTCCAATCGCATCTCAAGCCCGGGCTAGCCGGCCTTTTCAGCTCGCTGAGGTTTTCGGGATGTTGGAAATGCTTTTGCTTCAGAGGGAAGTTCCTAGTACAAGATCTGCAAGATGCAGCACGCAACAAGACAGAGGACGGGAAACTGGAGAGCTGGGTGGGGTGGGGTGGGGATGGCGGGGAAGGGCCGCAGGGTGATGGAAGAGGGTCTTTCCTTGGGGCTGAGAGGGGGCGCTTGGCAGAAATGCCCACAGTGCCTCCTATTTTCCTTGGGGCATAGCTGGCATTGGAAACAGCGAGGCAACATGAGGTTGCACACTCTTGTGTGTGTCTGTCCGTGTGCTGATGTGTTTGTGTGTGCGCGCCGAGCTCTTGAAATGGGCATTTGAGGAACTTGTGCAAGATCGTGGCGCAGGGTTGCAAGCAGTTTGCTTCAGAGGTCTGTTGCGGGCAATCAGCGGAGCCTCTCCAGAAAAAAAGCAATTGCAATAGCCCTTAGACTTATAAGGGCTCCTTATGTTCTCCTGGATGCGTGGCTGTCTCTAGAGGATCATGTGACGGCTGTGGCCGGGGGGCTTTTTATCAGGTTCGCCTGATCTACCAGTTGCGTTCCTTTCTGGATCGTGACTCCTTGCGCACGGTCACTCATGCCCTCGTCACTTCCCATCTAGACTACTGTAACGCTCTCTACATGGGACTCCCCTTGAAGAGCACCCGGAGGCTCCAACTGGTCCAGAATGCGGCCGCGCGGGTGATTATGGGAGCGACACAGCACTCCCATGTAATACCACTCCTGCACGAGCTGCACTGGCTCCTGGTGGTCTTCTGGGTGTGATTCAAGGTGTTGGTTACCATCTTTAGAGCGCTCCATGGCTTAGGACCTGGGTACTTACGAGATCGCCTTCTGCCACCGATAGCCTCCCACCGGCCAGTGCGCTCCCACAGAGAGGGACTCCTCAGGGTACCGTCGATCAAACAATGTCGACTGGCGACACCCAGGGGGAGAGCCCTCTCTGTGGGGGCACCTGCCCTCTGGAATGAATTGCCCCTGGAGATACGGATGATCCCTGACCTCCGTACCTTTCGCCGTGCCCTCAAGACGTTATTGTTCCAACAAGCTGGGTTGGCCTAAACATGAATTTTAATGGGCTGTTTATGTTTTAATGACGTTGGGGCCAAATTATTTAACGTGTTTTTAAATTGTTTTTAAATTTTATATGGGTACTTGTTTTATCTTTGGCTGTGCACTGCCCTGAGTCCTTCGGGAGAAGGGGCGGTATAAAAATTAGATTAAATAAATAAATAAATAAAATAAAATAAAATATACCGCTTTGCAGCCCTCTCTAAGCGGTTTACAGAGTTGGCCTCTTGAATGTATTACCTGGAACCCTGACTGACACCAGGTGGTTGAGAATGGCCAATAGCACAGCTGTTGCTTTTGCAGGAGATCGCGGACTGAAGCCGCTGGTAAGATGGATTCCAGCACCCTTCCAGGAGCCAGCAAGATCTACCGGCGGAAGAGCCGACGCCATATGACTTGCCCCAACCCCCGGGAGATCAACCAGGCTTTGGCCTCCATCAGCCTGGGAGAACTGAATCGTTCCTGCACTCTGGAGGAGCTGATTGAGAAATGCCTTCGCTCCTTTGGTACTGTGGCTGGAGGGGGGTGGGGGCATGAGATGGAGACCCCCTTTTGATTCTGGAGGGGTGGGGTGGAGGGGAAGATGTTGCATAAGGCTAGAGACCAAGGCTGATTCTAGTGCAAATCATGCCACAGATAGCCCAGGTTACCATCCAGGAAGCTGTTTCTTTGATGGTTTGTATTCTGCCTTGATTGTTTTTACAAATAACTCAAGGCGGAGAACACATATCCAACACAGCTTCCTTCTCCTATTTTCCCCACGACAACAACTCTGTGAGGTGGGTTGGGCTGAGAGAAAGAGAGATGGACTCTCCCCAAGGTCACTCAGCTGGCTTTCATGCCTAAGGTGGGACTAGAACTCACCGTCTCCTGGTGACTGGCCCAAAGGCATCCAGCTGGTTTTCATGCCTAAGGCAGGACTAGAACTTACTGTCTCCTGGTGATTGGCCCAAAGGTATCCAGCTAGCTTTCATACCTAATGTGGGACTAGAACTCACTCTCTCCTGGTGATTGGTCCAAAGTTATCCAGCTTGCCTTCATGCCTAAGGCAGGACTAGAACTTACCATCTCCTGGTGATTGGCCAAAGGTACCCAGCTAGTTTTCATACCTAATGTGGGACTAGAACTCGCTGTCTCCCGGTGATTGGCCCAAAGTCACCAGCTGGCTTTCACACCTAAGGTAGGACTTGAACTCAAGTGTCTCTTGCTTTCTAGCCAGGTACCTTAACCATTAGACCAAGCTCTTAAAGACCAGGCGCATACTGTATTATGGGGCAGATCTATCCCATTTCCTCATTTCTATTCAGTTCCATTTCTGCCTATCGACAGATCCCATTTAACGCCTGTCTTTCTTCCCCAGATGTGGATGGGAAGCTGTGCACCAGCGACTTCATGGTGAACATGACACTAACCGTTCATAGTTGGGTGGTCCCGTCTGCAGAGCTGGCTCGCCGTCTTCTGACTTTATATCCTTTGGGGGAACACAAAGAATCTCTCCTTAAAATATCCTCGAGGTGCCGTTTCAAGATGCAACATCTTCCTTTTCCCTTGAAGATGTTTCGTTTCTCGTCCGAGAAGCTTCTTCAGTTCTACATGTCAGTTCTTGGACGAGAAGCGAAACGTCTTTGAGGAAAACCCAAGGAAGTCCAGTTGCCTCTTGAAAAAAGTACTTTTGGGACAACCATTGTCTGAATGGCTGAGAATCTCCATAGACCCTTCTTAGAATGTCTTTCCAAAGGGATTGTTGGATATGAAAGAGTTTTCATATTTATTTATTCGCTCATTCATTTATTTATTGCACTTGTAATGCTGCCCATCTTACCAAAGGGGACCCCAGGCAGCTTACAGACACTGAATAAAATGCCGTATAAAACAAATTAAAACAACAGAGCTTACATTTAAAGAGCTTAAATTTAAAAATTCCCCGAAAGGCAAAAGGATTGCTTGCTGGTGACAAAGTCAAGGATTCCTTGACAAAAATTAGAATGACAAAACTCAGTTCTAAAGGGACTGATTTTGCATAAAATGGGTTGGTTCGCTGGTGGTGTAGTTTGTCGAGATGTTATTTTAGGTGGCTGTGTGAGTCAGGGCAGGCTACTGTTTATTCTTACAGTACATGATGTGAACCTGGATGTGGGGTTTTGTGCATTATAGGAAGCTAGCAAATTTCTTTTGTCCAGCCACCAATCGGACCTAAAGGAACAGCTTTAGAACAAGCATTATATACTTCAACGGCGTTCTGATTTATTTTAACCAGCACAAAAAGGATCTTGAGTTTTAGTACTTGCAATGAACGACAATTCCCAGTGAACGGTTTCTGGGTGAATTACTGGGGCTCCTCGAGAATTAACTTCCTAGGGAGCAATTATGCCAGTTAATTAGGGTAAGCTTTGTAGTGGGAGGCAGTATTGAACTGTTGAACAACGAAGGCAGCCTGACCTTCAAATACTCCAACAGATCAGAAATTACGTGGGGAAAAAAATGTTTCGGCGTTATGTCCTCTTAGTTAATAGGGTCCTGCTAGAACAGGGGTGTGAAACACAAGGCCTGCGGGTCAGATTCGGCTTGCAGGGTGCTTAGATCTGGCCTGTGGGCCCACTCTGGTAACAGCGATGGACTGATTCGCGGTGCCTCTGCCAGCGGAAACGGAGCTTGGGAGGGCCACACACAGGCCTCCTAGGCTCCGTTTTTGGCCATGATGGCTTCCTGCAGCTCTCTGCCAGCGGAAACGGAGCTTGGGAGGGCCACAAACAGGCCTCCTGGGCTCCGTTTCTGGCCATGACAGCCTCCTGCAGCTCTCTGCCAGCGAAAATCGAGCTCGGGAGGGCTCCGTTTTCATTGGCAGAGGACTGCAGGAGGACGTCATGGCTGGAAACGGAACCTTGATGAGTGATGTCGAGCTGGCCATGCCCACCCGGCCCCCCGAGATCAAACACAACCCTGATGCGGCCCTCAATGAAATTGAGTTTAACGCTCCTATGCTAGAAGGTCTCACATAGTAAAGGGACTCTGTTGAAAGGAAGGGATAGAAGTGCATTTCAGCAAAACAGATTCCTGAATCCTTTCCACATGAATTTGGAGAACAAATTAAGCCTTAACTTTATTGATCACATATCAGGAATCAGCCCAGGACAAGAATCCTTCACGTCAGCTGAGGATCTGCCACTTTGTCCGGTCTGAATTCTCTTCCCAATATCTTTTCTCTCTCTCTCCCCGCCCCCCCCCCACAAGTTTTCTCAACTTTGTCAACTTAAAATGTGTAGCCTTCAATTCCCAGAATTCCCCAGCCACCATGCTAGTAAACTTTTAAGATGTGTGTATTTCAAGGCCCAGAATTCTTTGGTTAGCAAGCTTGTAGACTTTAAGATGTGTAGACTTTAATTCCCAGCCTTCCCCAGCCACAAGATAGTAGACTTTAAGATATATGGACTTCAACTCCCAGAATTCTCTGGTCAGCATCTAGTAAACATTAAGATGTGTGGACTTCAAGTCCCAGAATTCCCCAGTCAGCAAGCTAGTAAACTTTTAAGATTTGTGGACTTCAAGTCCCAGAATTCCCCAGTCAGCAAGCTAGTAAACATTAAGATATGTGGATTTCAACTCCCAGAATTCTCCGGTCAGCAAGGTAGCAGACTTTAAGATGTGTAGACTTTTAACTCCCAGAATTCCCCAGCCACAAGCTAGTAAATTTTAAGATATATGGACTTCAACTCCCAGAATTCCTGTCAGCAAGCTAGTGAATGTTAAGATATGTGAACTTCAACTCCCAGAATTCTCCAGTCAGGCATGCAGCTCCAACCTGAACCTCTTGCTCTCTTTTCAGCTACTGGCTTGTGAATTATCCGGAGGCTTTTCACCTGGACCCCCACTTGGAGGAGGTGATCACAGAAATCTTGGAGGTGGTGAGGAACCAAGGCCCAGCAGGACACAACAATATGCTCGATACATCCTGCATGTGAGTGGCGACAACCAGTTCAGAGATGGGAATTGCTCCTTGGAAGGGACGGAATCCCCCATGCTGGCTGGGGGAATTCTGGGAGTTGAAGTCCACAAGTTTTCAAGAGTGGCCAAGGTTGCGCACACCTGCCCTATAGCAAACTTTATTTTGAATGCAAGCTCCTTGAGGGAAGAAGAGGAGAGGTCCAGGACGTTACCTATCCTTTTAAAAAAAAATCTTCTGATTCAATGGCAAGGAGGAGTGATTCAGTAGGTTCTCCAAAAATGTTACCAAATCATGATGAGGATGTAAAGCAGAAGGAAAGTCCAACTAACGTGTCACTTGGTGGAGATGAAACCAACAGTGACGAAAACTCATGGGTGTTGCCTTAACACCCATTCTGAGCTTCCATGGTGCTGCTAAGCCTTCTCCTATCCCTCAGGCACTTGAAGGCCCTGCTTCTCAGGTTCTCCTTGCCTGATCTCCAAGAGCTTGGCCTTCTCACCTCTCCAAAGCTTTCTGTTCAAGAGACATGGATCTCTGTTCCTCAGGAAAGCATCTGCCTTCTTCCATCTTCTCCTTAGACCCGTGATGGCGAACGTATGGCACGCGTGCCACCATATCGGTGGGCGCTCAGCTCCGCCAGCTGATTTTCAGGCCTTCTGGGCCCACCGGAAGTAGGGAAACAGGCTGTTTCCTGCCTCTGAAAGGCCTGGGGTGGGGGGAAGGCCATTTTTGCCCTCCCCAGGCTCCTAGCAAGGCTTTGGAGCCTGGGGAGAGCAAAAAACGGGCCTATCGGCCCCACCGGGCCGTCATGTGCCAAAAGTGGGGGAAAGCGCAGAGAGGTCCCGTGCACATGCACGGAGGGCAGGGCGCATAGAATTATGAGTGTGGGCACACACGCGCGTGACCCCCTCGCTCTCCCCCTGCTTTTGGCACGCAATGGCAAAAAGGTGCTTTAGACCATCCCGTCTTCCCACAACTATGCATGGAAGCTAACATTTCTCCAGTTAGCTCAGGTGCCTACCATCCACACCCTAGCAGTGTGTTGGTCTTGTTTACAGAGAGCGCACTCTGCATTTCCACAAAGAAGTCCTCTGGTCTTGTGAATCTTTGGATACTCCTGTCCTGCCCCTGTCAGAGCCTGAATCTGGGATTGGGGGCAGGGGGGAAGATGAGCTGGAACTGGAGCCGACAGAGATCGAGGGGGAGGCTTTGTTGGCTTAGGAGGAAAATGGGGAGGAGCAAGCCCAGTCAGGCCAGGGACTTTCAGGATTGGGACAGCTTGTAGTCAGGGAGGAACTGGGGCAGGATGACCAAGAGAGATTTAGCAGTGAACATGAGAGATAGAGCTCAGGTGATGAGCAGGGACCGCTCCCTCCTGATCCTCGAGCACGGAGAGTGGAGAGAAGGCAAAAACAGCGCAGACTGACCTGACTACTCGGGAGGAGAGTGGCCTGCCTCTCTTCACAAGGCACACCTGGGGACTGAGACTTAAGGAGACACTGTGGGGAGGGGCATTTGTCGGGAACAAACACTGAATTTCATGGAGTGCTGAGTGCCGATGTTTGAACTTTCCTGGATTCCTTGCATTCCTTCTGGATTCCTTGCCTTGTTCCTTTGCTTCCTGGACTCCTCGACTTGCCCTGCTGGATTTCTTGCTTTGCAGCCGTGGTGCTCACAGCATTGGGCTGGACTATTTGCATCCAGAGGCTGCTTGAGGTGTGTGCATGTCATCACTTTGCTCTGGGACTTGTCAGAAATGTGGAAGCGTTTGGGGGGGAATTTGGAGCAATAAATGGGCGGTTTGAACTGTCAGCTGCCTTTGTTGCCTCTGTGCCATGCCCCAGGTCATCGCAACTCGGTCCCTAATGAGTCCCTTCTGCGCTTATTCTCCCTCCAGGGTGAGTCATACCTGGAACCGTTCTCTGAGTTGCCAACACAGTCCTGCCGGTGGCAAGAAACGTAAAGTCTCTCTGCTGTTTGATCACCTGGATCCAGGTGAGCTAGCCGACCACCTCAGTTACCTGGAATTCAAGGCATTCTGCCGTCTCTCGGTAAGGAACTGCATAGGGGTACGAAAAGTTTTTGCAAGATGGGTGGATGGAGCGTTGTGAAAGCCTTCCTCGGCCTTGTATCTTTTACAGATATCTTGGGAGTGGAAAAAATTTGGCTGGTTGAAGACGATGGTAGACATAGGAAGTCCCCAGGTTGAGGATCAGTGGTGGGTTCCTCCCGGTTCGGCCGAGCCGGTAGCGGTGACGATATGACGTCACCAAGCCGGTTCTCTTTGTCCGGGAGCTGGGCCCTCCTGCCCGACCCCGCGTTATTCCTACCTTTTATTTCTTCTTTTTTAGCCCAGCTGATAGGTGCAGCAGAGTGGATTGCCGCACCTCAGCTGGGCAGATTCGTAACCCGCTTGCACGGAGTGCAAGTTTGGCGCGCACGCGAGCGAAGCCCGTGTGCGAAGATAACCAGTAGTGAAGCCGGTTAGAACCCACCACTGTTGAGGATGGCTGAATACAGTATATATTCATCAGTGTTTCCCAGCCCTTGGCGGTCTCTGAGCCTGGTTGTTTTCTTGCAGACGTTTCATCACCCCACTAGGGAACACCATCAGTGCTGATGTCACCTAGTTAGGGTAAGGAAACATCTGCAAGAGAACAACCAAGCTCAGTGAGAGCACCACGGACTCCACGTTTCAACCTGAGCTACAAATCATCTCCTTTGTTGGAATCCAGCCAGAAGGAACCTTACGCCTGTACAACTTAGAGTTGCTGTTGAGAAACACTTTATTAGATCACCCTGGCTTCAAAATAGGAACTTCCTCAACCAAAGGAAGAAGTTCCTACTTTGGAACCCTGGTGATCTCTCTCACTGGAATAGCAATGGTGATACTTACTAGCTAAGACGTCCATTGTTTTACTATTTGAAGTATGCGTGTGTGTGTGTGTGTGTGTATGTGTATGCATGTACATCCATCTAACCCAGTGTTTCTCAACCTTGGTAGCTTGAAGATGGGTGGACTTCAACTCCCAGAATCCCCCAGCTGGGGGGATTCTGGGAGTTGAAGTCCACCCATCTTCAAGCTACCAAGGTTGAGAAACACTGATCTAACCCAAAGTAAATATGAAAGTCCTTCATACAAAGAAGGTATGACTAACAGAATAACAGAAGGGACCTTGGAGGTCTTCTATTCCAACCCTTTGCACAAGTGGCTGTCCAGTCTTGTCTCAAAAGCCTCCAGTGATAGTGCGCCCACAACTTCTGGTGGCAAGTTGTTCCACTGATGAATTGTTCTAACTGTCAGGAAATGTTCTCCTTAGTTCTAGGTTGCTTCTCTCCTTGGTTCATCCCCACCCGTTGCTTCTTGTCCTGCCTTCAGGTGCTTTGGAGAATAGCTTGACTCCCTCTTCTTTGGGGCAGCCCTTCAGATATTGGAAGACTGCTCTCATGTCTCCTCTGGTCCTTCTTTTGTCAGGATTCGGTGTCGTCTCAAATTTCTCCCCTCCCAACCCATCTCCTAGGGGATAGTATCTCCAGGGAAAATAAGTAGGTGAAAAGTCAAGCGTCCTCTTGCCAGATGCCCCCACCTTCTCCTTCTTATATCAGCACTGGAGTGAATGCAGCTTGGAGTGCTGACATCTTTTCTCTAGACTAGACATACCCAGTTCCAGCAACCGTTCTTTCTGTATTTTAACCTCAAGGTCCTTTCAAATTCACGTCTTGCAGGTACGAACTCAACATGTCATGAGACGTCCTTCCTTGCATAAATCGTTGGCTGGTTATTCACAGGGCAACGACTGAGGTGAAGGAAAAAAATGTTGCACCATGTTGTGGGATCTAATGCAATCTTCCATTGCAAGCTCAGCCTGGCTGGCTGGGGAATTCTGGGAGTTGAAGTCCAGCCATCTTAAAATGGTGCAAGTTTGACTAGAATAATGGAGTTGGAAGGGACCTTGGAGGTCATCTAGTCCAACCCTTGGACTATTGAGCCTGGTGGTGCAGTGGACTAAACTACTGTTAAAGTAGTATTTAGCTGCCAGCTGCCTGCAATTACTGCGAGTTCAATTCTCACTAGGCTCCAGGTTGACTCAGCCTTCCATCCTTGCGAGGTAGGTAAAATGAGGACCCGGATTGTGGGGGCAATAAGCTGACTTTGTATAAAATAGAACACCGCTGGGGGTGTGTGTGCAAAAGCCCTACTAAGCAGGTATATACAAAAGTATGAAGGTTCTTGCTTAAAAGCATTGTAAGCCGCCCTGAGTCTCCGGAGAAGGGCGGCATATAAATCAAACTAATAAATAAATAAATAATAAACCCCCTGCTTAGGCAAGAAACCCTATACCACTTCAGACCAATGGTTAGCCACTCTCTTCTTAAAACCTTCCAGTGTTAGAGTATTTATAAACTTCTGGAGGCCAGTCGTTCCACTGGTTAATTGTCCTCACTGTCAGGAAATTTCTCCTTAGTTCTAAGTTGCTTCTCTTCTTGATTAGTTTCCATAAATTGCTTCTTGTCCTACCCTCCTCAGGTGCTTTGGAGAATAGCTTGACTCCCTCCTCTTTGGGGCAGCCCCTGAGATATTGGAAGACTGCTCTCACGTCGCCCCTAATCCTTCTTTTCATCATACCCAGTTCCAGCAACCGTTCTTCATATGGTCTTGATATTGATATGTTTGAGAAATGGTGCTTTAAGCATCTTAAGAGCAACTGCCTCCTTGACCTTTCGGGTGGAATTATGCATCAACCACATTTCTTGGTGGTGCCCAATTTGGGCAATTGAAATGTTGCGTTAGCCATGACTGCCGCCATCCTGCCTACTGATTTTTGTCCTCGGCCAGCGGCTGCTTCAGGTTTCTGGCAAACGACGTCCGAAGCATTTGCGTCTTTGGTTGCACCAGACCGATATCTAATACAACATCAATGATCTTCTCTCCCCCAAGCCCCCCCCCCCTGCTCCACCAGCCAATATGTACTAGTGAGCCAGGAGATGGTGTACAGGAGACCCACAGGAAATGTGGAAATTTCCTGTCTGGTGGAAATTCCAGATCGACGCAGAAGATAAGGCCTTGCGTCTTTCTACGTCTTTCCGTCTCGGTACCAAATTCTACAACCCCCCTCCCCTTTTGGAGAAGGCAGTAGAATAGAAATTCCAGCTACCAAGAGTGGTGGTGGTGGGGGGTCCTCAGCTTAAAACCGTTCGTTTAGTGACCACGCTGAAAAAGTTTTACGACTCTTACAGGCATTCCACGCAGTCGTGTGATCCAAATTCGGGTGCCGGACAATGGACGTGCGTTTATGACAGTTGTACGGTCTTGGTGTGTGTGTGTGTGTGTGTGTGTGTGTCACATGATCACTCCTTGTCACCTTCCCAGTCGGCTTCCGACAAGCCAAGTCGATGAGGGAAGCCGGATTCGTTTAACGACCGCATGACTGACTTAACAACTGCAGCAATTCACTTAACTGCGGGGAGGCGAGGGGGAGATCGGGCAAAACTCACCTAACAAATTAACAGAGTTGGAAGGGACCTTGTAGGTCATCTAGTCCAACCCCCTGCCCCCGCCCAAGCAGGAGACCCTACACTATTTCTGATAGATGGCGGTCCAGTCTCTTCTTGAAAGCTTCCAGGGATGAAGCTCCCACAACTTCCCAAGGCAACTTCTGTTCCATGGGTGGATTGCTCTCACTGTCATCTAACAACTGCCAACAGCAGAAGTTTGGGGCTCAGTTGTGGTCATAAGTCGAGGACTTCCTACGTAACAGGCTTGAAAATGACCTGACTGGGTGGGCATGGCCAACTTTTTTTTTTTTTAACTTTTAAAAGCATTTTTTCTACAACCTTAAGAGGTTGCAGAAAAAAATGCTTTTAGAAGCCTCTGACGATCAAACAATTCAGCTGGGATTGCCAGAGGCTTTTAAAGGGGGTCATGGGAGCAAGCCACCACTGATTATATGACTGAATGTTTATGGAGATTTTCAATCATCCGGGTCATGGTTGTCCCAAAGGTGCTTTTTTTTCCAAGAGTCAACTGGACTTTCTTGTTTTTTGTTGAAGAGGTTTCGCTTCTCATCCAAGAAGCTTCTTCAGCTCTGACTGAATGGTGGGGAAGGGAAGGGAAGGGAATTATGGCTGAAATGTGGTGAAATTCTCATCACCGTAAATAATAAGCAATAGTCGTAAGAGATGGGTTTTTTTAGAAGTGTACAAGAATATTCCTACAAATGTGGAAGGCCTTTCCTTCCCACTGTCAATCCATCTCAAAAGCGGTGAACGGAAAAAAAATGCAAACTGGGTGTCCCTTAATTGACTTCAAAGTGGCTTCCCCAATGAGTCATCCGGAAAACAGAACCTTGGATTTAGTTAGGACTCGGTTTACTCCAGCAAGACCGGTTCTTACCTTTTATAATTGTATGTTGGGCAGTACTTGGATTTCCAGAATTACGTGCTGCGTGGATCTGTGCATGGAATCTCAGCCCTGGAACGCGCAATTACTCTGTTCAACAGCATCTCCCAGTGGGTGCAAGTGATGATCCTGAAGCGTCCCACACCCCAGCAGCGAGCAGAAGTCTTCACCAAATTCATCCATGTGACACAGGTAAGTTCCTCACTGGAAAGAAACAGAAGTGGGGGGGCTTGGGCCGTGCAGTGGGCGGAAGAGACACAAAAGGACATTCCTGTTCCTTTCATGGTCGCTCTGCCGAGACAAAGCTGATGGAAACACCTTCTCCGGGGTTGGATGGTGGGGAGGTGACGTCAATTGGCAAAACCGATGTGAAGGTGGAGAATGCATGAGTTTGCTTGCATTTTTGCATGGTGGGCTAGGTAAGAAATGTTCTTTCTGGGCCACCTCCCGAGCAGAAGAGGTGGATCTTAAGCAGATGGAAGTTTGATCCTCACTATTTATTTTATAGTGGGGATGCAGTGGCTCAGTGGCTAAGAAGCTGAGCTTATTGATCAGAAGGTTGGCAGTCAGCAGTTCAAATCCCTAGCGCTGAGTAACTGAGTGAGCTCCCGTTACTTGACCCAGCTTCTGCCAACCAAGCAGTTCGAAAGCACGTAAAAAATGCAAGTAGAAAAATAGGGACCACCTTTGGTGGGAAGGGAACAGGGTTCCGTGCGCCTTTGGCATTGAGTCATGCCGGCCACATGACCACCGAGATGTCTTCGGACAGCGCTGGCTCTTTGGCTTTGAAATGGAGATGAGCACCGCCCCCTAGAGCTGGAAATGACTAGCATGTATGTGCATGGGAATCTTTGCCTTATTTATTTTATAAAAGTCTACGATGCCTGGAGTATGAGGTAGCTCTGAGCTGGTGGCCTAGGAGGGGAATTTTGTTGTGGGCAGAGACCTAGGAATTTAGATGATGATCCAGAGGGGTCCATAGTGAAATGATGCATTAGCTTGGACCTAAAATGAATCTGAGCTTTGCTGATAGAAGTTGATGGCTTGTATCCTTTGAGTAACAGAGTTGGGAAGGGAAGGGACCTTGGAGGTCTTCTAGTCCAACCCCCTGCTCAAGCAGGAGACCCTTTACCATTCCTGACAAATGGCTCAGTAAGGTCCAGATGGAAAGTTCTCAAACTAGATTGATCAAATTGGCTGCCACTGGGAAGATGCGAGTGTCAACTTGCAAAGCTTTCAAGTTGCCATGAGCAGGAGGGAAGGAGAACTGAAGTGAATTCCATACATTTTTCTGATCGCAATCAGAAGGAGGGTGTTAGGTTTCACAGCCAGCCAAAGTGGTTAATTGGAGAATGTGATTTATGACATGGCCAGTGGGGAGGGGAAGAGACAGGGTCATAGGGGAACGTAAATCTACGTGGGGTCAGTCCTGACTGCATCCGAGTATTGCCGGAATGTTGCTCCTAATAAATGGCTATATTTCCTTTGAAGTTTGGATCATGGCTCATGAATTAATTAGGGCATCTTTCGGAAACTTGACAGCGAGAGCTTTTTCTGGCTTTTTCTGGCAGCTGGCTCCAAAATGACTTCTTCCACGTGGTTACATTTTTGTCTCATTTTGTATTCAGTCAGTTAGAAAATACAGGTAGTTCTCAACTCACGGCCACAATTGGGAATTTCCATTGCTAAACAAGGAGCTTGTTCAATAAGTCCTACCCGATTTTACGGTTTGATTTGCCACGGTGATGAAGTGAATCGTGCAGTCATTAAATAAATCCAGCTTCCCCCGTTGGCTTTGCTTGTCAGAAGCCAGCTAGAAAGATTGCAAACGGTGATTACGGTCAAAATACATTTCTTCCAAGCTTATCAAACCCAGATTGTTTCTCCCACATTTCTAAAAGATGACGCCCGTGTGGGTATCCAGGTTTGAAAATTAGCTCCCGTCAAATGTTGAGGAGCCTTTGAAGAAGCCAACTCTTTCCGCTTGTGATCTGCTTAAAGAGCCTCTCTTGGATTGTCCTCTTGTTGCAGAAATTAAGGCAGCTGCAGAACTTCAACACGCTCATGGCAATTGTGGGAGGGCTTTGCCACAGCACCATTGCTCGCCTCAAGGAGACCCATGCGCTTCTACCTTCCGAGGTCACCAAGGTAAGGAAAGCGCCCTCCCGAGGACAAAAGAGAGGAGGTGTTTCACCTCGGTGAGGTATCCCAAAGGTAGCCATGGTCCACATCAGTATCCTGGCTCTTGACCATCTACAACATGAGTCTTCAACCTTGGGAACTTTAAGACTTGTGGACTTCAACTCCAATGCTGGTTGGAGAATTCTGGGAGTTGAAGTCCACAGGTTTTAAAGTTCCCAAGGTTGAAGACCCCAGATCTACAGGATGCCATATCTCATGCCAAGTCCTTGAAGAGCTGGGTGTTCTTTCAGGTATGGGATCTAGAGGTTGGGTGAGTCCGTTAGTATGATTTTTTCCCCTCAGTATGAGGTGGTTGTAGAGGTACAGCCTCACATGACCACAATTGAGCCCAACATTTCCGTTGCTAACCAAGACAGTTAAGTTTTGGTTAGCAACCGAAAAAAGATTTTGCAATCTTTTTTTCTCACAGTTAAGGGACTCTTAAATTGTTAAGTTAAACGAATCTGGCTTCTCCCCATGGACTTTGCATGTCAGATGCCAAGAAAAAGACGAATCCATTAATTCGTTTTGGAAAGGGGTTCTTCAGAAGGGGTGTGTTGCTTGAGGGTTAAAATGGGATTTATCCTTTCTTTTCTGGACCCTGGCTTTCCCTTCTTCATGCAGGTGCTTGCCGAAATGACCGAACTGCTTTCGTCAAGTGGAAACTATGGGGCGTACCGTCGGGCCTACGCCGATTGCAAAGACTTCAAGATCCCCATTGTGGGAGTCCACCTCAAGGACCTGGTGACCTTGCACGAAGCCCTCCCAGACCGCGTCGAGGGCGGACGTCTCAACCTGAGCAAACTGCAGAGGCTCTATGAGCCGGTGTGGGAATTCCGGTTGCAGCAACGGGCTCAGCCGCCCTTTGAAGCCAACAAAGACCTGGTGCACTTGCTGACGGTAAGAAAGATCCTTGGAGAACTCATGGAGACCACAGGAGGGTCGATGGGCAGACTGAGATGCAGGTGGTCCAACGGGGGGCGGGTTGAAGGGAGTCCTTTCGGCTGCTTTTGAAGGAAATCAACTGGAGTCAAACTAAACCATGGTTAATCTCCATGTTAGAAGAATATGGACTTTTCCCCGCCAGCATTTATAGAATCATACGGTAGAAGGGATCTTCAAGGTCTTCTACTCCAACTCCCTGACCAAGGCAGTAGACCTTATACCAATGGTCCCCAGCCCCCGGTCTGTGGTATGCCAGAAACCGGGCCATGCAAGCAGGCAGCACACGAAACCACGCCCTTTTTGGTCCACGGAAAAACCTCTCTCCATGGAACCAGTCCCTGGTGCCCAAAAGGTTGGGGGACTCCTGCCTTATACCATCCTGGATAATATTTCTTTTTCTTGAAAATCCAATATTTTTCTTGAAAATCTCCAGTGATGACGTAGCCACATTCTGGGAAGCAACTATTCCATGGATTAATTGTTCTGTCAGAAAATAGGCCATCGCAGATGTCCCTACCAGGACTGTGTGGCCTATGATATCGTATCAATATATTACTATTTATATTATTTATATACTGTCTGACACACAGATGGGGAAGTGCAGAGGGTGGCAGGCCTTCAAATACTGCCTTTTGGTCGGACCCGGGGCCCAACAACAGGCAACCATCTCTTCTACAGGCCTCCAGCCGATGGTGTTGCTTAGAAACCTCTCCTCCAGGAGGAGAGTCTACTAGAGCTGCAGGGTTGCCTAGCAACCGCCTCCCACTACAGGCAAAGAGGGCTGGGCCTGCTTTCCCCGGGCCTAGTGGGGTTGACTCAGTCACCCAAATGGCTGCATTCTCTCTTGACTCTCTTGCTACAGAAATATGGGCCCAGCTGGCAGCCGAAAAGATGGTCGGGCCTTTATGCGTCCTAACCCAGGATGCCTGGTTGCCTAGCAGCAGCCAGTGTGGGCAGGGCCACAGAGCACGGTGATGCAGATGTTGCTTAGCAACCCAGGCAGGGTGAAGGCACGACTACAGGCCGCCTAGGGAATCTTCGCAACCCTCGATCGGCAGCCAGACCCGTTGGATTACAACTCCCATCCTTTCCGGTCTATTGTTCACCAGGATGGGAGTTTTGAACCCGGCGCCAGCCAAGATGGCACAGGCTGCAGTATCATGGGTTAAGTCAAGGACTGTAATGTTGTAATGAGGACTGTCATTGCAGGAGGCTGTAGGACAGTGTTTCTCAACCTTGGTAGCTTGAAGATGGGTGGACTTCAACTCCCAGAATCCCCCAGCCAGCAGCGCTGGCTGGGGGATTCTGGGAGTTGAAGTCCACCCATCTTCAAGCTACCAAGGTTGAGAAACACTGCTGTAGGAGGAAGTCACCCCAAACAGCTTATCCAGGATGGGAGATGGGAACCAAATGTAGGAGAAAGATGGACCAGGAACCACTCTGGCCTTGGGGGTCTCGATTCACTCAAGGGGGCTGCCCCCTTCTTTCTGGAGGTTCCATGGCCGTTTGCTTTAGTAAGCCTGGGGCAAAAGGAGAGATGTTATTTGGCCTTTGCTTAGGCCGTTCAACCACCTAGAACAGGGAATTAATTTTCCCAAGGGGCCACCTGAGAAATTGAGACTGTTGTGGAGGACCAAACCAAGAAGGCTGTGAAGGTGCATAAGCAATGCATACATACATATATATATATTTAAAAAATGCTTCAAAATAAAAGCAATCCATACGAGCCAGACAGGGACTGTGCACCAGCTGTCATCAGAATAGCAATGGTTCTTGGCCAACATTCATGAGATGTTGGGGTCTCTGGTGTGTTTCTTTTGCCCTAAAATGCCTTCTTGCCTTCCAGCTCTCCTTGGACCTCTACTACTCTGAGGAGGAAATCTACGCCCTCTCGTACTCTCGTGAACCTCGCTGCCTCAAATTGCTGGTAAGAGGAGGACAAAGGCCTGAGGAAGGCCCGAGTCTTCCCTGAGGGTCCTATTTCTTAAAGCTCTCTTCTCCTTTTTTTTTTTTTTTCTTCGCAGCCGTCCACCCACTTCAAGCCCCCGGTGGTTGTGGAGTGGGCGCCCAGAGTAGCCAACAAGTCGGATCGTCTCGCCGTCAAGAGGCACGTCCAGCAGATGGTGGAGGTAGGACAATCAAAGCAATCGAGAAAAGAGAACATACGTAGCTCGGGGTTGAACTGTGGGCTCTGAGCTTGGTGGTTTCCTTGCAGACGTTTCATGACCCAACTAGGTAACATCATCAGTGCTAGAAAGGAGTGGGGTTTTATGAAGTGGAGGAGGAGGAGGCCAATGGCGACTGAGCTTGGTGGTTTTCTTGCCAACATTTCATCACCCAACTAGGTAACATCATCAGTGTTAGAAGGGTATGGGAGGAGGAGGAGGACTGTGGGGTCCTTGGTGCTCTCTGAGCTTGGTGGTTTTCTGGCAGACGTTTCATCACCCAGGTAGGTAACATCATCAGCTCTCTCTCAAACCCCATCTGTGGCACATCAGTCAGCCTGGCATTTTGCCACATTATGGCCTCAATCGGTGCTTACACCCCCCCTCCCCACGGTGGCCAAGTCCAGTTCCCGCTTTTCTCCTCCCCTTTTCCACCCAGCACCCCTCCTTTTCTGTTAAAGGAAGAAGCTCAAATCCGGCCACTCCAACCACATCCTCTTCTGCAAATAAAACACGCTGCTGAAAACAAGGTTGTGCATGGCTAACGGAGAGAGAGAGAAGAAAAGCAAACACCAGGCTTCATTAGCTTGCAGAGAGGGGTCCACATCCAAGCCCCCCCTCCCCTAACTCATATTCCATATTGCTAAATAGCGCCTTAAAGCTGTGTTTCTCAACCTTGGCAATGTTAAGACATGTGGACTTCAACTCCCAGAATTCTCCAGCCAGCTTTTGCTGACTGGAGAATTCTGGGAATCGAAGTCCAAACGTCCTTACTAGCTGGAGAATTCTGGGAGTCGAAGTCCAACATCTTTGCTGGCTGGAGAATTCTGGGAGTCGAAGTCCAACATCTTTGCTGGCTGGGGAATTCTGGGACTTGAAGTCCAAATGTCTTTGCTGACAGGAGAATTCTGGGACTTGAAGTCCAAACGTCTTTGCTGACTGGAGAATTCTGGGAGTTGAAATCTGAACATCTTTGCTGGCTGGAGAATTCTGGGAGTCGAAGTCCAACATCTTTGCTGGCTGGGGAATTCTGGGACTTGAAGTCCAAACGTCTTTGCTGACAGGAGAATTCTGGGACTTGAAGTCCAAACGTCTTTGCTGACTGGAGAATTCTGGGAGTTGAAATCTGAACATCTTTGCTGGCTGGAGAAATTCTGGGAGTCGAAATCCAAACATCTTTGCTGGCTGGAGAATTCTGGGAGTTGAAATCTGAATGTCTTTGCTGGCTGCAGAATTCTGGGAGTTGAAGTCTGAACGTCCTAAAGTTACCAGATTGAGAAGCACTGCCTAATAGTGTCAAAATAGCAGATGATGGTTTTAGATACTCCTATATAAACCCAAGAGATTTCCACAGACACCATTACAAATAGCAAAGAAATTTGGGGTGACTTTTATCAAGTAGCCTCAGCACTGCCGAAAGAGGGAAGAATTTAACCCCTTTTCTCTCCGAACTTCTACGGTTTAGCTGTTGTTTTTTTTTGCGTCTCAAGAGCTGCAAGTCTTTTGAAAATCACAGCAGGAGAAATAAGGAACTTTCCTGGCCAGGCCCAAACCTACTTTGCGTAGGAGATTTGGGGATGTTGAGAATCTACACAGGACTGCACCCCAATCTTGGGGATGGGGAGGGAACTGAGAACAGCACGTAGGTCACAGATTTGGGAAAAAGAGGATGTGGCGAAGAAAGAAATAGGGCAGGCTGAAAGTCAAAGATTTATTTTCAGTCACCCTTATAGACTTCTAAAGTGCTAAACGGAAATTGGTGGTAGCTGAAGAGCATGTTTTGCATGCATAAAAAGCATGCAATTTCTAGGAAACTGAGCCATCTCCCCTGAGTGAAAATTACAAATAGTAGCTCAGCTTACAATCATCCGTTTAGTGACTGCTGGAAGTTAAGACATACTGAGAAAAAAAAATGTGACTTGCCTTTGCGACCATTTTTCACATTTACAACCCTTGCAGTATCTGATCAAAATTCAGAGGCTTGGCAAGTGGTTCACATCTACAACGGTTGCTGAGTCCCGGGGGGTGGTGGTGGTGGTCACGTGACCCCCCCCTTTTGCGACCTTCTGACAAGCCGAGTCAACGGGGAATCCAGATTCACTTAACAACCGTGTGACTAACTTAACACATGCAACTATTCACTTAACAACTCCGGCAAGAAAAGGCGTAAAATGGAGAGAAACTCACTTTTGACAAATGTTTCGCTTAGCAACATAAACCTTGGGCTCAATTGTGGTCGTAACTTGAGGACTACCTGTATTTATGACAGGGGCACAGTCCTGGGGTCATGCGAACACAATTTGTAACCTTCCCAGCTGGCTTCCGACAAACAGAGAATAAACCCCACTCCCTTCTAACACTGAAGTTGTTACTTAGTTGGGTCATGAAATGTCTCCAAGAAAACCAAGCCGAGAGAGCACCGAGGACTCCACTGTTCAACCCTGAGCTGTACCTCTTCTCTTCTATTAGTCAATAAATTCCTCTGTAGACTTTTGCATCTCCATGGCTGTGTTTCTACCCTTCTCTTCTTCCACCAGTCCGTGTTCAAGAATTACGATCCTGATCAACGAGGTTGCATCTCTCAGGAGGATTTCGAGACCATTTCGATGAGTTTCCCTTTCTCCTTCTACGGCCTGGAAAGAGAACGGTAAGCACCGGGGTTGCGTGGAAAGGAGACCCGGCCAGGTTGCCGTTAATAGTCATAGTACTTAGACTTATATATCGCTTCATAGTGCTTTTACAGCCCTCTCTAAGCGGTTTACAGAGTCAGCCTCTTGCCCCAACAATCTGGGTCCTCATTTTACTGATTTCGGAAGGATGGAAGGCTGAGTCAACCTTGAGCCGGTCAGGATTGAACTCCTGACAGTGGGCAGAGTCAGCCTGCAATACTGCATTCTAACCACTGCAAACGATGGATGGATGGATGGATGGATGAATGGAAAGAAGGAAGGAAGGAAGGAAGGAAGGAAGGAAGGAAGGAAGGAAGGAAGGAAGGAAGGGCAATAGCATTTAGACTTATATACCGCTTCATAGGATGTATCAGTGGGTGTAGGCACTGAGTATGGTTTCAGAATAGGGTAAGAGTTGGAAGGGACCTTGGAGGTCTTCACATGTGGTTTCTAGGTGCTTATGAATGCTAGAGACAGAAAATGACCCGTGGCCTAAACATACAATTCAGGATAGTAGCAACCAATTATACCCAAGAAATTTAAATTAGTGTTTTTCCAACATGTTAAGAGGTGTCGACTTCAACTCCCAGAATTCCCCAGGCAGCTGCTTTCATATCTAAGGCGGGACTAGAACTCACTGTTTCCAGGTGATTAGCCCAAAGTCATGTAGCTGCCTTTCATTCCAAAGGTGGGACTAGAATTCCCAGTCTCCTGGGATTGACCCAAAATCACACAGCCAGTTTTCATGCCTAAGGTGGAACTAGAACTCACTTCCCCTGGTGATTGGCCCAAAGTCACCCAGCCAGCTTTTAGGTCTAAGGTGGTACTAGAACTCACCATCTCCTAGTGATTGACTCAAAATCAACCTAGCTGGCTTTCATATCTAAGGCAGGACTGGAGCTCACTGTCACCTGGTGATTGGCCTATATAGTCACCCAAATGGCTTTCATGGGCACGGCGGAACTAGAACTCCCAGACTCCCAGTTTCTAGCCTTAACCACCAGACCAAACTGTCTCTCTTTATCACAGGGAAGGAACCTGGAATCGAGACAACCTCTCAGAGTACTTCATGAGGGCCTGCGCCATCTTCTCCAAGCTGGGCCATGTGGTCTTGCATGATTTCCAAGAGGTCACCTTTAAAAAACCCACCTTCTGCGACCACTGCGGTGGCTTTGTAAGTTTACACACCTTTCCCGATATCCACACCCCCCCCCCGCATTTTGCATTGGCAGAAATGACCGCTGGAAATGTAAGATCACGAGATGTTTTTGCACAACTTAAGAAATGAAAACAACTGAAGGGATTGCCCATTGTTAGCACCTGTATCCCAAAGCCAGAAGTGGTAGAAGGGAAATTTTTCAGCTAGATTCTGTCCTCCTCATCCTCCTTGTTGGAAGGGACCTTGGGCCTCGTTTTCTAGTCAGACCTTCTGCTCAGCAGACACCCTGTACCATTTCAGACAAATGGATGTCCAAACTCCTCTTAAAAACCTCCAATGTTGGAGCACCACAACTTCTGGTGGCAAGTTGTTCCACTGGTTAATTGTTCTCACTGTCCTGAAATTTCTCCTTAGTTCTAGGTTGCTTCTCTCCTTGGTTAGTTTCTATCCATCGTTTCCTATCTTGCTTTCTGGTTCTTTGGAGAACAGGTTGACCCCTTCTTCTTTATATCAGCCCCATAAATATTGGGACGCTGCCATCATCTCACCCCTAGTCCTTCTTTTCATTAAACCAGACATATCCAATTCCTACAACCATTCTTCATCTGTGTTAGCCTCCATATTGGAAAGACTACTTACCCTACTAGTCTCTCAGCCTTCTAGGCCCTCCATCAGGACTAGGAACATGCTGGTTTTTTTAGAAGAAGAGCGATTTGAGGCCAGAGTATCTTCAAGGATGCTTTATTCCTGTTATCTAGCTACCTGCATAAGCACAAAGACTGTTCTAAAACATTGCTGCTCACCAGAGGTGCTATTCAGGGGTGAAATGCTCCCGGTTTGGACCGGATCACCCGATCCGGTAGCAATGGCGGCAGGTGGTTCAGAGAACCGATAGCAAAAATCCCTGCCCACCCCATGCCCAGCTGTTCGGCACAATCATCAGAGGTTTTTTTAAAAAATTTTTAAAAGCATTTATTTTACAACCTCTTCGGCCGAAAAAATGCTTTTAAAAGTAAAAAAAAAAAAAAAAAAAAAAAAGCCTCTGATGATCGCGCGGCTCAGCTGGGATCGTCAGAGGCTTTTAAAAGCATTTTTTTTTGCAACCTCTTCGGCCGAAGAGGTTGTAGAAAAAATGGTTTTAAAAGTAAAAAAAAAAAAAAAGTTGGCCACGCCCACCGTCACATTACCCCCCCCCAACCAAGCCACACCCACAGAACCAGTAGTAACAAAGTTTACATTTCACCACTAGTGCTATTCACTTAATTTTTCCTACTGGTTCGCAAATGTGAGTGCGCATACCTCAAAAATGTGCCTAAATAGGACTGCCTGCGATTTCCACTACCGGTCCGAACCGGCTGAATACCACCTCTGCTCCTCACGCTGAGCAAGTTAAAGATGTGGACTTCCACTCCCAGAATTCCCCAGCCATAACCCTGTTGGAAGCCGACTCTGGGGACTGCAAACAACTGAACGAGGAAACCTCTCTAACCAAGATATACTGTATATTGGAGATGGGCGACTCTAAACCGGGGAAAGGAAGCCACAAGGAAATGAAATAGAAATAAACTATCTATCCGTGCAAGAAATGGCTGGGGAAACTCTATAGAACTGTTTGCATCCTCCAAATGTGGTCTCAAGGGGCTCTTCCCAAACTAAAATGACATTTTTTCCCCCCCTTCCTTTCCTGATGTAGCTATGGGGAGTCTCCAAGCAAGGATACAGATGCAGGGGTGAGTGCGCCCTCTACTGGGCTCTGTTGGGTCAGCACAACTGCTTTCGTGAATCCGAGGAGGTGGGAGGCCCCTCCCCCCTGGAATTTGGACAGCTGCCATTGGGTGTTAAATAGGGTTAAGGGTTAGCAAACCCCACATCCTTCTAACACTGATGATGTTACCTAGTTTGGTAATGAAACGTCCACAAGAAAACAACCAAGCCTATCGTAAGCCGGAGAATAATGCTAACAATAACAAGATGAAATTCATCTATTTGTCAGCCCGTGTCCGAATGAAGTCCTAGATGCTGACACCAGCTCGTAGTTTTTAAATATAAATAAATATATTTTTCAACCTACATATACACCAAGCTAAATAGTCAGGCAAACAGGAACAAAAGAGCCCAGGTGGCGCAGTGGTTCGAGTGCTGTACTGCAGCTCCTTCAGCTGACTGCTTAGTTCAGCAGATCAGCGGATCAAATCTCACCAGGCTCAAGGTTGACTCAGCCTTCCATCCTTCCGAGGTGGGTAAAATGAGGACCCAGATTGTTGGGGGGGCAATATGCTATTTAGTATACTGTCTTTGGTGTAAGCCGCCCAGAGTCCTCGGAGAGTGGGCGGCATAGAAATATGACAAATAAATAAATAGATAGATAGATAGATAAATATGATAAATAAATAGATAGATAGATAGATAGATAGATAGATAGATAGATAGATAGATAGATAAACATCCTGAGGTGTAAATCAATACCACAGGATTGTGAGGTAAATTACACATACACAGGAAAAAAAGGCAGGGGAAAAAAAGAAAGATACTCCCCCTTTACACTTTGGTACCAATGAATCACAACTGTGTGTTCTGGATCATTGTACAACCCGGCTGCTCCAGCTATTGAATTTAAAAACCGTAACGGAAATTACAATCGAGTGTTTTCCTGACCTCATCTCAACCTTATTTGGTGTTTCACCCCCTTAAGTCACGTTCCTGCATCGGGAGAAACAAAAATGTGTCTCTGGGCAGCTGCTTAAATACTGAAGCAATAAAAGTGCCTTGACCCAGCCCTATGGGTGTTGTAGTACCAGGCTGGAGAAGACCGGGAGCAGCAGGAGCCATGGAGCGGGGGTGTGTGTGTGACAATTCATCTTCTCGTTGCTTTGATCTGAAGCCTTTTGTTGTTGTTGTTGTTGTTGTGATCCTCTCCAGATTGTGCCATGATCTGTCACAAACACTGCAAGAATCACGTAGAGGTGGAGTGTCACACTCGCCGCTTCCCTTCTTCTTCTTCCTCCTCCTCGGACAGCACACCGCGCACTTCCACAGCCACGCTAGCTATGAGTTACCATCCCAGCTCTGGTACGTGGCCATTGGTGGTTAAAAAAAAGTACCTTATTTTTCGGAGTATAAGACGCACCGGAGTATAAGACGCACCTTAGTTTTTGGGGAGGAAAATAAGAAGAAAGCTGATTGGCAGGTGGATCGGCCCCCAATCAGCTGTTCCCAGAGGTGAATTTTAGCAACAAGTTCCTCGGTTGTGAGCTCTGTGCCTTGCTTTTTTTTTGCTTTTTTTTTTTCTGCCTCTGAAACTTCTGAAACTCTGTTTCAGAAAAAACTTTCTTTTCTGCGTCTGAAAGCCTCCGAAACAGCTTCAGAAAAAAAGCCTCTGAAGCTCTGTTTGGAGGCTTTTTTTCTGAAGCTCTGTTTGGAGGCTTCTTTTCTGAAGCTTCGTTTTGGATGCTTTTTTCAGTCTCTGCAACCTCCGTTTGAGAGGCTGGGCGGGGCTACATTCGGAGTATAAGACGCACCCAGATTTTCACCCTCTTTTCTGGGGGGAAAAGGTGTGTCTTATACTCTGAAAAATACGGTAAATAAAATAAAAATGAACATGCACGACTCGCTTAACAACTACCGTGCTTAGTGATGGAGATTCTGGTCCCAATTTATGATTGTAAACCAGGTGGGTCAAACGCAAAGCCCCAACGGGCCAGATCCAGCCCGTGATGTGGTCGGATCCAGCCCGTGGGGCCGTCCTGGAAAATGTAAGGGGCCGGCTCACGTCGCTTTGGCCCGGAATGGCGTCAAGCTGGCCACGCCCACCCAGTTGGCCACACCCATCCAGTCAACCAAAGCCCTGATGCGGCCCTCAATGAAATTGAGTTTGACACCCCTGTCGTAAGCCAAGGATTACCTGTACAGGTAATTCCGTTTAGCACTTGTTCGAGGTTACAATGGCGCTGAAAGAAGTGACTCGCAACTGGTTCTCACACTTACAACCATTGCAGCATCTCTGTGGTCACATGATCAAAATTCGCTGGCAAAATTAGCAACCGGCATGCAGCGTCCGAGAGTCTCGTGATAATCGTTTGCGACCTTCGGACAAGCCAAGTCAAGAGGGAAGCCCGATTCACTGAACAACCGTGATTCAGTTAACAACTCTGGCAAGAAAGGGGCAAAACTCACTTAACGACTGCCTTGCTTAGCAACGGAAATTTCGGACTCCGTTGCGGTTGTGGAGACAACCTATAGCAGGGGTCTCCATCCAAGCTTGGCAATTTTAAGACTTGTGGACTTCTATCACTCCGAGTGATAAAGTATACAAATTAATGTATACATTTTTATTTGATAAAAACAAAGGAATAACGAGAAATAGGTGGAATATTCGAATAATGATAGATTGTAACCTATTGTATCGTTATTAGAAATACATAAGTTGATTGAATGTAATAATCATGTTTAATCTGATCAGTTTTATTTGTAGTGGAACGTATGGCGCCTGTTCATGCAAACTTGGGGAAAAAAGACTTGTGGATTTCAACTCCCAGAGTTCCTCAGTCAGCTTTGCTCTCTGGGAGCTGGAAGTCCACAAGTCTTCAAGTTGCCACGGTTGGAGACCCCTGACCTATAGTATTCCGTGCCAGGTTCTGTGTCACAACCCGAAGATGAGCCAGTTCAGAGACTACCAGGCCAAAGAGGCGATGGTCACCCCAAGACAGGAGTCTGCAATCTTCAACACTCAAAGAGCCATTTGGATCCGTTTCCCACAGAAAAGAAAACACCGGGAGCCACAAAAACCCTTCCCGTGCCTGGCTATTTCTTGAGCGGCCACAAAACTAGCATATGTAGCAGTGGTGGGTTCCTCCCGGTTTGGTCCGGTTCGGCCGAGCCGGTAGAGGTGACGATATGACGTCACCGAACCGGTTCTCCCCCCCGCCCTCCCACCCCCCGACGTTATTCTTACCTTTTATTTGGCCCCACCCCCAATCTATTGCTGCCTCCTGAGTCCCAGCTGATGACTAGAGGGGGAAAAACTGTTTAAACTCTTGCCGCGGGGCTTCAAAGGGCCGCCCTACAGCTGATCAGTGTTAAAAGCAAACAAATGAGTCGGGTCGTAAGTGCGAGGATTGGTCGTAAGTGCGAGGACCTTCCAGAAATGACTGACCAGCTAGCCACGCCCACCTAATCACATGACCTCCAAGCCACACCCACAAAATAAGCCACGCCCATAGAACCGGTAGTAAAAAAATGCAGATCCCACCCCTGATATGTAGTTGAATTAAACATTCTGAAACTTTTCTTTTCTTGGATTTATCCACGGTTGGGCTACCAGGGGTTGAAAAGCTCAATAAATCGCGTGCCAGCGGGTGTCGCACATTGGCGGTTGGGGCACATATTTTGAGTAACAGGGAGCCGCAGCAGAGGGGTGAAAGAGCCACATGCGGCTCCAGAGCCGCAGGTTGCTGACCCCTGCCCCAAGAGCATCTCCTGCGTCCAAAATCTGGATTGATCGTACAACCATTCTCTGGCTAACCTAGTCTTTTTTTTCATCTTGCAGGCTCAGAGGAAGACATGTTTCTCTTCCCACCAGGATGGGAACAGGGCAAGAGTCCCGTGGTCTCGTTGTCCAGCAGCCCGGGCAGCCGGATGGTCAAACATGCCAGCACTCAGACCGAGCAGGCTACCCCGGCAGCTGAGGAGCAGGAGGGACAGCCGGCGGATGGTTGCAACAAGACCCAGAAGCAGCTCCTGGAACTGGTGAAGGAGCTGGAAAAGGTGAGGATATTGACTGGGGAAATCATCATCATCATTGTTTTTCTCAACCCCAGGCACTTTAAAATGTGTGGACTTCGCCTCCCAGAATTCCCCAACAACCAAGCTCAGAGAGCATGCCAGCCTCCCACCGTTCTGAACAAAAGATGCCACCTTCTCTAAACCGTTTGCTCTGACCTGCAGGAACGGGACAGGCTGCTGACCGCCAACCGGAGTCTTCAGAACCGCTACACGCAGCTGGAAGCCGAGAACAGACGGCTCCTGAAAACAGGCAGCCCGGGATCCCTCTACGAAATCGCGCCTCGGTTTATCTGAATCAACTTACCTCTCTCTGCCACGAACTCTAGGAACTTAAGAGGGCATTCCCGGCGGGCAAGCATTGAGCCTCGACGTGCCGAAGCAGGAGAAGCAACTGGCGGAGGAAGCCGTCAGCTGAAAAATTAAAACGGCAAAGAAGAAGAAAATTTTGGGAGCTGAGAATAGATGCTGTCCTGGGGTTATTGGGGTTTTTCTTTTGTTTTTTTTGTTAATTTCCAGCTGAGGATCTCTCTGGTTAACCGTCTTCGCAGTCCTAGAAGGAACAGTGCGAATCTGACCCCTTTACCACGCAGCTTCGGATTTGTAATTTATTTATTATGTTTTTGGGTTTTTTTTTTTTTAATGTACAAGCTGCCCCATTTTACGGCTCTGGCAGCTTTTGGGGATTTGTAAATAAAGAGCACAACTCGGAGAATTCATACCAGCCGCGTTAATATTCCTAACCTAAAAGTAACCTGTTTGAATATCCCTGAGAAAAATTACAAGGTGAATGGCCAGTTGTTCAATCATGCAGGCCGGCCGCAAAATTTATTTATTTATTTATTTATTGGTTCGATTTATATGCCGCCATTCTCCGGAGACTCAGGGCGGCTGACAATGCGTTAAGCAATAGCCTTCATACTTTTATATATACCTGCTTAGTAGGGCTTTCGGGCCCCCGCTAAGCGGTGTTCTTTTTTTATACAAAGTCAGCTTATTGCCCCCACAATCCGGGTCCTCATTTTACCTCCCTCAAAAGGATGGAAGGCTGAGTCAACCTTGAGCCTGGTGAGATGTGAACTTGCAGGCAGCTGGTGCTACTTAACAGCACTTTAGTCTGCTGCGTCACCAAGGCTACCATGAGGAGAGGTCCGCTTGCAGCTTTTTTAAGATGGGTGGACTTCAACTCCCAGAATTCCCCAGTCAGTAAGCATTTAAGATGGGTAGACTCCAGTTCTAAGAATTCCCCAGCCAGCGTGCTTGAAAATGTGTTGATTTCAACTCCCAGAATTGCACAGCCAACAAGCTTTTAAGATGGACTTCAATTCCCAGAATTCCATAGCCAGCATGCTTTTAAGATGGGTAGACTTCAACTCCCAGAATTCCCCAGTCAGTAAGCTTCAAAGATGGATGGACTCCAATTCCCAGAATTCCCCAGCCAGCATTCTTTTAAGATAGGTGGATTTTAATTCCCAGAATTCCCTAGTCAGCAAACTTTTAAGATGGATTTCAACTCCCAGAATTCCCCAGTCAGTAAGCTTCAAAGATGGATGGACTCCAATTCCCAGAATTCCCCAGCCAGCATTCTTTTAAGATAGGTGGATTTTAATTCCCAGAATTCCCTAGTCAGCAAACTTTTAAGATGGATTTCAACTCCTGGATTCCCCAGCCCAAAATTCTACACACCAAGCAGAAGGCAGAAAAAAAAATAAAGGTTTTATTTTCAACAGGGATCTTTACACAGCAAGAGTTTGGGTTGAGTGAGAACAACATCAGAGATCTGAGCTGTGCTAGCGATCCCAGCATGTTTAAATTTCAACCACGTCTATTTGTCCCATCGCCAAACACCACCACCTGACACCTTCCCCCCCCCTTTTTTTAAAATACAGAAGGCCATTTGGGCCACCAATACATATGATCATCCTAGGCCTCCCAGATATATAAACCACAATAATTCCCTTATTCCCCAGCCAGGGAAACTAAGCAGATACGTTGACTGGAGTTTAAGAATGTTCTATAGTTTTCCTTGTTCAACGCCCCCCCACCCCCCGAAAAGAGGCACCTCCCCCTCCAATAATACCCCCTCCACCCACCCAAAACGACTCATGCATTTCTGCTTCCGGATGAACAGATACCTAATATGGAATCTTTCTTTACAGTAAAAATCTAAGTCAAAGCCCATTGAGCTTGTCCTCTTTTCTACTGCTAGGCACCCCATTCTGTGACGTTTAGAGTGAAAATAAATCCCCAAAATACTTATTTGTATTTTGTACAAAGTACAAAATACTTATTTTGGATTTCAGACAGCCAACAAATGCTTTGCGGCTTCCTGCTTGCCTTTAAAGCAATCCAGCTGCTATGGCACGTAGCCTTCCTTCCCCAAAGCTTAGGAGAGTTAGGCCTCTCCGAAAGTCGGAGTGATCTTTGGATGATGGGAGTTGGCCTTATTATGGCATATCTGGAGTGCCAAAAGACCACGTCCTTATTTAAACGGTGCCCTGCCTCCATCCTGGAGAAAGGCGAGATTGAGAATTGGACGTTTTCGGTGGGAATCCGTGGCGCTTCCTTCATTTCGAACTTTCTGGCCACGGCAACCCACGGCAGCCGGTTTCATACCCTGTTCCCTTATTTCTTCTTTTTCTTGCCCCGTTTAGCCCAGCGCTGGCCGCCGCCTCCTCCTCCTCCTTCTCTCCTCTTCTCCCAGGTGGGCATGGGGGCCTCGATTTCGTTTGGGCGTCCTCCCCGGTCTGGGACGCTGCCCGTCATCAAGACCTGTGGGAGGGGAAGGAGGGAGGGAGGGAGGAAGGAAGGAAGGAGACGAAAGGGAAAGGGAGGAGAGAGGAGAGGAGAGGAAAAAAGAAAAGGGAAAGAGGAAAGGATAAAAAGGGGAAGGAGGAAGAGGAAGGAAGGAGAAGGAAGGAAAGGGATGAAAGCGCAAGGGAAGAGGAAGGAATAGAAGAGGAAGGAAAGGGATGGAAGGGGAAGGAATGGGAAGGAAGAAGGGAAAAGAAAAGAAAGGGAAGAGAGGAGAGGAGAGAGGAAGGAAGGAAGGAAGGAAGGAAGGAAGGAAGGAAGGAAGGAAAGGAAGGAAGGCTGAAGGAAGAGGACCCCAGCCTCCTCCCTCCTCGGTCTCTCCACCCCAAGATTCAACTCCTTTCAGGAGGCAAAAGTTAACATCTGGGTTTTGCTACGCCAATCCATAGTCTGTTGAGTGAACTGCATGACCTGGCACTGGGCCGTGGGCTAAGCTGTGAAGAGCTGAAAACCCCCTTGGGCTCCTCCTCCCTCCCCCCTCCAGCTGTTGGTGGCCCAGATGTCCCTTCCAGCTTATACCTTGTTGACTGCACAACTGGTCTTACTCCGCAAAGCGCCGCTGCTGGTCTTCACGATACGAGAAAAGTCTTCCCGAGCAGCCAGCAGGTGGGAAAGGCGGAGCTGGGAATCTTCCGGCAAAGACTTCCGTAAAGGTTGGAAGGCTTCGGACATGGCTGTGCTTTGGTTCTAGCAGAAACGAGAGACGAGAAAAACAGGCAAGACCCTTGAGACGGTTGCGTTCTCTCTTCCCCAACTCCTGTGTGGTTTAATGGTTAAGGCTTTAGACTAGAGAGAGGGAGACAGTGAGTTCTAGTTCTGTCTTGGGCATGAAAGCAGACTGGGTGACTTTGGGCCATTCACCAGGAGACGGTGAGTTCTAGTCCCACCTTAGGCATGAAAGCTGACTGGGTGACTTTCGACCAATCACCAGATGGTGAGTTCTAGTTCCACCTTAAGCATGAAAGCTGACTGGGTGACTTTGGGCCAATCCCCAGGAGACGGTGAGTTCTAGTTCTGTGTTAGCCATGAAAACCAGGTGGGCGACTTTGGGCCAAACACCAGGAGACAGAGAGTTCCAGTCCCGCCTTAAGTATGCAAGCCGGTTGGGTGATCTTGGGCCTATCACTCGCAGCCCAGCCCCACTTCACAGGGTGGTTGTTGTGGGGAAAATAGGAGACGGAAGGTTTGCTGGATACAGTCACTGCCTTATTAAAAAAATAATAAAACATGGGATATGAATGAATGAATGAATGAATAAATGAATGAATGAATGAATAAATGAATGAATGAAGTTAGTCAGTCAGTTTCGGAATGAAATCAATGCTGCTAACACAAGAGCTCCTGGACTCTACCTTGGCCCTCTCAGACCAATGGAAGGACGCAACGGTGACGTCGAAACGGGTCAGCATCATGTGTCTTCGGCACTGGTATTCGGTGCCCAGCACTTGGTTAATCTCGTCCAGCGCTTTCTGGTATTTTAAAGAGAGCGAAAGGGGAAGCAGAGAATTTTAAGACCCATCAGCACCAAACCAGAAAGCCCAACCGCCTTCTCCTCTACTGCCAACACTAGTGGCCTCCTACCCATTGCTCAGAGGTCAACGGGGCCTTGAGAAGTGGTGCCATCCAGTGGGGCTCAGGCCCCTGTGCAGCGAGCGCCTCTGAAACCTGAAGGAAGCATGGCATTAGAAAGAAGCAGATAATACCACAATTATTAACACACTAAAGTGTTAATAAAGGTAAAGGTTCCCCTCGCACATATGCGCTAGTCGTTCCCGACTCTAGGGGGCGGTGCTCATCTCTGTTCAAAGCCAAAGAGCCAGCGCTGTCCGAAGACGTCTCCGTGGTCATGTGGCCGGCATGACTCAACGCCAAAGGCGCACGGAACGCTGTTCCCTTCCCACCAAAGGTGGTCCCTATTTTTCTACTTGCATTTTTTACGTGCTTTCGAACTGCTAGGTTGGCAGAAGCTGGGACAAGGAACGGGAGCTCACCCCATGACGCGGCACTCGGGATTCGAACCCCTGAACTTCCGACCTTTCGATCGACAAGCTCAGCGTCTTAGCCACTGAGCCGCCGCATCCCTTTTAAAGTGTTAATACCACTTGATAAAGCCTTGGTAGGACTACAGTTGGAGTACTGCATCCAGCTTTGATCGCCACAGTGTGAAAAAAAACGATGTAGAGGCTCTAGATTCTAGAGGTAGTTAGGGGTTCCCAACCGGGGAGCGCGAGATGATATTCCAGGGGGTGTGAAAACTTGGCTTCTTCAGTCGTTAAACGAATGTTTGCGAGTCGAGGGCATGTCCCCTCCCTCCCTCCTTCCATCCCTCGTCTTGGCAAGCAGCTGAGACTCTTTAAGCCTTTCGACCAGTGGTGAAATCCTCCTCGGTTCCTCCTCGGATCACCACCGGTTCGCTGCCCACGACTGCTTTTTTAAGTACCGGTTCACCTGAATGGTAGTTTTTATTACTACCGGTTTGCCCGAACCGGAGTGAACCGATAGCATTTCACCCCTGCTTTCGACATTGAAAAGGACAGAGGGTCTTCCCCAGGGGTGAAATCTAAAATTTGTTACTACCGGTTCTGTGGGCGTGGCTTGGTGGTGGGGGGTAATGTGACTGGGTGGGCATGGCCAACTTTTTTTTTTTTACTTTTAAAAGCATTTTTTTTTCCTACCACCTCTTCAGCCGAAGAGGTGGTAGAAAAAATGCTTT
Organism: Pantherophis guttatus; assembly: GCF_059756535.1. Lineage (NCBI taxonomy): Eukaryota > Metazoa > Chordata > Lepidosauria > Squamata > Colubridae > Pantherophis > Pantherophis guttatus. The sequence continues at coordinate 2,752,923 of NC_142072.1, forward strand.
TAAAAGCCTCTGATGATCCCAGCTGAGCCATGCGATCACCAGAGGCTTTTTTTTTTTACTTTTAAAAGCATTTTTTCTACAACCTCTTTGGCCGAAAAAATGCTTTTAAAAGTAAAAAAAAAAAAAAGCCTCTGATGATCGCGCGGCTTAGCTGGGCATTGGGGGAAGGGGCGGCGCAGGGATTTTTGCTACCGGTTCTCTGAACCACCCGCCATTGCTACCGGATCGGGCGATCCGGTCCGAACCGGGAGCATTTCACCCCTGGTCTTCCCAGTACCTTACCTGTCCAGCCCAGGTCTGCCTGAGCTTCCAGTCTCACCTGGGATCCAATGTCCTCCATAACCTGAGCCACAGAGGAAGCTGGGTCTGGCTCAGGCATTCCCAGGGTTTGGCAGATCTGATGAAGTTCTCGCAGAGCTTGGTTATTTCTGTCACCTTGCTTTGCTGACTGAAGCGTTTTCCTGGCCTGGAGCCGGGCAGCCAGCAGCTCCGAGCTCAAAAAATCTGGGATGAAGGGAAAGAAAGGGAGTTGGAGGGGAAAAAAAAAAAGAGGAACATTTTGGTGCATCTTAGTATGTTCTCCAAACCCCCCACTGCACGCGTGGCCTCTGAGGGACCAGCCCTGCCTGGAGTAGATCCATTTTAAAATATCTGTTTTCTTGCAGATGTTTCACTACCCAAAAAGGTAACACCATTAGAGCTAGAAGCGTTTGGGAGTTTTCTGCCCCAGCTCCGGATTCCAGAGGATATTGACACACACCAACAGTCCTTATCAAATTTATTAAGTAGCAAGAATAAACCAGAGTCCGGCAAAGGTTGGCAACCAGCCCAGAAAACAAGATACGATAAGACTTTTCCAAAAATGCTCTGATGATAATTACAAGTTGTTTCCAGCAAGAAACTTACTAACGGTGTGTGACTTGAATAGGCTAAGGGAATGGCCAATTTTATTATTATTATTATTATTATTATTATTATTATTATTATTATTATTATTATTATTATTATTATTATAATTTTTATACCACCCTTCTCCTGAAGGACTCGGGGCGGTGTACAGCCACATTAAAACAACATATACCCACAAAATTTTAAAAGTTTAAAATATATTAAAAATGTGGCCCTTATATTAAAAACTACAAACTACAATTATCCTCAGGCCTTACTCTTGAGGAGACCTCCTCCTCCTGAGTAGCCACTCCTGCCTTTTGGCAGCCCTGCGTGCTCGAGCATTGAGGAGAGGCTCCTCCACTTCGCTCTCTCCACCTGAAGGAGCCTCTGGAGGTTCTGAAGGCCCTGGCTGAGTCTCTGCCTCTGGCACCACGTCCTCTTCGGCCTCCTCGCTGTCCGACGCGAGCGCTGGCTGCGCAGGCTGCTGGCGCGACCCCACACCAGCCTCCTCGTCGTTGGGATCAGCCACGATCCGCGCAGGCTGCTGGCGGGCCACAACAGGGAGGAGGAGGAGGAGGAGGATTGTAAGGTTGTTGGTGCTCTCTGAGCTTGGTCGTTTTCTTGCAGACATTTCATTACCCAACTAGGTAACATCATCAGTTCTAGAAGGGTGTGTGCTTGTTCTTATTCAATATTCAGAATAGCACTAAGTCAGGGGCTCTATGTTGACAGCTTTCTTCTTCTTTTTTAATTAAGCAAGAAAAGTACAACTAAAAGAAGAGCCTGAACTAAAACCACCTCCTTCAAAAACCCAAGGCCTGTTTGCCACCGTAGGCAAAGACACTAAATCACAAGAAATTTGTATTTTGTTTCCTTTCCCAAAACTCGGAAACCGTGAGATCCCAACTGTAACACCTCTGGGTATTAAACCTTCAAGAAACTTGGCAATCACAGCTATTCCAGGCAGAACCTGGATAGAATAAAGATAGTTTGTAAGTCGTGGTTGACGGCCGACTGCCTTGTCTGAATTGAGCCACTTGTGTTTGAGTTCACAAACCATGATTAAGCGTAGTGCGATGCACCAATTCTGTAGTTCCCTGTCCACTTACACAGAAGCTGCAGGCAGTGGTCTCGGGTGCTGAGTCTAGCCATTACGTCCCCTGTGGTCAGTGATGGATACGGGCAATGCAGCTCACCCAGGAGGCCGCTGATTTCGATCTGAAATGTCTCGGCATCCTCAGGTCCTGATCGGGGGAAATGGCTTAGAGTTTTTTAGGATCAGAATGATTTAAAGAAAAAGAAAAAGATTCCTATCACCTCCCCTTTAGGCTCTGCTCATTCTTAACCTTTCTGAGTTGCTCATTTCTAGCTCCTTGTCTTCCATTCCCTTCCCCTTCCTTCCTTCCTCTTCCTCTTCTCTTTCCTTCCTCTTCCATTCCTTCCCCTCCTTCCTTCCACTTCCATCTCTTTCCTTCATTCTCTTCCCTTCCCCTTCCTTCCCTTTCCTTCCTCTTCCATTCCTTCCTCTTCCCTTCGTTTCCTTCCTTCCCTTTCCATCCCTTTCCTTCATTCTCTTCCCTTCCTTCCCTTCCTCCCTCTTCCCTTCCGCTTCCATCCCTTTCCTTCCTTCCTCTTCTCCCTTCCATCCCTTCCTTCCTTCCTCTTCCATTCCTTTCCTTCCTTCCCCTTCCATCCTTCCTTCCTTCTCTTCCCTTTCCCTTCCATTCTTTCCTTCCTTCCTTCCTATTTCCTTCCCCTTCCTTTCCTTCCCTTTTTCCTTTCTCTTCCCTTCCCCTTCCATCCTTCCTCCTCCCCTTTCCTTTCCCTTCCTTTCCTTCCACTTTTTCCTTTCCTTCCTTCCTCTTCCTTCCTGCTTGACTTTTCTCTTCTCTTCTCTTCTCTTCTCTTCTCTTCTTCTCTTCCCCCTCCTCCCTCACCCTTTCCTTCCCCTTCCTCCCTCCCCACATTCTTTGTATTCTCCGTTCTTTCCCGTGATCTAGGACAGTTACGTTTCTCTCGTGCTCCGTAGCCTTGATACGCAGTCCAAAGTCCCATCTCTGCAAAGCCACACGCTTGGACTCTTGAAACCGCCTTTCCCCTCTGCAAAGCTGGAAGAGCCTACCTACCCTGCACCGGGCTAACGTCCTCCTCCAGCCGACAAAGGGTTCGGAGCTCTGAAACCAGCCACGAGCAGAGCGTCATGAAACGAGGGCTGGAGACCCCAGCTTCGGCCACCTCGGTGAAGGTTTTTATTGACGGAAATCTACAAATAACGATCACAATCAAGCCAAGATAGTACCAATCGTCCTAGGCGCCTTTGGGCGCGATCCCCAAAATCACTTGAATCCTGTCGGCATCGATAAAATCAGGACCAGGCCATTGCAAAAGGCAGAGCTTTCCGTTTAGACTGGATTTGGTATTTTTATTCCCCTATATCGAGTCCTTCCCAAGGATCTGGGATAGGGTCCCCCCAGGTGCTTTTTTTTTCAAGAGGCAGCTGGACTTTCTGGTTTTTCTTCGAAGACGTTTTGCTTCTCATCCAAAGAAGCTTCTTCAGCTCGGATTGGCTCATTCCCCCCAACATCCAGTCCGAGCTGAAGAAGCTTCTTTGGATGAGAAGCGAAACGTCTTTAAAGAGAAACCAAGAAAGTCCAGTTGCCATTAACTGGGATGACTGACAATCTCCATAGACATCTGGGAGAGGGGATATTCTGTCAAATCTTAAGACCCTCCTATTCCACAAGCCGGCCTGGCCTAATTTTCTCCCCTTTCTTTTAAATTTTTAAATTGGAATTTTAATTTGTTTTAAATTATTGGGATTTTTAATTGTCTTGGGCTAAATTATTTAATTTGGTTTTAATTATGTTTCTAACTTTTGTATTTATGTATTTTATTTTGTGCCTGTTCACCGCCCTGAGTCCTTCGGGAGTAGGGCGGTATATAAATTTAATAAAACAAACATAAAGCAAAACAAACAAATATTGGAAGGCTGCTATCACGTCACCCTGGCCTAGTCCTTCTCTTCTGAACTTTTACAGAACACAGAACAGAGTTGGAACGGACCTCGGAGGTCATCTAGTCCGACCCCACCTCCCCCGCCCAAGTTTATACCATTCCAGACACCTCCATTGTTGCAGCACCCACAACTTCTGGTGGCAGGTCGTTCCACTGGTTAATTGTTCTGACTGTCGGGAAATTTCTCCTTAGTTCCAGGTTGCTTCTCTCCTTGATTCGTTTCTATATATTGCCTTCAGGTCCTTTGGAGCAGAGGTCTCCAACCTTGGCAACCTTAAGCCTGGCGGACGTCAACTCCCAGAATTCATTACCCTCCACTTAAAGAGACAAACAATCTACTCTCTAACAAACAATTTGGTTTCAGAAAAAAAAAAAAAAAGAATTCGTTCTGTAATCTGCAACTCCTACACTGCAAAAACATATGGACTACACAACTAGACCAGGGCAAAGCAACAGACCCAATTTACATAGACTTCTGTAAAGCCTTTGACTCAGTGGTAGCCCCTGGGCGAGTGGGCAACCTGTCCAGAGCCTTCTGTGGCCTGCAGGGGAGAAGAGTCCAAGAGCTCCACTGCCCCCTCCTGCCCCTATAGGGCTCCTTCTTGCAAACTCTCTCTACAACAACCCTGCGAGGTAGGACAGGCTGAGAAAGGGGGGGCGACAGCAGGTCCCCTGGAATCCCCCACCAGCAGGCCCCCCCCACCCCCTTGGCTGACCCTAGGCCCCGCCCCAACCCCTTGGCCCCGCCCCCGCTCACCCCTGGACGTCTTCCGCCTCCATGTCTCCGCAGGAATCTCCCCCCCCCCTCGAACCGAGCGCCGCTCGCGCAAGAAAGCCCTGCAATCCCGCCCTTCCAGCAGAGGCGGCTTTCCCCATTGGCTCTTCGTTACAGACGTCAAACACCGCCCACCAGGCCCGCCAATGACAGCACGGGCTTGACCCGCGAGTCGCCAATCCGAAGGCGCCCTTAGCCCGGGCGCGGCGCTTGCGATTGGCCGACAGCTATCATAGCAACCGAGCGGGGGGGGAGGCTCCTCCCACCGTTGCTTGGCTTTCTCTCTCCGGCCAATCGAGAGTTCCTTCTTGCGGTGAGGGATTTAAAAAAAACAAAAAGAATCGCATCTCAGAACGCCCGCGACAGTCTTCAGCCAATGGGAAGGCGCCCTCGCTGACGCCCCCCTCTTCACTATGGCAACGTGCCAGACACAGGAGAGTATCGGTGGGGGGGAGAAAAAAAGTATCAATCGTCCGACCAATCAGAGCGCGCGGACGGCTGCGGGGGCGGCCTTTGGAGGAACAGCTGGCCGCCGAGTTCTTTTACGCGCTTCCCGGGTAGAGGCGCTTCCTAACGCTCTGCAGGCGGGTTTCTGAGCGTGTGCAGAGTTCTTCCTTTGACGCCGGGCTTTCTTCTCAGGGGGGAGGCATAGGTTGCACGTGTGTATGCACAAACATGCGTGTAGAGGGTGTTCACGTTCACTCTGATACACGCAAGTGTATTAAGAGGCTAAAGAATTCCCTAAATATTTTTTTTTCCTATTTAATTGTTGCCAATCTTAATTTTAATGCTTTGAATGTTTTTATGTTTTATGCTATGTTTTGATGTTTTAAGCCGAGATAGTTGGCAGAAATATAAATTAAATCAGAAAATTAAAACAGCATTTTTTCCCCCTATGTGATTATTGCAGCACCTAGCCGGGCTGGCTTGATCCCACAGTTTTGGGTTAAATTTAATGGATTTTAATTGGGTTTGGTTTAAATTGCGGCCAAAAATATTTAATTATTTTTAAACTGTTTTTCAATTTTGTATGTTCTGTTTTATTCTGGCTGTTCACCGCCCTGAGTCCTGCTGGAGAAGGGCGGTATACAAATTAAAACAAATAAATTAAAAAAAAAATGCTAATCTTAATTTTAATGCCTTTATATTTATGTCTTAGCACTATGGTAAGCCGCCCAGAGTCACTCGAGATAACGGTGGCAATATAAATTTAATCGATAAATAAAATAATGATGATTTTTTTTTCCTTTCTCCAATTGGAGGTGGAAACTTGGAGAACTGAAGGCAAGGAAATTTCAATTTAATATGTGCCGATTAGTGTCCATTCAAAGTGACAATATTGTAAGCCTATTTACCGAAAGAATTCAAGAGGTGTGATGTATGAGGTAGAGGATGGGAACTGAATTCAGATTTTAAGTAACTATGTAAAACCAACCAACCAAAACGGAATGTCAGCTTGTCAGTGTGGAGTTTTAGGATTGCAACTGAGAGTGAAACACACTCTTGTGGACTAGTAACTTGGGTCAGTTTTGTTTATGATCATGACTAGTTTATTAGCCTTAGATGACAGTGGCTTTTTCCAATCCAAGGAAACGGATGTTTACCGTCTTCCCCAAATTTTTAGAGGGGAGCAGGAGAAAAGGATTACATCATGAAAGTTTTAAAATTGGTGTAGAAAAAAAAAAGGGGAATACTTTATGTTGTTGCTGGAAAAGAAATCATCTCCGTATGCGGCGAGGATAAGAATGCAAACCTCAGACTTCTTCCATTAAGTGTAATGTTTTTTTTTTACCTTTTTAATTTACATCGTACAGTTTTAAATAATAGAGCATTCTCTTCCGGTGCCCTTTGTGCCATTCTTTTAAAAATATTATTTTTTTTTTAAATACACAGAAATTCCAAGACCGAATATACAAATCTGATAAAATACTTAAAAACAGGAAAGAAAATTAGCTTGGCAACCACATTAAGGGGAAAGAAAAAAGAAAAAGAAAAAAAAGATGGAACATAAACTTGTGGCTTGGATTCTGTTGACTCCTTTCCTTCGCAAAGACCTAAAAATGAAAAGAAAGCAACTTCCCCCAGGTAGATAGCCTCTTGCAGGATGGGACACCCCCCCTTCGCCCCATCCTGTTCCCCCATCTCAAGGTCTGCCCCTGTTTTTAACACAGCCTTCCCTTGCCGAGAGCTGGCATATTATCTAGGCATTTGGAGAGCTGTTGCAATCCTAACAGTGGATTCCGTGCAATCCGGAGGATGGGGTGGCTGAAGCAGTTGCCCCCATGGATGAAAAGCAGCCTCTAAAATTCAGGATTTTACCAGGTTCCTTCTGGATCCAAGCACGAAATTAGAAACAAGAATAAATAAAGGCGTCGGAGCTGAGAAAAACTGGCCACGCACCAGCAGAATCGAATCGGTGAATTCTCTGAATGGGATTGAGTTGGAATAAACCAGAGAGATTGGGGCCACAAGGAAAAAAAGAGAGTGAAGGCAATCCCTTTAATTTATGCACAATTTTAAGCTGACAAAAGAGTCAAGGAAGTGCATACAGGTAGTCCTCGACTTAACAAACCGTTCGTTTTAGTGACTGAATCTACAACAGCACTGGGGGAAAAAGTGACTTGTGACCACTTTGCACACTTAAGGACCATTGCAGCATCCCTATGGTCATGTGATCGAAAGTTAGATGCTTGGCAACTGGCATGTACTTATGACGGTTGCAAGACAATGGGGAAGCCAGATTCAGTTCTACAACCGTGTTACTAACTTAAAAACTCCCAGAATGGTTGCCTGGGGAATTCTGGGAGTTGAAGTCCACAGGTTTTAAACTTTGCCAAGGTTGGACACCTCTCGGATGCTTTGAAGGGCGAATCCAATGAGTAAACTGGCATCGGGCATAATTTACATCAGAAGGATTTAAACAAAAAAATAATACTGGGGTTGCGTCAGTAAACTTCCTAACTGAACGACGACGTATTATGGTTCAACCATGATTTTTTTGTGCTTTGGAGATTTCATTGAAACGGAACACAGGAGAGAGGGAAACCCTTGTGGCTTAGGAAAGGATGCATTATTGATGTCAAAAAGGGGGAGAAAGCCCACCTGTCCCTTTATTTTTTTTCCCTCCCTCCCAGTCTCCTGCCATCCCCACCCCACCCCAAGTACCATTTTCTGCAGCTGAATTCTGCAATTGAAAAAAAAAAAAAGCTTGTAAGGCCATTTGGAATCCACGGGACAAAAATTTCTTCCTCCAGTGCTTCTCAATAGCCCCCCAGCTTCAGCAAGGAATATGCATCCTCTCCAACTGATCTACATAACAAACAGGAAGATATAACAAGGTGTGCGTTTTTTTTGTGTGTTTGTGTATATACCCTGTAAACCGAACCCTGTCTGTGCTAGGAGGAGCCTTTTGAAACAAGCCGTACAAAAATCTCAGAAGCAAACCACGTTGATCTGGCTTTGGCTTTCGGGCGTGGAGAACCACAAAACCACACACACACAAAAGTAGAATTATATATATTAAGGGCAGGATGCAGGATGCCATCTTAAGTCGTCCTACAGATGTTCCTTTCCCCCAACTGGAATATGCATCTTATCCCATAATAAATGTTGACCTAAATGAGGAAATCCACTTATTTCCCCACCCCCCTTGTGTTCTTTTCAGCATCCTTCAAGCTTGACATGTCCCACAAATTCAAGGTTTAAAATTCTGGAGGCTCCCTATGCCAGTCTACAGCTAGTCCTCGACTTACAAACATTCATTTAGTGTCTGAAGTTACAACGGCACTGTAAAAAAGTGACTTATGACCGTTTTTTTCACTGACAACCATTGCAGGACCTCTGTGGTTGCATCAGGATCAGAATTCAGATGCTTGGCAACTGGCATGGATTTATGATGGTTGAAGGGTCTCGGGATCATGTGATCAGCTTTTGCAGCCTTCTGACAAGCAAAGTCAATGGGGAAACTAGTTTCACTTAAGAACTGTGTTACTAACAACAACTGCAGTGATTCACTTAATTGGAGAAAGAAAAGAAAGAAAAAAGAAAGAAAAGAAAAAGAGAAAGGAAAGAAAGAAAGAAAGAAAGAAAAAAGAGAAAGGAAAAGAGAAAGGAAAGAAAAAGAAAGAAAGAAAAAAAGGAAAGAAAGAAAGAAAGAAAAAGAAAGAAGATAAAATGGGGCAAAACTCACTTAACAACTGGCTTGCTTAGCAACCGACATTTTGGACTCAATCATGGTCGTTGTTGCTTGGGATGGACAAACAGTAAAAAGGAAATAGTGCTTTTAATGTGCTTTTTCTCTGCTTAAAGGACCCCAGTTCCTTAACCCATCATACATCTTCCGTTGGGTTCTGACAAACACACCCTGAGCAGAAACGGCAAGGCAGAAAACTAAAACATTTAGGAGTAAAAATTGCCCTTTTACATTTTAGGTTAAAAACTACCAATTTAAACATTTTACACCAGACTTTAAAAATGGCCGCACTGAGGTATGAGCCAATCCTCTAGATCAGGGATGTCGGAGCTTGACAATTTTTAAGACTTGTGGACTTCAACTCCCAGAATTCCCCAGCCTCCATGATTGGCTGGGGAATTCTGGGAGTTGAAATCCACAGGTCTTAAAATTAGCCAAGGTTGGACACCCCTCGGCTAGCTCTTTTAACCAGCCTACAATTTAAGCCGAAAACCCACCTACAAAAACATCAAGACCCTGATGCTCAGATTTTAAAACACAGCCTGGACTATTTTATTTTATTCTTATTTAAAAAAAAAAAAAAAAAAACCAACCACCACCACCTCTTCCATCCGTCCCTTTGCTAGAGGAAATCCGGACATTTGCTTTAAATAAATTATGCAAACCGTCCCATCTGCCTATCAGATAATTTTGCATAATTCCTACAGATTGGAAGTTTGGGGTTATTTAAAGAAAAAAAATTTAGTTTTGCTTCGCGTCAGGAAGGAAAAGAGATGTGAACCACTAAGCAGGAAACGGGAGACCTAAAAAAATGGAACTAAACTAGAGGATTTCTGAGAAATATAAATTGAATAAAATAATAAAAATAAATTGAACTTGCAGGATTTTAAGTGTTCTTATTCCATTGGTGGATGGACCTGAATATTGTTGACAAAAACAAAAACAAAAAAAAACAAACCAGCGGTCTCTTTAAGATTTAGGAAAATATTTTCTCAGCCCACCTGAAGGCCTAAGATCTCTTTGCATGCAAACCAGATCTTATTTTTTTTTTCCAGGTAAGCCAAACCCCATCTTGAGACATCTTTTATGCACCGAAGTTTACCCATTTCCACGTCTTCCTTGAAATCTTGAACAAAAATATATAACCTGGTTAAAAATTTTGTGCGTTTGCGTCAGGCGTTGTATGTTGTGCGTGGTGTTTGCCACCCGGACACGTGCATGAAAAAGCTTGTGCCCTCGTTCTAACGGGTAAAAGCATAGAGAGAAAGACAGATTAAGAGAATAACAGAGTTAGAAGGGACTTCGGAGAATGTCTAGTCCAACCCCCTGCTCAACCAGGTTATCGTATACAGGTAGTCCTTGACTTCAGAGGTGGGGGTTCACATAATTTAACAACCGGTTCGCCCCAGTACCGAAAATGCCCGCGCTTGCACACAGCTTAAAAAACAGCTAAATAGGATGGCATAGCACTTTCTGACCACCCGCAAGTCACAACTACCGGTTCGCCCAAACCGATACGAACCGGCTGAATCCCTGCTCGACTTACAACCATTCATTGAGCAACCGTTCAAAGTGATAAGGGCACTGTAAGTTCGAATCTCGCCAGGCTCAAGGTTGACTCAGCCTTCCATCCTTTCTAAGGTAGGTAAATTGAGGACCCGGTTTGTGGGGGCAATAAGCTGACTTTGTATAAATATACAAAAGAATGAAGGCTATTGCTTAACGCATTGTAAGCCGCCCTGAGTCTCCGGAGGAGGGCGGCATATAAATCAAATTAAAAAAAAAAAAAAAGATGACTTGCAACCAATCCTCGCGCTTAACAACTATTCGGCGTCCTTACGGGTCACATGATCAACATTTGAGCGCTTGGCAACCAACGTATATTTCTGACGATCGCCGTTTGCGACTTTACGAGGAAAGTCATTTTGGGCGGGGTGGGGATGGCGGAACTTGCTTACTGACTGCATCATTCGCGTAACAACTGTAGGGATTCGCTTAGCGACAATGACAAAAAGGTCATAAAATCGGACGCAACTCATTTAACAACCAGCTTGGTAAGCCAGAGAAATTGTGACGCCAGTTGTAGCTGTAGACTTACTACCTGTAATGTAGTTTTTTTTTTTTTTCCTCTTGGGATTAAATGGACGAGGGGTATTTTAAGGGAAAAACAACCAAGAGAAAGACCGGTCTGTTCTTGTTTTGATACATTTTTAATGCCCGCGTTTGATTTTAGCCTGGAAACGCCCAAGAGACTTCGGTAAGTCTGGGATCAGTACAGGTAGTTCTCGCTTTACAACCGTTTGTTTTAACAACGGTTCAAAGCTATGTTGACCTCAGGAAAAAAAGTGACTTATGACCTGTCCCTGAAATTACAACCGTTGCATCACTCTTGAGGTCATGTGATCACAATTTTAGGTATTTGGGCAACCATTTCGCACCTACGATGGTTGCAGCGTCGTGCGTTCATGTGATCCCAATTTGCGACCTTCCAACAAGTGAAATCACCTAACCACTGCGGTATAAAATGGTCATAAAATTAGGTCCGGTCACACAATGACTCCCATTACAACCGTACCGATTTACGATGGAAATTCCTCTCTCAGATATGGTTGTAAGTCGAGAACTACCATCACAGGCAACCGGGGGGAGGGGGGGTGCTCAGAAAGAGCAGTCCGATGGTGTATTAGCAAAAATCGGAGTCCCGGGTAACCACTAAATGCACAAACATAATCGTGAGAACTTCTGCCTGCCTTCAGGGCAGCCGAATCGATGCCAATTAGCAACACGCACAACCAACCGGCAACCCTCCAAAGCAAACACAGCCTGAGCAGAAAGCTAGAATGCCAAGCAAACAGGCAGGCTTGGCCGGAAAAGACAGAAGGGGTTTAATATTATGATTTTTTTTTTTAATCAACTTGGGTGTCCAAATTGTGTCTCGGACTACAATTCCAGCTGGAATTCTGAAAGAGGAGAAGGGAAGCTGATGCCCCACCAGGCCGGGAGGGTTCAGGACAGCTGACCTAATGACAAATTCACCACTCTGGTCTTCCTGACCTTGACCCAGTGGTGAAATCCTCCGCAGGTTGCCACCGGTTCGCTGCCCGTGCATGCACAGTGTGCACCGAACACACGCTTCGCATGGGAAAAGGAGCCGTTTGAAGGTAAGTGGAACAGTGATGGGGGTGGGGGAACAGCTGTGCCTTGTGATTTAGATTTGCTAGAAAGCAGGATTTCCTGCTTTCTAGTGAATATAAATTGTGGGGCACAGCTGATCGTCGGAAATACTGATTCGGACAAACCGGTAGCTTTTTTTTTTTACTACCGGTTCGCTTGAACTGGTGCGAACCAGTAGCATTTCATCCCTGCCCTCACCCTACCAGCAAGGACTTCTTGCTCACTCAATGAAAGCAGCCTTTGAAGACAGAGACATGTTCAGCACATCGTTAAACATCATGCAAAAAAAATAAAATAAATACAGGTAGTCCTCAACTTATAACAGTTTGTTTAGTGACCATTCAAAGTTACAACGGCCCTGAAATAAGCGACGAATGACTGTTTTTCACACAACCGTTGCAGTGGTCACATGATCAACATTGAGATGCTTGGCAATTGACACATTTATGACAGTTGCAGCCTCCAGGGGTCATGTGATTCCCTGTTTTGTGACCTTCGGACAAGTGATGGAGAAGCCAGATTCACTTAACAACCTCGTTGTTAACAAGTGTAAGTGATTCACTTAACACATGTGGCAAGAGAGGTCATAAAATAAGGCAAGACTGACTTAACAAATGTCTCAGTTAGCAACAGAAATGTTGTGCTCAATTAGGGTCATAAATCAAGGACTACGTGTACCCAGGACTTAAAAATCCGGACTGCGATGGGTCAGGAAAGGTAAAGGAGAATAGAATGAAATCCAGAAAAGAGAACCATTTTCTCTTCATCCCTGGTGAGCCCACGTCCTACAGGCAACGCTATTACGTCTCAATCTTAAGAAGACATTGGGGGTGTCACAGGGAAGGGGGGGGCAAGGAATGCTTTACCTGCCTGATCGGTTTGCCAAAATACATGGCTGGTTGGTGAGGTCCATCTCGGTGGAGGTTGCCCAAGCCTGCCTTGGACTCATCCAAACATATACAGCAAGGACGGGCGGAGCTTATGGATGTTACCGACATTGGTAAAACGCGGGATGCTTTCGGAGTTCATAGTAAACTTTGGTCAAAGTTACGGTGTAGTCCTCTCGTTTTGTTTTCCCAAGTTCATCCTCCCTTTCCTTAAAATAAACCCTCCCCAAAAAATCACCCCTAGAGAGAACATCACAGGGAGGGGGAAAAATACGTGTCTGGTGCGTACCCATGACAATATCTGACCATTTTGCTTTCCCTTTCTTGCAATAAAGTAAGTCCCAATTTTGGGACAGAAAATCGTCCCATGAGGTCTCCCAGGAGTGCTGCCAGCCATCCTCACCTGGGGTCCTTTTCCTCAAAGGGGTGAAAGGGAGTGTGGGAAGGGGAGAGCCGGCTGGGTTGAAGGACTGGAACCCCAGCAAGCCTCCATCTCGGAGAAAGCTGCCTGGCTTACGCCCGTCGTGGCCTTGGTGGCAAAAAAATCCCCAAACGGCGTGTCCGGGAATTGCTCAGTTTCACCGGACGGCTTTGTGCTTGCCGCCGCAGCAACCGCAGCGCTCACCGCAGGAGTAGCAGGCGTGGAGGGGTAGGTAGCAGCACATGCACGGGACCACCAAGGAGAGGGTGGCCAGAGCCAGCCAGCGGATGCAGAAGTGCGGGTGGCCGGTGTCGCAGGAACAAGGGTCCGAGTACTCCCCTTCTGAGTCTGACATGCAGTGGTAGAGCATGCTCTCGGCACACCACATACAAGTGAACTGGTAGACGCAGTGGCCGATGGGGTCCGGCGCATCCTGGCACTGTCCCCGCCCGTTTTCTTCATTGTTAAAGACATCCCGGCAGTAGACGCACCGCGAGGGCACCGTGTCCTCTTCCACGCCCATGATGGCTCCAGGGGGTGCCTGTGGCGACTGTTGTTGCTCCTTCATTGGCTTGTGTTTTGTAGGGGAGGAGGCCCCATGGATCCGGCAGGAGGGCGAGGCCTTGGGGTCCTTCAGCCGCCCTTCGGCCCCAGGGGGAAAGCTGTACTCCTTCTCCCGGGGAGATCGGCTGCCCTGTCCGCCCTTCTCAAAGTGTACACACAGGTCGATTTTCTCAGGGTCTGGCTGGTGCTTCTGAACCACGGCCCGCCGGTAGTCCTCGTAGCCTTTGGTGACCCAGGGACAAGGGGTGATGCTCTCCAGCTCCTCCTCATCTGGGAGAGTCAGCTGCTGCAAGGGTTCGGCTTGCACCTGGGGGTGTGGAGAAGAAAAGGATGGAAATCATGCTCAGGGAATTCAAAAAGGGGGAGGAGGAGAGGGGAGGGGAGGGGGGAGGAGGAGGAGTAAAAGGAGAAGGAAAAAAGGAGAAGAGAGGGGAGAGGAGAGGAAAAGGGGGAGGAAAGAGGAGAAGGAGGTGAAGGAGGAGAGGAGAGAAGATGATGATCAGAGTAGAGTAGAGTAGAGTAGAGTAGAGTAGAGTAGAGTAGAGTAGAGTAGAGTAGAGTAGAGTATGATCATGACTACGCACCGGTCCAGCTGAGCTCGCCCCTTGTGTTGAACTGAAGGGGAACTCTTCAGAAATGGGGGTGCGAATGAAGCAGGTGGAGGAGGACTCACTGGTCACAATGGTAATGGGTTTGGGGAGCATCTCCTTCTGGCTATTTGAGGAAGACTCGCTATCTGTGCGCACCTAGAGAGAAAAGCCACAATGCAGAGGTTATGTTGAGTCTGAGAGCAGGTCCCCATGGCTTTTCATTCAATTGCTCCTAGCACAAGGTAGACTTGAGACCAAATGAGGAACCAATTTTTATAGATAGTCCTCGACCACAAGATACCTCAACCAGTTGAGGCAAATTGTAAAGGCAAATTGGTTGCCAAGTGTCGGAATTGTGATCACGTGATCAGGGGGTGGTACAACGGTTGTAAGTACCGTAAGTACGAGTGTTAAGCTATTTAAATTTAGCAGCTGGAGCAGTGGGGTTGTGGAGTGAGCCAGAACACACAGTTATGGTTGATTGGTTGAAGAGGGTTGGCTCCTGCAAGAGGCAATCTGTGCTGTGATTGGTTGCTGTGGATGTATAGGGGGGGATTCCCTTTCTCCCCCGCCTTTTTCTTCTGTGTACCCTTGCTTGCTCTGTGATTTACCTCATGATTCTCCCATTTGCCTGATTATCTAGTTTGTTGTATATATCGATATAAATATATATTTATTTACGTAAAACTACAAGTTCGTGTCAGCGTCTCTGACTCCATTTGCACAAATTCCCTGACTGACAGTGCTACTCTTTGAAAAGTACCAATAAAAGAGAATATTTGTAGCTCAGGGCTGAACTGAGAGGTCCTTCATTGTAAAATATATTTATTTATAGAAAACTACAAGTTCATGTCAGTGTCTCTGACTCCATTTGCACAAATTCCCTGACTGACAGTGCTACTCTTTGAAAAATACCAATAAAGGAGAATATTTGTAGCTCAGGGCTGAACTGAGGGGTCCTTGGTGTTCTCTGAGCTTGGTGGTTTTCTTGAAGACGTTTCATGACCCAAACTAGGTAACATCATCAGTGCTAGTAGTAGTAGTAGCAATAGATATTTAAATTTAGTAGCTGGAGCAGTGGGATTGTGCAGTGAACAAGAACACACAGTTATAATATCGGTTGAAGAGGGCTGGCTCCTGCGTGAGGCAATCTGCGCTGTGATTGGTTGCTGCGGATGTATAGGGGAGGGATTCCCTTTCCCCCCCGCCTTTTTCTTCTGTGGGCCCTGTTTGCTCTGTGATTTACCTCATGAGTCTCCCGTTGGCCTGATTATCTAATTTACTCTATGTATATTGTAAAATATATTTATTTATAAATATATTTATAAATATATGTAAAATATATTTTACATAAATATATGTAAAATATATTTATTTATATAAAACTACAAGTTCGTGTCAGCGTCTCTGACTTCATTTGGACACCTGCTGCGCAATTCCCTGACAATGAGGACCAGTGGCGGGTCATTTTATTTTCAGCGCCCTCCATTGTAACTTTGAATGGTTGCTAAAAGTATGATTGTAAGTCGAGGACTATGTGTATTATCAGGCACTAGAGAATGATTTCAACCTTACTCTGACCATCCAAAGGACAAAAACTTGCTTTTTTCTTTTTTTTTAAAGGATGTTTTTCAATTCAAGCGTTCCTTGGCTAGCACAGATGAGAAAAATTGCTTTATGGTAATCAGGAAACATCCAATTCGAAGTAGAAAACAGACTCACAGTAAGGGCTTCATCCCGACCAGCTGCTTCATCCTCGGAGGACGAAGAGGAGCCGGTGGCACTGGAGCAAGGTGAACAAGAACCTGGAAGATGGAAGTAAAAATCTAAATATGTGCACAAAATTATACCAAAGTTCTTTTTGAAAAAAATATAATAATGATAGGCCTTTATTCTGAATGAAATATGCAAAGATGAAGAAAAAAATGAAAATGTATTCTTCAGGGCTTGGCCAGCTTATGAGAAAATTTAGGAAAAGAGCCTCTGATTTCATTTGGTTTGTAATTGTTTTTAATTTTGTGTGTGCGTATGTTTTGGATTTAGATTGGCATGCTGCCTTGAATCTATGGGAGCTGCCGGCTATTATACATTTCAAATAGTAATAATAATAATATCAATAATGATAGGTGCCTAGGGTGCAATCCCAAGAGAACTGGAGCCTCACTTGAACACCATCGGCATTGACAAATTCACCATTGGTCAATTGCAAAAGGCAGCTTTACTCGGAACATAATCCATCCTGGGATGACACCTCTAATGTCATCAAACCTCCACATCTGCCTATCCCAGGTTTTTTGTGAAGGGCTCGATAAGTGGATAAATATTCCAAATCCAGTCCAAACATCTGGCTGACAGTGCGATGAACCATAATAAGAATAATTCCAAAATGAACTCCTAAATTGTCTAAGCTACTTCAAGAAATTCTCCAGTGTTTCCTGTGTTCATTCTGAGTAAGGCAAAATTCTGGTAGAAGATAGTGCTGTTACTCAGCATTTCAATAACTCTCTGTAGTAATTACTGTGGCCCTACACCTTCTTTACAAATTACTCGTATTTCAGGGATTGTTGGAACTCAGAAAACAACACCTAGAAGTTGATCGATGCTGCCAGCTTTGAACCCGAATTTTCCCACTGTAACGGGCTTAATAGAAGTTTCCGTATTCCACAATGGTGCAGTTGCATGGCCTGGTAGTAGCCCAACCCCTGACCCCCCCGACCCCCCCCCCGGCTTCACAGCAGTCCCCTCACCTTCCGTGATCTCCTTCAGAGCGGCTTGCACGCCCTTCTCAAAAATCACTGCATCTGCAGGGCTCTGAAAAGTGAGGCCAAACTTGTTATCCCCAACTTTCCAGTGGTGGAAAATGGGGTTCACCTTGTTGTAGACCAGGTCCTTTTTCAAGGCACACTCCAAGATGGTCTGCAGGACAGGAAGGAGGAGGAGGAAGAATGCATGATGGGGAGAACAATTGGAGGACACCTTCCCTCCCACAACCCCGTGCTGCCCACCGAGACTATGTTGACCTAAATGTGAAAAAAGGCTGACTTTTGTCCCGAACATTAAGGCTGGGGCTGATGGGGAAGTCACTTGAGCAAAAATTAATATCCTGAATTAAGGACGCCTGCAGTCTTACTGGTTTAAAAGCAACGTCCCCTACACCTTATCATCCGTGGACCACTGGTGGTCCGTGAGAAAATTTTGGTGGTCCGCAGAAAAATGGTTTGCATTTTGTTATATTGCACTAAATCAGGGGTCCTCAAACTACGGCTGGATACGTGCAATTAACTTTTGTGTTGCTGCAGAGGATCTCCCCCTTCGGGGTCTTTTTGTGCGGGTCAGAGGGGTGCAGAAATTCTGACTTGGGATATGCTTTGGCCTCCTGGTGCAGGGCTTTGGGTGAAGGCTGGAGGGAAGTGCTGCTGGTGGCAAAGAGCCGGAGGGCCTCGTTCCAATGGGACTGCCTCATGGCCTGGAACTGGCTGACCATCTCAGCCCGCTGAGCCTCCAAGCACCTGTACCTGCCTTGCACCCCCTCTGCTTGGAAAGCCTATGCTCGTAGTCCTAAGTGAGGTGCTTCTACTGAGCCCCTTTCTCAGTCAGATCCAATTTGAACTGAGCTGTTTTGCCAACTCTTTCTTGTGGTGGCTGCTTAGCTCCAACAACTGCTTCCTGTTGGGGCCCTAAGGAGTCCAGGCGGGGAAGCAAGGAGTGGCTGGGAGTGAAGGGGCGAGTAGAGGCTGGCGAGGTGCCCCTCAACATGAGTGATATCGAGCTGGCCATGACCACCTAGCTACGCTCACCCAGCCGGTCATTAGGCAGATCGTATTAGTGGTCTGTAGGATTTAAAATTATGAATTTAGTGGTCCCTGAGGTCCGAAAGGTTGGTGACCCCTGCTCTAATGTACTCCTAATCTCTTTGGTTTGCAACGGCCTCCCTCCTAACCGCCTCCCTATCCCATCAGTCTCACCGTCTGGTCCCGGAGGCGCTCCCCGTTGATCAGGTACTGACGGCGTTGCCCTTCGTCAGGGTGCCGGACTTTACAGATGGTCACATGGCTCAGGCCACCACCACCCATGGGCACCCAACCGCCGCTTGAGTCGTCTCGGGTCATCACCACAGCCCGCACCCGAACCATGTAACTGGGAGGAAACAGCAAGAGAGGAAGAATCAGGGCAAAGCAATGTCACCCCTCAAATCAATCTGGGCCATTGTTTTCCCAGGTGATGTCCACCAAGCTAACAGCTCCATCGCTACCCCAGCTGGGGAAGATGGGGTTGTGGTTTTTATATATCTAAGGAGGTACCCGAATGGAGAAGGCTGATCTAGACATGGTTTCCACCTCCAGAAATTCAAGTTTGCTTGTAGGATCAAGTCCCTGAACTAACTAACAAGGGTCCTGGACCAGTGGTGAAATCCTCCGGAGTTTGCCACCGGTTCGCTGCCCGCACGGTGCGTGCCAAATGCACGCTTTGCGTGGAAAAAGGACACTTAACAAGGTAAGTAGAACAGTGAGGGGGGGAACCACTGTGCCACGCTATTAAGATTCGCTAGAAAGCAGGATTCCTGCTTTCTAGCAAATATAAATCGCGCGGTACAGCTGATCGTCAGAAATGACCAGTTCAGTAGCTTTTTTTTACTACCGGTTCGCCGAACGGGTAGCTTTTATCACTACCGGTTTGCTCGAACCGGTGCGGACCGGTAGGATTTCACCACTGTCCTGGGCCACCAACTCCTAAGATGGTGTTTTCTTCTCCTAAGTTAGCTTTTGACGGGTGAGGTTGTAAGAGGTTGAATGATTGAATTTCGGCGAACAACCTCAAGGATATCCAGAAGCTGTAGATGCTCCAACCCTGGAAGTTTTTAAGAAGCGACTGGACGACTAGTTGTCTAAAATGGTATATAGTTTCCTGCTTGAGCAGGGGGTGGGACTAGAAGACCTCCAAGGCCCCTTCCAACTCTGTTATTCCGTTATACTTCTAGTTCAAGGCTCTACGGGGTTCGCGTGGGATAAAGTTCCAGTTAGCGGTAAGTAAATACGTATATTTAACACACCTGCTTCACTTCTAAAAGCTGCTCTGGCTCTCATGATTTCTTCTCATGGAGAAAAGTCAGGTGGCCTAAAGGGTAAAGCCCTGCTTTACTTAAGGCCCACCATGAATCTGCATCCTTCACCTGGAAGGCACCTCCTCTCCACGTGAGAACAGATCATGATATGCAAAGCAGACTTCAGAAGAAAAACAGGTCCCACGTGGACATTAAATATTCTCATTACTTATTAAGCCACCCACACAGAGAATAGGAAAAGGGAGTTCAGATATTTCTCTCCCCCCCCACCTCAGATTCACATGGGGATAGAATTGATTTTACCTGCAAAGATAAGGCACTTTATCTACCACCCATCTTTTGCAACAAAGCTCCCCGGGTGGATTTTAAAAAAAAAAATTAATTTATTTTAAATAAAATCTACAATCGAAAAGAATAACAAGGTTGGAAGGGACCGTGGGAGTCTTCTGGTCCAATGCCCTGCTCAAACAGGAAATCCTATTGCTACCAACCTGCCTTCCATGGAGGACCTGTATACTGCACGAGTCAAAAAAAGGGCTGTGAAAATATCTACACACCCCTCACATCCTGGACACAAATTGTTTCAACTCCTACCCTCAAAACCGATGCTTTAGAGCACTGCACACCAGGACAACTAGACACAAGAACAGTTTTTTCCCCGAATGCCATCACTCTGCTAAACAAATAATTCTCTCAACACTGTCAAACTATTCACTAAGTCTGCATTACTATTAATCTTCTCATCGTTCCCACCACCCATCTCCTTCCACTTATGATTGTAGGACTGTAATTTTGTTGCTTGTATCCTTACGATTTATATTGATATTGTTTCCTGATTGCTTATTTGTACCCTATGACTATCATTAAGTGTTGTACCTTATGATTCTTGATGAACATATCTTTTCTTTTATGTACACTGAGAGCGTATGCACCAAAGACAAATTCCTTGTGTGTCCAATCACACTTGGCCAATAAAATATTCTATTCTATTCTATTCTATTCTATTCTATTCTATTCTATTCCATTCCATTCCATTCCATTCCATTCCATTCCATTCCATTCCATTCCATTCCATTCCAGACAAATGATTGTCTAAATCTCTTCTTTAAAAACTTCCAGTGTCGGAGCATTTGCAACTTCTGGGGGCAATTCATTCCACTGATTAATTGCTCTGTCAGGAAATTTCTCCTTGGTTCTAAGGTTGCTTCTCTCCTTGATTAGTTTCCATCCTTTGCTTCTTGTCTTGCCTTCAGATGCTTTGGATTTGACTCCCTCTTCTTAATGGCAACGCCTCAAATATCGGAACACTGCTATCCTATCACCCCTGGTCCTTCTTTTCATTAAACTCGAGAGACCCAATTCCTGCAACCGTTCTTCGTATGTTTTAGCCTCCAGGCCTCTAATCCTCCTTGTTGCTGTACACTCTTTCCAGGATCTCTCAACATCTTTTTTTATATTACGGGGACATCGTATCATAAAATTATCAGCATATTATAAAATTATCTGCAAAAGTAAAAGCCACAAAAATTTAAAAAACACACTCCCGAAAAACTGAAAACCCAAATCCGGTTAGAGGCCCCTGGAGAAACCTGTCTCTCGAGCAGTGGAAATTAAACAAGAACAGAAGCAAAAGACATCAAAAGATTGTCTTCCCAAGCAACCGGCTGAACGTAGCATTTTTATGCTGACATCTCCTCTGATCCGTACAAAATTCACCTCCGCTCAAAAGGATGGTTTTGCGAAACGCAGCGGAACAAGCCGAGATGAGATTGGGTAGTTGAGGATTCAACCCTTTACGGAAAACGAGTTCTTGTGTTAATGGGTGCGAACAAGGTTAAGCCTTGGCCACTCGAAGACCTGTGGACTTCAACTCCCAGAATTCCTCAGCGTGGTTGAGACACGTCACTCTAAGTCAGGGGTCTCCAAACTTTGCAACTTTAAGACTTGAGGAGTTCAATTCCCAAAATTCCGCAGCCAGCATGACTAGCTGAGGAATTCTGGGAGCTGAAGTCCATAAGTCTTCAATTTGCCAAGTTTGAAGACCGCTGCTCTAAGTCCTCAAAAGTAAAAAGTTCAATAGGAAAATAGGGATTTATGGGAGAGACTCACAAACCCAACTTTTCACCTGACAAACTAAAAAAACAGAAGAATGATTCACCTACTGACATCCTCCAAGCTGCCATAGATGATGATCCAAATCACTCTTTCCCAACTTTGGCCACTTGAAGATGTGCGGACTGCAACTCCCAGAATTCCCCAGCCATCATGGTTGGCTGAGGAATTCTGGGAATTGAAGTCCACCCATCTTCAAGTGGCCACAATTGAGAAAGCCAACATACAGCTTATTTGCTTGTACAAAACACATCGACAAAAACATTTTCTGGTTTGTTAGCTTTCAGGTGTAGCATCCTACGTGAATCTAGTTATACAGGGACAGCCCAGAGAATCAAACCTTGAAAGGTGGGAGCCTCTGGGAGGTTGGATGTTGGACTGGCTGTGGGAGGACTCAAGATTGTAGTCCTCTGTAGGACTTCGGCCTAATCATACTTTCTCAGACTGGCCTCCCTCCTAGGGCTGTTGTTCTGTAGAGTTCATAAAGCTCCTGAACAAAAGATTGCACATAATTCTTAACAGAAAAGAAATGAAAACAAGAGTTTTATCCAGAAACTCCAATTCAAACCTTAACTCTAACTCAGTTGGCCAAATATGGCTGGCCTTACTTAATCCCAGAATTCCTTGGCCAGCATCCTTTAAGTTGTCCGGACTTCAACGTGTTGGCTGGGGAATTCTGGGAGTTGAAGTCCACCCATCTTGAAAGGGATCAATGTTGAGACGCACAGCTTCCCCTCTTCTTTCTCTCCAGCTTCTCCTTCTCTATTTTTTCCACCATTTGCATAGCTGCTTCAGCTGCCCGGCCTCATGGTAATCTCATCCTTCAGCAAACAGATGCTTTTCAACGTCTTGTTCTCCAAGTTAATGATTAAACTGCCTGAAATGGAAGGTAGAAGCAGGAAAGGAAGGCAAAGGATGTTTGAGCTGGTGGAAAGAATTCCCAGACAGTTGTATGGAAGCAGAGCAGGGGTGAAATCCAGCAGGTTCTGACAGGTTCTGGAGAACCGGTAGCGGAAATTTTGAGTAGTTCGGAGAACCGGCAAATGCCACCTCTGGCTGGCCCCAGAGGGGGGGGAATGGGGATTTCATAATATCCTTCCCCCAGGAATGGGGAGGAATGGGGATTTTGCAGTATCCTTCCCCTGCCATGCCCATCAAGCCACGCCCACCAAGCCACGCCTACAGAACCGGTAGTAAAAAAATTTGGATTTCACCACTGAAGCAGAGGACCTAACGGAGACCTTCCTTGTGGGTTGGACTTCAAGTCCCAGAATCCCCCAAACAGCATCTCAAAAGGCCTTATGGCTTAATTTATTAATTAATTTATTTGAAACTTTCTTGATTACGGGACTGGAGGCTGAACCGTACGATGAACAGTTGCAGGAACTGGGACCGTAGAGGCTAAAGAAGTGAAGGCAGCTCTACTTTCTATTGTCACTAGGGTGACACAAAAGCATCTCCCGACACCGGTAGTCCTCGGCTTAACGACAGTTCATTTAGTGACCATTCAAAGTTACCACAGCACTGCGACCTTCTGACCAGCAAAATCAATGGGGGGAAGCCAGATTCATTTAACAACCGTATTGCTAACTTAAGGACTGCAACGATTCACATGAAAACAGTGGCAAGAAACGTCATCACATGGGGCAAAACTCACTTCACAAATGTCTCACTTAGCAACGTGAATTTTGGGCTCAGTTGCAGTCGTAAGTCAAGGACTATCTGTATTGGAAGGGCTGTCAGAAAGAAGAGGGGGTCAATCTATTCTCCTTAACACCCGAAGGCAGGAGAAGAAGTAATGGATGGAAACTTATCCAGGAGAGAAGCAACCTTGAAGTAAGGAGAAGTTTCCTGACAGTGAGAACATTATATCAGACTTTTCTTCACAAAGTTGTGGATGCTCCATCACTGGAGGTTTTTAAGAAGTGATTGCACAGCCATTTGTCCTTCAGCAGGGGCTGGACTAGAAGACCTCTAAGGTCCCTTCCAAGTCTGTTACTCAAAGGATACAAGCTGCCAACTTCTATCAGCAAAGCTCAGATTCCTTTTAGGTCCAAGGTAATGCTGAGAAAAGTCTAGTTTGATCAGTCTAGATTGAGGACTTTCCATCTGGACCTTACTGAGCCATCGAGTCTTGGGACCACCATCAGTGGAACATTATGGGTCAGAAATTATTAATCCGTGGAACAATTAATTCGTGGAACGTCATGCCTCCAGAAGTTGTGAGTGCTCCACCACTGGAGGTTTCCAAGAAGAGATCGGATAATAATTGTCTGGAATGGTAGAGGATCTAGAAGATCCTCCAAGGTCCCTTCCCAACTCTGTTACTCAAAGGATACAAGCCGCCAACTTCTATCAGCAAAGATCAGATTCATTTTAGGTCCAAGCTAATGCATCATTTCACTATGGACCTCTCTGGATCATCTAAATTCCTGGGTCTCTGCCCACAACAAAATTCTCCTCCCAGGCCACCAGCTCAGAGCTACCTCTTACTCCAGGCGTCGTACAAGTTCATAAAATAAATAGTGAGCATCAAACTTCCATCTGGTTAAGATCCACCTCCTTCTGCTCGGGAGGTGGCCCAGAAAGAACATTTTTGACCCACCCACCCCTTGGAAAAATGCAAGCAAAGCCGTGCCATTCTCCAATTTCGCATCGGTTTTGCCAATTGATGTCACCTCCCCAACATCCAACCTCGGAGAAGGTGTCTCCATCAGTGTTTGTCTCAACAGAGCGACCACAAAAGGAACGTCAATCGATCAATCCAAAATAAAGCTGGGGAGGGACCTTGGAGGTCTTCTAGTCTGACCGCCTGGTCAAGCAGGAGACCCTATAAAATCTCAGACAAAGGGGTGTCCGGTCTCTTCTTAAAAACCTCCAGTGTTGAAGCACCCACAATTTCCAAAGGAAAGCCATTCCGAATGCTGGTTAATTCTTTTCACTGCCACAGGAAGTTTCTCTTTCATTCCACGTTTTAAGCCTCCGTTACGAAAACGCTCCGACCATCTTAAGATCCTCGAGATCCTTGTCCATTAAAAAAGCAAAGTTGGCTGATAAGGGGGAATCAGAATATTTTAAAACATGGAATTATTTTTATAGTTGGTTGGAAAAGAGATATAAATGACTGATACTATAATTGCATACAAATGATGATTATAATACTGAATTTAGAAATGAAATGTTAGAATGGTTTGGATGAATATGAAGATAGAAGAAACTTATGGAAGATGGAGAAGAAGCCTAGACGATAACAGCGAGACATCACAGGGAAAGAAGGATTGATGTATTAAATGTTTGTTTGTCTTAAAAACTAAAAAAAAAAAAACTAAAAAAAAAAAAAAGCAAAGTTGGCTGAGACTTTCTTTAATTCACAATCGATTGACCGAAAGTGATATCACCAGAACAGCAGATAAAATGGCCGCCGTCTTGTTTGGCAAGCAAGCATCTAATTTCATCGTCTAGGTCAGTGTTTCTCAACCTTGGCCGCTGGACGATGGGTGGACTTCAACTCCCAGAGTTCCCCAGCCAGAGCCAGAGCTGGCTGGGGAACTCTGGGAGTTGAAGTCCACCCATCGTCCAGCAGCCAAGGTTGAGAAACACTAGTCTAGGTAGATTAAGTGGAGTAACTCAATCCAGATTTTTTTTTTTAATAGAGAATTTAAATTTAAAACAGGAAATATAAAACAATTTCCCCCCCCCAGGAAATTTAAATTGAAAAGGGGAAATTTGAAACACATCTGACCCATTTTTCTTTTTTCTTTTCCCCCTCCTAAAGGTGTGATAAAACAGATGGAAGTCACCTATCGCTAAGGCCTGCCTCGAACACTCCCCAGGTAAAATTACATCCATGCCACTTTCCCCAGTCTTTCCAGATGTTCGCCTTCAGAATCCTCATCCTGGAATTATGGGAGTCGAAACCCAAATATCTGGAAGGCACTAAGTTTTTAAAGCAACTGTGAATCGATCACCGGTCACGGCAAACGACAAATTTGTGGTATATAATGGCTGGGCTGGATTTTGACGCATCCTGCAGTATTTATGGGGAACATTTCAGCATCCACCAAGAATTCTACAATTTATTTCATGCAGGGGTCCACAAGCCAAACAGTTTCCCCTCTCCTCAGTAACCTCCCATCGTTTTATCACTATTCTTATTTAGGGAATAAACAGAAAATGAACTCTCTCAACAAATCTGTCAGTGATCAGCTATCTACGAATTGTAATCGTTTCTATAGATGCCCAAATATAGATGCACATTATCCCAAGTTTGGAGTAAAAACACAAAATAATAAAAGAAATCCACTGAAGAAATGTCATTTTAAAAGCTCCTATTTGTGCAGTTCAAATCTTATCTATGACATGTATTTTTTTTTTAAAAAATAATTCCTTATTAAGGCAACATGCTGGAATGGAAAAGTAAGGAAAATCCAGAGTAGAAAAAAAGAAGGAAGGAAGGAAGGAAGGAAGGAAGGAAGGAAGGAAGGAAGGAAGGAAGGAGAGAAATGACTTCTCCGAGCATTAAATCAAATTTAGTTTTAGCTGATCATGCATTAGTTTTTATCCCGCATCGAACTGTTCGTACCCAAAATAATAAAATCGGTAGTGAAATCTTCAAATTACATTAACCATATTCCTCTCTTCTTATAGCCTCCTTTCCCTTTCACTAAGATTTTAAAAATTTGCACGACCGTCTATGTAAAGACGTCAACACGCCCAACTCCGTTCCCACTCATGCTTTCCGCTTCAAACCTCTTTTCTCCTGCTTATGATTTTTGCTCATTAAAACCTATTAAGCCATTTTAATTTTTCTCGCCCAGGACGGACGGACGGACGGACGGATGCTGCCCATTTACTACCCCACGCCTCAATTTTTTCCCCCTCCGTCGGCTGATCTCCAACTAGCCCTGTGCAACAAAAGAGAACTAAGTGGCGTGCGCATTTGTGTCTCTTGTGCGTTCTGAGAACTAAGTGGCACGACACACCACACAAGAGACACAAATGCACATGCCAGCAAACAGGGCACTAAGCGGGAATGAAACTAGCAACTGAGTTCATTGCGGGGGGCAGGAAAGAAACTGCGTTTATGGCAAACAGATTAAACGCACAAGGGGGAAGGAATGCCCGCATACCACAATGCACATATCACACACGGCCAGGTACAAACAACATACACCGGCCACGAGAAACAAAGCATTTGAAAGAAATGCAAACGAATGGCCAAAAAAACCACACACACACACACACACACACACACAGAAAAACCCCCAGTTAACTATTCGTGGTCCTGGCTACTGCGTCAAAGTTGCACCAGGAAAGGCTAGGCGTACAACTTTGCTTAAGGATAACCCTGAATAATGGCCTCTGAAGCCAAACTCAGCATGGTGGGCTAATTCTGAGCATCTCAGCTCCCGGATGCTGGAGGGATGCATGCTTGTCTAGGTGTCTGTGTGAATGGGTGTTATTCCTTGTTGGTTTTTATTTCTTAAAGAAGGCTCTAGAGCAGTGTTTCTCAACCTTGGCCGCTGGACGATGGGTGGACTTCAACTCCCAGAATTCCCCAGCCAGCAGAGCTTCGGAATCTAGAAGATGGGCTCTTGAAAAAAACAGGACCCCTTTCTGCTAAAAATACCTCCCCCCCCCACCTCTTGCCCCGTGGTAAGAGGGGCGGCCAATCAATTTGACAAATAATTAAAGTGAATCAATCAATGATTGACAGCCGCTTAAACACCTTCGAGGGGGGGAGGGCGCTGCCGCATGGGTGGGAAGGACCACCCCCATGAAAAAGATAAATTGTGTTGACCCAGATGAGAATCACACACACACACAGACACACACACACACACAGAGGTAGTCCTTGACTTACAACGGTTCCCTTTGTAACCGAAGTGACAACGGCACTGGAAAAAAAAAGTGATTTATGGGCTGGTTTTTTTCCACACTTACAAAATTCAGATGCTTGGCCACTGAGTGCTTCTGAGTTCAATGTGATTCCCCCCCTTTTGGGACCTTCCGATGAGCGCCGTTCAAAGGGGTGGGGGTGGGGAAGCCAGATTCACTTCGCAACCGGGTTGCTAACTTTGCAACTGCCGGGATTTCACTTAACAACGGTGACGGAGGACGGTTGTAATAACGGGGCAAAATGACCTCAACGAATGTCTCCCTTCGCCGCAGAAATGTTGGGCTCGACTGCGGTCGTAAGCCGAGGACTCCCTGTATACACACACGTTGCGCAATGAAACTCGGAGGACGCATAATGGGCACTTCGTTTGCATGCCGGGTCCCACTCCTCCCCCCCCCCATCACCACCATCCATCCCTCTCTGTTGCCCCCAGCCCCTTCCTCCCCTCCGCAGTCAACCGTCCCACTACCGGAAGGCCTCCTAAAATGTTTTAAAGGATGTATGGCTCACAATTCAAAGGACCCTGAAATTCAATAAATCTGAATTATGTCCTTCCTATGGATCTCCCGGTGGGGCCCTTACCAAGCTGTTTGTGCAAAAGTCGCTTTTCTCCCACGCTTTGCTCGAGCCTCAAAAAAAAAACCCCCCCCGGGACAACTGGAGGCTGAAGAAAGCCTGGGCCTCTTCCCTCTTCGCCAAACAGAAGAAAGCCAAACATCAACGCAAACCCCACTCCCTTCCAGCACTGATGACGTTACCTAGTTTGGTAATTAAACGTCTGCAAGAAAACCATCCAACTCAAGAGAACGTCAAGGACCTCACCAATTGTCCTCGATTCTTCACGGCCAGATGGAAAGGCCAAGCCAGAGATCTAGAAGAGCCGAGATTTTTAAGGACCAGAGAATGGAAGTCCCAGAAGTACAAATTCAAAAGGGCGACGAAGATTGACATCCGTTTCCCAAAGGAGATTTGTCAAGATTGGAGACTTTCTTGGGCAATCAGTTTGGAGACAGACTTTGTTTTCGGACACAGTCAAATGCAAAGATTAAAAGATGCTGGAGATGTTTTGATGGGGGGGGGGTTTAGGACCATCAAGTCACTTCGGTTGATTTCATCGCCTTCATGATGGTGAGGCCAAAATGGCGGCTAATTGTGACATGGATTTTTTAAAGCATTTTTGTCCATCCGTCCGTCCCTTTCCAGTACAGATGATCTATTCTGTTCTATCCTATCCCTCAGCTTGCTTTTATTCAAGGAAGGAACTTCCAAATAGGCTAGGTAGGACATCCGTGTTTCTCAATGTTTGAAATTTTAAGAGATGTGGACTTCGACTCCCAAAACTCCCCAGCCAGCCAAGCATTGAAAAACAACGGACCCCCCAGCCAGTAGTCATTCTGGATGGGGATGATGGGAAGATCTGGAACATTGGTGGGAAAACTTCTGTTTCGTTCCTGAGACTTCCCTGAGCATTTTTTTTTAAAAAAAAAAGCAAGAATGTCTATGCACTCTTTTCGATGCTAAGCTGGCCTTAAAAGAGGAAGGGAAGGGAAGAGGAGGGAGAGAGGGAGGGAGGGAGGGGGGAAAGAAGGAAGGAAGGAATGAAGGAAGGAAGGAAGGAAAGAGAAAGAAAAGGGTTGGCAGGAAGGAAAAAAAAGGAAGGACAGGAAAAGGAAAGGAAATTTTTAAAATTGAAAGGATCATTTGTGTATTCTTTTCAATGCTGGACTGGCTCAAAAAATATCTATAAAAAGAGGAAGGAAGGAAGGAAGGAAGGAAGGAAGGAAGGAAGGAAGGAAGGAAGGAAGGAAGGAAGGAAGGAAGGAAAGAGTTGGCAGGAAGGAAAGAAAGGAAGGAAGGAGAGAGAGGGAAAGGAAAAGGGACCCTTTAAAATTGAAAGGATCATTTGTGTATTCTTTTCAATGCTGGGCTGGCTCAAAGATTATCTAAAAAAAGAGGAAGGAAGGAAGGAAGGAAGGAAGGAAGGAAGGAAGGAAGGAAGGAAGGAAGGAAGGAAGAAAAAGGGACCCTTTAAAATTGAAAGGTTAACCCTGCCTCTTCGAGATGACAATTTCCACTGGGCCACAGGAACACACTCCAAATAACGCTAAACGCATTTGAGCACCTGGCTGCAAAATTTGAAAAATTATTGGCAGGGCTTCTTGCTGGGGAAAGCTGCTATGCCCATTTCGCAGATCAGCTGAAATGAAACCATCACCGTCCACTTATGCAATGAGGTTTATCAACTTCTGTAATTCAATCCATGTTTTCTTTTGAGATGTTTTCCTGATTTTTTGGGGGGTGGGTGGGTGGGTGAAGCCTGCACGTCCCACTGCAGCTTTTCTCCGAAGGGGCTTTCTGTCCTGGCCAGGGAAGACCAGAAAAAGAGGAACGATTTCAACTATCCACGCCTTTCCTTAAGCACTTTGGATGAAAAATTTAAATTTAAAAAACAAAAACGGTAATTTGGGGGGGGAAAAAAATTCAATATTTCTTAATGATTTCCCTAAACCAGATAACGACCGAGCACTGCAGCCCCGAAAGGATGAGTTAAGGCTGAGGTGTCGTTACAAAATAGATGCGGGATTAGTACCACTAAAAGCTGGCGTCGATTTTCTCCAATGCAAGAGAAGATTGGCGTGAATTTCTTGGAGGGTTACGAAGTTTTGGCCAAGATGTCCCTTGAGCCAACGGGACCCCAAGGCCTTAGGAAGCTTTGAGGTACTGCCAGAGATTGGTGGTGGCCATCGGTCTTTGGTCTCTTCCCAAAATTAATTCAAAGGCTTGAGCACTTGTGCAGATCTGGACTCTGATTGAGTTCAACTCTAACTATCAAACCTGGTTTTTCGTAGCCAAGACAAGGATCGTCCTTTTAGTATCAGCTCACAGGCTTGGAAAAAAGACAGCATTGTTGTCCTGAAAAATAAACCTCCTTGGAAGGGAAGGGAAGGGAAGGGAAGGGAAGGGAAGGGAAGGGAAGGGAAGGGAAGGGAAGGGAAGGAAGGAAGGAAGGAAGGAAGGAAGGAAGGAAGGAAGGAAGGAAGGAAGGAAGGAACCGGCTTACAGAAACAATTGCATCACAATCCCAGGCTGAAGACAAGCCATCTTTAAAGGAACTCCACCAACAACCTTTGAAAAGAAAAAGAGAGGAAAAAATAAAACACCCCAAACTGAAATGGGGAAGGAGAAGGAGAAGAGGTGAGACCCCACCTCATTTCTTGCTTTTGAACCTTTCGATCATTTTTTTCATGTTTTCCTGGCGCAAAGAGGGAAAAAAAAAAAAAAGACTACGAGAGGAGGACGGAAAAAAAAACCCAAACAAACCCGGATCAACATTGCCAGACGAAAGGGATGAACCCCCGGTGCGCGCCCCCAAAATTTGCAGCAGTGCCAGGTGTTCCAGAGTACAAGAACGGAGATGTTCGGGCCGTCCTCAAAAAATCGAAGAGAAATGCTGGTTGGTTCCTTCCAAAGAACCAGGGAGGGAAAGAAAAAAAAAAAAGCTCTAGAAATATCAATCCCCAATATTATCCATATCTATCTATCTATATATGTATCTATCTCACAGTATTTTCAACATACAGGTGACATCACGACGCGTTGCCATGGAAAACGACATTATGTATTACAAGATCAAGAAGCAAAGTGAAGACACGTATTCCTCGTTTTGGTGGTCAGAGGAAGAAAAGGAGGGGAAAGAGAAGAATTATCTCCCCCCCCTCTTTTTTTTTTAATTTTAATTTTTAAGAGAAAACTCCCCGAAACACAAGCCTTTTTCCATTTCACAAAAAGGCAGACCAAACTAAAGCAGCCCACCCATTTTTCTAATGCAAAAGAGCTTCTCTTTTTCTTCGCAAGATTTTATACTCCTCCACACATACACAGAAATATATATATATTTCTGTGTGTATATTGGTTCCATATATATATATATACACATATATATATATGGAACCAATATATATATATATATATATATATATATATAAATAGCGAAACCAACAAGCCACAGCAAATAATAATAATAATAATAATAATA
The DNA here is from genome assembly GCF_059756535.1 of Pantherophis guttatus. NCBI lineage: Eukaryota > Metazoa > Chordata > Lepidosauria > Squamata > Colubridae > Pantherophis > Pantherophis guttatus. Next base: position 2,784,541 of record NC_142072.1, read on the forward strand.
ATAATAATAATAATAATAATAATAATAATAATTTCCCATGTCATTTTCCCCAAGCCTCTTTACTTTTATGACTCTTCTGTCAAGTGTTATCCCAGGCACAGATAAAAACTGCCAGCGTGATTACGAAGGGCTGAGAAAACACAACGGGAATCGAGACCTGACCAGTCTCAGCTCAATCCCCACCTGTACGTCCGTCCCCGTCCCCCCCTCCCCTGGTACACACCCAAACAAGCCAGCAATCTGACATCTACAACAAGCCATCATGTCAACTGCAGGAAAACGTACGCACAGCCCTTCAGCTCCTAGCATTTTGATCCCACTGGAAAAGGCACATCAATCTCACTCAAGGTCTCCTGCTCCGGCCACCATATCTTCAATAAAGATATCACCGACCACGTACCAATGAATAAACCACCTACCCCCCCACTCCTTAAAAGAAAGCCTCTTGCCTTCTCTTTGGAACCAAGTAACAAACAGAAAAGTCGGCATCATGCTTTCCCTTTCAAGATCGAGACTTAAAAGACATTTTTTTTCTCCAACATGCAAAAGAGGTTACAAAGATTAGGCCACCTACATAGGCAAACACAGGCATGTATGAAATATATATATATATATATATATTTCTATATATGCGTATTTGTTGCACATATGCATGTCTGCATCTATATCTATATATATCTATATATCTCCAGTTTCAAACCTTGGTGCAGAATTGTAGCCTGCGATGATGTATATATTTAGGAAGGAAGGAAAATAATAATAATAAATAAAAAAATCTGCTGCCCCCTCCCCCTCCAAGTGAGAAGGATGCTGAAGGCTGTCAGCAGTCTCTTCTTGAGATCTGCAAACCCACCTACCCACTCGCCCCCTTTCGTCGTTGTCGTGGTCCTCCTCCTCCTCCTCTTTCCTCCTTCGTCTTCCTCCTCCTCCTCCTCCTCCTCTTCTTCTCCTCCCTCGCCGGGGCTACAGAGCAAGCTCAGACAAAATACGGTCTCTCTCTATGGCCAAGCTGAGCTGCCTGTTCCTTCCACCCATCTCAATGGAAACCCTGGTCTGGATTTTTGTGAATGGAGGGTCACATGACCTAGGCTAGGTTCTTTGTCCTCGTTTCTTGAATAAACAACAGGTGAACAGGGAGGGGGGGGGCGATTTTATATATATCTATCTATATAAATATATATATTTACACACACACACACATATAATTTAGTCGAATATGGATATTAAGCCGAGGCTTTAATAGGAGGGGGGGAAAAATTAAGATTTAGAGAAAAAGCCTCTGCTTTCTTTAAAACCTCCAGGGGTTTCAAAAGACGATCGAGATAATAACAATAAAAATTAAAAATGACTGTGACAAATTGGTCTTAAGGGACCCCCCCCCTCCCATCCACCCCACCCCATGCAAACCGGAGATCCAGGAGGAGGAAAAAAAAAAAAAAGAGAGAGAGAGAGAGAGAGAGAAGAAATTAGCTCACCACCATGGCCATTGCAGATATATATATATATATCTGTTAAAAGAACCTAGCTGTTTTTATGAATGAATCCAGATTCGAGCGGCTTCGATTCACAAACAAATAGACCCCCTACCCTCTTTCCCTTCCTTCCTTCCTTCCTTTTTTTTCCTCTCTCTCTCGCTTTTTGGGTGGGATTGGATTCCATTCATAAAAAAGAGAGAAGACCCACCTTCATCTTTCCGATGGCAAAGAGAAAGAAAGGCTCATTGAGAAAAAAAAAGAGAGGGGGGTGAAATAAAAACCCACCCTTGCCGGCGACCGACAGTACATCATTTGAAGCAGGAAAAGAGAAGGGGGGGAAAAACCCCCCCAAAGAATTACAGTTCCACCAGTGGGTTGTTTATTATTATTATTATTATTATTATTATTATTATTATTATTATTATTATTATTATTATTATTAAGAGGGACTTAAAAAAAACATGCCAGAAATCAAAGACAAGGCTCCCCAGGAATATATATATATTTTAAAAAAATAAATTTAATTAATTTTTTTTAAAAAGGGGGGGGGCTGCTTTTAAACCCTGCGGATTTTTTTCCCCCCCCTTTCTTTCTTTTTTATGAATGGAGCTTCGGGATCTCCCGCGGCTTAGAAGGGAGAAAGCCAGCAAAATCCCCCTTCATTCTAAAATAATGCCACTCTAATAAGAGGCAGGAAGGCGAATTCTTCAGAGGGGGGGGGGTAGGGGGAGGGAAAGGAAGAAAAAAAATATTTTTTTTAAAAAAAAAACCCCACCCACCCCCTCCATCCACCTAGATAATGAGATAAAACAACTCACTGAGGATGGACGGCTGGGGCTTTCGGCTGGCATAGTCCCCCACACACACACCGAAGAGACCCACGCGTGCCCCACGAACCAGTTCAACCTGAATGCCCAGATAGTGTGTATGTATATATATATATATATATATATATATATAGGCTGACGTCGGTGGTCATATTATAGAGAGGATGGAGACATAGCAGCCATTTCTTCCCCCACCCCACTGGGGGGGGAGCACATTAAGCCTGATAGCTTGCCCCCCCCATCCAACTCAGCCCCCTCTCCCTCCCTCCCCCCTCCCTCTCTAGAGACCCTGGCCCTCCCTCCCTCCCCTCCACATTCATTCCACCTGCACAGCTGCAGGCAGAAGTACTAACCAAAAAAACCAGGGGGGGAGGGGTGTTTCTTACACCAGGGCCAAAGCTTGCCCCCCCAAAAAAGATGGGGGAGTGGGGGACAAGAATCTAAACCTGAGGAGGGGTGGGGGAGAAAAGGGGGGGGAAAGGAGATTTCCACCTGGTCCTAATGCCCTGGGAAAATGAAAATTAAAATAGACTCAGGGATGGGATGGGAAGAGAGGTTGGATGGAAGATGGGAATTGCTGCGGAAAATGCGGGTGCGACTTAGCTGGGAGAGGTAGCAGCGACTGGAAGGTGTTTGTGTGTGTGTGTGTGTGTGCATTTGTGTGTGTGTAGAGGGGGGGGGTTTAAGATGCTGGTTCCTGAGTCAAATCTCAGCCTCTTGTCTTAATGAAGGTGAAGCTGGTTTGACAAAGGGGGATGCAGAAAAAACAAAAACCCAGGTATCCTTTTAAGCCACTATTAAACCAAAGACGGGGCTGGGATGAGGGGAGAAGAAGAAGAAGGGGAAGTGGCTGGCCGGCTTGCTCCGTGCGTTTATTTCTTCATTCAACCAATTTTGACAGCAGCCCGATTTGCACACGGGGTGATTCGCTGGGCGGTTTATGGTTTTTGAAAAAATCCACAGGATCATAGAACTCGTAAAAAAAAAAAAAAAAAAAATCCCACCCCTCCCATCCCCCACCGTAGCAGCTACAGCTGTAGTCCTCGGCTTACAACGGTCTGTTTAGTGACCAAAGTTACAACGGCACTGAAAAATGTGACAGAATAGAATAGAATAGAATAGAATAGAATAGAATAGAATAGAATAGAATAGAATAGAGAATTATGGAATGGAATGGAATGGAACGGAATAAATAGCATAGAATTCAGAATGAAAATAGAATATAGAATAGAAAATAGAGGATAGAAGAGAGAAGAGAAGAGAAGAGAGAAAAAATAGAGTAGAATAGAATATAGAAAGAAAAGAATAAATAGAATAGAATAGAATAGAATAGAATAGAATAGAATATAGAAAGGATAGGATAGGATAGGATAGGATAGGATAGGATAGGGAATTATGGAGTGGAATGGAATAGAATGGAATAAATAGCATAGAATTCAGAATGAAAATAGAATATAGAATAGAAAATAGAGAAGAGAGAAGAGAAGAGAGAAAAAATAGAATAGAATATAGAAAGAATAGAGTAAATAGCATAGCATAGCATAGAAAATAGAGAAGAGAGAAGAGAAGAGAGAAAAAATAGAGTAGAATAGAATATAGAAAGAAAAGAATAAATAGAATAGAATAGAATATAGATAGGATAGGATAGGATAGGATAGGATAGGATAGGATAGGATAGGATAGAGAATTATGGAGAGGAATGGAATAAAATGGAATAAATAGCATATAATTCAGAATGAAAATAGAATATAGAATAGAATAGAAAATAGAGAAGAGAAGAGAAGAGAGAAGAGAAGAGAAGAGAAGAGAAGAGAAGAGAAGAGAAGAGAAGAGAAGAGAAGAGAGGAGAAGAGAAGAGAAGAGAGAAAAAATAGAATAGAATAGACTATAGAAAGGATAGGATAGGATAGGATAGAATAGAAATCTTTTATTGGCCAGACAACAAATTTGTTTCCTGGGCATAAGCTCTCAATGTACATACATGACCATTTTTCACAGTTAACAGCAGCATCCCCACGATCACGTGATCGAAATCCAGCTGCCTGGCCACGGGTTCATCTTTATGACTGCTGCCCTGTATCCTGAGTTCGTGCGATCCCTTTTTGCGACCTTCTGACAAGCCGAGTCGCTGGGCAAACCAGATTCACTTAGCAACCCCGAGCTATTAACTTATCGGCTGCAGTGATTCACTGAACAACCGTGGCGAGAAAAGGTCGTAAAAAACGGGACAAAACTCACTTCGCAAAACGCTTCCCTTAGCCACAGAAATTTGGGGTTCAGTGGTGGTCGTAAACCGAAGACGTGCTGTACACAATCAAGTCAGACACTTCATCTGTTCCATCTCCATTCGGGGGTCCCCGGCAGTATTGGGTTTCTACCTGTTTGCACCAGTTCGGGCGAACCGGTAGTGGCGGTGGAGGATGTCATCACGGATGCTCTGGGCATGTGCAGAAGCGCCCCGGGCGCGCTCACAGTTCCGAACCGGTACCGAAGGTAAGTGGAACCCACTACTGGTTCCCGGGCCTGCTGGCCAAACCACATTTTTAGAGCCTTGCACAAAAGCAGCCATACTTCGGGGGAATGATGCTTGCATAAAGAAGGAGCCACCACTGAGAAGGCCGTGTTTGGCCGTCCAAAGATTTATTTATGTATCCATCCAATATCTGTATCTAATCTTTCTATCTAATCTCTATATCTGTCTGTCTATCATCTATCTCTCTTTATCATCTATCTATCTGTCTGTCTTTACTTTACTTTTATTAGATTTCTATACCGCCCTTCTCCCGAAGGACTCAGGGTGGTGTACAGCCATTTTAAAACACATATAATTTACAAAATTTAAAAACCATTAAAATCAAATATACAAAAATTTGGCCCATAAATTAAAAACTAACATACACCCATTTAAAATTCGTATTAAAATTCGTATCTATCTATCTATCTATCTATCTATCTATCCGTCATCCATCTCTATCTTCTATCTATCATCTATCTATCTATCTATCTATCTATCTATCTATCTATCTATCTATCTATCATCTATCTATCTATCTATCATCTCTCTCTCTCTCTCTCTCATCATCTATCTCTATCTTCTTTTTCTTTTTCTTTCTATCTATCTCTATCTATCTATCTATCATCTATCTATCTATCTATCATCTCTCTCTCTCTCTCTCTCTCTCTCTCATCTATCTCTATCTTCTTTCTTTCTTTCTTTTTCTTTCTTTCTATCTCTATCTATCTATCTATCTATCTATCTATCTATCTATCTATCCATCCATCTAATCTATCTATCATCTATATCTTCTTTCTATCTATCATCTATCTATCTATCTATCATCTACCTGTCTATCTCTCTATCTACTGTATCTCTCTATCTCTCTATCTTTCTATCTACCTGTGGATGCCCCTAAGGCAGTGATCCTCAACCTCAGCCATTTTAAGAGGGGTGGGCTTCAACTCCCAGAATTCCCAACTCCCAGCAATGCTGGCGGGGGAATTCTGGGAGTTGAAGTCCAAACCTTTTAAAATAGCTATAGTTCAGAAAAATAGGTTAACAGAGTTGGAAGGGACCGTGGAGGTCATCTAGTCCAACCCCCTGCCCAAGCAGGAGTCCCCACACCATTTCTGACCAATGGCAGTCCAGTCTCTTCCTGAAAGCTTCCAATGATGAAGCTCCCACAACTTCCGACAACAACTTCTGTTCCATGGGTTGATTGTTCTCCCTGTCAGAAAATTCCTCCTTATTTCCAGGTTGAATCTCCCCTTGATCAGTTTCCATCCATTATTCCTTGTCTGGCCTTCAGGTGCTTTGGAGAATAGCTTGATCCCCCTCCTCTCTGTGGCAGCCCCTCAAATATTGGAAGATGCTCTCCTGTCTCCCCTGGTCCTTCTCTTCACTAGACTAGCCATGTCTTCTGTCCATCTATGGTTCATTCAGATGTCTTTCTTTCTTTCTTTCTTTCTTTCTTTCTTTCTTTCTTTCTTTCTTTCTTTCTTTCTTTCTTTCTTTCTCTTTCTTTCTTTCCCTCCCTTCCACCTTCCTTCCTGTTTCCTTTTTTCTTTCTTTCTTTCTTTCTTTCTTTCTTTCTTTCTTTCTTTCTTTCTTTCTTTCTTTCTTTCCTTCCTTCCTTCCTTCCTTCCCTCCCTCCCTCCCTCCCTCCCTCCCTCCGTCGCCCCTTCCTTCCTTCCTTCCTTTTGCTTTGGAAAATAGCTTGACCCCCTTCCTCCTCTCTGAAGCAAATATTGGAAGATGCTCTCCTGTCTCCCCTGGTCCTTCTCTTCACTAGACCAGCCATGCCCAGTTCCTGCAACCGTTGATCGTATGTTTTAGCCTCCAGTCCCCTAATCCTCTTGGTTGCTCTTCTCTGCACTCTTTCTAGAGTCTCCACATCTTTTTTATAGCTTGGTGACCAAAACTGGATGCAGGACTCTAGGTGTGGCCTTACTAAGGCTTCATAGAGTGGTATTAGTACCTCCCTTGATCTTGATTGTATCCCTCTGTTAATGCAATTTAGGATTGCATTGGCTTTTTTGGCTGCCGCTGCACATTATTGGCATGCATTGCCTTAACTGGTGCCTAAAAAGCCCCGGCCAGTTCTTATCCTTATCTCTTCCTCTTGATCTCAGGGTTGGGCTGGAAAGCTGTCAGCCCTGCGAGGTAGGCCAGGAGAGGAAACAGACTCCAAGTTGGACTCTGCTTTATTATGGCAAAATCATAAAAACGAGCTTGAAACCCTGATAGAATTTCTTTTTCTCTCGCTTCTAACTTGCCTCCTGCGACACTCTGCATACACAGATAGCCCTCAACAACCGTTCATTTAGTGACCGTCTGAAGTTACAACACCGAAAAAAGTGACTTGGCCATTGGAAAAAAGTGGCCTACGACCGTTTTTCACACTTACGACCGTTGCCTCATCCCCAGGGTCGTGTGATCAAAATTCACACGCTTGGCCACTGGTTCATCTTTACGACGGTCGCAGCGCCCTGGGGGGGGGTCACGTGATCTCGTTTTGCAACCTTCTGAGCAGCAAAATCAAGGGGGGGAAGCCGGATTCGCTTAACAACGGGGTGACTAGCTTAATAGCCACGGTGATTCACTTAACAACTGCGGGAAGAAAGGTTCCAAAATGCGGCAAGGCTCACTTAACAACCGTCTCGCTTGACCACAGAAATGGTGGGCTCCGCTGCGGTCGTTAAGTCGAGGACTACTTGCGTTTATGGAGCGAGAGTAGGCCCTCCAAACAGCATCAAGAGTCACTTTGCCACATTTTGATAGAGCAAACTTACAGCCCAGCCACGAAACCTTGTCAACCGAAGGAAAAAGAAGAACCTGGTGGCTCAGCAGACTAGATAGCATTGTGATTAACTCCAGCTGTCTGCAATTACTGTAAGTTCAAATCTCACCAGGCTCAAGGTCGACTCAGCCTTTCATCCTTTCTAAGGTGGGTAAAATGAGGACCCGGATGGTGGGGGCAATAAGCTGACTTTGTATAAATATACAAAAGGATGAAGGCTATTGCTTAACGCATTGTAAGCTGCCCTGAGTCTCCGGAGAAGGGCGGCATATAAATCAAATTAAAAAAAAAAAAAAGATATGGGACTTTTATCACGATTAAAAATAATAATAAAACCTAACAGCTCCTCCTTCTTCCCTAT